>NC_142501.1:135357825-135966479 GCF_057876585.1 Rhinolophus sinicus
TATTTCTAAAGGTGGTTAGATCACCTCTTCAGGAGACATCGAGACCCATGTCGCATAGCTTTAGCCGTTTGGAAGCCTGTTCTTATGTGTAGTGACAGTTTGCCTTCTATAACCATGAGTCATTGTCTTGGATAGGCCCTCAGAAGCAACATAGTAGACCAGCTACTCCTGCAAAACAGCCTTCGAAAGTTTACAAAACAGGTACAGAGGGAAGGCTACTCTTCTCCAGGCAGACTGTCCCCAGGCTTTCAGCCTCCATCATATAACCCAGCAGCTAGAATTGAGCCCAATACACCAGGTATTGTCTGATGAATGGAGTAGACAAAAGGACATTCCTTTCCCTGAACAGGACCCCATGTTTTCCATAAGAAATTAGTTCTGGTTTTACACCTGAGATCACAGGCTATTAAAGTTTATGAAGCCAAGTGTATGGTATTTTTAACCTTCACAATACTTTATGTCTCAGAATTGTTAGCCCTATCAAAATAATTGCTAGATTATGTAAGAGAAAAAAATGTAAATGTAAGATGTGAGCTATTCGTTGCAATTTTGCCACTCCCCCATTTTTCATCTGTTCGTGAGAAACCTGTCTCTAGTGACGCTTAGGAATTATATATAATAGATGGGTTTTCGATATAAAATAACTGACTGTGTAAAATATTGTGTCATCATGATATCTGACTGGTACATTTCACTCATTCAAGTAAGACAGGCTGTGTAAATAGAAATCTAAGTAGAAACCTAAAAATTCCTCTTCTAGTTCTCCTTCAGATTGGTAGTTAGCTTGGTTTTTTTAAACGGGAGGTGAGGTGTATTTGTGAGGGAGACTACAGGTCCAGAGGAATAGTTTAAATGTTGCTTCTGGTTCCTAGGGTATCTGGGAGCAAGCCCCTTTGGAGTCTGAGGGATTGGCATATACAATACTTTATACTCTTTAAAAATTATTTAAAATTTATCTGGGTTGTGAAAAAGGTCACCCTAGAGGATGCTGAAATAATTATTATATAAGGTAATCATGTTACCAATGTACAATTGGCAGAAACCAAAGCATTATAAATAAAAACTTATATGAAATTTCAAAGTGTGCCCACATCAAAAGCTTTGACAGGAAATCTCATTTTTCACTGTGAAAATATTGGCTCCAAATTATCCTTTGCACTATTTTAAATCATTTGGGTGAGCACTGATATTGAATGCTCATTTTAAAGTGTTCGCAAAAGTGTAAAACTGTTATAAAGCGTATCTTATGACTGTGCTGGTTAAGGAATGGGGGAAGTTCAGCGTAAACGCAAAGTTAGTTAATCTTATCGAATTGCCTATAATTCAAATATGTCTGTTTTTAGCTTATTTGAATGGCTTTCTCTTAGAATCCTAAGGTTTTATAGAAACTACCATCCCATTAATAGTATTAGCTTAATGATTAAGCACAAATGTTCTTAATGATCTCAAGATTATCTATGGATGTATTATATATATAATATATAAAACATGTTTATTTACATGTACATGTATATTTATTACATTCAGAATATGTGTTTATTATAGAGCACAATTTCTTTTACTCGAGGCTGGATATACATACAGAAAAGAATCCTCTATTTTTCATGTTAGTAAAAGTTAGCCCCTCTGTATAATCAGATTACTTTAGAAAATAATATAACTGAAACACAAAAGACTGTCTTATTAAATCTACATAATTGAAATAGTGGAGTGACTCTTTTTCTCATCATTTGTCTAAAGGAATGAGTATGTACATTTTACAATAATTAGTTCTTTATTTTATTTGACCAACTTCCTAAACTGAGAATACTGTTCATGGTTTACTCTTTTATTTACTACTATTTTTGAGTTTTCAAAGAAAGCTTAATTTACAAATATTTAATTATTTTCTCCAGCCATCCACTGCAAAATCTCTCCTAATACAAAAAGCATCAGTTTTTAAAAATAAAGCAATATTGGAAATATTGCAAAAATAATAGAAATCTTCATTCTTTCACTACCTTTAGAAACCATATGAAATATTGCAGTGGAGAAGGTAAAAGAACACGCACAAATTTAGAAATGGCAATATATTGCATTATTTATCTAGGACCTAATTTTATTTTATGCTTTAAAGCCAATATTTTGTGCATTCTATTATGTTGTCATGATGTAGTTTTTAAATTACTTTTGGTCTTATTAGTGTCAACTTATTTTTAGAAAATTAATAAAACAATTTAAAGGGACCGTCTGTAGAGTTTCTCAGAATTAGAGTTCCACTTTTAAAAAACAGAGTAATGCATTTCTAAAATACTGTGTACAATTCTATTAGAATAATTTTATTTCACCTGCGTTTTGTAATACATGAGTTGTTAGTGGAAAATGTTTCCATTTTATTGCACTGCCATCTTTTCCCCACATGATCTCTTTCCTCCTATGAGTACTGATAGTTCTCTTGTGCTGTTTTTAATTAATCTGTGTCTTGATTAAAGCTATAATTTGCAGCATAAACTTTTTTTTAAAAGTTTATCTATGCAAAGGCTGCCACGTCCTTTTCTTCCTCACCCCACTTTCCCAAACTTCTTAGCATTTCAGCCATGGGTCAGAGGCCGAGGACTCCCCATCTGCCCAGTATGTAAAGAGAAAGGTGACCTTACCTTCACGATGTAGTCAGCCACCCGGTTGTATTTGTAGCGAATGAAGACGCCCAACCCGATTGGGATGAGAGTGCTGCAGAGAGTCAGGGTGACTGCCCCTAGGGGTAGCAATTGCACCAGAGGGGTGTTGATCCAAGCCCGGCTGTAGATCCACAGACACAGGGGCATCAAGACCAGGGCCAAGAGCGTGGAGGAGATGGTCATGATGATGCTGCAGAAAGGGAAGGAACAGAGGTCAGAGGGGGCTGTGAGCCAAAGAGCCTCTCTCGCACATGGGTAACCCTCTATCTTGCCCATTGGGTACAGGGGGAAGAGGGAAGGTTGCAAGTGTCCCTCCCTTGAAGTCTGGGGAAAACCTACTTCATCTGAAGGGAGTGCCAAGAGAGCAGAGCATCTAAGCCCAACTGAACCCGAGGCAGGGAAAAAAAAAAAAAATCTCAAAACTGCTGCCCTTGGCTTTATAAATCCTATGAACTGGCTACAGTCTGGACGATCTTGAAGGCAAGGAACATTTCTGTTTTCTTTTTCAAGCCTCCAAAGCACCCTGTTAGACATGGTAAAGCTGCTGAATACTACTTGTTGGATTGAACTCAATTACATGGTTCTCTGTATGAGATTGATTGCTCCTTATTGAGACCAATGGCCCTATTTTGTTTTTGCATTTCCAGCGAAGTTTGCCAGTTCCCTCTGTCTTCCAGTGGCTGAAGACCTACCCTGGCAGCCCAGCCTTCAAGGAGGATGATGAGAGAGCTGTGGATGAAACCCCAAGGCCCTGAGAGCAGCTCTCCCCGGCTAGATCTTCGCCCACGACACTACCTCTTCATGTCTGCCTTGACTTCTAAAGCCCGGCGTCAACATCTTCCTCCACTTGCTTCTTCCCTCTTCCATGCCTCATTCCAACCGCCTCTCCTTCCTCTCTCCTCAGTCTTGAACCCACGGCTGTAAACGCGGTTGGTTGGGATGAGAAAGATGCCTAAGAAAGAGACAGTTCTGTACCTGAGGTTCATGTCGCCGTCAACCAGCAGGGACATAAGGTTGGAGAGATTCCCTCCGGGACAGCAGCCACACAGGAGCACCGCCACGGCGGCCACCTCGTCCAGCGAGAAGATCAGTGCCAGCAGGAAGGCCAGCAGCGGCAGGAAGCCGAACTGGCAGAGCGCGGCCAGCAGCGCGCCCACGGGCCGCCGGACGTGCGCCCCGAAGTGGTTCACGTCCACGGTGCAGCCCAGGCCCAGCATGGTGATGCACAGGGCGGCGCCCACGAACACGTTCAGCCCGTGGCTGAGCGGCGTGTCCCAGAACGGGTGCTCATGGGGGTCCCAGGGCCGAGGGAACGGGGAAGGGCCCAGGTGAACCCAATCGCTGTCCGCGAAGCTGCTGGTCGTCGGCTCTGGAGACGGAGTGGGGCCTGGGCTGAAACCGACGCTGGGACCCGGCCCGAGACTAAGCCCGGGACTGGGGCTCGCGCGGGAGGCAGGAGTGACAGGTAAGTCCGGGCTGGGGCTCAGGCTGCTGGCATTGGGCAACAGGGTGTAGTCCGTCTGCAGAGAGGACGTGGCGAAAGGCAGGGTGACATTGTCCATGCCGAGCATGGCGCGGTCTGCAGGAGGCTTCAGGTCTGGCCCCTGCCCGCGCTGCGGACTGGATTTCTGTTCTCTCCCCCCGCGCGCGCCTCCCTCCCTTCAGTCGCGGCCGCTGTCCGTCTGTGCGTCCCTCAGTCCGTTTCCCAGTCTCGGCTGAGCGCCGCTGATGTCTCCGCGGCGTCGGGTGCGGCGGGTAGGTCCTCGGCTCCGCTCGGGGTCCGGCCGACGCTGTCTGCCACTTAAGACAGTGCAGCCCCCCAAGGGGGAACCCAATCGCTGCGTCCCCGCGCCCGGCAGGCCCCGCCCCGCCGCCAAGTCCCCTCCTTTTAATCACCAGTAAGTGGTTCTGTTACAGTGCAGCCAGGGGCAGAACAAAGACCTGACAAAGGACAAGAAGAAAAAACCGTGCCTGGCTGCCGATCAAGGTCTCTGATGGGCTCTGCCTCTTTGATAATGAAATCTGGAGGCCCAGGCACATAGGGAGAGAGGGGAGGGAAAAAACTCCCTTTATCTATGCACGCACACAAACCATGTACGCTGTACAAATAGCCTGCAATCCTGAGCATCAAGCGGGGGGCCTGACTTAGTATGAGCGGTTCTCTGGTAGGAAGACACACTCACTATCTGCCTTTAATTTGCAGACAATTTTTAAGTAAGATTTTTATGTTTAGACTTAAACTAATCATATTGGTGGTTTTTGAGCCAGGTCTTGGGCAAGTGCGCGTGCATTATTTCATCTGGTTCTCACAGCAAAGCTCAGGGAGAGAGACTATTAGGTCGATTTTTACATACAAGGAATCTGAGGAACAGGGAAGTCTTTGTCTCATCAACCAAACCCACAACTACCTGGCTGAATGTGAACCATGATATATCGTTCACTATACAATGAAGAGCTCAGCTAAGAAACAGCTCTGTGAAAAATGTGTGTTTTGGAAGTTATTGGCAGATGGGGAGAGGATATTTCAGGGATCATAGATTTATGAAATGTTGTGAGGATAGCCCTGGTATTAGGATTAAAGGACTGAAAAGAAATAAAGTGGTGAGATTCCATGTGTCAGACAGGTGTAATCCCCAAACAAATCAAATCCAGAATTCTTGGGAATGGAGACTCCACGACTTTAAGTCAGTCACTAGATGCATCATCCATCGACAATGGAAAGGGACCTCTGTGCATACAGACAAGGCAGAGGCATTCGAGAAGCATCTGGCTGTCTGGAATGACCATAAAGTGATAACCAGTTGAGTTGTGAAAACCAACGTGGGAATTTCCAGGCTGAAGTCAAGGGTCAGTCTTAGCCCAGGGTCACCTTGCGTGGAGCTGAGATCCTAGAGTGAATTCTTCCTCCTGAGAACTTGTCCCTTCTTCCTTTTCAGACACCAGAGGAGACTGGGTGACTTCCATTTCTCAATGGTGGACTGAGCCCATGCGTGTGTATTTTCTCTTTCCCCAATTTCATGACAATGACAGAGAATACAAAAAAGACTAAGTTCAGAGCATATTGCATTCTTAATCACAAATAAACAATTTATTTCCGCTCCATGAGACCATAATTTCCACAGGGGCAGTGCTTCTACAAGCATTTAGGAAAACAACATACTACCCTCATACTTTCCCAAAACACTAAGCCCAAGGAAACAATGCAGTAACATCTGTAGAGCTTTGAAGGAAGTGGGTGTGACCAAAAATAGTCTTAAGTTTTCATTTAGGCTTATGTAAGCAAAAGAAACATATTCAGATATATACAGGGAAACATGCTGCTCAAATACCTTCATTAACTGAGTATATCTAAGGGAGACACGTGGAGAAACAGAGGAGATAAGGCGGAGGCTCTGCTGAGCCGCAGGATGCGATAAGCTAAGAACATGAATGGCAGAGGATGAGCAGAAGCCCGGGTCTACAGGCACCACTCCTATTTGTCCTTCCCTCACGTTAATGATATTAAATCCACAATGAAATTAAATAAGCAGTAATTAGAGGCAGACCAACTCAACCAACTAGCTTCTCTCGGGGTTTGGGGAGGGATTTGGGAGGTGTTTTGTGCAATGGGTGAAGAGCTAAAAGCAGAAAGGGATGCACTTGGACTGTAAATCAGCAGGTTCACCAAACCTGCAGGCCTGCGGGCTTCTGGGGCTGGCAGACCTGTTGTCTCACCTGCTGATGTGGTTACTGCCAATGTAAAGAAAGCAGACGTCCTTGCCTCCCCTCTTCTTTCTGGTCTCCTTCACTATTTAGGAGAAAACCCCAGGATCAGGAAAGAGCTCATTCTCCAGGAGTGGTGAGGTTGAGAAACCGCTTGGTTCACTTAGCTTCCCTTTACTCTTGCTGCCACCATGAGGTCTGGCCCAACGAGAGGGGAGAGACTGCACTGGAGAGACAACAACATAGCATTCAGAACATCTGCTTTGGAGGAAAACGAAGTCAGAGGCTGGTTGGGCATCACATACAAAATCTAATTCCACATAGGTTAAAGAGTTAATTATAATAAGAAGAAGAATACAACAAGATAACAGAAAAAAAAATTGGCTAGTATTTGTCTCATCTTTGGATAGGGAAAATCTTCCTAAGCAAAAAAATAACAGAAGAGATCATAATGAGAAGCTCAGTACATATGGCTACATAAAAATTTAAACTTTGCTGTGGTAAAAACAGCATTAAAAAAAATCAAAGAAAATTACAAAAAGAGATAAAAAATATCTACATCATATGTAAAACCAAGAACTAAGATCATTGAGTTATAAAACAATTTTATAAATTAATAAGAACAAACAACACTATAGGAAAAAAGGTAAATGATATGAATAAACATACAAGATCATAAGAAGAAATGCAAATCACCAATATACATATATATATATATATATATATATATATATATATATATATATTTACACTCACTAATAACGAAAGAAATTAACTTGAAATAATTAGATGCCTTTTTTTTCAGTATTTTAGAAATTGAAATAAATGATATTATATTGTGGTGGCAAAGGATACCATCAACTGGATACTCTCTCTTCCTGCTAGTGGTATATCCTTTCTAGAAGATAACTTGGTAGGAGATGACAGTATTCCTAAGAATGTGCATCTCCTTTGACTCAGTATTTCTATTTCTGAGTGTTTCTCCTAAGGAAACAATCAGGGAATTAAAGAGAGAGAGAGCTACACTGACTGCTTGCTACCGTCTTCTAAGGTTTTAATCATGGATCATCTCATTTAATCCTTATAGTAGGCTTAACGAGGTTAGAAATTTGCCCAGTATCCTAGTAGGGATAGAGTCAGCATTCAAACCTAAACTTTCGTATCCAAATCCTGTGTACTCAATGAGATTTGAAGTGGTTCAATAAATTAGAGTGCACTAACACAGGAGCCTGCTGTGCAGACGCTGACTGTCCTGCTTACAACCGGAGTTCTTAACCTAGAGTCCATGGACTAATCCTGGAATGATGTATCAACTTTTCTGTATATGTACCTTTTTTTTTTCCTGAAAAGTGAGCCCATGGCTTTTCTCAGGTTCCTAAGAGGGTCTAAGGTCTATTTAGAGGAATATTTAATGGTAAGGCGGAAATTTCTGTGATAAAATCTTAAGTGATAAAACAAGTTAAAAAGCTATAAACACACACATTCAGTAAATTCTAGTAAATTTATTAAATTTATATATATTTAGAGGGAATTTTCCCAATGCATGTTATATCTGAGTGGTAGTATTAAACATGATTTTATTTTTTTCTTCGTATTTTACTGTGTTTTCCAAATTTCTGCCATAAGTATACTTTATAATGAGAAAAATATAAATGTAATTTTTTAAAGTAGGAAATCCAGAGGAATATTTGGCATGAAAGTCTGAATATTTTAAGTAAGTGAGAGCCTAGACAGTCACTCACAGTGCATTCAAGGCACGTTAAAACCTGCTCAGGAATGTCTGGGTGGTCGAAGGGACCAGGCAAGTAGAGGTCATATTTATGGAAGCCTTACAGGTAGAGCTGCCAGATGTATCAAACAAAAGTACAGGATGCCCAGTGAAATTTGAATTTCAGATCAACAACGAATAAGGCTTTTCATCTGGCAAACTTACCTAGAGAAAGATAATGATTAGAGAACTAAAGTCGAGTGGTGGCGTCCAGGACTAAGAGCTCCAAACGATTAGGAAACAAACCCTGAACTGCAGGGAATGGACCAACAGGGAAAGAGGGGGTGCACAGCGTGTGCCAGGGATGCAGTGTGGGGTTTGGTGAAGAGACAGTGAGGCCCCGCCTCGCCCCCTGAGGAACGCGGCCTGGTTCTAGGTGGAAAGGACAGCTGAGGTTCCAGGTTCAATATGTTTTGTAGCTGAGTTATAGTTTCATATGAGTTGAGGGAAGATGCTGATATACACAAACACTATAGCAGCAGTAGTTGGGGAATAAAATGGTTGTAAGATGGTGGCTCTAAAGGGGACTAGGAAGCCAGGAAGTGAGCCATGGGGAGGACCAGAGGAGGGGAGAGGACTCCAAGGGTATCCATCCAAGTGGAGCAAGACGTTTATAAACACGTCAACCCTACATGAGACTCCTCAGGTCCCTGCAGACACTCCAGTGTAGTGGGTCTCAATTATTTTGCTCCCCAGTGCTCCTCCCCTGTTCTCCTGGGAGATGGACCCTCCCTTTGGGGGAAGTGCACCTTCAACATCTCTTAATGTAAAATCCAAATGTCCTTCCTAAAGGACCCTACCTCTGAATTGTCAGTGACTGGTTAAGGGATGACCCCTCCAAACCCATCTTAATAGAGTTGGGAGTAATCCTAGGCAGAGGGTAAGTTTTAATGTCAGCTTGTGAGGAGAAATTCACATATAGGTAACGCTGTCCTGGAAAATCCTTTAAATACCTATAACAGTATAATTATCTTTTTTTTTTTTTTCATGAAGAACATAATGACATCCCTTCTCCCACTCCCTACTCCCCCATCCCCAACCGCCAGTATTTGACACAAATGGCTGTTTCTTCAGCTGAGTACCAGATGAAGTGGCAGGCTTGCATTTAGTGGCCGTGTTATATGAAATGACTCCCTGGGCCTTTGCTCCAGGTCCTCAGGTCATGACAAGTGCTGGGAGCTGAGCCTGGGCTCCGGAACAGCAGAGTCACATCTCTGGGCTCACACTGTGCTCACCGTCCTCAGAGGCTGGCAGCGTCACCCATGCATATCCATCATCTCTCTCTTGCTTCCCCCCATTTAACTCTCACAGCTGAATTTGTGAAAGTTAAACTGCATATGATGTGACGCCAGGAGCCAATAGCCTAAGCTCAGCGACTGATCCAGGGTTGGAGAACGATCCAACAACCCAGGCTGATTGGGGTCCTTCTTCTGTTATTATGATTACTTTTTTTTGGTTTAATAAGAGCCGTGGGGAAAAGCCCTTTTCTGCCTTGCTGAGAAGTTGGGACGTTATGAGCCCAGAAACTGATACTAACTATGGTTCCTTTTTATGAAATCGCCCAACCTGGGCGAATCAAGCCAAAAATAAAAGCCCAAATAAAGCAGCAGAGAGGTGAAGAGAGAAAATGAAGGCAGCACAAAGTCCCTGGTCCAGGCCTTCCCCAAACACCCTTCATGTTCCTGGTTATGTGAGCTAATACAGCTTCCCCTCAGCCAAGCTAGTTTAAGTTGCATCTACAGGAGTCCCAGAATAGTAAGACCATTTTCACTAAGTGGGAAAAAATTGAGACTTAGTTAGCCAGTAATTTTACAGATGGCAATTGGGAGCCAAAGTCTATTATTTTGTTAGTGTTAATGTAAGCACATTCCTGGGTTGCAGCCCCAAGCTCATGTGGCCAAGGGAAGAATGGGCTACATTGAGTTTTACACAAAAGAAGTAGTTAGTTGTCGACAGGTTAACCTATCATCAAGGCACAGACAGCGTCCCATACCGGGATGTGATCTTGCTGACTACAGATAGAGTGCCTTATAATTAACTTAGCTGTTGAAATGATCTTCGTATCTCAAAGTTAGTTTGTGCAACTGCGGCTTCCAAACCTTTTCCTATATTATTTGAAGCTGTGATTCTTGTGTCCTCGCATGACTTCCCCCAGCCTATCCTGCTCCCGGATAGAGTCATCTTTGTAAAAGTACCACATCTCAGCTGCTCTGGAATCACGTGACTGACTCACCTGTGCACTTCCTAGTCCTTACCAGAAAGCATCAGTCAAAATGTTATTTAATCCAAGTCTTCCTTTTGTGTATCTCAAACTGTACGAGAGGAACCCGCAGCTTTCCACGCGGCCCTCAGCGATTTAATAAGAGTTTGCTTTACGTGGAAAGATTGTTCTCTTTCTCTTTGCTCAGCTAATCTTCTGTTCTTTAATCAGGCCCATCCTTGTTTTCAACGATTCTGTGACTTTCCAATCACTGCCAACTGACCTGAGAAGTGACGGGTCCATAGCTTTCTTGAAGTTCTAACATTTCAACATGTTTTTGATGCATGGAAGATGTTCCTAGGATCTTCGCGTAGCAATCTTTGTATGCATCAAGGCTTGTATTAGGAGACATGTGTCATCTGATAAACTGAAAAGGAAAAAAACAATACCTACAAAGCTCTAGCAGGATATTAAACTGAGAATTTATTTGATCTAAACATGAAAAAAACTCCAGTGATTTTGTTTCAAGGTTCCCAAATGAAAAATTACCTCTTGTTAAATAACCAGACAACACAATAAATAGCCAAAGTGAGATGACAAAAAAAAAAAGTTTTATTAAAATTAGATTCCACTAATTGGTTTGGATTTAGTTTCTTTAAAAATAAATGTTTCATCATTCCATTCAGAGTAGAAAAGTCATTAATATTTTTCAATTTAGGAAGTGTTACTTTGAAACATTCTTTAAAGCTGGATTTTTCTTGGAATAATTTGAACTTCTTGCTCATTATACATAAAGCAAATTATAAAATCAACCTCTTGTTCACTCATTAAACCTTGGTAAGTAATGACATATGTTGGTAGCATAGTAATGAATGCTGGTTTCATATAATCCTAAGAAAAGACTGAGCTCTGTTAATAATTTTATATTTCACACATTCTTTTCTTACTCTCAACATTGAATTAATATTGCCATTCAATAGATCTGAGAATTATGACCCATTATGACCTCCCAGGCTGCTGTCATTGCTATCCATTGCCCCACGTTGTCTAGAATATCGATTGGGGGATAGCAGACAAGGTCACTGCTTTCCCCCCACCACTTCTACAAAATCATGCTGAGAGGACTTAATTGGGGCTGGAGATGGGGGGATTAAAAATCGGTACTAGTATTTTTATCATACTTAGGCTCTCTCTTAACTAGCCAAATATAAAGGACTTATCCAAAAATCTGATATTTTGGAATATATATGACACACACATACATTATATATATATGTGTATAATATACATATATATATGCAAAGTATGTATGTATGTATGTATACATACTTTCTTCTATTACTACAGCCTTCAGAGTTGTCTGTAGTTAGTAGACATGTATTCCTAAAATTTCAGATTTCTTTTAGTACTATTGTATTATAACAACTTGATTCAACAATGGTGTGTTAATCTCCCAGTGTCTTGCTAGACAGTAGAAAGATAGAGGTGAATATAAGATAATGTTTCATGTTCTCAAGGACTTTGCTGCTCCATCGAAGCATACGGATAAGTATACAAATGCAAGGCATACCGTGACGGACTTTATATATTCAGGTTTAAGCAGAGATGGGGGAGATGAACCCTGGTTGTGGAGTCTGTGCCTCGCTAACCATTGAGTACTAGATTTTCAACATGGAAAGGGAGGCAAAGGACATTTCAAGGAAGCAGAACAGCTCGAACAAAGTCGTGCGAGCTTATTTCTTCCACTGGGGGAGCAGAGAGTATACACAAAGTGGCAAGGACAGGAAACAAGATTTGGAGGCTAATTATTTAGGGTCCTTTTTGCCACATAAAGAGTTTGAACTTTATTCTGTTGTCAGCAGAAAGTTAGCTAAGTTTTCTATTCAAGGAAGTGACATAATCAGATTCAAGACTCAGAAAGACGATTCCAGAAGCTCTGGGCAAATGGATAGGAACAGGCACAAAGAACAGCAAGGGAGTCAAGCTAAGAGGCTGTCACGATGAAGCCAATGGAAACCACAGCAGCTCATATTAGAGAATAAGCACAGAAATGGAGAGGAGACAATATATTTATGGTGAAGGAGGGAGATGACGCAAAGCAAAATCAGGCTCCAATTTGAAAGACTGTTTGATGGGAACGATATTAACTGAGCTACAGAACATAGGCAGAGGAGCAAGTTTAAAACTCAGGTTTTAGATGTGTTGGGTGTAGGATGTTCGGAATGTCCAGTTGGAGTCTAACATGCAAATGAACTTTGGGCCTGAAGCTTATGGCAGAGAATTGCGGAAATCATCATAAATTAGCTGTCAGATTCAGGGCATTGTTGCACCTCCACTTTCTGGTAATTTTGGTAGGCTGAAAATCCTTTTACAAAAAAATACTCAGATATGAAAATACGCTGCATAAAAAATAACAAACATCCTTTAAAAGATTTAGACAAGTCCACAATAGTGTAAATGGAAAACCTCTACATACATCTAATGAGCATTCCAGAAGGAAAGAATGTACAAGAAGTAATATTTTAAAATGTAACAAGGCTCATAATACCAGCATGGGTCAGGGAGCTGTGTCCTACACAACTAGACTGAGAAACAACAGCTTGAACTGGGTTTTCTAGAATGGCCATCAGAGCTATCATTGTATTACCCTTGATGTCCTGGATGTCATCAAAATGTCTTCCTTTCAATATTTCCTTCATCTTCATGTAAAGAAAGAAGTGCTTGGGGGCCAGATCAGGTGAGTAGGGAGAGTGTTCCAATACAGTGATTTGTTTACTGGTTAAAAACTCCCTCACAGACAGTGCCATGTAAGCTGGTACATTGTCGTGATGCAAGAGCCATGAATTGTTGGCGCAAAGTTCAGGTTGTCTAACTTTTTCACGCAGCCTTTACAGCACTTCCAAATAGTAAGTTTAGTTAACTGTCCAGTTGGTACAAATTCATAATGAATAATCCCTCTGGTATCAAAAAAAATTTAGCAACATCTGTGCAACAAGTTCATGAACTTAATTGTCAGATCTCGTGTATGTGTTTTCTTGGCTAGAAATACATACACTCTTTCCCTTAAAATTTACTTCAAATTTCACTGCCTCCCTTTAACTCCCTTTTTTGTTTTCCCTGTTAGATTTAGGTGCTGTCTACTTTGGTTTCCCAGATTACCATTATGGCCCTCTCCCATAGCTTTAAATATTTTTTGAAGCCTACCTTATCCAATAAACTGTAGGTATATTACTAGCAGGAGTGCCTCTAAAGCTGTTTTGTTCCCTATGCATGCCTTTGCATGGTTCCTATCCTGAAATAGGCCCACTTTGAATATAATCGAATGAATGGGCAGATGGATTAATGAATGGACATGTCTTATCCAACCAATACAGAGGGAATCAAGAGTGTGGCTTCAGTGTTGTATCATCATCTTGTGACAATGTTGCTTCTGTTAAACTGGCTCCCATTCTGGTATTGAAAGTGGAATTATTGCCCAGAGCACACTAACTGCTCTATTTTTTTAATGCTGTTTTTCAGCAGCAGGGTGTTGCCAATCATTTTCATAAAGCAGTCTCAACAGCTCTGCTCCAGATGACCTGATGTGAAACTGTCTGGGCTGTGGGTTGGAATATTAAATGACATTGTGTTTCTGCAGCGAGCTGAGCTGCTTGAGTCACAGCCGCAGTAAAAACATTTTAACAAAATTAAAATCTCTGTGGAGGAGGGGAAAGCAGAGAATAAAGAAGGTTGGGCAGGATGCTGAGATGAGAGCAATGAATGGCAAGAGAGACAGACATTGGTGTTGCCTAATTTCTATATTTAATTATAATAGGAAAGTAGATACTAAGACTGAGAGGTCTCCCTTTAGGATTTAAAATAGTCTAAAACTCGTTCCCCATTGAATTGAAAAAAAAAAAGATTTTTCCGGAAAATACATACACTAAATTGAAAGGGGCTATGGGGCAAAGAAATAAAAGCTATCTCCTACGAGAACAAATTGAAATAGATCAATTACCTCTTGTCCCTTCCTATTTCCAAACTAATGAATTCCTCTTTGAAAAGCTTGGCTCTGTGTGCTGCTGGGTTTGGCACGAAGAAGGATATTCCTGATGTGTGTCTCACGCAAATGGAAAAATGACTGTGATGACAAAGTATTGTTGCTTCTTTAAGGAATCAACATAAATAATTCTTGTTCATATAGAAAAACTAGAACTTGAAAGGCGTTTGTGGTAAGTTAGAGCCCCAAGGAGCACATTATATTTTACTTTTACTCAAAGGAGTATTTGCAGTGTCACCTTGAGTAAAGGAAAGAAAAAAAATCTAAAAACCTTAAAATATAAGGTAGCTTTCTTTGGTGTGCTCCATTAAGAAAGGAAGAAACAACTTGTCCCACTGCTTTCCAGGCCCTCAGGGCACAAAGGAGAGTTAAGACAAGATCTTTGCAACTCAGCCACACATGTAAAAGGATGAGATAGAGCAAAATGTGAGGGTATCCAAGAGCCCAAAGGCAGGAAGAACACGCGGACCCCAGCAGAGATTAGAGAAGGGCACCGAAGGTAAAGAATTGCTTTTCTCTCTGGTTCTTTTCCTACTTCCAGGAAGAGGAACAGCACCTGTGTGGACACAGAATCATGAAAGGTCTGCTGTGTTCAGGTGTGAGGGGACTGGAGTCCTGGAGGGGTGGGAGGAGGAATGACAAGAGGTGTGAGAGAGAAAGAGAGGTAAGCAGAGACGTCAACTCTGTATGCTCTGAAGGGCTGAGTATATAAGCAAAGAGGGTGATGTTTTCAAGGAAATTCTCTCTGGCAGCAGCAACATGGAGGCCAGCCTAAAGCCATGACTCTCAACCCTTTTCCACTGTGTCATCTATGTTGACATCTTCCCGTGTCCTCATGTGTAAATAACATCAGGAATCTCATTCTCAAGAAGGCATATTGAAATGCAAGTATGAGCATGACTTGGTTCCCAGTCATTTTACACTAAACTGATCACAAACTTTGGTACTTCAGTCATTGCTAAATTATTTGCAGTGCACCTCATAATTGATACTGAAAGAGTTGTGAAGCCATGGTTCAGAACTGCTAGAGCAAGGCTGGTCATCTGTGCTGCACAGACACCTGGGGGTTCAGGGGCAGTGTGGGGACTAGGGGTATCTAAGAGGACAGAGTTCTGACCCCCACTCCAACCCCCACCCTTCGACCAGAGCATCTACACTTTTATCTTATTATTGTAGGTCTTTCACCAAGATTTTATTTCAATAATATGTTCTACTGCTTTAAAAAAAACAAAAACCTGTTTGCAAAAATGGAAAGATATAGGGGAGATTGGAGGCAGATAAATCAAATAGGAGATAATTGTAATAGCCTGTGTGAGAACTAATAATTTCAGCTAAATCTAATAGGTGCCCTGTGGGGCCCTGACAGTCTCCCTGGTCACCTGCTCTGGGTGCTCCAGGAGTGGCCCCTGTGTTCATTGTGTGTACCCTCCTGTTATAGTTGAGCCTTGATTGCTATTGGCACATCAGTGAGTGGGATTGACCCTCAGGCTGATTGGCTGTGTGGTTTGGCTATATCCACAGCTTACAGGCTGCTGTGCAAGGGGGCTTACCCCACTGAGTGGGCTTTGGTCCAGTGCGCTTTGGTGTCTGCTGAGACTGCCCTTTAGGTATGTCACTTGTGGGGCTAATTGGGTAGTGCTCTGCTGTGGTCTGAAGCCAGTCTCCAAGTATGTTGGTTTTGGGGCATCTTAGGAGGGGTTCCAGTGTAGGCCCAGGTCACCCACTGTCTGTGACTGGCCAAAAACTACCTGGTAAGAACTACAAAGTGATCCATAGTTGTCCTCTGCCTGTGCTAAGCCTGGAGGTGCGTGAGAGAGGCCACGCTGTGAACTGAGGATGTTTGCCACCAGTTCTGGGCCTGGGGTTGCTCCACAAAAAGCCAGGACACCCAGAGACCTGCTGCTACCTGTTGGCTCCCTTAAGGCTCAGCCACTGATAAAGCCTTGTGTGCTACACAAGTTGGGAGAAGCAGGGTCTCAGGGAGTCACTAGAGTGGGAAGAATTGTGGTCACCACATTAATGTAGACTCTGATTTTCTGCCTGTGCTGACCCTAGAGCTACTCAGCAAAAGTCTCAGAGCACAACGAGGCCAGCTGCCACCTGCCTAGGCCCCTGACTTTGATAGTTTTTGAAGAAAGAGTGCAATATGTGCGGGCTGGCTGCTCCCATAGAAAATACCTCCAGCATTGGGGGAGTTTGGAGGGATGGGGACCCAGTGAGTCAGCAGTGCGGAAATGCAGAGCTACCGGGCCAATCAGATTCCAATTTGGCCATGTGGGGGCGGGGTCAACACAGGCAAGATGGCGCCTGCCTTTCGGCTGCACAGTAGGAAGATGTCCTCACAGGGAAAGTGCCAGCTGTCCTCCAGCCCTTACCTGGAAGCCTCACACCTCAGTCTGCCCCCCGTATGCCTCTGATGCACCCGGAGTCACCGCCCCTCCACTGGAGCCCAAGGTGAGTGCCTGCGAGCGAGTTAGTTTGTGTGAGGGCCGTTTAAGAGGACGGCTGGGTTTCCTGAAGCCTTCCTTCCCACCTCGATGGTGTAAATTCCCACCGTTTTTCACAGCCAGATGTTGTGGGGTCTCTTCTTCTCGGCACCAGTACTCCAAGCTGGGGAGGTCTGTGTGGGGCTTTCTCTTGCTCCTCTGGGGGGAACCTCCATGGCCGAGACATCCCTCCCAGTTCTCAACCACCACACACAGGTGTGGGGCCCGTTTCGCGTCTCCGCTTCTCCTACCAGTCTCGCCGTGGCTTCTGTTTCATATCCTTAGTTATAAAACTGTTGTTCAGCAAGACTTCAGGTAGTTCTCCAGGTTGATTGTTCTATACTTTAGTTGTAATTTTAAGGTGTTCACGGAAGGAGGCAGGCACAGTGTTTTTGTACTCTACCATCTTGGATCTCTCTATGTATCTCCTATATGTTTACTTTTTAAACACAAATAAGTTAATTTTAGGTGATTGTAGAATCATATGCTGTAATAAATATTATGAAGAAGAGAAAGTAAAATAATATGACTGAGTATTGGGTGGGGGTGTTTAGGGGACCTTTTTCTCTGAACGTAACGTTCAAGTTGAGATCTATGTAAGGGGAAGGTGGTAGCCATGTCAACATCCAGAGGAAGAGCATTCCAAGCAGAAGGATGGCAATGCAAGAAAACCTTGGGATAGGAACAAGCTTGGCATGTTTCAGGGACAGAATAAAGGCACTAAGATATGTTTACATTAAATATGTAGATATCAAACATCTCCTAACAGGTATGATTGGGAGCTTCATCAGAATTTGAAGTATGGCATTAGCACAGTATTAATTGCTTTTCTTTAAATTCAGTGGGTATTAAGTATCCCCCAGGTGGCAGGCTCTATGCTATTTGCAGAGAATAAAAGAGCAATCCGAAAGTGTCTGCTCCAAGTAGCTCATAACTGGTGGTAGAGACAGATAGGTAAGTACGCTTAGAGTTATCTTCCTTTTAAGTTACAAGTCTGGAGTAGGAGTGTCCTGAGGGGCTGTGGAAGCTTAGAGAAGAAGGTCTAAATCCTCCAGAAGTGTGACCTTGGAACTGAGCCTTTAAAGGTGAATAGGATTTAACAAGATGAATTGTTCCCAGCAATAATGTGGACTAGATATTCTGAAAAGTCCTCCAGTTACAAAACACCAAAACTGCTGAATTAAATACAATAAATATCCTTTGAAAACCAGGAATGTAGAATGGTGAACTAGTGTTGAGCCCATGTCTCTAGTCCTGAGAGCTGGAGCAGGTCACATGATCTTAGAAGCAGGAAATACAAGGCATCCTACTTCCTGTGATACTGTTTTTTAGGACCACCTGTATGTTCCACCCTGCAGCCCTGGCAGATACTCCAGCTGTGGTCAACCATTCACTTCTCCGAACTCATGCTTTTCCTAAAAGTTCCCAGAATGCAATCAATTTCCTAGAATCAAATTAGTAAAACATCTACATGAAAGTAACAAATCCCCATATTGGGGTATAGTGTATAATGATTAATGATGAAAACATACTTACTCGGTACCTTATATTTAATACAATTGTTAGAAACAGTTGACTGGTAAGATCCAGGAACATTGAAGCCTTCACGGTTGTCCTTTTCAAACCATCCTCATGTCATTTTGATATCTCTGAATGATTTTCGGAAGCAATTTGAGACTTTACCTATTTACCATTTTAAGATATTAGATTTGGGGACATAAATTTTTTCTCTACAAACTTCAGCTGAAAAACATTGAGAGGCTGTGCTTTGTGAAGTTGGGGTTTTAAAAGCCAAAGAGTCTTCTAACAGGAATACATCACCAGAGAAATGCTCTGGCAGCTGTCTCTTGCCCTGGAAATTTCAGAGCTGAGGGCCAAGCGAGCCCCAGCAAGAGAGAAAGCCCACTACAATTTTGTTGCAGGGAATTTCCACCATTCAAAATAAAGGCTGCCTCTGTGGGGGAGAGGGAATGCTCAATGAGAAATTCAGCCTATCTATCAGTGGTTGAAAAACATACCCGGAAAGGATGTTTTCCTCCTCCTTGTCTGATTGGTCAGTTAGAATTTGATGAATCAAAGTAGTTCCAGAAAATAAGATTTATGACGTCAATCTGTGCTGCCATTTGTCTCAGCTGCTCGATTCTGTCCTTATGGTTGGCTGCACTTTGCTGTGTCACAAAAGCAGGTGGGGTCAATTACAGCATAAATTTCACAAGATGCTTCTTATCTTAGAGCCAGTACCATTAGAAGAAATTCTGCCAAGAAATTCTACGGCAGTCTTAAATGAATTAATATGACCCCGACACACACAATTTATTAACCATTGTTATGCTTCCTGTTGAAAGTTTGCTGAGAAAATGAAGTCCTAGGTGAATTTTTCTGTATCTATACTTTCAAAGGTCAAAGTGATTACACAACTGAATTGAATCATGATTTCTAATTGATGCCAAGCTATCTTAAAGAGCTTAAATAACTGGTTTATTTTTTCAGACTTTTTCATTTGAAACTAAGGAAAATATCTCTTGTCAATATTTTCCTTAATATCTTTCAATGAAAATTATGAAACATTCACTTTGCTATTGCCTGATGAGGATAATGGTTTCTTTTTAAATGAAGACTAATTTGTTTTTTAAAAAGTAGCATCGGAAATTGTAAAGTAATAACGCTGATCACCAATTCCAACAGGGGAGGGTTGTTCCCATACCACTAAGCAATTGTAGGACCAGCAGGGTGTCTTACAATTCAACTCAGTTCTGACACTGTCTACCTGGAGATAGCATCAGATCCTACAGTTTAAGGGCTCAGTCCTGTAAGGCTGTTTGCACCCCACTTCAGACACCAATTGCCAGTCGAAAATCCAGGTTATCTGTGCTTCTGACTGACCAACTATAGATCACAGGTTCCAACCATCTCCCCACCTTGGATTAGATGAATTTGCTAGAGTGGTTCATAGAACTCAGAGAAACATGTTACTTACTGGATCAATGGTTTATTATAAAAGGGTAGAACTCAGGAGCAGCTAAATGGAAGAGATACACAGGGCATGGTGTGGGGAATGGGTGCAGAGGGTCTATGCTCTCTCCTAGCAAGTCACTCTCCCCAAATTTCCACGTGTTCATGAACCCAGAAGCTCTCAGAACCCCGTCCTGTTGGGTTTTTATGGAGGCTTCATTACATAGGCATGATTCACCAACTCACTGGCCATTGATGATTGATTCCACCACCATCCCTTCTTTCCTCACCAGAAATCAGGAAGTAGGACTGAAAGTTACAACCCTCTCTTCATGGTTGGTTCTCCTGGCAACCAACCCCCCATCCTTAGATAGATCCAAACACCACCTCATTAACATAACAAAAGACACCTACTTTATTCTCTGCCTCTTAGGAAATTCCAAGAGTTTTCGGAGCTTGACAAAGAACAAATGTATATTTATTATTATAAATCACAACATCACAGTGGCCGTTTGGGGTCCCTACGATGTAGAGAATGTCACCCCTAAGTTTCCTCTTCTTGGGCGGGCCCTGGGTGTTGATTCTGTCTGCTTTGCCACATGAGGCTGGAGAACTCAAGATTGAGTGTTCCTCAGCAGCAACCGCCCTTAGCACAAATGGTTTCCGTGCTGATACTTTCCCTTGACTTCTAGGTTTAAGCTTTCCCCTAAAATTTAGCAAGGCAGGTCCCACTATCTTTTCAATTCTTTATTGTTTTTAATGTGGCTAAATATATTTTATCCAACACTTGTCATTTTAGAGAAGAGCTGGTCCTTATTACCTAGCCCATTGTTAATGGAAATTAAGTTACTGTTTGCGTAGGATGTTACAACACACATTCTTTCTCCTTCCTTTTACCATTTAGTCAGCTGGCCTCGTAGTGGAGCATCTCAGAACTGCATACTATGATAGATCTGGACTTCATCCTCATTTCATCCAACAGGCAATACATTTTCTAAACTTGGCTCCCACGTGCCCAAACCCCAATCATTAAAATAAGCAAACTCAATTGTGAGCTCCTTTGCAAGCATGTTCTGGCAGGAAGATAGTACGCAGGGTGGGGTTTCTCTGAAAGCTCCATTCTGAGATGCTTAGAGCTTGTAGAGAAATACAAAGGGCAAGGCAGAGACAGAACCTGGACTGGGAGTCAGTTCCAGTAGCTGATTTTGCTGGAGAAGCAGCCATTTAGAGGGAGCCCTAGCCATCCAGTGCTTAGAGAAGTGAGCTCACTTCAGTTAGAATTCGGGATACTGGTTTCAGTTCAAGCTAGGCTTGTTAAAAGCAGGGGACTTGAATCTTTTTAGAGAAGGAATAAGACTTGGAAATAGGGATGTGGGTGTGGTTAAGAGAGCAGAAGCTGGGTCTGCAAGAAATATTTGCGAATCCAGGGGTGGGTATTGGGCCCTCCTTTAGGAGTGTTTAGCAGTCGTGTTTTCAGGAGCAGAGGGCCTCGGAATGAGGACATGAATAGCTTGGAGGACACTGAGGGCTTGATCGGCCAGAACTTTTGCCTGTATTTTGCTTCTGGCAACTTTTCTCACCTGTCAACAGCTTTTCCTCTCCACAGTTTCTGTTTTCCTATCCATATATGTCTCCTTCTGGCAGCTTATTCAAACTGTGGTGATAGAAAGAGTGAGTCTTAATGGTAGACCCTGATAATTAGTGTGTTCTAGCACCATGCTTCTCAAAGAAAATGCAGATTTCTGCCAGGAGATAGAGAATGACACAGGACAAAGAAATACCTTCCTCAAGTTTTACTTTTGTTTGGAAGAGTTGGGAAACAAATCTTTTTCTTTATTCAAAGGAATCATCTACTCTACAGTCCCCCACCACCCACTTTCTTATCTTTCTCCATACACTTTTCCAGGACATATCACTGCACAACCAGGTCTCCAGTTAACAAACATATACAGTTAACTCCCACTCTGCATTTACAGCCTGGAAATCTTTCTTGGGCTCCAGGCTCTTACATATGACTTATACCTCAAGCTTTACATGTCTAAAATGTACCTTCTTCCCACGGTATACATACGTATTCTTCTCCTGCATTCATTCATCCACCCATTCATTCAAATAGTTATTGGGTTCCAGGTACCACACTCCACTGGGCACCAAAAATAAATCATAATCAAGATATTTAAAGTCCCTGCATTCAAAAAGCTTCTGGTCCAGTGAAGTATATCTATAAGTAAAGAAGAAAATTTCCCAAAACCGAAGAACATGAATCTCCAAGTTGAAAAGGCCCACTGAGGGCCCAGAACAATGTTTTAAGACCTAACAAAGAAAAAAATATGATGAAATATCCAAACATTTGGGACCAAAAAAAAAAATATATATATGTATTTTTACAGAGAGGTGTAAAGTCAACATTCAAAGGAACAGAATGACAATGAGACTTTCAATACCAATGCTAAATATTTGAAGACTACAAAGGAATGCCTTCAACATTCTGAGGACCTATGACTTTCAAGGGAGAATCCTGTATCCTTCAAACTATCAACTGTGTCTGAGTGTATGAGCTTCTCCTGAGAAACAACCAAAAAAATGTACATTTATATAGAAAGAGATTTATTTTAAGGAATTGGCTTATGTAATTATGGATGCTAGCAAGTCCAAAATCTGCAGGGTGGGCCAAGGCTGGAGACCGAAGGAAGAGCCACTATTGCAGTTCTAGTCCAAAAGCCATCTGTGGGCAGAATTCCCTCTTGCTCGGGGGAGGTCAGTCTTTTGTTCTATTTAGGCCTTTAACTGATTGGATGAGGCCCACCACATGGGAGCCCCCATGTAAATCTTAATCTCATCCAAATTCACAGAAACGTCCAGAATAATGTTTGACGCATATTTGGGCACCATGGACCAGCCAAGTTGACACATTAAGTTAACCATCACAATGAGGGAAGAATAAAATGTTTTCAAAAATTCAAGTTTTCAGAAAGTTCACCTCTCAGGTTCCCTTTTCTATGAGCCTCTTAGACTCTTCAGCAAAACAAGAGAGTAAACAAAGAAAGAAAGCCCATGAATACAGGAAATGGTTCTAACACAGGCCGGTCTCAGGACAACAGCTAGGCAGCAGGCAGAGGAAACAGCCTGGGCAGATGGGAGCAGCAGGGTGGTGTATTCAGAGGGAAGGAAACCAAAAGCAGATTCTCGGATGTTTTCTTGTATTTTTCGCTCTGGGAGTCTCTCGGGGATGGTTATTAAAAACACAGACACTAGAGCTACATCCTGGATTTCAGTCTTGGCTTTGGTTCTTGTAGTGAGGTGCTGCTGGGCAAGCGACTTCACCTCCAGTGCTCCAGTTTCTTCACATGTGAAATGGGGAGGATTAGTCCATGTTTTGCTTGGAAGGGTGGATGGTCAGGATGAGCTAGGTGTTGTTGCCCAACACCCCCAAAGCTCAGTGGCTTAAAACCACAAATATGTTGTTCTTTCTCATGCTGTGTGTCCCTGTGGGTTGGCTGGGATGTGTTGTCCTCACTTAAGCATGAGGCTGAGGGAGTCTCCATCACCTGGCATGACAGTGTTTTCTGTGGTAGAGGAAAGGAAAAGGAAAGGCTTCTGTCCAGAAATGACATATGTCATTTCTGCTCATGTTCCATTGGCTGAAGCAAGGGAGTGGGCAGGGACATGCAAGTACCCTTTATGTCCAGGTGGAGGAGAATCAAACCGTGAAGGAAACTCCAATGAGTAGCAGGACCCTAAGCCCTCCCACCACCAGAAGGAATCCATGGCTCTAGATAAGAAATGGAGTGGAGCCACCTGAAGGGCGGAACAGATGGGTCCTGGAGGAGGGAATAAGAAGGCCAGAGGAGGGGAAGGGAACCATGAATCCAGGGACAGTGGTTTGAATTTAGAGAGAGAGAGAGAGAGAGAGAGAGGAGAGAGAGAGGAGAGAGAGGAGAGAGAGGAGAGAGAGGAGAGAGAGGAGAGAGAGGAGAGAGAGGAGAGAGAGGAGAGAGAGGAGAGAGAGGAGAGAGAGGAGAGAGAGGAGAGGGGAGAGAGGGGAGAGAGGGGAGAGAGGGGAGAGGAGAGAGAGGAGAGAGGAGGGAGAGGAGGGAGAGGAGAGAGAGGAGAGAGAGAGAGAGAGAGAGAGAGGGAGAGGGAGAGGGAGAGAGGAGGGGAGGGAGGGGAGGGGAGAGGAGGGGAGAGGAGGGGAGAGGAGGGGAGAGGAGAGAGAGGAGAGAGAGGAGAGAGAGGAGAGAGAACTGAGAGTGTTCCTGTGAGAAGTGGAGACTGTGAGTAGGATTTGCGGGAACTCTGGCTGCGTGATGAGCCACCATGTAAGAACACATATCAGAGAGGAGCTCTATAATAACTGCTCGAGAAATTGTAACAGACTTTGGCTATGTTTCCTTGAGAAACCAGGGTAAGATAGGCCTCAAGGGAGCCCACACATGTGAGTGAGCAAGAGAACCAAGGTCCTTCTCAGACACTTGGCAGTCGCCGCAGCCTTCCCTGCACTCGTCCTGGGAGCCTCGCCTGCATCTTCTCTGCGGGTGGGCGTTGGAGCAGCTCGGATAGCAATTTTTAAAAATATATATATTTAAGCATTTTAAATGTATCGAATCCTATTTTATCATTCTTCATATACTTATAGCTCACTTAGCAAAGTCCTTCTTTTCAAAATCCAGCTTGTCCTGCAAATATATTGTTTTTAAAGTATTTTCCATAGTTCCAAAAAGAAATAGAATGGAGATTAGGTTCTGGTCTCATCTTTCAAAATGTATTTTTTAATAAGCTTTTTATTTTGGAATAGTTTAGACTTACAGATAAGTTGCCAAGATAGTAAGTTCAGAGTTCTCACATACTCTATGCCCACTTTCCCCTTTCGTTAACCTACAGCTGTGTGGTATATTTGTCCAAGTTAATGAACCAATACTGACACATTATTATTTACTGAAGTCCATACTTTATTCAGAGTTCCTCAGTTTTTGCCTAATATCCTTTTGCTGTCCCAGGATCCTCCCCAAGATACCTCATTACATTTAGTCAGCATGGTATCCTCATTCTATTGTGATAAATATGAAAATCGCATTGTGATTCACTTGTACTGAAAACTTAAAGTAACTGAGGGAGTGCTGGGATTTTTAAAAACACTTCAAGAGAAAACAAGATCTCCCTCTAGTGTTTAGAACAGAAAATAGCACCTTGACTTTCCAAGCAGTGCTACCGTAATGTGGAAGAACAAATTGTCCTAAAAATATTTATTTTGGAAATGATAGTAAACATCATAGTTTAAATATCAGCAATAGAAATACACAGTCAATTGCTATAAAAAATGGCAAATAACCGCAACAACAAAATGTCCTTGAATGGAGAGGGAGCCTCGAACCTGCCAGGTGTTCATTTAAGAAGCCTGCGGTGTTGGGGTGCGTGTGTCTCCCTGCCCAGCCGATTCAGTGTCTCCTCCAGAGCAGGTGATCAAGGCCCGAATGAGCTGTGTCTGTGGGTTTGCGCTCTATTCATCAATCAGGATTAATGAATCTATAAGGCAAGGCGTTCAATCCCTGTGTATATTGTTATCCTCAATGGCTGTTACTTCACTAGTCTTTTTTTAAAATTAAATTTATTGGTGTGACAATGGTTAGTGCAATTACATAGGTTTCAAGTGTACCGTTCTGTAACCATCTATATATCACATTGTCTGTTCACCACCCAGAGTCAGTTCTTCCATCACCATATATTTGATCCCCTTTACCCTCTTCTACTATCCCCTCTCCCCCCTTACCGTCTGGTAACCACTAAACTGTTGTCTGTGTCTATGAGTTTTGTTTCTTTATTCGTTTGTGATGGTCCCTTGTTGCTTTCAGTTTTATATCCCACATATCAGTGAAGTCATATGGTTCTCGGCTTTTTCTGTCTGCCTTAGCATAAAATTTCAGGGTCCATCCATGTTGTCACAAATGGCACTATTTCATCCTATGGCATAGTAGCATTCCATTGTGTATGTACACCACATCTTATCCAATCATCTATCGAGGGACACCTTGGTTGTTTCCATGTCTTCGCCACTGTGAATAAAGCTGCAATGAACATGGGAGTACATCGTACATCTTTACGCATAAATGTTTTCAGATTTTTTGGGTAGATACCCAGGAGAGGGATTGCTGGGTTATATGGTAATTCTGTTCTTTATTTTTTGAGGAACCTTTACACTGCCTTCCATAGCAGCTGCACCAGTCTGCATTCCCACCAACAGTGTATGAGTGTTCCTTTTCCTCCACAGCCTCTCCAACACTTATTTTTATTTTTATTTTGTTAATAGTTAGACATTTATTATTTATATCCCTCACACAGTGACACCCCTCCTCCATCTACTACCCCTCTGACATCGCACACAGCCATTACATTTTCACTGTCTCTATTACTAATGCTGTACTCTGCTTCTTGTAAATATATATATATATATATATATATATATATATATATATATATATATATATATATATATAATTGTGGTTGACATTATTGTTCAGCTTCAGCTTCAGGTGTACAGTGCAGTGATCAGGCATCCACATCATCCCTGAGGTAGTCTCCCTAATGAGACAAGTGTCCATCGGATACCCTACAGAATCTTTACAACATTATTGATTACATTCCCCAAATTTTTAGTTTCCCCGTGCCCATCTTGTGGTTACCAGGTGTGCTTTCTAATCCCCTCACCTTCTCCCTCATCCCTATCCCTTTCCCATCTAGCGACCCTCAGTTTTCCCTCTATGTCTCTGAGACTGTTTCTGATTAGTTCATTCATTTATTCTTTTCTTTAGATTCCACATATAAGTGAGATGATATGGTATTTGTCTTTCTCTGTCTGACTTATTTCACTTAACATAATGTTCTCTAGGTCCATCCATGTTGTTGCAAATGGTAATATTTCCTTCTTCTTTATGGCTGCGTGATACTCCATTGTATAAGTAAATGTACCACAGTTTCTTAATCCAGTCGTCTACCGATGGACATTTCGGTTGTTTCGGCTGTTGTCCAACATTTGTTACTATTTGTCTTGTTGACGATGACAGTCATTTTAACTGGTGTGAGGTGGTATCTCATTGTGGTTTTTATTTGCACTTCTCTAAGATTAGTGATGTTGAGCATCTTTTCATATGTCTATTTGCCATCTGTATGTCCTCTTTGGAGAAATGTCTATTCAGGTCCTCTGCTGATTTTTCAATTAGATTGTTTGTCTTATTGTTGTTGAGGTATAGAAGTTCTTTATATATTTTGGATATTAGCCCCTTATCGGGGGTGTTGGTTGCAAATCTCTTCTCCCATTCTGTTGGTTGCCTCTTTGTTTTGTCAATGGTTTCTTTTGCTGTGCAGAGGCTTTTTAGTTTGATATAGTCCCGTTCATTTATTTTAGTTTTTACTTCCCTTGCCTTTGAGGTCAAATTCATAAAATCCTCTTGAATCCATAAGTTTAGTACCTATGCTTTCTTCTAGGCAGTTTATTGTTTCAGGTCTTATGTTTAGGTTTTTGATCCATTTGGGGTTAATTTTGGTACATGATGACAGATAGCAGTCCAGTTTCATTCTTTTGCACGTGGCTTTCCAGTTCTCCCAGTACCATTTATTAAAGAGGCTGTCTTTTCTCCATTGTATGTTTTTGGCTCCTTTGTCAAAAATTATCTGTCCATATTTATGTGGCTTTACTTCTGTGTTCTCAATTCTATTCCATTGGTCTGTGTGCCTGTTTTTCTGCCAATACCATGCTGTTTTGATTATTGTTGCTCTGTAGTACAAGCTAAAGTCAGGGAGTGTGATACCTCCAGCATTGTTCTTTTTTCTTAGGATTGCTTTGTCTATTCGGGGTCTTTTGTGGTTCCAAACAAATTTGATGATTTTTTGTTCTATTTCTTTAAAAAATGCCATTGGGATTTTGATGGGGATTGCATTAAATCTGTATATTGCTTTGGACAATATGGCCATTTTAACTATGTTGATTCTTCCAATCCATGAACATGAAATGTGTTTTCATTTCTGTCTTCTTCAATTTCTTTTAAAAATGTCTTATAGTTTTCAGTATATAGGTCCTTCACATCCTTTGCTAAGTTTATTCCTGGGTGTTTTTTCTTTTTGTTGCAATTACAAAAGGAATTTTTTAAATTTTTTTTCTGAAATTTCTGTATTAATATATAGGAATGCAATGGATTTTTGTATGTTGATTTCATAGCCAGCAACTTTACTGTATTTGTTTATTGTTTCTAATAGCTATTTGGTGGTTTAGGGTTTTCTAAATAAAGAATCATGTCAGCTGCAAAAAGTGACAATTTAACTTTTTCGTGCCCAATTCTGACGCCTTTTATTTCTTTCTCTTGCCCGATTGCTCTGGCGAGGACTTCCAACACTATGTTGAAAAGCAGAGGTGATAGGGGACAGACCTGTCGTGTTCTTGAACATAGAGAAAAGGGCTTCAGTTTTTCACCGTTAATTATGAGATTAGCTGAGGGCTGGTCATATATGGCCTTTATTATGTTAAGGTATTTTCCTTCTATACCCATTTTACTAAGTGTTTTAAACATAAATCGATGTTGTATCTTGTCAAATGCTTTTTGTGCATCTATTGATAAAATCATATGATTTTTATCTTTTATTTTGTTTATGTGATATATCACATTGATTGATTTACGTATGTTGAACCATCCTTGTGCCCCTGGGATGAACCCCACTTGATCGGGACGTATAATCTTTTTAATGCATTGTATTTGATTTGCTAGAACTTTGTTTAGGATTTATGCATCTGTATTCATCAGAGATATTGGTCTGTAATTTTCTTTTTTTGTGTTATCCTTACCAGGTTTTGGTATCAGGGTAATGTTGGCCTCATAAAATGAGTTAGGAAATACTGCCTCTTCTACTTCACTAGTAGTATTGATGGGCACTATAGTTAGCAGCACTTTTCCCTTCTCCCTCTCCCTCTCCCCAGTTACTGGATATCAGATTTCTGGCTATTAAACCATAAAGAAAAATCAGGAAGCATGCTGAAAGAGGCCTGTGAAATAACTATCCCAAAGACAGATAAGCAGAAACTAGGTATCCATGTAGAAACAGACATAGTGAAGAACTTAGAACTTACAGGCTATCTTTATCTGGAATCCTAATTATTTAGATTACTTGATTTGGGTCAGCAGAAAAAACCCCCAGCACATTTGTAAGGATGCTCCAACGCTGGCTTTCTGGCAGTAGGATTGACAACTGGTAGCCAGAGAAGAAACAAATCTACTGAACACAGAACATAGTCATTGATTTCAAGGACATAGTCAATGAGCTTAAATCATCAAGCAAGATTCACATCATAATCAGCATCTTCTGCTTATGAAAGCATTGGGAAAAGATTTTCATTAAAAATGATTAAAATTTAAAAAGGTTTTTGGAATTTAGCTAAGTTTCTATTATTTAGAAAATTCGTATATTTGTGACAGACCCTATTAGTTGCCAATCCAACATCCATTCCCCCCTTTCTTCTATTACTAGAATTTATTTATTTGGGAAGGCAATGTACTCAGCTAAATATTCACTTTCCCAGCTTCCTCTAACTAAGAGATGCTTTGTGACACAATTTTAACCAATGAGATACAAGTACAAATCTTGGCCTTTGGTCAGCTTTTGCCTTCTTGATGAAAGGGAACAGATATCCCTCACATTGCCTTTCCCTCATATTCCTGCTTTAAGTAAAGATGCGATGGCCGGATCTGCAGCAGTCATATAGAACCATGAGACAACAAGAATGAAGATAGAATTCAACTATAAAGATGGTGGGGCCTAAAGTTAGAAAGAGCCTGGATCTCTGAAATTATTGTTGAATATTGAACCAACACCACCAATAATCTAATTTGCATCTTGCATACTTACACATGCCCCTGAACATTAAGTTTTCTGTTACTTGAAGCCCAATATATTATATACTGACCAATTAATGGTACTCCTAAATACTATTTTTAGTATTAATAATTATAATAATTATTAATGTTTACTGAGGCCCAGACACTATGTATGGCTTTCTGTGCTTCGTCTCTTTTAGTCCGCACAGCAAGTTCATGATATACACCTTACCATCAAGCCCTTTTTTTCAAGGCTAAAGAGAGATTCTGAAATTTAATGAAGCTAAGTGACTCAAGAAGAGTCGCACAGCTACTAAGTGGTGGAAAAAGTACTTAACTCAGGCCTGATCCAGATGGTCTTATCCACTCTGCCACGTATTTCATATTTCACACAACAGTGTTGAAGACCATTTATAATTTTTGTACATGTGTTTTATCTTCAGGATCTAGTTTTCTATGTCTTTTGTCTCAGTTTCACAAACCTTCACTAAAAAAAGAATTAAGCCAGACGTGTGCTAGACTTATCCACTTTATAAGACATATAAATGTTTCAGTGCTATGCTGTACATCTGAAACTACCATGTTTCCCTGAAAATAAGACCTAGCTGGACCATCAGCTCTAATGCGTCTTTTCCATTAGAGCTGATGGTCTGGCTAGGTCTTATTTTTGGGGAAACACGGTAATATATCAACTATAATTGAAAATAAATTTAAATAAATAAAAAATATTGACAAGGAAAAAAGGAATTACAGCATCAGATTGTTATAGACCAGATTGGTCTGACAGCTCTTTTTGTTTCCCATTGGTTCCTGCATGGGTAAAAATTGTTTTCATTATTCTATTTACCATTTCTCTGTCTCAGCTCATTATATTTCATCCTGAGGATACTGCTGTCATACAATTTTTATACTCAAGTTAGTGCCTTTGTATATCAGCAATTGATAGTTCAATGATGGCGGACTTGTAATTACTATTATTAAATGTTACTAAAGTATAACAATGTTTTTTACGCCTGAAACTGGGTGTTTCTACAACTGATTTAGGTCTCACAACTGAATCGATAGCTGCCTGATCAACTCTGTTGGGATATCAATGGTTAAACATGTTTCTTTCAATTCTGTCTAAGTATTTTTCCTTCACGAAGCCAACCACCATTCTCTTATTTCATCTTCTCTGCTTGAAACTTTCAACTATAAAGAACAAGTAGCCTGACCTATATAAGCTAAATTTTGCTTGTAAAAGAAAGGAGAAAAAATAGTATCTGTCTTGTCGAGTTTTGAAATTGAGATACTGCATGGACATGCCCTGCACGTCCACACAGCTGCTAGTGCATTATCGCTCCGGAACCAACCATATCCTGCATTCTTTTAAGGACTTTGCTCTCTTTTGGACAATGACACCTGAATGGCTGAATTCTGAAAGATCAAAAAACTTTGACAACAAAATGAAAACAACTAGTAAAAGCCAGGCATCTGTCTGTCCCTACAAATCCTGATGACATCCTCTTGTCTACTTGATGACCAGGAGGGTTTTCAGTCCTGTAATAGAGTGAAAACAATTTCTCCTGTATTTGACAGTCTGTGTGTATGCCTTATACTGAGCCCACTGGGAATGTTCTAAACATTTGAATTTGTGAAATTGCTACATTATTAAACTTTCACTCATTTTTTTTTTTTTTTTTTTTTTTTTTTATTGGGGAAGGGGAACAGGACTTTATTGGGGAACAATGGTCAAATTGTTGTCCTTTCAATCTTAGTTGTGGAGGGCGCAGCTCAGCTCCAGGTCCAGTTGCCATTGCTAGTTGCAGGGGGCACAGCCCACCATCCCTTGCGGGAGTCGAACCGGCAACCTTGTGGTTGAGAGGACGCACTCCAACCAACTGAGCCATCCGGGAGCTCAGCGGCAGCTCAGCTCAAGGTGCCGTGTTCAATTTTAGTTGCAGGGGGCAGAGCCCACCATCCCTTGCGGGACTCGAGGAATTGAACTGGCAACCTTGTGGTTGAGAGCCCATGCTCCAACCAACAACTGAGCCATCCGGGAGGCAGCTCAGCTCAAGGTGCCGTGTTCAATCTTAGTTGCAGGGGGCAGAGCCCACCATCCCTTGCGGGACTCGAGGAATTGAACTGGCAACCTTGTGGTTGAGAGCCCACTGGCCCATGTGGGAATCGAACCGGCAGCCTTCGGAGTTAGGAGCACGGAGCTCTAACCGCCTGAGCCACCGGGCCGGCCCCAACTTTCACTCATTTTGATTCCTGATTAATCTACTCTGTTCTTTAATTAGGAAGTCTACCAAACTGACACTAGGATAGTCAAATGACATGTTAATTCAGCTTTCTATGAACAAGGGTGACATCTCAATCCATTTTCAGACATACTATAAACACTCAGGGACACGAACGCCATTTTGAGTTTTGGGGTTTTTACCCCAACACGTGCCAGTCTCAGGCTCCCGAGGCTCTTTGGTCTGTTCTCAGAATGAATGAATTCTGTTGATCTCTCTTCAACATCACTGACTTGTGTCATCTTCAAAGTGAGCTATTGAATCCGTCCATCTAGCAAATTTTAGTAATTTCACCTATTTTTCCAGTTCTAAAATTTCCATTTGGTTCTTTAAAAAAACACTACCCTCTTGAGAACGTCTTTCCATCTCAAAAATGTTTTACTTTATCTCATAACAGCTGCCTTCAAGTCTCTCTGATAATTCTAACATCTGGATCTGTGTTGACATTTGTTGTCTTTTTTTCTTGAGAATTGATCACGTTTTCCTGTTCCTTTTATGTTGAATAACTTTAGATTGTATGCTGGACGTTTTGAATAGTATAGATTGTAGGTCCTGTGCAAACATTTTGAACAATGTTGATTTTTGTTTAACATGTGACCCGGATAGGTTCAGACTGTGAGTTCTGTTCCATGTCTGTGGGCTATAGTTCCAGGGTCAGTTCCGTTTACCAGGCTTTGTCACGCTGTGTTGGATCTGACACATGCACTACTCAGTAGTTTGTATCATGTTTAGTGCTTTATATAGATCAGTTTTCAGTCTGCTGTGCTGCTTTGGGTCTGTTCTGAGTACGGGCCGCTCAGGAGGAGGCTTGGAGCTTGTGCTAATGACAACAGAATGAGAGGAACGCCTTTCTCCAGCTCTCTTCTCTCTCGGTGCCCCCCTTGCCCAACAGTATCCTTTGCCCTCCTCTGACCAGATACATGGGGTTTCTCTTGGATTTTGAGCTCCACCACTACAGCTGTACAGTTCCCGCAACTCAGGGCCCCTCAGGACAGAGAGTAGAGAAAAATGGGGATTATCCTCCCACTCCTCAGACTACAAGGGCTCTTTTCCAATTTCCTGTCCAGAAAGCCAGGGTTCTGATCAATTTTAACTGCTGGCATGCTTGCTACCTCACTTAGCTGGGGGCTTACCGGTGACACACCATGAAAGAGGAAATAAAAATCCTCAACACGCTCTAGCTTCCAGGAGCTCCTTTTTTCCTGGTCTTTTGGTTTTTTTTATTTCATAGGATTTTCCTCACTTTCCTCTGGTTTGACCTGTCAGAGGAGCCACCCCAACAGCTCTGCTGGGTGCCTTCTCCTGGCTCAGGGCCAAGAGAGAAGAGGGAAAATGGGAAACACACTCCTGGATGAGTCTCTTCTCCAGGTTTGACTCTTCTCCCCAATAGGCTTGCTTTTATTTTTCAGTGTCCTCAGGTACTTACCTTTTGCATTTTGTTCAAAATTTTTAGTTGTAAGTGGGAAAGGCTTTTCAGGGCTTACTCTATTTGACGATGCCTGCAGTCCAAAGCTGCATTATTTTTTAAGAGACTCAAAGTGGAAACAAACCAAGAGTCCTCCAACGTTAGCACGGACAAACTGGGATGTATTTATCTGACGGCATATAGTGTGGCAGTTAGAACAAAGTACAGCAACATCAGCAACGTAAGTGACTCTCACATTACTTTTGTTTGGTGACTGAGTCTGAGAGAAACCCAATATGTAGCCTTTAATCAAAACAAGATAGGTGGGGAAAAAATTACAAAATGTATGGTTCCGTTTATATAAAGTTCAAAAATAATGTTAGAAGTCAGGCTCGCTGTTATCTTTGGAGGGAAGGAAGCAGTGATTAGCCGGTGGCATTAGGAGAGCTTCTGGGTGCTAAGAACAGTCTGTTTCTTGCCCACATGGTGGTTACACATGTAGTCACAGTAATTCATTGAGCTGAACATTCGTTTCCTACACTTTTCTGCACATATTAAATGAAACCTATTACAAAAAAAATTTTGAAAAATTAGCCCTTTCTCCTGGGACAAAGGACAAAATCTTAGCTTCAGTCGACCTGCATACTTAGGGGCACTTATAAGTCTACTGGGGTGCGTCATGGAATTCAGGAACAGGCATGAAACTGGGCCCCATGCACGGCTGAGCCCATGGCTCAAATACTAATCAGGACCTTCGCTCTCGCTACACGTTCCCTCCAGGAAATGTGACCACTGACAAGAAAGTCATTTTATACCATATATTCTGAGACACCTGTGGTGTGGACCTATCGTTGTTTGCCCAAGACGAGGCCCACCTCCTGGGGGACAGCACCATTTTCAGGGGAAATGGTCTTTCCCTCATTCCATCCATATGATTTCCATAGGAGCTACGTGGGTTTCACTTCACCTCCGTCACTTGGGCCCAGCCAGCCCGGGAATGGGCACCTGCTCTGTGCTGGGGAAGCCGATTCCTAGAATTTTAGTTCTCGGGACCAGAGTTCTGTTTTTGAACAGTCGTGCTTGGGATGGGGTGCAGAAATCTGTTTTTAAACAGCCTGTAAGGTGATTCTAAAGTTTGAGAACTCTAGATTATCTCGATTCTTTATTTGGTTGTACCTGTTATTTCTTCAAAGGTATTTTATTTTAAAATTGGAATTGTACACAACCAATGCTGTCAATTCACAGCTTGGTGGACTGTGTGTGGGGGGAAGTTCAAGTGTTAATAAAAGATACTGTATGAAGAACTACGATAATATATAGATTTGGTAAAGTTTTGGAGTTAGTATTTGTACACTCTTCCTGGAACTGCCTTTTTTTTTTTCCTCCATCAGAAAATCCATCTAAATGATGGCAGTTGTCAGTGACATCAGAGTTAGGAAAAAGTTACACTGTCAACCATGAATAAGATTCCCAATTTCATAAAAAAAGAAAAAGACAATATCCTCAAATTTACATGGTTGATTACCTATGCATTAAGTGCTTTTTCTTCATTATAATTTACTATATTTTTCCTAGGAGAAACCAATTAATGTCATAAGATACAAACTATATGATTTCTTTTTAAATCAAGGAGTATCTGTAATCAGGAATTGAGAAATATGTGTCAAGCTTTCAGTGGTAGTTAATGTACACCTTTCTGTTCAGAAACACACGTCAGCATTGTAAGTGAAAAATATTTTCTCATTGTAAACAGAAGACTTTTTACCCTTCCACTTAGTATTTTAAAACCATGTTAGGTCAGCACTTAAATATTTCTGGATTGCAGGATCCCCAGGTGAAATGTGGGATCATTTTCACTTTTATATTTCTTAATATTTCCAGGTTTTTTATTAAATAAATGAATCTAAATTAGTTTCAAAATCGGAAGAAATAAAACTTTATTTACTTTTTAAACATTAAGGTTGCCCAGGGTACCTATAGAACCAGTTTCATACTGGCATCACTTAGAATTTTAACCAGGTTGTGTTAAGTCAAGTCCACGAGTGAAGTCTTTGGTTTTCAGACTAGTAACCAGAGGGCCATTTCATTTAGTCCACTCAGACTTATATTTAGGGTCATTCAAAATACAAAATACATTAGGAGGTGCTAATTTTGGCTTCGTGCTCATGTGAACATCCTGTTCACTATTTCCCTCCAAGTTGGTTTTTCCAGCATTTATTCTGCATTTTGAACTCAAAGATGAACTTTGATATAGCAAATACTTCACCAGAACCTCCATATAAGTTTTTCTGTTGCACTGGGTATATAACAAGTTTAAGTAAACTTCTCATTTGTTGATTTACAAGTATACTGACATTTAGTTTCAAATGTGTTTTTTAAATTTTTAGGTTGGCTTGGGAGAAAAATTCAGACATAAAGGGTCATTTCTCTATGCCTCATTAGTGAGACTAACTGTAGCATGGAGGACAGTAAAAACTTCCAAAGGAAAGCGGGGGAACTAATTAAACATGTACAATTCTTGATTTTTCCCATTCATCCATGAGAGAAAAGATGCATATGATCGACTAAATACTCATATTTGGTTGGAAAATGTATTCATTTTCCCTCTTGGAAACTCTTATACAATGGCACTTTGCATGTTTCATATATGCTGGCTTTTCTAACTAGATATGAATTCACAGCAGGTAAAAAGTTCCAGTTACCAATTTTGAATACAAACTATAAATTTACTCCAGATAATCAAAATATCAAGTAACTAGGACAGAGAGAATATAACATGATACATTCCAACCTCATGAAGATAAAATCTGAAAGGGCAATATGATTTGGTTTGTGTGTTTAAAAAAAATCAACTGAGAAATTTATTAAAACCAATTGTAGACAACTGGCGGCGGAGGTGGGGGGGGGGGAGAATCTCACCATATCCAGATTAATAAAACACTTGAAAAAACATATAAATTTAATAATAAACATTATGGTCAGGCTGTTTATTAAGGAGGCAACCACACGTACAAGTTCGGCTATCGAAATGTTTGTAAATCAAACTTCATGTGATCTAAAAGGACCATGCGTAATGTCAAAAATTGATGCCTGTACATTCAATAAAAAGTTAATTTAAACATACATAGTCTAGATCATTCTAGTTATACAAACATCTGGGGACACATATGTATCTAATTTCCTTTCAAAAAAACTTTTTTATAAAAGTGATGTATTGAGATAATAATTTTAAAAAGTATCTGACAATTATGAATGGTCCCCAGTTTTACAAAATGTGATTTCCAGGGTATGAAAACTGAAAAAAGTCAACTCTTTAGAGAGTGTTTTATATTACAAACAAGTTTTGTAGAAAAATGATCCAGCAAATGCTTGAGTTAAGAATATTTATATTTTTTCCAATTTTTTACACTTTTATTAACACACACAAAAATAACATTCAAACACTGAGAAAATTAAATAACTTTGGAAGCAGAGCTCATCTCTTTCTGCTTACATATAAGTGACAATTCTGGGCTGTTGGCACAAAAAAATAATCAACATTCATAAAACCCCTACTACTATATATCAAACATAAGTTAAAATCATAGGCACTAGATTATCAAATCCACATTTCCCCTGTAAGACTAACCACAGTGAATCCTCAGATTTTCCCAAACAGAAAAATTGGCAACACACAAAGGCTTTCTAGTAAAAAGGCAATTTTTCTCTTTAGGAAATTAAAAGCCAATAGTCTGTGGTAGTAAACAGCAGGTAAAATAATACTTTACCCAACTCAGATCCAAATACATTTTTAACAAGTGATGAAATATTTTAATAAAAAAAATAGACATTTTTTTTCTGATGCAGCCATTTAAAAACAAAGTTAAATAACCTGAATACTCCTTTTGAAACTGATAATCTAACTTAAAAATGTAATGGGTGTTTCATAATAGAGTTAAATTTCCTCTTAATTATTAGATTGCAGCATATATATATATATATATATATATATACACACACACACATATATATATATATATATATATATACATACACACACATAGTTTTTGCAATGTTGCACAGAAAACTGAGACCTATTTTGTTTTGTGTATATGTGGTTTTAAAAAGCGAAAGTGGCTAGTTCTTTTGCTTAGATTTTTACATGGTATGCCCCCCACACCCAAAGCAGATGCTTTATCTTCTTCTGAAAAGCAACATTTTTTTGTTCATCATGTGGAATTCTGGCGCCATCCTTTCCTGACCTACCCCCATCACCCTCAAATTCAAGGATAAAATTTCTTCCTTGAATTATACACCCAAATCCAGTAGCACTGACAGTTTAAATCTCCAGCTGCTTGTGCTGACTGAATGACTCCCTACCTGTCAAGCTAATAGACTACCACGGTGTCAGTTACGGCAGGGGTCTTAGTTTTATCATTCCTTCAACATGTCAACCTCAATGCTACCCGAATATCAGGCTTCCCATTTCTCTCTCAATTTCTTTTGCCAACTTACAGAATGTCTTGGACTAACGGGAAATGAACTTATGTTCAAATCTCTAAAGTCCTTTACGTGACCTGACTGCCAATATGTTAGAGCTGTTCAAATTAAATATTTAAAAACAGACATCTCACCATGAAAAACGAGAAGCCTGATACAGAAGGACGCTGCAGTCTGGTAATAGTCTAATAAAACCGAAACAAGTGTTTCCCAGGGTATACATAAGGACCATTAGAGAGCAAGTATTTAAACGTTAGTCACATGTAGTAGGTTCCATTTATTACCAAAAATGCAAAAAACGATGTAAGGCAGAATCTAAGTCAAAAGGGACAGTATTTTCAAAGGATGTTTATACAGTTACTCAGTTTAAAGTGGACCAACTTAGGCAGGATTCAGAAGGCTGTTTTCCTACCACATAACAGACCGTTGTATCATTTAACAGTAACAATATAACTGTCATTGCCAGGGATTTTGTAAGTTAAGTGCATAGATTTCCCCTTGCCTCACTGTATGGTTTTGTTCCAGGTTATAAGCACTGAGGTGGTGGTATTTATATCAAGAATAAAGACACATGTTACTTGCTCTTTCCCATCATAGCAACCTGCCAATAAAAACAAGATCTCTTGGTTCTGTAACAGATAACAGCAAGTGGAGAAGTTGGCTTCAATAGCAAAGGCTATCTTTCCTGAGCCAGGAGCTATAAAGTTAGAAAGATTGTACAACTGACATTGAGCCCTTTTGGCAATCAAAACAAACACAGAAATCCGATGTGTCGATGCAACATGACGGATGCACGCGGTAATGCTACCTGGTGGTGGTGACGTGGCGCTACATCCAAAACTTACAATTAAACAAAATGACAATTTTTCTAATGAGTCTGCAAAAATAATTTATAGAATTGTTCCAAATTTAGGTATCAAGTTTTAAATCTCTAGCCCAGATTTCTTCCCACTCCATCCACCTCCATCTCAGTCTAGTTTCTTAGAGTACCTGTGAAACACTAGTGAAACATTTTAGATAATTAGAATATTAGTTCTCATGAAAACAAGTATTTATTGATACCATTTAAACAGTAAATTACGTTGAATGTGAAGTTTTGGATAGCTTCCATTCACCATTTTCTTGTGCACAAAGGTACTCTCTCATTTACAAATGGGCATTTTCTCTTTGGCATCCATTAGTTTGTTTGCCCAGATATTGGTGTCGGTCAAATATTAAAAAATTGACTTAGTTTGTATTAAACAAAACTAAAAGTGATTCCATGGAGAGTGATTGTATGATTACCAAACACGTCTGATGTTAAATGTCATTAAAGTGCTGCTTGATCATCTCTGTCAGTTTGTGCTAATTAAGACAGAGAGGGCTGGGATTTTATAAATCCCAAGAGTCTTATCTGAACAGTCTGCATATAAAAGTTGCCTTTCAGCCTGGTGAAGGGGTATCCATGACGCTGTGGACCTCTGCTTTCTTGTCTTTGCTGGTCAGTAACAGCCATCTTTCCAACTGTCATCTTTCATGCTACCATAGGTTTTAGGAGCTGGCAAGGATCTGAAATAAAGCAATTTTATAAAGTGATTTGCAAGGCCTGAATGAAACATTACCACACTACCTCCCACAGACGGAAACTACTTTGCCGGCAGCATCACAATCCAACGGAGGCGATTCCAGGGACTATTGAGATCAAAGCTCTAAACAGCTATCGGCACGACCATCCCACACTCAGTATTTCCACAACTCGCAAGTTTTACTGGGCCTCAGACTTCACTAACCTCTTTTTGTTAAAATAGCTACTAAAGAAAAGATTGTCTCATCTCCTCAAACTGCATGGATTGCCTCTTGCTTTCATTCGAGGGGAAGAGTACTGACTGTGGCAGTCGAAGCTCAGTGTCACCGTCACTAGGCAGAAGGCAGTGGTGCTTAAAAGGACTTGGAAGTCAGACATACTTGGAACTGAAGGTCTTATTAGTTGTGTTGTCTTAGAATTACTTAGCCTCACCAAATTTCAATATTCTTCTATGAAAAGTAGGAGTACCAACAGTACTTACATGTTTAGTGTTATTGTAAAAATTAATAAGGTACAGATAAGTTACTTAGGACAGTGCATAGCACAAAGCTGTTGTACACTACTACTGAATTCAGAAATGTAACATGTTTATCTTAGAATAAAAAGCAATTCAGTCTAAATGCTTGGGGGATGAAAGCATTTTTTTTAATGCAAATAAAGTTTTATTTGACACCTAAATTTACTGATGGTGGTAATCACATTCCTGAAAGGTAGATGAAGATTACAGGCGCATGGTCCCCAGCCTGGCTGGGCTCAGAATCACCTTCAGATTAAACAAACATAAAACAGCATCCTCACAGACTTTGGGCTTCTTTGCGGGAAGAACTTAGGCCTCTATATTTATATAAATTCCACAGGAGATTCTGAATTGTAGCAAAGTTTGCAAAACCACCATCCTGGATTATAGTCAGACTTGGCAGCTAGATTTTATCTTAAATCTCGCTCTAGACTTTAATACTGAATATTATATTGAATTTTATTAAATATTATATTCAAAATGAGCAAATATCACAACCAAATTGAGTGGCTCTAATAGATTTTTCTAGGAGTTCTCTGAGATACTTAATCATGTTAGGCATCTGGGCAAATATAATCAAAACCAAAGTAGCATAATATCCTAATGTCACAAGTGAGGTTTTCTTTTAAACCAATAAAAAAATGTTTTATTCAAACTGTACTCGGAGTCTAGTGGGAACGCCCTGATGACACTCTATGCTCACTACCCATGCAAAGATGAGGGGACTTCCGGGCTTTCCTACGCTCAGCATGTGGACACGGGGCATCTGCCGCTTACCTGCGGACAGGCTGTGCAAGTTTGCTGCGAGGCACTGGTATCCCCCCAGCAGAAGGGGCGCTGGGTCTGGGCAAGCCACTTCTCATCACGGCTGTCCCTGCAGGTCTGGTTAGAGTGGCGCTGTTGATATTGCTGGGAGGATTTGCTGCGACCGTGTTCTGAACCAGCGGAGGCCCAGGTGACGAGGTGGTTTGTGTGAGTTGTGTTGTTTCCTGGCTACCAGGAGAACCGGAGCCATGGTTACTAAATGCTTTCACTGGCTGCCGGAGAGCCAAAGGAGATGGTGCTGCAGGGGAGCGGAATTTGCCTGGAGAAGGTACTGCAGAATGGCAAAGAAAAATCAGTCTTTTCAGTAGAAACCAAGTATAAGTTGAAACCACTGCTTTATATGACACTCGGTAACTGGACACAGTATAGCTGTATTCACGAAAGCCCACTCTATAGAAATGCAAGGAATGAGGACTATTTTCTGGACTAATTAAAAAAAAAAAAAAAAAGAACTGGTGCCCCCTATGTAACCCCGTCCTCACTCAGAGGCCGCTAACCATCCTTGGCAACAGCACAGTAACTGGGCCAGCAGGCACTGCGTCCTCTGCTCCACGAAGCACTAACCTGGGCCACATTCTAGCGGTGGAAAGAGAGGTGGGCCACCAGATGGCTTGCTAGACTTGGAAGCACGTTCCCCTCAAAGATACATTCATGTAAACATGGATCAGGTATCTGGTGGGCGGCTATTCCTCCAAGTCCTCTACCACCTACAATGTAACTTAAAATTTAGAAACTAAAAGTTGTTCTTAAAAATGCAAAAAGACCTGACTGCTTCTATAGTTGTGCTTCAGCAAATAGGGAAGTTATTAATCTAGGGGCACATCTAGAGGTACATGAAGTCACATGATAAAGATAGTTCATTTCTCTGAAATGTCAATTCTACTAAGCAGTAAGTCAAAACACTTTCATATTAAAATACGAATATGTGAAAGAATAAAATGTAGAATTTGCACTAATTTTTAAGCCAAACTAAGTTCAAATAAATTTTATTGTGGTGGTCCCTTAGCATTATTAGTTCAGATCTCCTGGAGGACAGACATATTCACCCTTCCCTATTTACTCTGTTTGGATAAATGACCTCTGGAAGGGCATCCGTTTTAGTTTCTTTAAATGCCCATGGATGGCTACACACAGTGTAAACAAAACATATTACCTTAACATGCTTTACCTAACAAAGAACTCTGGGGTGGGTTCAGAGAGAATGAGGGAAGGGGAAGACATGGATCAGAAAGAGGTCACCCTATTCTCTCTCAGCCTCTATTGCTTCGGGGAGAGTATGAGTGAAGAGAAAGCTTGGGACAGGGCTTGGTCCTAAGACAGTAAAATGGAACATTCTACACTTCATCCTTCTCTTTTACTAATCCGTCTAAAGGATATAAATAACAGTAAGATCTACTACGGTAGTGGGTAGGACAGAAAAGAATGGATGGATCTGGTCACTTTTCATCTGGTGTCTGGGAGTAAGAAGAGAGGTTAAGCCTTAGCTTCAAAACTCCAAAATAGGGGAAATCCATCTCCTACCTTCCATTAAGTTACCTTCCACTTTTGTACATCGCCTCTTTCCTTCCCAGCGGATCTTCCCTGCCTCTGTCTGATCAGAGTCCCAAATGGCAGCGCCTCTGAACTTAAGATATACGAGGCCTCAGTACTTGTAGTCAAATTATCTCTGTCTGGCTCCAAAAACTCAAGAGCCAAGCAAGATTCTCAAACTTGACTGTGTGTCTGAATCCCAAGGAGCTTTTTTTTTTTTTTTTTAAAAAAAGTATGTAAGCCCTGGCACCACCCCCAGAAAATCTAATCTAGAATAGAACTCAGATATTTATTTTAAAACCATCATAGAAGCTTCCTGCCATGACGGCAAACTGGGGAGGGGCTTAATTCCCTGCTGTAAACACCTATAAAACTGGACAAAATATATAAAACAGTTTTCAAATATTGGACGACAGGCAGTACGGGACTGTAACCCTGCAAGAAAGGAAATAAATGTGTGCCCTGGGAGCAGCCTGGTCTTTTTGGTTTTGTTTTTTTGAGGGGAATCTGGAGACACTTTTTGGACTGTAGAGCAAGGAGGAGGTGCCGAGCAGATCAAAGTTATCTTGTTGAACTGAGAAGACAAACATTGGAATCTGAGGGACAGAGCACTTTAGAGGAGGCCGCTGCTCCAGGAGACTACAGCTCAGTTGAGGGGTCGGCCTCAATCTTTGGCTGAATAGTGAGCTGTGCGTGTACCCAGCGGAGCTCCATGCGACTGGGCAAAGAAGGACCGAGTCCTGTAAACAATTTGCAAAGCTCATAGAAGACGAGGAAACATCTGAGTTTCAACCAGTTAGAGTAGAGAATCCTTGCCGAACACCCAGGGCAATCAGGAGACACTCCACAGGAAATAAGCCAGCCCTAGAATAAAGCTGCTCTAAATCCATTCTAACAAATGTTGAAAACAAGCCTCCAAAGTAGGGGTCAGCAAACTACTAGGCATGAGCAAGTGAACTTTCTGTAAGCGAAGCTGCCTGAGGACACAGCAACACCATGTTTTATATGTTGCCTATGGCTGCTTTCTCGCTGCAGGAGCACAACAGAGACCACATTACTAACCACTGTCACCCCAATAAATTTTAGTTAAAAAACAACAACAAAAAAACCGAGATCATATCATGCACAGTCCTAAAATATTTACTATCTGGCTCTTTGAGAAAATGTTTGCCGATTCCTGCTATAGCAGCTCAAACTGATCCACAACAAAGCCCAACGATATCTAAAAGCAGGTAAAAAGCCAACACAGAACAACGTAAAACTTCTTAATGTCCATTAGCTAATAAAACTTAGTAGGCATATAATGAAATAGAAAAATGATAACCAAACGAGAATAAAAATTAGTCAATAGAAATAGACCAAAAAGTCACAGGGATGACTGAATTAGCAGGCAAGGCCTTTAAAAGAATATGCTTAAGGATATAAAGAAAAATGTAAACATAATGAGGTGAGAAACAAAAGATTTTTAAAAGAACTAGATATAACTTTTAAAGATGAAAAACTTATAACATATCAAAAATGCTAATTTCAGTGAGTGGGAATAGTTTCGATGTTGCAGAAGAGGCACCTGAAGCCGTAACAGTAATATTTAACCAAACTGAAGCATACAGAGAATAAAAAGACTAAAAAACAAATGATAAAGCCTCAATAACTTACAGGTCAGTTATCATGTGGTCTAATAGATGGACGGAGAGTATGAGTGGGACAGAAAAAGATTTTAAGAAAGAATGGAGGAAAATCTTCCAAATTTGATGAAAACTATAAACTCACATATCTAAGTAGTTTAAAAAATACCCAATCAGGGCAAAAAAATCATGGAACACCACACCATAATTATATTTCTAAAAATGAATAATAAATATAAAAAGTTTAAAAGACCTTTAAAAACAGACAGAGGAATGAAGATAAAGTACAGCCATAGCTGGGAATACGATTCTCGAAGCAATCGTGTGTCCGGGTTCCTAGCGACTGCTACACAGCCTCTTCTGGAAGAAAATGCAAGGTGTCCACAGGGTCCAAGTACCGCTGAACTGCAAATTTCACGGCCTTCACAGAAGGTTTTTTTTGCTTTACGTAATCCATCTTCCCCTTTCTATAGGTGACTATCAAAGTGTTTTCTCACTTCCATTCTCTATAGTCCCCTCTCTGTCGCCCTCGCCAGACCAGTCTCTACCCAAGTGATTTCACCGTCTTCCTGGAGGCTCACTGGAAAACCGAGGCTCTACGTCTCTAATTCCTCAACTCACTACCTAAGGATGGGGATTGGCCCTATTCCTTCCAGTACCAACTCCAGAAAAGCCATTTTCAGTTCTAGCTTTTACCACAGTTGGGAGTCTTTTCACCAGAATTGTTTTGGTGGGGACACAGGTTTAAGATAGTAAAGTTCAGAGGAGATTGATGGGTTCCAAAAAGTAATTTGCAAAAGTCCGGGGAGTTGGAGTTAGATGGAAATGAGGTCAGATTAAGAGACGCGCTAATCCCGCAAGATGGCGGCGGCAGTGACCTTCTCCCGGCTGCTGTGCAGGGGCGGCGGCGCGGCGGCGCTGAGCCTTCCCCCGGGTGCCAGGTGTTTCGGGGTGCGGACCTCGCCGACCGGGGAGAAGGTCACGCACACCGGGGAAAAAAAAAAAAAAAAAAAAAAAAAGAGATGCGCTAAGACACTGTGAAAGACAAATCTGGTAGACGGAGGACTCCTGGGCTTCCTTCTGATGGTGACTGACATAAAGGGGATGGTGAAATGAGGCCGAGCACTGATTAGGCGGAGAGTGCTGCATTTCTACATGACAGCCTTAAATATAATGGAATATATTTATAATGTTTTGAGTATTTTATTCAAATCTTATCTTAAAAATAAGCTTTGTGAAAAGCATCTTTCCTTCTGGAAAAATTTCTGACTACCATTTTACTATTAATAGCTATGCCAGGGAAATGGTTGTCTCCCGAAATTTTTTAAAAATATAAATCTCAGACATCTGCTTGGGAAAATGAAATAGATGTATTTCCCCCTATTTCTCCCACTATGTATAATTTAAAACATTGGGCATTACCTATAAAACAGACATATGAAGAGTCTGAAAGGCAGAGAGAAGAAAAACTGCCTAAGAACCTTGAAACCTGACGGATGATGTGTAATGAGTCCCAGGGTTTTCTTTCTGCCTCTTACATCCCACATTGGAGCTGAAGAAGCTGGCAACCTGGTGAAGCCAGTGGGTATGACAGACCAAAACAGCCTGCTCTCTAGCCAAAGGATTAGGAAAGAAAACTTTTAGATAATAACTTTCAACTCCAGGCAAACAACACAGAAGGAACTGTGGCCCTACTCCCACCCCTGCCAGTAAAGGACAGCAGGAAGCCTAGACTTCTGTTTGCGAGGCTTAACAAGGCACTGCAACGCCCTCTCCAGGGAGGGGTCAGAGAAGGCAGTAATGAGGTATTCTTCCCCCTCCCCTTGTGTTGGTATCACAGGAAGCCTAGTGGAGAGTCAGGACTTTCATGACCGTTCGTGGTGACAAGGCGACCCCTACCACAGTGTGAGCAGAGACAACGTGGGGAGCAAGAACTCCTACCTCCACCAAGCCGGCACCTCCTCCTTGGGTGTCAACAGAGCCTGAGCAGAGAACCTGGGTTTCTATATCCAACTAGGAGTAAAGAAATGTCCCTGCTCCCCATCCACTAAATACCGGTGTGGTATCAGAGAAAGACAAAAAAGAGAAGGCTTAAATGAGATCCAGAATCAAGTAACATAGAACAAAATGCCCAGATTTCAATCACAAATAACTCATCATACTAAGAACCAGGAAGATCTTAAGCTGAATGAAAAAATAATAATAGATGTTAATACCAAGAAGACAGATGTTAGAATTATCTGACAAAGATTTTAAAGTAGTCATCATGAACATTTGAAATCTGCAAAAATAGAAAGTCTCAGCAAAAAAAAAAAAAAAAAAAAAAAAAAAATCAAATGGAAATTTTAAAACTGAAAATAGTAACCAAAATTAAAAAAAACTCAATGGATGTGCTCAACATCAAAATGGAGAGGACAGAGGAAAGAATCAGTCAATTGGAAGATAGAACAAAAAAACATTACCCAATCTGAACAACAGAGAGAAAATGGACTGAAAAAAAGATAAAGAGAGCTTCAGGGACCTATAGAACTCTTAACAAAAGGCCTGACATTTGCAAGTCATCAGAGTCCTAAACAGAAAGGATAAAGAGAGAGAAAACAAATCATATGCTGAGAAATAATGACTGAAAACTTCCCATATCTGGTAAAGGACATAAATCCACAGATTCAAGAAGTTTAGTAAACACCAAACAAGATAAATATAAAAGAAATCCATGCCACGACACATAGTCAAACTTTTGAAAACTAGTAACAAGAAAAAAACTTGAAATAAGAGAGAGAAATAACAATTAATCTGTAGGGGAAAAAGAATTCTAACCACAGTGGGTTTCTCATCATTGACACATAGAGGCCAGAAGAATTGGCACAATATTTTTCAATCTGGAAGAAATATCAACCCAGAATACTATACCCAGAGAAAATGTCCTACAAGAATTAAGAGGAAATCAAGACATTCTCAGACCAAAAACAAAACAAAACAAAACAAACCCCAAACCCAACACCAACAAAAAAAAAACAAAACCAAGAGAATTTGTGGCCAGCAGACCTACCCTAAAGAATGGCTAAATATGTTCTGAACAGAAAGGAAATGATAAAAAGAAGGAAACTTGGAATATCAGAAAGCAAAAATATGGGCAAATACAACAGGCTTTTCCTCTCCTTGAGATTTCAAAATTATATGTAAAGGTTAAAGAAAAAATTGTAACACTGAAGTGGGTGAAAATGTACGTAGAGGAAATATTTAAGACAATTATAAATGGGTCAAAGTAAAGTGACATGAAGGAAAGGAAAGTTTATATACTTGAGTTGAACTGGTAAAATGATGACACCAACAGACTGTGATATACATAACATCATGTTATATATACATAATGTAAGATAATGCAACCATTGCAATAACTGTGCAAATGTACACACTCAAAAACACTACAAGTCAAAATAGATTCTAAAGAATGTTCAAGTAACCCACAGGAAGGCAGGGAATAGAAAATAGAGAAATGAGAAACAGAAAACAACAAATAACATGGGGGACCTAAGCACATAGTTATGTGAAATGTAAATGGTCTACTTACACCAATTATAAGACAGAGATTTGGCAGAGTACATTAAAAACCATGGCCTAAATTTATGCTGTCTACAAGAAACTTCAAATATAACAACATAGAGAGACTGAAAGTAAAAGGGTGAAAAAAGACATATCATGCAAACAACACAAAAGGAAAGCATGAGTAGCTATGTCAGCATCAGATAATTAAAAAGAAAATAACGAGGGACAAAGAGAGATAATACACAATGATAACAGAACCAAACTACCAAGAAGACATGACAATCCTAAATGTGTATGTACTAAACAACAAAGCTGTAAATATATGAAGGAAAAACTTAATAGAACTGAAAGAAGAAATAAACAAATCCACAATTATAGCTGGAGATTTCAACATCTCCTTCTCAGCAACTGGTAGAACTAGACAGAAAATCAGCACGGATCTGGGGGACTCAGTGTCACCATCATCACAAGATCTAACTGACATTTATAGAACAGTCCACTCAACAACAGCAGATACACATCCTTCTCAAGTGACCACAGAATATACACCAAGATAGACTGTATCCTGGGCCATAAAGCAATACCCCCCCAAATTTAAAAAGAAGTGAAAGAATACTTTCTCTGATCATAATATAATTAAACTAAAAACCAATAATTAAAAGATAACAAAAAGATATATACTTCTCAACAATATACTTCTCAATGGAAATTAAAAAGTACATGGAATGGAATACAAATTAAAATACAAAATATCAAAATTTGTGTCATAATTTGGAAGAAAAGTCTTAAGTTACTAGTAAGTTCCTCCTTCAAAAACCCAAAAAAGTAGAGCAAAATAATATCAAAGCAAACAGAAGGAAATAATAAAGAACAAAAATTAATAAAATTGAATATAGAAAAATAGAGAAAATAATCAATGAAACAAAGCTGGTTCTTTCAAAAGGACAATAAAATCAACTAGCTTGATGAAGGAAAAGAGAGAAAACACAAATTACCAGTATCAGTAATGAAATGGGATATCACTACAGACCCTGAAGACATCAAAAGGATCATAAGGATTACATTCCTACAGACATTAATTTGACAATTTAGATGAAATCGACCAATTTCTCAAAACACACAAACTACCACAACTCATCTGATATGCAATAGATAAGTTCAGCAGCCACATAATTAAGGAAATTGATTTTTGTAATTAAAAAAACCTCCAAAAAAGAAATATACAGGCCTATATGGTTTCACTGAGAAATTCTAACAAATGTTTAAAGAAGAATGAACACCAATTGTACATACTCTCTACCAGAAAATACAATAGGCGGGAACACACATCAATTCATTTTATGAAGCTACTATTATCCTGATATCAAAACCAGAAAAAGACAGTTTCAAAAAAGAAAACTACAGACCAATGTCCCTCATTAATAAAGACGCAGAACTCCTTAACAAAATATTAGCAAATAGAAGTAAGTGATAGGTAAAAAAATATGTAGAACATGATCAAATGAGATTTATTCCAGGATGCAAAGTTGGTTCAATATTCGAAAAACAATTAATGTAATCCACCACAAAACAGGCTAAGGAAGAAAAATCACATGATCATATCTACTGATGCAAGAAAGCATCAGACAAAATCCAAACATATTCGTGATAAAATTCTTAGGAAAATAGGAATAAGGGGAACGTCAACTTGATTAAGAGCATCTACAAAAAAATCTACAGGGAATATTATACTTAATGATAAAAGACTGAATGATTCCCCTTTAAGATCGGAACAAGGCAATGACATACGTTCTCACCACTGTTATTCAACACAGTACTGAAGTTCTAGACAGTGCAATAAACAAGAAAAGGAAATAAAAGGCATGTAGATTAGGAAGAAAGAAACTGTCTCCATGATTGTTTATGTAGAAAATCCCAAAGAACCTACAAAAATCAACTGGAAATATTCAGTTCAATAAAATCAAAGGATGGAAGATTAACATACAAAAATTGACTGTATTTCTATATACCAGCAATAAATATATGAAAATCAAAATAAAAAAGTACTAATCATTTGCATTGCCCCCCCCAAAAGAGAAAAGAAATATTTAGATGTAAATTAATTAAAACAAAGCTTAGCAAATATCATAGGTTAATTATGAAATGAACTGAGTAGTATGTGTAAATTGTTGGTAAATGTAAAATATTAAACAAATTATAAGGCATGTCATATCCATGCCTTATCTTAAGAATATGGCACCTTTTTGCCTGTTGCCGCTGAGTTCTCTGGAAAGATACTCAACAGTGCCACTCAAAACAGTCTCCTAAGCTGTCCTTATAAATTAACTAAAATACAGGGATTAAGTAAGTTAGGCTCTATTGCCCACATTATGACAGGTTATAGTTTACTCAGTTTTGGATATTGAGAATTACACTTGAATCAAGGCATAAAATGAAGGAGTGTTATCTGCTCTGAGCAAGAATTAGAACTCTATTTATAAAACTGACATATGACTAAGAATGCTAACCTTAGTGTCTAAGTTAAGTCATCTCTAAAATGCTACGGTGGGTGATATGAGGACTTATATTTTTAAAATATTCATTTTTGTCTTTTAATAAAAGCACTTAATAAAGATCCTAAGTTTGTTTTCTAATTAAGCTTTAGATAGTTCAGCAGGTACTTAAAAAATGCTAAAATGGAGAAACTGAGTAAATTATTAACTGTTTTTTAGCCTGATAGTCACTTAATCTATAATGTTTTATAAATATATCCTACATGTATCTAGCAATATAAAAATTAGAAACTCCAAGTGGTTTCCTTCACAGTTATGTCTCCACCAAACTATAAATTACATTAATTGTATAATTTTAAAAATATGTAAATATCCCATATATAGTTTGCAATAAAAATACACATGTCAAACATGGGCCACCGTGACTAATGGGGAGGATAACATTTATTAAAATACACGTGCCATTCAATTATTTAACAAATAAAGAATAAGGACAGAAATACTTCCTTGTCAACTATCCCTTACTGTATCAAGTTACATCATCCCACTTAATGGTCTGCGTACCGTCACTGATACTAATAGGTTACTGACATAATAGGGACTTAAAAATAAATTCTGATTGTGAAAGACCACAGAGATGAAGTAAATATGATTCTCTCATTACAAACTTAAGAAATCCTTATTAAAAGTTACCAGCGACTATTTACTCCAAACTTTTTTCTCTGCAGAGAAGGAAAATTACCACAACCACAGAGATCAATTGAGCAAATAACCAGGAAAGTCAGAACTTGAACCCAGGTCTCCCAATTCCCAGATTCGTATTCTTTACTGGGAACACATCTGGGGGTAGAAATTAAATTATTTTTACCATTTTAATTTTCAACTCTGAAAGTTTATTTGTAAGGCTACTATACCCCAGTCAGGTTTCATTAGATAGAACATCAAGGCATGTTAAATTTGTAATGGCTGACAAGCAATCATAAAAAAATTAGGCATAGAAGCCTTTGATTTCTTCTTCCATTAGTGTACATAACTCACCATCATTTTTGTAAGCATATAGTTATCAAAGAAAATATATTAAACATAAGAGACATGAAGAAACCCCTGGAAATGGGCTTTACTAGCTTTTCTTACATATATACATACAAAAGACTGATAGATATGAATAAGCTGCCACAAAATATTTGCACCATTATTCAAAATAAACGAAAAATAGAAACAACTTAAATGTCCACCAACTGATGAATAGATAAACAAAATTTGGTATATCTATACAGTGGAATATTATTTGGCAATAAAAAGGAACAAAGTACTAATAGATGCTACAATATGATAAGCTTTGGTAACATTATGCTAAGTGAAAGAAGCCAATCACAAAGATCATATATCGTATGACTCCACTTACATGAAACATCCAGCAGAGGCAAATCCATAGAGACAAAAAGACGCGTGGTTGCTGGGGCTGGACGGAGTAGAGAATGGGGAGTTACTGCTAATGGGTACAGTGTTTCTTATGGAGGTGATGAAAAGCCCTAAAATCAGACGGTGGTTAATAGCTGCTCCACTCTAAATATACTAAAAAACACTGACTTGTACACTTTCAAAGGCTGAATTTAAAAGCAGGGGAGGGAATAAAGGCAAGAAATCTCAGAAAATAAGCAGCAGTAGTTTTAAACAGTTTTCCAAAACAACAGAAGAGGGAGCTCTAGGGTCATAAAATTAGAAAATTTTAAATCAAGCTTTTTTCCTAAAATGTTTATAAAAACTAATTTCACAGAAAAAGGAGCACAAAAAAGGACTGAGGCCAAATCTCACATAAAGTTTTTATAAGAGAAAAAGAGAAAAAATCAGAATAACACTGTTGGAGGAGGTCATCAAGAAGATGTTACCATCAATTGACCTACAGGCTGGACCCAGGCAATTGGAGGCCCCTCACCCCCCTCCTCTGTCGTTGGAACGCGCATTCTGCTTGCCTTTCCTGCTCTCAGCAGCTGCTCCTAGGATGCAGCCTTGAGACAGAAATGTGGTGTTGAGACTACCTGACTGAACCCAGTTAAGGCCTCCTGAATACACGCCTGACCCCTCAGTTATGGCATCTATATAAACTTGTAAGATTCTGGTAGGCAGGTGTAGAGATCTACTTGTCTTACATTCCACCAGAGACCAGCCTCATAAGTCCCTGCCACCTACCAGTCTGGTGTGGTTTGCCTCTTTCTTTGATCTCTCCCTGTCTTCTGTCTTCCACATAAGGGGGCCAGTTTCAGATTACACGTGGGAAGCTCGGGAGGAGGTTGCAAACCAACACACTTCTACTAATGGTGGGACCTCGCCAGAAATCATAGTCCCTGTGCACACACATTAAAAAGGTGAAAGTTTTAATCTAATATTTCAAATTCTAAAAACCTTTAAGAAAATGATACAAGATAGGAAAGAACATTGTAAATTAGGATGGGAAACACGAAAAAATGAGGTGAAGGAACACAGAAAAGAATCAGAAAAGAAATCATTTTAAAATAAAGTCTAAGGTAGGAGGAACACAAGAGGCACCACACATAATAGATCACGCCCTACGAGAAACAATGAAAAGAAACTTTTGTAGAACAAGAATAAAATATGAAAGATGAAAAGGATTAAAAAGAAGGCAACAGATATAGAAGACAGGCAAAGAACATCCAAAATGTATACAACAAGAATGCCCATAAAAAAGAAAACAAAGCAAGAGAACAACACTAAGCGATTAATTGAAAAGAACTGGTCTGCAATTGAAGAATTGAAGAACACTTCTAACTCCATATTGAAAGAACACGTCACATATCTGGGGAAATCAACTCAGGATGACCAACACCAAGACATACATTCTCATAAATTACTGAACTTTAAAAGGAAAAGAAAACATCTTTTGGACATCCAGATAAAAAGACCAAATGACTGTAACAGAAACAATTCTTTATTCCCGACAAAAATGGAGTAAAATATTTAAGATACTCAGGGAAAGAAAATGTGAGCCAAAGATTTCATATCTAGCTAATGACTTTCAAATATAAAAACAACAGGCAAGCTGTCATCAGCATGCAAAAACTGAGGGAATGGATAACTTCTTCTTGGGGAAGCTACTAGAGAATGAGCTTTAACCAAGAAAAATGACTAGTAAGACAATAGCATACAGACTGATGGTAAGTATCAAATATATATATTTAAATGCAGAGCTAAGACTAAAGGAGGCATATAAATGAAAGTATGTAATAGTTATTTGACAATGTAAAGACAGTATAACTGTAAAAAAAGGGAGCAAGTGTATGCAAAAAATTTTATAAACTGTTTTCAGTAATCATATGTTATTATGCTAATGCCACCCCTAGAAGATTCTGTGTATCATATGGGATAATACAAATTATTAAATGATAGTCTATGTGTTGCTGAGAGATAGGATTCCCAGAGCAGAATAAAGAAGATAAAGATATAAGCTTAAAAAGTTTAAGTAATTACCCTGAAGCCCTGAATTGGAATAGGAAGTATCAGCATGAACTCACTAAGACATGTAATCTTAAAAAATACATAGACACAAATAAATCTACACGTATATTCTAGCTCTAGTAACTGAAAAGACCTAGAAACAATGACCAGCCCATTTTTAGCAATGGGCATAGCTAAAACATCACATTTCAATTCTGAAATACCATTTGCTACCAAAAGACACCAGGACTTTTGGAGGAAATGACTAAATCCAAGTCTAGGACAAAAAATGTATAAGATGAGTTTATCTGGTCATACCGTTAGCAAGCAGTTACCCAGGACTACGAGGGTTGTGTCAAAAAGCCTTGAAAGCCAACTGGAAGCTTCCCCCAAAGTTCAGAAAATACCCAGAATGGATTGAAACACATAAAAAAAAGTTTAAATCTGTAAGTTCATAATGACATACGTAGGAAAATATTGGCCACCTTTGGAGGACGATAGGTTGTCAATTTTTTTATTTTGTAAACTGGTAAATAAAAGGAAAAAACAGGCATTTATTCTGAATTTTGTAATGGAACTGTGCCACTGGGTTTCCAAAGAGTAAGGAAAAGTTTCTCTTCACACAGGTATTTTGACAAGAAATAGAATGCTAGAATTGGAAGGACCCAATTTTGCAATGCAGTCAGTAGTCCCCTCCCTTATCTGTGGTTTTGTTTCTTGAGGTTTCAGTTATGTGTGGTCCTAAAATATTAAATGGAAAATTCCAAAAAAGACCCCCACGTCCTAAGCTTTAAGTTACAGGCCGTTCTGGGTAGCGTGAGGAAATCTTGTATTGTCCCGCTCTGTCCAACCCAGGACATGAGTCACCCCTCTGTCTAGTGTCCCTGCCGTACACGCTGCCCGCCCAGTAGTGACTTAGTAGTCGTCTCAATAATCAGATCGGTTATCCGAGGGAGACCACATTCACATAACTTTTATTACAGTATAGTTTTAATTGTTTTATTATGAGTTACTATTGTTAATCTCTTACTGTGCCTAATTTATAAGTTAAATTTTATCCAAGGTATGTATGTGTAGGAAAAAATAGTGTTTATATAGGGTTTGTTCTATCTGCGATTTCAGGCATTCATTGTGGGTCTTGGAACTTGTCCCCCACGGGTAAGGGAAGACCATAGGACCAAATAAAGGAAGGATACAGGTATTAAGCATCAATGACTGCTAACACCACAATACAGAGGCTACCCTACCTTATGCATCTTTGCCTGCAGAAGCACCAGCACCTATAAAGTACTTTTGCCAAAAATAACAAAACTGAATCTAATTAAGTATCTAGATCCAACCACCAGTTTATAGCAAATACGGAGGAACCTGCTAAATGACATTATGGGAAAGACATTAGGTTGGTGTAAAAGTAATTGTGGTTTTTGCAATTGAACCTTTTAAACCGCAATTACTTTTGCACCAACCTAGTATCAACAAAACACAGCTTGTGAGAACATCTATAGGACAAATGATCTGGTGGTTTCTTCAAACAATAAGGGGAAAAAAAGAGTTAAGACATTTAATCTTAACTATAAATTAAGAGAAACTTAAAAAGATACATATTAAAGAAACAAAATTATAGTTTTATTGCTTGGATGATAAAAATCATACTGAGAAGGAAGTGACTGCTATAAAAATTCAGAAGAACGACTGACTACCTTTGGGAGAGGGGTTAAGAGTGGACTGTTTGGAAGCAGACAGGTAGAGAGTGAGGTAGCAAGTTCTAGTCTCTTGATAATGATGGTGGTTACAAGGCGGTTGCCTCGGAAGAATTCATTAAGCTCTCTCCGTAATATGGTTTTCTGATTTCGTATTATATTTTAAAATAAAGTTTAAAAAGGATTTATGAGTTAGAAATTCTTTTAAATTTATTCATCCTTAAGCTCTTATTAGATAAATGCACCAGAATCTATGAAAGAATAAGTAAAAAAGTTCTATAATCTCAAGATACGGAGAGGAACACTTTAATAAGGTTAATATATAAGTTGAGAAAAAAACCAGAGAGGATATGAAGAGCTACAATTTTACTATTGAAAAAAAATGTGAGGAATGAAAATATAATGACATTAATTGGAATTAGGTGATCTTTAAAGACCTTATAGCTGTAATTTTAATATTGTAAAATGTAGTTAGTATTTAATCAGGAAAGTCCAGGCACAAATTTCAGAGGAAATTTTGATCTAGGACTTTCTCTGTAAAGAAAATTGATAAAGGTAGTCAAGATTTAAGAGGAAAAAAGGATCTTGGAAAATCACAAAAACCTTATCAAGCCTAAATGTAAATAAAATCTCAATTATCATTCTACAAATAGCACGAAATAGTCTAACAGGAATTTGTATGTTTGGAGGGAGCACCAAGAATAGCCCCCATGCTCTCTCCCATTCTCCCAATTTTACGTAACAAAGTCATGGGAAGGGGAGCAACTCCTATCATTTTAACTGTATCTAAAAAATGTATATGGCACAGGCTGGCTTGGACTACAACTCTAACAGAAAAGAAAAGGTAAAGAGGGCCTAGAATAGAAAAAAATGAAAGGAAAGGATATATGAGTATATCTTGTTTATAATACACATTCAATAAATACTTGTTAGTTGATAGAAAAGGGAACACAAGATATTTTAAATTTTGGATCCAGGGTAATAACAAAATTCCTATGTTCTCTGTTTTCAGATAATCTAATATCAAACGGGTTTTAAACTCATATCAAAGCTTCATATAAATACTGTTTATCTCACCTTGAATATATCAAAATATTGTGAATTAAAGCAGTATTAGATAATTGTCATCACTAACTCCTCCTTTGTTGCTGTTTTCCTTCTAAATAAAAGTATGTATCTATATTTTAATTGGTCCTAATCTCTGCATTCACTTTTTCTAACTAGTCTTAATTTTCTCCTCCCGACTTGGTGAGGTCTCTACCCTATTTACTTCCACTTCACCGAGTTCCCAACAACTGGGAATGAATAGTATCTCTTTGTCAAAGCAGTTTAAGCAGTCACTTTCTATGAAGCCCTAAAAACACAATGGACTCTTTTCCTCAAAGAGAAGGGTAGGCTGAAGAAATACAAAAATTCCTTGCAAGAAGAAAATACAAAAAGGAATGTGTCTAGCCTTTCATGAGTTAGTGACATGATTGTGTTCATTTGACAAACGTCCATGGTGTGTCTCTTTGTGCCAGGCAACAGTTCTTACTTCCCTTCCCATCTCCTAACTCCAGTTACTACGAAATGCAACTAAAATCAAAGTGACTGTATTTCCAGTTGTTAAGGGAACCATCTTCTTTCTCTTCCCATAATCCTGTGAGCCCTTCAATAAGTACATCAGCTTTCTAGAAAATGTTCTAGACTCATTCTCAGAATGGGACGATTTATGTGACAATTTACCATCTAGTCCATATTTCCCTACTGGACATGGTTAATGTGCCAAAGGTACCTGTGAACACGTGGCATCTGAATCCTGTCTGCCTGACATCCCTACAAGAGCAGAGAATCCCCCAGTCCAATGCAGACCCCTCCCTCTCTCTGCCAGTCTAGCAATGAGGGGAAATAAGAAAATCCATTTTGGCTGTGGATCCAAGAGGTATTCTCCAATTCAGCTTTACCAGTAATTAAGCTAAGATTTTAAATCTTATGGTACACCTGTGTCCATTTTTTCAACTGGTTCAGAATTTACAGTGTAAAATGATAATCCCCAAGTCGCAATACCAACCAGAAAAAATGACTCTGGATTAAATTAAATGAGATTGAACAAAATGAAACAAAACAGAACCGCAACACCAAACACACACACATACAAACTTTCTTTACTAAGTTGACTATACAGTTATAGTATCAGGAATTATGAGACTGGGTCTCTTTAATTTTATAATTTCTTTAAATTATACTTAACCCATCAAATAATTGCTAAAACATTTCCATCAATGAACTCGCTAAAATATCTATTTCAGTACTTTTGTAACCATATTAGTAAAACCTTTTTTTCAACAAAGCAAATCTCAAGGCTCCTCTTTCCAAAAATGTCCTTTAGTGCTTTATCCTCCTTATATATCTTTGCTATTTATTGAGTTCTGAAGCTATCAGGAAACTATATGTCCTGGATAGGAGAAGTAGTTTCCCTTATTGCCTATATTTGTTCTGTCCTATTTCCTCTGAGGGTTCTATTCATTCTTATTACTGCTGGTCTAGCCAATCCCACGGTATTTCCCCCAGTTCTACTTCTTTTTAGCTACTCATTCATCCAATCTTTGGAACAGACATATTAGCTTTCATGTCCAACCTTCGTATAATTCTTCAACTTCGTTTTTACAAAAGCTACCACTCCATGAATATTCCAAACATTATTAGGTAACCACAACGACTTGCGATTTAACATCAATCGACTTCTAATGTGAAAGCATTCCCATTTCATCCTACAGAAGTGAATCCAAAAATCAGTCAGAAAAAAACCCAAAAAACATTACATACAGAATGTCTGGCATTTGGTTCATTTTGAAGCATTTATTATTAGTTCATCTAACATTAAGTTAAACAATGACCTTCAATTTTAGGTTGGTAAGAAAAATGATAAATTCCCTATATATCATTTATTCCTTTCGGAATAGTATCCCAATACATACCTCTATAGAAAATGAGTTTCTTCTGGATTTATCCACATAACAGAGAATGAATCAACATTATTTTATTTTTGAAAGAAAGACCTACAGACATCACTGACTCAGTATGCCAAAAGGTGTAAGATTTAACTAATCTGACCATTTACTGAAACTTAGAAACTTAAAACTTAGTAAGAGGCTGTAATTACCTCTTTTTGTAGATGAAGTTTGAAGCAACTGTTTGGTTTTGAGGGAAGTACGAGGCAAATTTTTCAGCCTTTGCGAAGCTGTTGAAAAATAAGGAACTGTAATATTTGCCTGGAAGGACAAGATAAAGGCTATAGCTTCTGTAAACTTGAATATTTTAACACCAACTTGAAAATTTATCAAGGAACAGAAACCATAAGCCGAAAATATGTTAGAATCCTAGAAGCAAAGGAATTTTAAAGTGATGCTTAGTGCATTAAGTTGGAAAGGAAAGGGAATGAAAAATCTTAGTACAAAGTGCATACTTTCAGAAATAGTTTCTTATAGATGAGAGAAATCTACATTATGTAAACTGATCAAAATACAAAGAGAAAACAAACCACCAGCAAACATGCTACAGGATGCAAAGAATACAAAGCTAATTAAGTAAAAGTGATGAACACAAGCACACAGTATAGAAGAAAATAAATGTAGTACTTGTTCAACGCAAAAAAGCAGACTTTTGCAAAGCAGTAATTGTTAGATGAATCTCCCTAACATGAAACAGTAATCCCCATACTCAAAAAGAAGAAGAAAACTCAGAACCAGGCAGGTCCTTAAGTAAGTCACAATCTAGTGCCTTTCATATGCTCAACGTCATTCTTGTTGTAGAATACAACTCATCTGTACTTCAGATTTTGGGTAGCAACACTTCTGGGCTGTGCACATATGCAAATGTGGTAGGTAGGGATGCGTGTGTGGGTTGAGGGATTTGGAGGTGTCAGAGCATCTGCTTTTTAAAGGGATCAGTCAGGCAGGAGTTCTAGCTTTCTCCAAAATTCCTAATCTATTCACTGCAATGAAATTCTCAAAACTGGCCAGTAGGCAGCAGCCAGAGCCATCCACAGTTAAAGCTCACTATGGTTGCAGTGAGCTCATGAATCCTCCCTTCACCTACCAGTGCAGTCACCTATTTAAGTGGCTCTAAAATTTCATTCTAACAATTTGAAAGTCAAACTTCATATACCTCTAAGATACATATGCCCCTCCTCCCATCCTACCCCCCAAAAGAGATCCCACAACCATAAATCTGGCCAGAATGTAAACAATCATTGGGTCGATAAAGGGATACTTGATATAACATCGAAGAGAATTAAGAATTTCATTTTCACTCTTGCTTAACCCCATCAACACTCTGATAATAAACATTTTTAAAAAGTAACAAATGTATTTGATTTTAAATTTTACAGCACTCCACATATTACTGCAGCTAAATAATATTTTATGCCAACTTAACTACTGCCAGGCAGACTAACAAGAAATTCTCGAAACCTTAAAAAAAAAAAAATTTCAATTTTACAATGCATTACCTTACGTCTATCCCACAGAAATACAGGATGCTATCATCCTTGAATATTCTTCATTTACTTATTAATACATGCTTTCAACCATTCATATTTTCATTCATTCACTCATCCATTCATTCCTGCTTTCTTTCATTCTTTCAAATAGTTGGTTACTTACTTTATTCCTGGTAGTATTTTAGGTACAATGGATTCAGTAACTAAATAGAGACAAAGTTGGTACTTTCACAGAGCTAACATTCTAGGAAAGGGGAAACAGACAATAAACAAAGTAAAATATACGGCCTGCCAGATGATAGCTGCTACAGAGAAAATTAAGTAGGAAAGGGGGACAGGAAGTAGGAGATTTAAGTTGCATTTAAAACAGGGTGATCAGGAAAGATTTCCCTAAGGTGACATTTGTGCAAGATCTAAAGGAAGAGAGAAAGTGAGCCATATAGATATCTGGAGAAAGCATTCGAGACAGAAGGAAAAGCAATGGTAAAGGACCTGAGCCAGGAGTGTGCCTACTATGTTGGCAGAATGAATTGGGCCACGGTGATTGTACTGGAGTAAAGGGGGACAAAGGTGACTGACTGTACGTACTCTGGCAATCCACCACATCTATTCACCATTACATTGTTCAAATGAGGCCTTAATATTAATTATCATTTTTAATCAACTGTTTTGGAAAGGTCCTATTTAAAATTAATAGCTATGATGCCTCCAACAAATCTTATTATCCCTCAAGTTTCATGGCTGATGTCACAATGGCATCTATACACAACTGAAAACTGTTCATAGTAATGCAAAGAATCAAACTGCAGACAGAATCAGGCAGTATACTCTAAATTTGCCTGATACAGACAAAATAAAATGACTAATTTTCATAGGATACCACACAGTCACATGTTATCCAAATAAGAACAAAACACTCAAGTTTTATCTGAATTATCAGTCTTAATTTGATCAATTTTCTAAACACAAAATCATTTTTTAAGTGACAAAGTATAGCAGTTAAACCGAAAGTCTTCGCATCTTTCCAAAATTCAATGTGTTAGCTGTTTTAAAATATTTATGGTTTCCCTAGTTTCTCTTTGAATATTCATATAATTCCAAATTAGAAGACCCCACTGTGCGAAGCAAAGATGGTACAGTGAAAATATCCTCTCACGCTACCATTACGTAGGCTAATGTCTTCCTCTACGAACCAAATCCAAAAACCTCTGTGTTTCTGTTCAACATATACTACCGTTTTCCAAGACATTCTAGCTCAAAGTTTTCTTACTCTAAGGTCCATTTACTCACCCCTGTAGTTCTAGAGACCTATCTATCCCTTCCTTTATAGGCTATTGTCTCCTAAATACATAACTCAGACCTTCATCATCCTATTTTTGGACCAGAACTGTATGTTTTTGGGTCTTCCTACATCCAATCCACTCATTTCATTCAAGTACATCAAGAGAGAGGTTGTGCAAGTGCTGCCCTAACTCCTTCCCCCCACCTCCAAGTGCAGGCAATAAGTGGGTATATTGTCTGTAGGGAAATTCAGAAACAAAAATAAAACCAGAGTGTTCTGTTTTTGTTTTGTTTTTTTTAATCATCGTGTCCCAGCAATAATAATCAATGTCAGTGATAAAATGTACCTCCCTAAAGAAAACAGTTTGTAGGCCTAAATTATAAACAATTGCTGCAGGTACTGTTGAGTTTTAATAACGGAAACGTAAGCTTTAAATGAGCACATTTTAATATGCATCCTTGAATAAACAATGCATTTCATGTGAAAGGTAATTAGGAGAACTCCCAGTTAGAGTCTCTCCTGACACACGTTTCTTTCAAGAGTTAAGTTCGTAGCAATGTGAAACCACTCCAGCAGAGTATGTGCCTCCAACCCCTGTGGTACAAGGCACACTCCTATATTTAAACAGATTAGAAATAAACAATGATGGTACAGTGATTATAAAATCAATGAAAACAGAATGTGAATTACTTCAGTTCTGTCATTGTATGTAACTTGGAGTACGTATTTAAAATGTTTCAACTGTGAAGACATTTAAAAATCATTAGACTTGATCCCCAAAGGAATGAAGACATAGCAATTTCTGGAATTTACTGTAAATTGGGATTTTATGAATCTGCCAAACTTATACTTATGTTGAAGATTTTCCCTATTTCTATAGTAATGGCTTTGTGAAAACAAAACAAAACCAAAACCTTTCAGAATTAAAAATTGAAGACTGTTCTTCAACCAATACGAGTGAAGATAAGCTGATAAATCTGCCATAGTGTGTACTGAGCCTGCATATGCAAAGAAGATGAATGCTGAAAAAATTATTGACAAATTTTGGAAGCTAAAGCTATAATAGTCATTACGGTGATAGCCCGATATGTAAAAATATTTTTTTCCCCTTAAAAACGGACTAATGTAATCTAAAAGTATTATCCCATTACCTTTTTTGGGGTACTGTATGTTGGTTTTATTATTTATTTTTTTATTGATACAGTTATAAAATAGAAAGTTCAATAAAATAATATTTTCATGGTTTACCTTTTTTCCTAGCCATTACCATATCTCATCACTGCCCCCCCCCAACTGCCTTTGTTCAGGTCATTTCTTGCCAGACTATGCAGCTGTCTCCTAAGTGGTTTCTAGTCTCTCCTCAACTTTAATCCATTCTCTCCATCACTACCACATTGAATTTTCTACATACCCTTGACTAAAAGCTTACTGTGGTTCCTTCCCCGTGCTCATAGGATGAAATCCAAACATCTTAATATGAAATTTAGAAACTCCCGCAATCTGTCCCCTACCTACATCTCTCATCCTTCATCGCTGCACCCATTAACCACCTTCACCCTACACTTTGTATAGTCATACAAACTATAACCAGGGTGCCATTCTTAAGACTTCATTACTGATCTTACTGTTGGGAAAACTGTATCTCCTTTTTTCACGTGGCAACTCATAAGCTCCTCCTGAGCTGGCTGAAATATCTTTCAATATCTTTCCTGAAAAAGTTCTTCACATTGTGGACTTTAAATGCCTCTCTGTTCCCACAAAGGTTCCTGCCCATTAGTCACTGTTACTGAAGGGCTCTGCTATCTCATTCACATTTATATGCTGAGTGCTTGGAACAAAACATACACCCGAAATAAATACCTGTTGAATAATTAAGAAACACATGAGTGACTGGCAACTGGATAAAATTCAGAGATCTAAATGAAGCATTAAAGATCCTCCACAGTTGAGTTCTAATCCAGTGACTCTTAAACTTGAAAATGCCCCAGAATCAGCTGAGAGACACTTCTAAAATATAGAGATTCTGGTCCCCATCCCAGATGTAGTCAATCAAAAATTCCAGAAGCAAGGTCCAGAAAAACTACATTTATAAAATCTCTTCATGATTAGATAACTGACCCAACATTACTGCACTATTTGTTTAAACAGAAGTTTTACAAATATTTTGTGCATTCTTTTATTAACCCATTACACAGATTTATCAGGACTTATTTCAATTTATGTTTTATAATTATATACAATTCAAGTATAACCTTTTAGTGTTTTGGTTCCAAGTGAAATCTGGATGAGAATTTCCTCCTCTTGGGCCTCAGTGCAGTCTGGCTCTGTGTAAAGCCAACTGCCCGTGGACATTCCCTCTTCAGTGAGAGGTCCAGAGAAGAATACTGATCCTATATACCTTTTTTCTGGGAGTATACTCTGTATCATACGTGTGGACAAACACGCGGCCGCATACTAAACCTGACAAAGCTCAGGGGAGGCCTGCACGAGGGCCTAAAAGCAGGTTATGGCAGGTAGTCATATCCTAGGCCTGCAGCTTCCTTGACAAAAGTCATTCTTAACCTTAAGTGAGCCTGTCTACATGTGGACTTTAAATGCCTTAAGTCCACATCTTAAGTGAGCCTGTCTACATCTTCTTCAATCTAAGATAACATACCCTTGGAATGTCAGAGTAATCACTTCCCACCCACAGCCCTCAGGGCGCACCCACCACACCACAGCACAGACGACAGAACCGCTCATTGTTACCTTGTTCCCAGAATACCATCTCTACCTGCTGTAAATGTTAATTGTTAACTATCCTGTACCCACCAATGGAAAAGAAGTATGTGTTTCTCCGTTTTACTTTCTACCCAGTCCCAGAGATTTCCCTGCTTTGCTTTCTCAAATCATGCTCCCACGGAGTCATCTAAGAACATTTTCCAAGATGCCTACGCATTTGCAGTTTGCTCAGCATGATGTAATCCAAATAATGATTGGGAGGAAATCAAGAGACTCAGGGAGGAGGGAGTAATGTGGCTTGGTTTTGCCACTTTTCTAGTTATATGATGTTGTGCATATAATTTATATGGATCTCTGCTCTCTCGCCATAAAAATAAGAAATGGGTTGTTGTGAGGTTCAAATAAGATAATACACGTGAAAGAAAACATTTTAAAATACTAACGAAAGTTTTTTAAAACAGCGGATTGTCTTGGGTTTTTCTCCCTTCTTTTTCATTATTTCTGAATAAACAATTCCTATATCCTTTTTGAAAATTAAAATTTCTAGTAAACCTGTCCTCTAGTTGCCTTAGAAAGCAAGGCACTAGTCTTTTGCAAAACTATGTCCCTGACAAACATTCCTTCCTTTAACTGGAGAAACTGAGAAAATGACATGTATCTATGACCTCTGCAATGCTCTGGTTTTCTTAAACTTTTTAAGTTACTCACATTTTCCAAATATAAAAGTAAAAAAATTGGTAATACTACAAAACTGATAATATATTAGAACTTTCATAATACTCATATTTGAATGCCAGCATCCACAATAATGCAGCCACAGCAAAAAAGCATATAAAAATAGTGATTGGCATAGTTATAAGGCAAAAGAAATGGTCCCTTAGGTGGAAATAACAGCAACCTTGCAAAGTTAGGTTCATGCAAACTAGCAAGTAAGAACCAAAGCTTTACCACTTAAGAGCTGGAAAAATAAATACTTAAAAGAAAACAAAAGGCAACATCTATTATACTAACTGGTTTATACAAAAAATGAAAGATACTAATTCATGTATAAAGTGTATAAAACTTGCTATTTGTACATAATTATATATCAAAACTAAAAGGCTATTATGAAACAGTATATAATACATGCACTAATTAAAAAAATACACATATACACTTTTATGTATCAAAAATATATGTAAAATGTTAAGATATATAAGTAACATATTTTGCTTCATAATGTATTAACTTTAAACAAGAAGCTTTATTTTTATAAAATAAACTGTAAATTTTAAATTTGCTAATATTCTGGATTTACTACTTTACAAATAATTTTTGTGAATAGTGGGATTCTACACTAAAATATTTGTGACATTTCAATTATAAATAAGCTTCACTATAGCTACAAATATAAAAATAAACAAGTATATGCAATTTTAAATAAAGTATGATACCCTACTTTCTCTTCTGCCTTTACATTATTCAAATATTGAAATAAACCATTATGAAACTGTATACTTATTTTCCACTTAAAAGTAAATTAGTGATTACAATCTCATTACGTGTCGTTATATATTTTCCTTAATTGTCAACTTCTGGGGGGGGGGGGAAAGGAAAAATAATTCACCTACAGAAAACAATTGTAGGGAATCAGTAGGTGGTTATACCATTTAAGCGTACATATGAGTATCACAATGACACTCTTAATTACACAGGTCACAAGACCTAGAATACTAAGTTTAAATTTTAATTTGGTACAAAACATGTTTTTGCATATATCCAGCTGAATAAACAAGGTACACAAATGTCTACATAACAATTTTCCATAGTGCCTTATATTTTAGAGTTTATCTTAGAAAAAAACAGAAATAGTATTTCTGGACAATGTTTCTGTCTTAGTTCTAAACCAGGATGTGACCCCTCTCTGGGTGGCCTTGGGCTGTTGAGCAGGATCAACATGGATTTGAATCCTAACGTGCCACTTACAAACTCTATGGGCACAGATAAGTTAATTTAACCATTAAAAGCTTTAATCTACTAATTTATAAAATGTGTTGATAACTGTATCTACTTTATAGAATTATTCTGAGGATTAAAGAGGATTATGCATGTACAATACAGTACAAGAGTTTCTGTAACATAAATATCATATGCAATTGGTAAATAAGGAAATTTATCAATAATATCACAAAAGTCATTTTGGTTCAAATGTGTTTTTTCCTGGCCTGTTGATTTTTGAGCTGCCAACTACGTGACAGCAGCTTAACACAAAGTACACAAAGTCAGCTAAACACAACAGAACCAAGGAAGAGTGCAAGGGAGTTAAAAAAGAATCGAATGCTTCCAAAGTTGTATTACTCAATAAACAAGTTATAAATGAACAATCAATAACCTCATGTTTGTACCTTCTTCCTCACAGCTTTGGGAAATGAAGAAACACATCACGGCTGCCACTTCAACCGCTGATGGTAACGTGCTACAAAGGAACTGAGTGCGCCCGACTGGCTACAGGACTGATGAGAGGTGTGGGACACAAGGTATGCAGACTGAGCATTTCTAAGGGCATAGAAATAACTGTGATAGTTTCCTTAAAACGGGTTTGACTACATGCTTATGTGTATATATATCCTAGTTAATAAGCAATACTTTTCGGAAAGTGTTTCACTCGTTTGTGATCAGCTGGCTCAGTAAAAGCATACAGTGCCCACCTTACTCCCACGTCACTTCTCGGCTCCGTTTGACCACTCTTTCTTAGAAGTTCTTTCTGCATGATTCTCTCTGATCTTTGTTTATGTGGCATACGTCTCCTTAATTCAACAGTCTCAACCCTTCTTTTCCATCAAGTTACCCTCAACTTTTTAAAAAAATGAAGTTCTATATTTGCTGGAGTATTTATGAAGAATTTAACATGCCTTTAATTGTACTAGTATTTTCATAGGATTATTATTGTTTTTATTAATGCTCTAGTAAAAAAGATGCTTGGGTTTTAAGCGGTCTGTCCCAGGAATCCTGTCATTTTTAAAGTACAGTATTGCAGAAGTGAGGTTTTTAAGGAGTATATATTTACATATTAAATAGCTAGACTTTCATATTTTAAAATTCTGGAGACTAGAATTCATACAAACAAAAGCACTAATACAATTGGTTACCTTACAGGGACAACTTTTAAATTTTAATATAACTATGATTATAGAAACTAATAATTGCTACATTTTACTATATAGTTTAATAGAGCTATTCAGCACCAAATTAGTATCTTTAATTTTCATTTTCCTTTAAATAACTGATACATGAAAGATACTTACTGGCTGAAGCCTGAGGTTGCATGCGAGGTATTCCTCCATTTGGCACTTGAAAATTTGAGTCACTTCTGCTGCTTTTCACTGAGTCAACTTGTGTATTAGATGTTCGGGACAAATTTGGAAGACTGCGTCTTAGTTTTTCTATGACAAAATAATTTTAATTAAAAAAAAAAAAATCAAACCATTTTTTCCAGATAGAGAAAGAATTAAAATAGTAATTAGCATTCAAAAATCAAATTCTTTAAGCATTCTACATGCTTTAGAAGGGCTAAAAGGAAGTACACACCTTATAAAAATAAAAAACTCAACCCAGATTCAATAAATAAGTAGAGTAAGAGAACCTTTAAAAAGAGCCATAAATTTATTCAATTTAAAATCTATATCCAGGTTACCTCATGAATAGAACAAAGCAAAACTGACATAATCAAGTAAAATTAAATTCACTTTCTCTATTTTTGTATGGATTCACTATTAACAAAATAGTAAACTAAATTCTTGATGTATTTATCTGAAATACGAAACCTTGGTAAAACTGTTACTTTCATACTGAAATATGAAGGGCAATTTTTTTCCAGAAACATTCCAATTACCTTCATTTTTAACATTGCTTGTCTGTAAATCTGTGGGATGGCCTTGAAGTGAAAGGCGAGGTTGCTGTAAGCGGCTAATCATAGGCTGCGGGGACACTCTACTATATTCTATTCCCCGAGCAGGAGACCGTGACCGAGGTGAGTTTCTGGGTGACTGCTTAGGTGATGGTCGAGGTGAATTGCGTGGTGATGGTGAAAACCTGTTAACAGCAGGGTATACTGCGTGATGCATACTGTCATCTTCATCATCTAAACTTTGTGCATCAAGTTCCTGATCACTAAAAGTACCCCGTCTTGTAGAATTGCAAGATGAACCAGAACTGCGCCGAGATGTGGTGGCTGCATATTCTTGCCGGAGACCTGACGATAATGAATGTGTTATTTTATTTCTTTAGTTATATTTTTAAACATTCAAATATTTTAAGGTTTAAAAGCAAAAAAATTGTCATTGAGAAATTCAAATAGGGTGTAAAAGTGTGAAGGATAACTCTCCACTTGAATCATCTCAGACATCCTCCCATATAAAGGATATATAAACCACATCTAAAAAGTTATTTTTAAATTGAATGAAATTTTATAAACCTTTGCGCAATTTCGACATTTCTTCTTGAATCTGAAATCTATACTACAAGTACAACCATATTTAGAAATATTTCTACTCCTAAAGACAGTAATCCAAATTTGAGATTAACATTAAAGGAATATTGAGAGAAAATAATTAGTGTCCAACCAGTGAAAAGAACACAAAGTGAGTAAATAAACTCCCTGGATACTAAATCCTTGAGTTAATCTTATTCAAGATGATGAAGGAAACTCCTATACCACCCTCAGGAAGTCAATACTTGGGCATAAATGAAATTTCAACTGCTTCATAACCCAAGAGACTTCAATAAAACAACCTTAAATTCTAAGCCATCAAGTAAGAATTTTCAAAGGATTCCCCTATGTATCTTGGTACCTCCGGAAACACCCAAGCAACTTTAGAAGTCCTTCAAATAGTATAAAAACTTCTAAAATAAAAAGAATTGTTGATACATATTGAGAAAAAAAATACAATTCAAAAAAGCATAGAATTTAGGTAATATTTTGAGCAAGTCCTGCTAACAATTGGCAGTCTAGTCTAAAAATTCTATTATAGAGTAGTATTCAAACTTTTAAGTTATATGTTCATATAGTAGTCCCCTTTTATCCACGGTTTCAGTTATCCAGTCAACCACAGTCTGAAAATATTAAATGGAAAATTCCAGAAATAATTCACAAATTTTAAATTGTACACCGTTCTGAGTAGCGTGATGAAATCTCACGCTGTCCCACTCCAGTCCCTCCTGGGACATGAATCACTCCTTTGTTCAGCATATACACTGTTATACAGTATAATATGATATTTCGAGAAACAGACAGACAACATTCATGTAACTTTCATTAGAGTACATTGCTATAATTGTCCTATTTTATTCACAGTTATTGTTAATCTCTTCTGTGCCTAATTTATAAATTAAACTTTACCCTAGGTATGTATGCATGAAAAAACACAGTATATAAAGGCTTTCAGGCATCCACTGGGGTCTTTGAAATTATCCCCACGGAAAGGGGAACTACTGTACAAAAAAGTGCTATCAATATGGTTCTTCAAAGTAGTGAATGAGAATCACACCATGGTATCTATAAAACTAGATTCCTGGGGCCCATCTGCCCTGCAGTCAGGTTTGGGAACCCGTATAGTAATTGACAAATTACTTAGTGTCTTGTTATCGCAAATATGGCACTGAAGTTACCTAACGAAAGACAACAGACCAGTGAAAAGAACAGTTTTAGAAAGGAAAAGCCCAGATCCTGATGGAGGCTCTCCACTAACAAGGGGAACTAAGGAAGTCACAATCATTACAGGATTGTATGTTTCTCATCCTAAAAATGAGGGGGCTTATTAATCAGGTTAACAGTCCAAATCTGTAATTCTATGTTTCTGTTACCAAAAAACTGGAGAAACAATGTTGTAAAAAGGAAAATCATTCTCTTAAAAAAAACAAACAAAAAACTGGCCTCTTCAAGGAGGTATCACACATTTTTAGCATCTTTTTTTAATTCATCAGGAAAATAAATATTTGTGTATGTAGATGGCTTAAAAGGATTATTACAGTCAGGCTAAAATTTCTTTTTCTTCTCTTTTCTTTTTTTGTTACCAAAGCACAGTATGAAAGCTATAACAAATGGTTGTATTTGTAACAAAATACTGGGGTCTAAAAACTTAGGGTTCAAAAAAGAAATGAGTGAGTTTATTCTAAGCAACAGTTAGGCAGCATTCTTTGTTCTTCCACATCCATGACAATAACTAGCCCCTCACTAGTTGACAATACCAGTCTGAGTGTGGTGTTATATGAAATTAACAGAAGAAGAGAGTACCACGTTACTAGTTTCTAGGGCTAAAGATAAATAAAGCAAGCACCAACTCTTCCTATCTTTCTAAGGGAAATTGTGTAAAAATGGAAAATGAATCAGCAGAGTAAGAAGCATTTTGCAGTTTCCTAATAAGTGTTACAGCTTGATAAAACTTCCTATACATTTACATTAAGAAAAAGGGTCTAAAACAAAGTTTTTGAACTAAATTACAGCAATGCTCCATTACCTTCAGCCAACTGTCACTCAGAAATGTGTGTTTCAAGGATCTTTTTATTGTAAAGGTTAGAGGGACCACTTTAGAGAAATTACTTCACAGTTAAGCTCATGACATCTACAATAAAATGTGCAGGCAAGAATAATACACTCAGGTAAGAGCCAGGGACGCTTGAAATAGTATGAAAAAGTGTGTGCACATGTACATTCTGGGGATGACAGGGAACATCATTTTTATGGGATTTTCAAACGTGTCTGTGACCTAAAAAGTTGCAGGGACCACTTTGCAAAGCAATACCGCATGCTTCATTTAAAGTCAATTCCAATTTTCTCATAAATGTCTTTTATATTCTATACCATACATTCTAAGGGAGGTGATATTTGCCCCAAAGGGAGTAAAAACTGGTTCTTGGGGTGTGAAAAAAAACTTAAGATATCATAATAGTTTGTGGACCTCATAGTATATATAGAGACATAGAGTATATCTGTGGTATTAAAATTTCATGGGGGCGAAAAGGAGAAAAATATCTAAAAAGGTTCCTTAGGGAGGCAATAATGAAAAAAAGGTGACGAAACACTGGTCTACACTAAGAAAACAGAGTACTAGAGTAATCATTATACTAGTGAGTTCCAGTGCAGAGTCACACGCAGGGTGTGTTCCAGTCATAAAAGCAGAGCGTAACCTGCCTGTCTTTCTCGCACAGCAAACTACTCTACATAAAATGAACTCCAAAACCAAGTTAACAAACAAGCCCATATATTCAATAAGCCTCTAAAATTGCAACATTTCTACTCTCACTACATTACTATTCCACACTACTTTAAGACATGTATAACACCCATGACAAAACTGTGTAATATGAAAGACCTCAACTTTAACAATTAAAATACTTACTTTCTTCCTGCATCCGAGCTAGAATCTGTACATCGGTTACATCGTTTAGCTTATAATTGGATCCAATTGAATCTTCATCTAATTCTGAAGCACTTAACTCACTGTCTATAGAGGACTGAGGACTGAGTGGAGGATTTCTGTCTGATGAGTTTTTCAAATTACCTTAATAAAGAAAAAGATTCAAACTATGGTGAAACAAAAACTGAGTCAACATCTGTTGCAATTAACTTGATATTATATCTTTTGATTCAGTTCATTATTACTCTGCCTTTTCTATTTGTAAAATTTCAAAATACTGAAATTAAAAATCGACCTTAGTAAGAATAAAGAGGGCTATAGACTCCTTCATATATTATGGCATAAACACAAAACACAGTTTCATTTAACTATAACTTATGAAACAGTTAAGCTTTCAACAGAGTTCCTGGCAAGTAGTTAGGGTTCAATAATACACAGTTTCAAAAGATAGCCAATTAAACTGTTCTATAAATAGATACGTTTATGATGTAGTGTTTTCTCCTCCCAAATTCACAGTCATTAGCAAACATGATCATCTTTTCCCCTGAATAAAAGCATCTATTTTTCCTAAATCAGAAAACTATAATTTGAGGAAAATCAAGATTCCTTAGAAATTTATAAACAAACCAAAAAAAGAACACTAGCTCATTTCTCCTACATTATGCCATGTTTACAAAATTCCTTTGCAAAACTATGATCCAAGGAGTTCTCTGAAATTTAGTAGTGAAGTACAAAGATGGGATGAAGAAAACGACTAGATACAAAAGGTATTTTATAGCTCCAATCCAAAAGGGGGATAGAAAACAGGTCAGGGGAATAAAGAATATATACAGAGTGCCAAAAAAAATGTATAAACATTTTAAGAAAGGAAAAAACTGCATTAAAATTGTAACACTCAATATATGTTCATAACAAAAGATGAATACAAATCATGTGTATACATTTTTTTGGCAACCCCGGTATATCCAGAAGAGTCTAACTTGTTTCTAAGAAAATGCTTTCATCAGATCATCACTTTCTAGTGGAGAATAATAAACCCCCAACACTGTTACTACTATTTCTAATATGGGTTTATTTGAAATGCTTGTTTTCCAGAATTCTTTACTGTAAGAATCAGCTCCAACATGAAAGGCACATTAGAGCAAGAAGAATACAAAAAAGTTAATGTTTACATTATCAAGAAGAGTGCAGTGCACATGATAGGAAAAGTACTACAAAGTCAAGCTCAACCAGTGCCTGAATAAAATCCTTTACAGTAAACAAATATAGCAGATTAAACTTTTCAGTATGTCAGTCACGGGTGAAATAAGTATGAATAGCAAGTAACAACCTATGTATAGAGCAAACAGCAGGGTCAATAAAGTCATTAGACTAGGGAGCACTCAGGTAAAAAATGTGAGCTGGCTAACAATAATTTTTAAGGAACGTAAAATAATTAGCAGTGACAACAGCAGCAGTGAGAGTAACTGAATGAGTGATTCATAAAGAACAGTAAGCTACAGAGTAACATCAGTCACAGAACTGCAGCAGAACATTCTTTCCCCAGTTTACAGCCATCTGTCCCTCCCATGTCATTTAGGGCTCTAAACACTCGTTCAGCCCATTTACATATAACCTTATATTATGTGTTAAGTGCAATTATCAAAGCTAATTAAAATTCTATAAAAAAAAGTTTTTAACTCTGTAGCTTTTACACCCCAAGCAAGCTATTCAATAAGCATCTATTGGTTAAAATAATCAAGCTTGGGACACTATCTAATGAAGCCAGATTAAAAAACTTTAAAGTATATGCTAAAGAAAACTTCATGGATGTAAATTGGCTTATCTGTATCCCTGGTGCCTAGTATATAGTACCTGGTGCCAACTAGCTCCTCAATGACATTTCCTCTAACCAGTTAAAAGTTTCATAAATGAAAGAACTTGAACTACTGATGAATGTGGTGTTTTCTGAGGTAGGGCAGTAAGTTAAAAACCATTCTTTAATCACTCCATTTCATTTTTTCCTTACCTGAATTTCCAGGAAGTATTAGCTGTTTGACTATAGGAGGTCGTACTGGGGTTGAGGACGGAGAATTGAAACCACTGCTGTATGGGCTACTTGTATTTGGACTGTAAGGACTTGTGTAACTCATGGAGTTGAAAGGATTATTATACAAATTCTGCCTCTTTAGAGCTGCATAAATGAGAAGGGGGGAAATAAAATTTAATAACTGGAAAAAATTAACATTTTATTACAAAATTTTCCCTATTAGGAAATTCATTAAGTCATTATCTAAATTTCAATACAGAAACATTCTTATAGTAGTGGGAGAAAAACATCCTATTAATAATCCCAACAAAATATTCTCATTATTTAAAATTGTGCTATGCAAGTAAAATAGTAGCCACACCAAACAACAAAAATAATATCATAGGAAGAATATCTCAACAAATTATTAGCCATTAAATGAATTTACTTCTATCTTATTAGAAAGTTCGTTACAATTGTATCAATCCTGAATGGCCTTTAAAAATAAAATAAATCTAAAAGCATATTTGTATTTTTTCATTTTCCTATACAAACTGTATTGCTTTAAAAAACTGTGAAATGATTTTTAAAAATAGCCTTTACAAAGTTTGAATTTTGGGGGGGGGGGAAAAGCAATATTGACTATTTGGGTGAGGTTAAGGTGAAAATATGTGAGAATTCTTTTTAAAAAGAGAAAAGCCTCCGCCCCCCACCCCGCCGTCATCCCCTTCCCAGTTTTCTGGCACAAGGAGAATACTTAGGCCAAAACAGGGAAAAGATATTTGTGCTATTTGGTACTGAATAGGGCTAAGTACCAAACAGGGCTAAGATGTCAAGTACAATTATATACAAGAAAAATTAATACTTAAAATAGTATTTCTTCCACCCTATTCTAAAATCCAGTTTATTCAATATTTATAACCATCAGCAAAGCACTGTGAGAATATAAAGACAAATGTGACATGGTGCTTTTTCTCAAGAGGCTTACAGCCAAGTAGTGTAGGCAGAAAAAACTGATTTCAAAGCCAGATGAAATGAGTACTATCATAAAGGTGCAAATGTTTGTGGAAATGATGAGATAGGAACAATTCATTACAATTGAGAGAAACTAGGTAAGATTTTTTGGAAGCAGAGGCACTGGAGCAGTCTTGAGAGGATGAGTAATAATTTGATAAGCCACTAAAAGTGGGGAAAGTAAGTGCTTTCATCTGTGTTTATAACATGAACAAAAGCGGTGTTGAAAATACAGTCTGTTCAGGGGATAAGAGTGAGTAATCTAGAAAGGGCAGCATGTGGTGAGGGACAAAACAGGAAAAACCAGCTGGGCCCAGGTCAGGGAGGTCTGCTCATCAGGCTCAGGAGCCTGAACTTGAGCTCGGCAGTGACAATGTCATCGTGGTTTTTAACAAGAGTAATAGGATCCAATCAGTGTAGGAAAAACATTTGATGGAAATTTTGATGCTGAATAGATCAGACTGAACTAGGTGGTAGAGCTGACAAATAAAAAAAGGAGATATTAAAAATAGGAGGGCCGGCCCAGTGGCTCAGGTGGTTGGAGTTCCGTGCTCCTGGCTCCGGGGGCTGCCGGTTCGATTCCCGAATGGTCCAGTGGGCTCTCAGCCACGGGGTTGCCGGTTCAACTCCTTGAGTCCTGCAAGGGATGGTGGGCAGCGCCCCTGCAACTAAGATTGAACACGGCACCTTGAGTTGAGCTGCCTCTGAGCTCCCGAATGGCTCAGTTGGTTGGAGTGCCTCCTCTCAACCACAAGGTTGCCGGTTCGACTCCCGCAAGGGATGGTGGGCTGCGCCCCCTGTAACTGGCGGCAGCATCTGAAGCGGGCTGGGCTGTGCCCTCCGCGGCTGGGACTGAAAGGACAACAACTTGATAGCTGAATGGCACCCTCCACAGCTAAGATTGAGTGGGCAACAACTTGACTTGGAGGGGAAGTCCTGGAAGTGCATGCTGTTCCCCGGTAGAGTCCTGTTCCCCTTCCCCAATTAAAAAAAAAAAAAATCTTCAAAAAAATAAATTGGAAAGGATTATTAAAGGGAAAAAAAATAAGATGACCGAATTTTCTGGTTTAAATATTAGCAAAGTAGTGGTTTTGGGAGGAGGAACATATGTTTTGTTTAGTTCTTGTTTCGTTGGATAGTGTCGGAAGTTGGACAGAATAGTTTTATATAATATATTCACTGTGAGACAAGACACCACATTTTATACATAATTAGTAGGTAACATGATCTCAGAAATATCAATCTGAGCAGAAATGGAGTTGCTAATTTCTTCCTATCTCTTTAGTCTTCGATCTCCTTTGAAGCTTCTTCTCTTTTACTTGGTTATTTAATCACTAGCATTTCAAGTCCTCAGCCCTTTTATCTTCTCAGTCTATACCGTAATCTTCTTCCTGAGAAATTTCATTCATACCCATGACATTAGCTATTATCTACATGCCTTAAATCCTCCCATTATTTCTATCTCCAGTGCTAAGTTGTCCTGAGCTGCAGTCCCACATACAGCAACCATTCAGTCTCCCCCGTGGGTCTGGCAAAAGTGCCCCAGAGCCAACATGTCCAAATCCAAACTCATAATTTTCCTAAATTTTCCATAATTTTCCTAAATAATTTTGCTAAAACTGAATTCTCTACCTGGGGTCCCTATCACAAAACGATAACATTCATCAGGTAACACAGCTGGAAACCTAGAAACCACTGTTGATACCTTCCTTTCCCTCATTTCCTCCTATTTGTTTGGTTCATTCCCTTTTACTTCCAAATCTTTTCATCTCCACTACCACCCTTCCCCCATAACACACACTACCCAGCTATCATCACCAACCCTCTCAAAAGCATCCTCCGTATATTCCTTTTTGGCCCTCTCTCATCTACTCTCCACACTATAGCTAAGGAAGACCTCATCCAAATGCGAGTGTCCTCTTCCTGCCCCCACAAACCATGCCCTTGAATAAAAGCCTTTAATATTAATATCTTCCAATAGCATTTAGAATAAAGCCCAAAACCTTTCACATGGTCCCTCAGGCCTTGCAGATAGTCTGGCTCCTACACATCCTGCTGACCTTGCCTCACGTCACCCTCTGCCTGATTCTTCTCCAGCCACGGCGCTTGTTCCAGCTCCTCACCTTTGCCCGCTCCCTCCCACACGCTCCCTCAGGCGCCCCGGAGCCTGTGCACATGTTGTGCTCTACCCGGGCCACCCTACACCCCCTTTCACCTTTCCCCTCAGCCCACTTAAATTTCCCTGAATCTTTAGGATTCAGGTCAAACATCACTTCCTGAGGTAAAACTCCTATTTCTCGAAGCTCAAGGCAGTCTACCATTCCTTTACTACATATCCCGAGTTAAAAAACAACAAATGGTTTGTAGTAATGCTTCCCCTACTAGATGATAAACTCCATGAGTGTTAGATTGTGCTGGTTTTTCCTCATCATACATCATCCACCCTTTCCCCAAAGCCTGATACATAACTGGCTCTCAATAACTATTAAGTGAATATATACATGAGTGAATGAGATTAATTTGAATAGAGATACTGAATACCATATGAATGGATGAAATAAAACAGAGAGAAGTGGGGCAAAAGAGAGACCTGGGGTACCCTAAACTTAAAAGATGGGCAGATAGGAGGCAGGGGGAATGTGAAGTTTAATGGGTACAGAATTTTAGTAGGGGACGATGAAAAAGTTCTGGAGATGGCCAGTGGTGACGGCTGCACAGCAGTGTGGGTGTACTTAATGCCACTCACTGAACTGGGTATCTAAAAATGGTTAAAGTGGGAAATGTTATGTAAAGTTTACCCCACACATAAAGATGGACAGAGAAGGAAGAATCTTCAGAGAAGACTGAAAAGAAAACAGCAGGGAGGGTAGGAGAAGGTAAAAAAGAGAATGCACTATCATGATATAAATAAGATGCACCTAAGCCAACAACACCACCAAAAAGAACATCTTAGGAACAAGTGGCCGTGCACTGCAAAGAAGCTGAGAGTGACGGAGCGGAAACTGTTCTGCTAACATACAATAGCTCAATTCCCAAGAAGCTTTCTTTGCCTTATCAAAAAATACATTTAAGAAATAATCTCCAACTTGGGAAAAAGGAGTTTAGGACTATAAGGTTCAAAGTTGTAATAGCCAACTTATTTTTCCTGTGAATATACATTATATTTATAGCTAGCTATTGGTCTGTGCATATAGCTATAAAATCTAATCACTGTTGAATAGATCCAGTACTTGATTACACCTAGTTTTTGGTTCAAGAGTAACAGCTTCTCTTACACACTCCTACTATCTTTAATACCCTTGTTACAATAAAGCAAAAAGCCACTCACTCAAATTGCTATTTTTGAGGTGCAACAGCTTTGGTTTTCTCCCGAAGTCTAAGCTGCTAATTACCAATTGCTAATAGTTCCCATTCCTGATGATGTTTTAAACCAAGGGTTAGTAAGCTATCGCCTATGAGCCAAATCCAGCCCCCCACCTGTTTTTGTAAACAAAGTTTTACTGGAACATGCCATCCATGCCTGTTTGTTTATGTGTTATCGATGGCTGCTTGCGGGCAAAGGTGAGTAATTAATTAAATTGTAAAATATACTCACATTATTTCTAAGGTGAGATAGAGTACTGGAAAATTGGTCCTAAAAGTACTTTTAATAAATGTCTAAATAATATCATCTAACTGAAATGAGTTAGACATTTTCCAGTTATTTCAAATTCTGAAATACTAGCTTATCTACTAGCTCTACATAACCTTTCTAATAATCTCTTATGAATATATTAATAATATAATCTCCAGGATGTATTTCTAAAAACACTTGATATTCAGACAACTACATTTTAAAAATCACATAAAGGCTATTGCTTTTTAAAAAGGGATTCTCTATACAGAGGAAAAGTACTTCAGTGTCCAGACAGACTCAGAAGCTCTGTAATCACATCCGACCTGGTATTTTCGTGTAATCACCATTACCACTTGCAGCCAACTAAACTCACTTTAGTGTACGCCAGTTTAACTGTTTGGTCTCCCCTTTGCCTCTCCTGACCATTTTCAGCTTACAATCTTAACAAGAGAGCACACAGCCTCATAATAAAGCCAAAATAAGCAATTACATGGCTGCCAGGTAAACACAAAGCAAAAAACCAAAACAAAAAGCCTATTTAGTATTAGTAATCATGCATCAATCCTTCACTACATGAGTATTCCAGAAAAACAGTCACATTCTTAAAGAGATTGAGAGAAATTCCATGAAAGAGTCAATAATGTATTTCCTACATTTCTACCCACACTGGCATGCTACATTAAATGCCATAGATAGTCACAGACACACTTTGTCAGCTTTGTGAATGCTATTAAACAAAAGAGCATAAAAGCAATTTAAACCTAAAATGCCAAGTTAAAAGAAAAAGAAAAATACAACAAGGAAGGGAAATGAATACATTTACTAAGTACTTACTATGAGCCAGAAAAACATGCTAGGCTCTTTCATACACATTATCATTTAAACCTTAAAATAACCTTACAAGGTTCATCATTCTTATGAGAAAACTGAGCTCACAGAAGTTAAATAATGAGCAGAATCACACAGTAACTAAGTGCTAGAGTGAGAACAAGGTCTGTTTGGTTCTCAACCAGAATTTCCCCAAGGGTGGGGAGATAATGTTAGATGATACCAGACAAACATTTTTTAAATAGTTATTTGTTTTACTTGCTTTAGAAAAAAGCCTATCACATAATACTCATTATTTCTTGATATTATTCTTTAAAATGAAGCTAAATAAAAATGAGGAGATTGAAAACAATTGAAGTGAATAACAGAACAAGGGTATGTGCACATGGCAAAAACTCATACAGCACGTACGGCACATACAGCACGTGCGCACAATGGGATTTGAAAACCACTACCAAGCAAAGAATTGCCTTTCTTAAAACAGACTTCAACATATATCTGTCTTTTTTTTTTTTTTTTTTTTAACTAAAGGAAGCAAAGAGATGAATTTAGAAGCAAAATTATAGACGTACCTGACATAGTTTGATCAAGTTTGTGGATAAGAGACTTTTTAGCACATTCAACATCAGGACTTGGGTAATCCAAAACTTGCCTGCACCAAACTAATGGGCTAACTGATTTCTGCATTGGTGTAAGTTTTTTCTTTGGTGATGAATATAGCCTAGAAGACAACAAAAACAAAAGGTTAACATTCATTACTAAACACAAGATTAAAAGATAGGGATCCTTTGGGATAGATTTAAATGGAAGAGGGGAGTAAAAAGTAATGGAGTATGTTTAAAATCACCCACATTTACTTTATGCACGGAAAGAAAATGACACTATACCCATCAATATAAATGTAAATCTCAAATATTAAATGAACCCAAATGAGGTCAACTGTCCAACCCTAAAATGTGTCTTACTTTTCTCCTTAATCTCTTTACAAAAACTACAAGGAAACATCTGTCTTTAAAATAATTTATTTTGTTTTCAATAGTACATGACTATCTCCCCAATATAATCATATCATTAAGTCTTATCTAGAGGCAGAATGAGGAGATAAATACCTTTTTTTCTACTTCCCAGGTCCCTTCCTACCACAAGTCATGCAAAAATCCACCATTAGTAATTCCTTCCTTTTTAGTTAAGCAGTACCCACTCTGTAGTCCTCTTTTGAAACGATGATGTCAGAGAAAAGCAATACTTTAAGTCATTAATTACTTAATATGAATCAATTCATAATATTACATCGATCTCAGGAAAGGGGAAAGGGACTTTTATAAGCTCCTGGGTAAGTTATACAAAAAGAAAAAGGGCAGAAAATAGAGCTAGGGTGTCTTTAAATTTCCTACTTCATAGTTTTCCCTCAGGTTAGTTCCAATTATTTTTTTATCAATTTTTAAAATTTAATTAGTTGGTATTATATTGGTTAGTTTCAGGTGTACAATACAGTGATTCAACATTTTTACACCTAACAATGTGATCACCTCACTAATTCTAGTAATCATCTGTCACCTTGTAAACTTATCACAATATTATTGACTATATTCCCCTTCACCTTTTTCACCCATCCCCCTCTGGTAACAATCTCTTTGGTCTCCGTTGCTGAGTCTCTTTTTGGTGTTTTTTTTGTTCAGTTGTTTTGTTGTTTCATATTCCACATATAAATGAAAACATACAGTATTTGTCTTTCTCTGCCTGACTTATTTCACTTGGTATAATACCCTCTGTATCCATCCATGTTTTCGCAAATACCAAGATTTCATTTTTTTACTGCTGCATAGTCTTCCATTGTATATACCGAGGGTGCCAAAAATATGTATACAAGTAGACTTCAGTCAATGTTGCTCAAGCAGTCGTTCACCATAATCAGAACTGTCTAGATGCTGATGGTAACCACTTTGAGCACCTCTTGTAATTGCAGAAGTCAAACGTGACTTTATTCATCTTTTGTTATCAGTATACATTGAGTATTACAATTTTAATACAGTTTTCCTTTCTTAAAATGTGTATACATTTTTTGGGGACCCTCTGTATATACCACATCTTCTTTAACCATTCATCTGTTCATGGACACCTAGGTTACTTCCGTATCTTGGCTATTGCAAATAATGTTGCAATGAACATGTTATGTCTTTTCAAATTAGAATTTTTGTTTTCTTTGAATACTCAGAAGTGGAATTGCTAGGTCATATGGTATATTCTATTTTTAGTTTTTTGAAGAATCTTTATATTTTCCATTGTGGCTGCACCAGTTTGAAATCCCACCAACAGTAAACAAGGATTCGCTTTTCTCCACATGCTCACTAACACATGGTACTTGTGATTTTTTATAATAGCCATTCTGATGATGTGAGGGAGATTAGTTCCAATTATGTCAATTAACATTACTTTATTTCAAATGTGACTCTGTATAAAATGGGTGAAGTTACTTGAATTCTAACGAGAGTGCTTTCTAAATTAAGACATTTTAAATGGAATTTATGAAGTAAACAAAATTATACTTTGATATTTCTATATAAATGTCTCAATAAGGCGAGGAGTTAATAATTTTCACATTTTACACAAATAAAGTTAGAGCAATAAAATGAAGTGTATTCTGGTATAAATATATCTCTATAGTACCAGAATCGACAAACTACTTTCTAATGGCAACATGTACATTTTCTATCCCTCTTCTCCTCTCCCCTCTCCATAACTTAGGTCTGTCCCTCACATCAATTACTTCGTTCTGATCAAGATCACCAAGACTAATAGGGTAAATCCATATATCGATTTGGATAAAAATGACACTGACTCCATTTATGAAGTAGCTTATTAACAATTCAAAATAAAAATGAAACCAGTGGGGTTCATTCTCTTTCCAACTTAAATACCACAAATGTCTCATAACAAATCTCTACTTCAGCATCCCAACTTTAATTGTGATAACTATCATGTACTGATATTCTATGTTAGCAAATATTTAGCAAGGAAAATCTCTATAGATGAATAACAAACATTAATAAAGACACTTTATGATATTATCACCACTCTTTCAATACGTAATTTCCCTGCACTGACTGGTTTCACACAATTTACCCACTTGACTCACGTGTATTTAGCATGTTCCTCTATTATTAGCCATAAAACTCATTTTAAAAAGTGCAAGAAACATGAATGAGCCTAAAAACACACTCAGTGAAAGACACAAAAGAACACATAGTATATGGTTCCATTTATAAGAAACACCTAGAAAAAACCATGGAGCAGAAGGTAGATTAGTTGTTGCCTAGGGCTGGAGGTAGGAAGGAATAGGGATGAGGTTTCTTTTTAGGGTGATACGAATGTTCTCAAATTACAAGGTCGTGATGATTGTGGTAACAGTGTCATGACTGCAAACAGACTAAATTCATTGAATTATACATTTTATGCTAAATAAATTACACAGGTATGGGTAGAATTTATAGTATGTAAATTAAATCTTGATAAACTGGTTTATAAAAACATTATAAAGTGCTTTTAGCATCATGAAAAAAACAGAAACTACTATAAACTAAATTAATTAAGCATCAATAATTCAAAATCAATTAAACTAAAACATCATCTCCTCTATACCCCATTTAATTCTTTCAGTTACAAAAGCTAAAAACTTGAGAGTAATTTTGGATTCCTCCATCTTTTTTATTTCCTACCCTCACCAAAAATCTGAACAAGTCCTGCTGATCGTACACGGATAAACTACCTTTCCCCCCACTATTCCTATATGTATTCCCCTACCTGGCAATAGAGAATGGTCCTTCTTCCATTAATAGTTGAAAGTTAATGTAGGACCTGTCCATTCCTAGTGATGAAAAGGGGGAGGCTGATTTACTAATCCTTGGGGTACGCCAACTATCCCCTCTCACTCTATTCTCTTATTTCAGTGCCCCATCACTACCCCCAAGTAATGTTTGAGGGCTTTGGTCCAATATGGTATTGGCAACAAATTATTCTTCAGTCAGGGAACCTTTGGTTGACTTTTCAAAGTACTTCTACACCTGTCAGAGGACACGAGCTCAGTTTTGCATGTAACAGGATCCTCCTTTAGCAAAGACCAAGGTGTTTCATTCCCTGAATTAAAAAAAAAAAAAAATCCCAAATAAAAGTATCTGCAATAACTGTAACATATGTATCTTCTCCTTTGCTCATTTCTTACAAATTCATAGACTTGTTCAAAATAATCATTTTACCTACTAAAAACGTTTTTTCACTCTGATACTTTCAAATTTCTTCAATAATAATATATGGTTTAATCAAGAGGGATTTATTTCTCACGGACACAGCCAGTTTACTGATGGCTAAAGGTTGAGATTTATCAAGTGTTTACTTGCCAAAATAACTTGAAACACTTTACTTCATTACTCTATTTCTGCTAAAATTAAGTCTCAGACGCCCAGTGGGGAGCTGAGCCTCCACCTCTATCCAGCATTAATGAGGAAAAGGAGGCCATCGCCTTTGTCCCCAACCCCATGTGACAGTAGGTCCCAGCAGGGCACTGATCTTACAGCCCATCCATCTGGAAGGAGGCAGTGCGAGCCATGCTCCACTTTTGCTGAAGTGGTATCAGCAGGGTCTAGCAGAGAGTTGAACATCCACCCCCATTCAGGCCCATACACGGCACCCTAAGTAAGGAAACTGTCTACTAATAAAGGAGAAATATAATTATGAGTCTCATAACATAATGCCCACAATGGCCAGGATGCAACTGGAAATCACTCACCATACCAAGAACACAAAGGAGGGACAAAGAACAGAAACAACTGAGTCAAACTGAAAACAAACAAATAAATTAAAAAAAAATAAAATAAAAATGACAGACAAAATCCAACCATGCCAAAATAATAACCAGAGAGTTGGAGTTTAACATAAGAAATATTATCAGAGACAAAGGGACACATATGAATAAATCAGGAAGATATTCAAATTAAATGTAAGTATACCTATTAACAATAGCAAAATTAAAAGGAAAAAGACAATTCAGGAATTTGGTTTGCAGTTTTCAATAGGCCCTCTCAATAACTAAAAAGGAGAACTGCATGGAGAATCAGTAAGGATACAGGAGATTTGAACAACACTATCAATCAACTTTACTTACCTAACATTTATGGGACATTCCACTCAATAATAACAGAATACACATTTTTTTTAAGTGCATACGGAACATTCTCCAGGACAGACCATCATCTAGACTATCATAAAAAAAGTCATTCTGAATTTAACAGAATGGAAATTTTCAGTCTTGTCCTCGGACCACAATGGAATTAGAAATCAACAACAGAAAGAAAATTTTGTAAATCCCAAATATTTGGAAATTAAACATCATACTTATACATAACCACAGGTCAAAGAATACATACAAGGGAAATCAGAAAATATCTTGAACTGAAAAAAAAAAATCTTGAAACTGAATAAAAACAAAAATATCCCAATAATTATGTGATAAAGCTAATGAAGTACTTACAGGCAAACTTATAATTTTAAACACATATTAGCAAAGAAAAGAGGTCTCAAGTTAACAATCTCAGTATTAAATAAAAAATAATAAGAGCAAATTAAACCCAAGACAGTAAGAAGGAAATTGTAAATATTGGTAGACATCAATGAAATAGAAAAATAGAGAAAAACAAGAAACCAGAGGTTGGTTCTTTGAAAAGATTTTAAAAATTGATAAATCTTCAGTTAGATTTATCTAGGAAAAAAAAAGAGAAAACACAAATTACCAAACGCAGAAATAAAGAGTGAACACTGCTACAAACTCTATCGATATTAAAAGGATTATAAGGGAATAATATTATAAGGGAATATTATGAACAACTTTATGCCAACAAAAAAATAACTTACATAGATTAGACAAATTCCTAGAAGGATACAAATTACCAAATGTAACTCAATAAGAAATAGAGAATCTGAAGACATTTATAAAAAGAAATTGAATTACGTGAAAAATGTACCTAGAGGGTATTATGCTAAGTGAAATAAGTCAGACTGAGAAAGACAAATACCATATGATTTCACTTATGTGTGGAATCTAAAGAGCAAAATAAACAAACAAACAAAACAGAAACAAACTCACAGACATAGAGAACAAACTGATGGCTGCCAGAGGGTAGGAGGATTAAGGAGCTGGGTGAAAAAGGTGAAGGGATTAAGAAATACAAATTGGTAGGGAATGTAAAGTACAGCATAAGGGAATATAGTCAATAATGTTGTAACAACTATGTATAGTGTCAGGTGGGTACTAAGCTAATCAGGGGAATCACTGCATAAATTATATAAATGTCTAATCACTATGCTGTCCACCTCAAATTAATATAAAATAATACTTGAATGTCAACTGTAAGTGAAAAAAATAATTTTAAAAATTGAATTAACAATTAGAAACCTTGCTTCAAAGAAAAGCCCAGGCCCAGATGTCTTCACTTACTAATTTGATCAATACTTAGAGTGGCCGGTTAGCTCAGTTGGTTAGAGCGTGGTGCTAATAACACCAACGTTGCCAGTTCGATCCCCGCATGGGCCACTGTGAGCTACGCCTTCCTTAAAAAAAAAAAAGAAGAAAAAGGAAAAAAGAATACCAATCCTACACAAACTCTGTCTAAATAAATAAATAAACAAATCTAATGGTGAAAGACTGAATGCTTTTCCTAAGACTGGGAACAAAGTTTAGGATGTACACTCTCATGATTTCAATTCAGTGCTGTACTGGAGTGTCTAGTCAGTACAGTTAAGAAAAAGAAATTAAGGGCATCCATATTGGAAAGAAATAAAATTGTCTTTATTCACAGGCAACATAATCCTGTATACAGAGAATCCTTTGTAGGAATCTACCAAAACAAACCAACAAACTAGAATAAAGGTATTTAGCAAGATTACAGGATATAAGATCAATAGGCAAAAAAATTCAATGTATTTCTATATATTTTCAATGAACAATTTGAATATGAAATATAACAATTTCATTCACAACAGCACCAAAAACATAAAATACTTAGGAATAAATTTAACAAATGATGTGTAAGAATTGTACACTAAAAATGATAAAACATTGCTGAGAGAAATTAAAGATGACAAATGAATGGAGAGATGTACCATGTTCATAGATCTGAAGACTCAATATTGTCAAGATGTCAGTTTTTCCAAGTTGGTCTACAGAATCAACACAAAGCCTAAAAAAGTCCCAGCAGGCATTTTCACAGAAATTGGCAAACTAACCCTAAAGTTATATGAAAATATAAAGGGCAAAGAATCGCCAAAACAATTTTGAAAAAGAAAAATCTTTTTTTTTTTTTTTTAAATTAAAAAATCTCTGGTCTTGCTCTTTTCTGATCCATTCTATATACTGCAGCCAAGTGTTTTCTAAAATATAAATCTGACTTTATTAATAGTCCCCTGCTAAAAATTCTATGCATTTCCTTTTGCCATTAAGATAGTTTTTTCCCAAAAAATGGCTCCCACAGCCCTTGAAACACAAGCAATGAAAAAGCTGTTTCTGTACTTTTTTTTTGGTTACACCCTCTTCCACCACCCAAAACTAAATTAACAGCTGTATGGTACTAATTTTATTTCTGGAAAGACCAACACTTTTGCTTCTAAGGTCATTTGTGCATGCTGTTCTCCTTGAGTAAAACAAACTCAGTTTCCCCTCTTGCTTGCCTCACCTTCATGCTCCCCTACCCAACTTCAGCCAGTCCATTCCTACTTTCGACTGAGTCTCAGCTTAAATGTCACTTCTTAAGGAAAACGGTCCTGAAACACCTCTCACAGGACTATTATCAGATGTCCCCACTATGTGAAACAAGGTGTTTTAACAAAGAATCTTTGCAGCCACTTAGATATGCCTTATCAAAAAGGAAATTTCCACCTCCCCTCATTCCAATTACAAGAGACTTACTTTATACTTTATTCATTTTTGTCCTGTTTGAATTTTTTGAGTTGGTATTTGTAAGTTGAAAAGAGACATTTAAAAAATGTGTCAGAGGTGATAAAAACGCTACAATATGGATGAACCTCAAAAACATTATGCTAAGTAAAAGAAGTCATCCACAAAAGACCACATATTGTATGATTTCATTTCTATGCCATGTCTTTCTATGCCAGGCAAATCTATGAGACAGAAAGTACACTGGTGGTTGCCTAGGATGGGAGAGGGGGTGGGGAAAAGAGGAATGGGAAGTGATACTAATAGGTACAAAGTTTCTTTTGCGGATGGTGAAAATATTCTAAAATAAGATTATGGTGATGGTTGCACTATTCAGTATACATAATAAAAATCACTGAATATTAAAAACCACAGTCTCTTTCAACAGGTTAATTTTTTGATACGTAAATTATATTTCAATAAAGCTGTTTTAAAAATCTTAGAAATAAATTGGCCTTTCAAGACAGTTTTTTTCCCTTAGAAAAATCCTTACAAAGGAATTAAACACCATTAAATATACTTTATGTATATTGTTAAATACTGAGAGAACTAGTAGAAATGTAATTAAGCATATGAATTATTATAAAACTGATAATAAAAAATCGTATTTTGTCCCATATGTCACACATACCTGTATAGTATGACTGGTGACAAAAGCAACTAAGAATATAACTTTATTATCTTTTAAAAGTGTGACAACTTTCAGTAATACAAAAATATATATAAATGTATGGAGTGATAAGAACCTTTCTCCCTTTACCAGCTCTATCCCCTAAAGTTATTTACAGTTTGGAGTACGTCTCTCCTGACATTTCTACGCACACACACATAGTAGACATATAATGAAATGATGGAGCTAAGAAAGGAGGGAGATTGGAGTCACTTTGGTGAATTTATGGTAACCAAAGTAATGACTTTTCATATTGTATATTCAGCTGAAAGTAGGTTAGTGAAGCTAAGGACAAAATTTAACTTTACTTAAGGTAAAAAGAAAAGATGTATAAAAAATTGTGTTGAAATAAATTTCTTTAGATTAGTGTGCAACTTTTTACAGGCCAAGGAAAATCATCCAGATTTTAATACCTCAAAATCATCCCTCTCTATTTATTGAGTAGGCATATTCAAGGCAAAAGAACAGAGCCTTTGTCTTCAAAAAAGTCTGATGCAGTAATCCCTGGCACAGTGATTAACATTTAGAGATGATCAAATATTTGCACCTGAATGAACACTGACTAAAATAATCATGATCACAATGTTTAAAAACACATATGAAAAAAAAGATAAAGAAAGCATACCAAAGTAAATAAGATCAAAGTGGTCATTCTGAGATTGTATTTTTGTTTTATTTTCATGTTGTTGTTTTTAAACTTTCATCAATAAGAGTATCTCTGGTTTTACCCGCAACCAAATATAATTTAATAATTCTATATATTAAGATACATTGTTTTATAATGACTTAACAATCTCTTAGTCAATGGGACAATAATAAATGTTATTATTTATAAGTTTACCAAGTGCTTATTACATGTCAGACATGATTTCACTATATCCCCTTTCAATCTTCACAATGATCTTACGAGACAGGTACTATTATAATCCCTGTTTTACAGATGAGGTCAGCTGAGACACAGTGAGATAAATGACTAGTCCAAGGTAGTGTAGCCATTAAGTGGCAAAACCAGGATGGCTCCAGAATCTGTGGTCTTAATGATTAAACTTTACTGCTTACTACCATTTTTAAAAAGAATGCACAAGACCCTTGATTCAAAGAGTTCAATAATCATTCTCACAGCCACTGCTGTTTCCTGCTCTCTTCTCCTAAGCCCTACCAACATAAAATACAAAGTTGTAATCAATCCCACTATTGCAACACAAAATCACAACTCAATGGAAGAAAAATATCTTCAGTCCATATATGTGTCATAAGAGTCTTTCTGAAATTTTAGATTGATCATTATGCCATTTATTATAGTATTTGGCCCACGAGCTTACTTCAAGGCATATACTACATTTATATGAAGAAATATAAAACACCCTTCTGGTGTTTAGAGGACTATCATCAGTGTTACCGATAATAATAGTAATTATTAGTAAGACAGATTCATTAATATAGTCTTAGAACAGAGCAGTGTACAAGTACTGAGGTGACATTAGCTGCAGGGTACATATGCGAACAGGTATGAGGACAGAACACAACGTGGTGAATCAAAACAGGGCTGAGCAAGCAGAGCGGACAGAAGAAAAGCTTTAAAGTAGTGAATCCCAATCTTTTAGACAGTGACACTCTGTGCTTCTATTTTCATTTCATGACTTTCTTGATTCTCATTCCAATATAGCTTTTTCTCTTTTTTTTAAGAAAAGTAAAACAATTTTGATATTGCCTGAGATGTTATAGAACTGAGGTTGGAAACTGCTTCTCTAGAAAGACAAACTTTCTAGAGAAGTGTTGAGGCCTAGCCATGCCCTGCTGGGAAACAATCGTTTCAGTGAGACCAACCTAGGCAGCAATCAGACACTGAGTTGTGTCTTTTTCAGAAAAGACATCAGGAAGCCTGGGAGTCTCAACACCAGACTTTGCAAATTGTGGCAATAGCTGCAAAGCAAGAGACAGTCTGTGTGGATATTAATACGTATCTTTTCTGACACAGCCACGTACAAAGAGAGCAGTTACCACTGAGGGCAGAATTTTTCAGTCCACAGAAAACACACATGGGTGTATGTATATAAACATATACACACACAGATATATGTTACGCGTGTGTGTGTGTGTGTGTGTGTGTAATTCACACTGATTCTTTTAGAGTACCACGCTTAATAGCTAACTTTATTTTTGAAATGCCTTAAACGGGGTCTTACCCTATAGAAGCCATGGCACTCATGGCTAAAAAGTCATAATTTTTAGCAAATAATATACCCTTCAAATCCCAGATAATAATACATATAGTGGCTTTTAATTGTCAACTAAACTTAGGTTTTAAAAATTAATATATTTTTCTTAATTATTGATGTTTCTGCAAAAATATCTGAGAAAAGGCATGAGCATAAAGTTAGAATCCATAAAACACTAGCAACAAAGGTTTATTGATACAATAAAGATTAAACAACTGTCCTCTCAGAGAATTTTCTATTTGCAGTATTCCTACAGGTTCTAAAATTAGTTTCATAAATTATTAGAAATTATTTTATCCATTTTGTGAAAGTGTGAACTAAATGGGAGGAAATCTAAACATATGTATTTAGATATACATATATTTAAATATGTATGTTTAACCTTAACAATAGGTTAGCCTAAAGTATCAGGTAATTGAAGTGCTGAAGAAATTTTGGCAATATTTTTATGTTATGTGCCAGAGTAGTAAGAGAGAATGGTACACTGTAGTCTGCTTATAGAACTGAAGTTAATATAATATTAAGAACTGTCCAGACATTCTCTTCTCTTTTTCTTTTGAGTTAAGAGAGAAAGAAAGGTAAGAGTGGGTACATGGGATACCTGAAGTAATGAGATGGTCAGAAAGCATAAAATCCATTTGGGGGAGGGATGGTGTTGTCCTGGAGAGAAAACCCAATCTAGTCCTCCATTGTTAGAGTTTGTAGTTGTGTGTGAATATGTATAAATTATATATATATGTATATATATATATATATATATATATATATATATATATATATATATAATTGTCTCTCATATGGGATTCTAAGCATCTCAAGGTCAGGAATAAGAGTATTTCACACCATCTCTTATGCCCCACCCTCACCCCCAAAGAAAACTGCCCAGTACCTAGTGGAAAAGGAACTTGATATTGCAGAATGAAGAAGATAATTATGAAGAATTTATAATAGACCACTGCATTCTTCCTGAAAAATTATAACCGTGGAAATTCTACAGTTATTCTTAAGTGTACCACTTGGTAACCCCAGCTGTAAGATCAGCAGAACTAAGTTTTTCCTATTTTAATTCATACCTGTTCTACCTTATTTGTTGCTTTCAAAATACTCATAAGAGGCAAAATGTAACCTATTCTCCAATCCCTTAGCTTTCTTTTCTTTCCTATCAGTTTTTTTTTCGTATCACTTATTAAAGTTGAATGACCTAAGCTAGAAATGATGACACGAGGGTCTGAAAAATACACATTATAAGTGTAAAAACTGAGTTCTATTTCCTCAGTTTCTGTATCATATGATTTTTGTTATTCTATCAACTGCTGCCTCACAAGACACAGCTAGGTATTTGTTCCTACTATTTTATTCTATGCTTATTAGAAAATTTTTTACTTTGAAGAAGTCTTTTTGTTTCTTGATAACCAACTATCGTTTCTTGGACATACATGATTTTCTAATAGTTCTAATCCTTCTCCTGGTGGCAGTCACTGAGCTCTAACTACCTACTACACACATCCCCCCAAAATCAAATATCCTCAAACAAACCTAAAATGGCACCATTATTTTTCCAGCCAACAAATGAAAATGTTTACGTTAACTTGGACTGTTTTCTTTCTCCATATACTCAACACATCCTGTCAATTCATTGCCGTCCCTCAAATCCATCCCTTTCATTTTCACTCACCTCAGTCGAGTCTAGGCTCTCATCTCACCCAATATAGATTATTATTATTACAATAATCTCAACTGGTTTCCCCATACTTACCAGACTTTCATCCTTCCGATCTATCCTCTACCCTCTACCACTCAGCTCTCTAAAAACACACATCAGTATAACATTATTTCACAACTCAAAAACTTTCCCACTGGATATAGTCCCAGCTTAATTTTCAAGATTCTGTGTGACCTGATCCAAAACTACATCCTTTAATCTTCTCTCCCAACTACTCCAGTACAAAACCCTTTTGTCCAAATAAATGTTCACTTTATGCATCATGGAGAGTTTAACCACAGATGTCTTTGTCCATAGTTCCTTTTCACGGGGCTGGGTGGGGGGTGGGGGGCGTTTTACTTTCCATTTTACTTGTCTAACCCAAGCCTTTCATGAGGCTTGCCAACCTCCACAGTTCTTCTGACTACTGCTTATCATCTTAACATAGTGCTCTACTCATAGCAGGTGCTCAATAAATGAGGTTTACTCTGAGGGTGACTATTCAGCCAGTTTGCCCAGAGAGCCCTAATTGAAGCCTGCTGTTCTGGCATCCTAGCACTCCTCTGACTCTCACTCTGTCCAGGTTTGTATAATAAATTACACAACCACTTAAGTTTTTCCTAATTTTTAGAACATTACTATTTTATGACTTAGAAACATAAATGAAGCAAAGTTACTAGCATATGATACTTATTCCTGAAATATAGCACTGTTTCTGGTTATGCTTGAAACCATCCTGTAAGTACGCTTTAAGGCAATATTTGGGGGTGATTTTGCCTGCAGGGAACATCTAGCAATGTACAGGCATTTTTGTTTGGCCAGGGATGCTGCTAGACATCCTGCAATGAATAGGACAGCACCCCCCACCCCACCAACAACAATGAATTATATGGCCCAAAATGTCACTATTTTCATATAAGAGTTAACATATTCAAAATATTTTAAATAATGTGGGTGTTTTATAAGAGGAACTAAACAAATTTGATCTTTAATCATTAACTTGATATGATGGTTTTTATGAAATCAATTATAAGTAGTTGGGATGAAATGCAAAGAATTATCACTACAGACTCAATACTTTGGTCTGAATTCCAGTTTTGCCACATGCTTCATGCACCAGAGGGTGATAAAGCTCAGAGGCTCCGTTTTCTAGCCCACACAGGTAGCTGTGTCTTCTGTTCCCATCTATTACTATGCCACACTGACCATTGCAAAATACAATTTTCTTCTTCTAAAGGGCCGGCCCAGTGGCTCAGGCGGTTAGAGCTCCGTGCTCCTAACTCCAAAGGCTGCCGGTTCAATTCCCACATGGATGGGCCAGTGGGCTCTCAACCACAAGGTTGCCAGTTCAATCCCTCGAGTCCCGCAAAGGATGGTGGGCTGTGCCCCCTGCAACTAGAAAACGGCAACTGGACCTGGAGCTGAGCTGCGCCCTCCACAACTAAGACTGAAAGGACAACAATTTGACTTGGAAAAAAGGCCTGGAAGTACACACTGTTCCCCAATAAAGTCCTGTTTCCCTTCCCCGATAAAATCTTTAAAAAAAAAAAAAAAATCTCCTAGACTTCACAGGTGATGGTCTCCAATGCAATGATCTAACTTTATTTCTCACTTGCTCCCTAACAAACTTCTCTTAAGTATCTCCACAGGCTTTCTTTACCCTACTCAAATGCAGCTTTTCCTATGCTTTTTGATTCTGACAGAACAGCAAGAAATACCCTTCCATCTGTACCTAAATCTTCCATCTGTACCTAAAACTCCCAACTCTCACATTCAAGTTCATATAAACCTTTCTTCTCTGAACTCTCATTGGTTTCAGAGAGAACGCAATTCCGTGTTCATTCTGTCTCCAATCTAAACTCTAAGCACCTTGCAGGCTTAGTATCACGCTCCACTCAGTCACGTAAACAGTATTTATGTAGCAGCTACCATTGGCCAGGCCCGGTGCTACACAGGAATTCAAAGATGAGTTAAGACAAACTAGGATATTATACCTCACATAGGACTGGTTGTCAGCCTCTCTCGTTCATTGGCTCTATTACCATCAAGACCTACGCTGCCCACTGATCAAGTTCCAAACCTGTAGATTCTGGTTTCTAGGATTCATCAGCTTCATAAATTTTTTGTTTCTTAATCCTCTTCAGATCAGTCCAGCTAAAAATAACCAATGGCAAATAAAAATTTCTCTATGACAAGTCAACACAAGACCTATTATCTCCCTCTTTCAGGGGAAATTAGCAGGCCCACTCAAAAGATATTCACATCCTAAAAATACTAAAGTACTCTTTCTGTGGCTACTAAGTAGTTATTAATAAAGACATACAATCTAATCTCACTATAATAAGATAGAGTACTAATTAGGCATGAAACGCATACTTTAAAAGCTCCTCACTAACTTGATAGCATCTATTAAATTCCATTCCTCAAGCTTATCAGCCTCACAGGTCATGTACACACTTAGCCTGACCCACCCCTACTTCTTATTCACACCTTTCCAACAAAACAACCCTTAACAGCCAGCCACACATAGTTGGGTACTTTTTCACTCTCTCAAGAGAGGAGCAGAAGCTCTTGAATGGAGTAGTGGAGAACTGTGTGGGAGGGGTTTCCTTCTAGTAAATTGTAGAAGTGAAAGATAGTTTAATTCATCCTCATAAATTCTAAACCTCTAATTTTTAACTAGACACTACCTCCCGCTTCATCTTTCCAAATATTTTCACAAATTTCCTATCAGATATTATGATACCACATTATCTTGCTTCTATTATTTCTCACATTTCAAGCAGATACAATCACTTTTTTCTTATTTTAACTATAGCCTTTTAACATCCTTAAGAAATTTCTATTTTATTCCAGAATTTGAACCTTTTCCCAGATCAAAGCAAACTGCATGTTTTGTATTTTTTGAGCCACACCCAGTTTAAAGACGGAGTTTAAAAGACTTCCTGTTAAATAAGCCAGTTTGTTCCTAAAGGTGTCCATTTCCTCCACAATTTAGATCCCCAAATGAAAGAGCCCAGAGGATGTGATTTTGTATAAATGGAACAGGCAAAATAAAAACTTATGATTTTCTAAAAGTTCATTTTTGCTACTAAACTAGCACAACAGGAGCCAACGGGCAGTGCACTTCGGCCAGTGTGAGTCATTACTGTAAGAAACAGGACATTACTGTACCTCAATCTACTTAAATTAAACACTACTTAATTCTGTTATTTACTATCAAATTGTCTCCTTTAAAAAAAAAACACCACGAAAAATGTCAAAATTAAACTAATTTACAGATACAGACATAGTCCTAGCAGAAGGGCAAGGAGGCAGGGCGGGCTGGGTAAGTGGAGCGGCAATAAGGAGCCCTTCCTTTGGGCCTGCAGGGCATCAGCACTAGGTTCCCCGGGAAGCCGGGCCCAAAACGTGCATGGAGGGAATCCCGGGGTGGGACTGAGAGGCGCCGCCACGCAGGGACCCACAAGGCTCACAGGATGTGCGCTAGATAGCTCTGGGGTCCTCATCTGACATTCTTGGAAAATAAATAAGTTTTGGGGCTCCCCATGCAAAAACAGATGACATACTTTATATAGGTAAATCTGATAAATTTGTTAATATTTACACTTGTGGAATTTCATTAAAAATGAATAACAGATCATAAGGTCATACACATCAACTGACTTGGCCTCCAGTTCTATCAAAAATGCATGTCTAAGTTTCTGGAACCAAAACGTCTTCGTCTGTGACATATAACCTTACTACCACTAAGTAAAAAGGAAAACATCAAGGGCTTTTTAATGCATCTTCACATTAAGATCCCCATCTATGCAACCATAGGGTAACAAAACTGCCTTAAATCTTATCAATAGAATTTTTTAAATTATAGAAGTAATTTGTGTTTATAACAGGAAATTTAGAAATCATAAAAAATACAAAGAAGTTTACAACAAGGTGTATCTGTTACCCTACCAGAGAGACATGACTATTTTAATCAACGTTAAAACTGATTTTTAACATCAGACCCTGTATCTAGATATATTTGCTTCCTTAATTTATCATGGGAGAGTATAGATTCAATACTGCCATTATGTAGAATATGTGTGAGATTCCTCATCTGTAACTGGCATAAGGGTCATGCAAGAAATTTGGTCTCATTTTACAGTTTCACCTCATTTCAACCTAAAATCACTGATAATCAGATTGATTAAATTTAATGTAACTGAACTCTTACGACCTGCAAGATACTGTGCAACATACAAATGAATATGATACTATTCCTCTGCTTAAACTGCTCACAATCTAGACAAACCAAGGTACAAGGATGTAGTGTTACATATATTCTAAAAAGGATATATAAAAAGTGAATGGTAACATTGAAGAGGAAGTAAGCCAAGTGCAAAATTTAGAATTTCACAAAGAAGAGAGAAAAAGGTGCTCTTTGCATAATGAACACCAAAAGCTCACAGGCATGAATATTCATGGTTTTCTGGCAACAGCATATAAATCTAGGAAAAAGCTTGAGTTGGACTGCTGAGGATTTTAAATATCTTGCTAACTCATTTTTATTCACTGGGCATAATAATGACTTTTAATAGTTTTCAAAACTGAAACTGACCCTCAAGAGAAAAAGAATCTGCCATTACTACGGACAAGCACAGAAATGTGCCACAGATTTAGAAGAAAAACATCCCTGATGCTTCCATTGCGGAAGATCTCTCCCACATGTAAGCTTAGCTCTTTGTCTTCCAAATAGATTGCAATATTTTAATCACAGAAACACGGAGTGTAAAAGAATACTTACAAGTAATCTAATTCACCTTTTTCCTCTGTAACATCCCGTGTTGCCAACAGGACCATTCAGCAGTCTTCACTGCTAAAAGTTGTGTACATTTTAAAGGCAGTCCACGCAGAAACAGCTCTATTTGAAAATTCTTCCTTATATTAAATAAAAGTTTGCCTACCTCTAACTTATTATTGTTCTAATAATAATCTCCAGAGTTATACAGAATAAGTCTAATAATCCTTATTATAATCTTTCAAATATTTGAAGGAAAAATATTCTCTTCTCAACGTTAACTATTTACAGGTTAAATAAATCAAGGTCAAATGTTTGGCATGAAGCATGCTTTTCAGGCTTGGTACAAATCTCCATTCACTACACTGGCTATGACTTTGAGTTTTCTGACCTATAAAATGAGGTAACATGACACATGCTACAACACAGATGAACTTTGCTGAAGTTCATAGATGAACAACGCTAAGTGAAATAAGCCAGACACAAACGACAAATACTGATCCCACTTACATAAAGTCCCTGGAATAGTCAAATTGATAAGAGACAGAAAGTAGAATGGTGGTTGCCAGGGGCTGGGGGCAGGGAGAGTAGGGGAATGGGGAGGAGTTACTGTTTATACAGTTTCAATTTGGAAAGATGAAAAAGTTCAAAGGCTGGATGGCGGTGATGACCGGGCCACAATGTTAATGTACTTAATATGCCACTGCACACTTAAAAATGGTTACAATTTTTCTGTTGTATATTTTACCAGAATAAAAAAAAAAAGGGAATAACAATAACTACAACTCAAAATTGTGCAGATTAAATGATTTAACATGCATAAAATGCCCTATACAATACTTGGTATAAAGAACGTGCTCAAACAATAGTGACTGTAATACATTTTACCAACTATGTGGCCAAATTTCACTTTTTTAGCAATCTAGGAACCTGCATTATATCACATTTCTCAGTGTTCCCAACACTGTGCTGCTCACATCACATACAGGGGCTCTAAAACATTTGTCCCATTAATTAAAAAAAATTAAAGCCATGTTAGAATCACTGGAAAACTGCTAGGAATGGAATAAAACTCTCATGTAGATGTAACTTCTGATTCATTTAACACACACACACACACACACACACACACACACTACTTTCAAGTAACATCTCCTTGGTACAGTCTAGGAAACAAAACTGCAAGATGTTAATCACTGAATGACTGCTAAACTATTCAAATAATGGTCGTAATTATATAAAATAAACTGCTTTATTAACCTAGGCTTATCTTACTAAATTACAGGCAAATTTTACCAATGGCCACCTACAAAAAGCATACATATAAAACCAAGAGGTCATGTAACAAAGTCCACTCTCAGAAGTGAAGAGCTATGAGTTAAAAAGCAGTCAATAAAAACTACATACAAACCTATCTATCTTTAAGTTGGGGAAATTTATCAATAAAATTTATTGATGAGAAATCAGTATGAGTTTAAGTGTCTTCATAAACTTACGAGAAAACTGATTTAAAGTAAAGAAAAATTTAACAGGATAAGAGGACCTTATCAGATGTCCAATCTCAAAAATTTTAAAGAAATAATCATCTGCCCTGGCCAGCAAGAATATTAAATAGCTTAAAAACAAGAGGCATGACCACTGGATCTCAAAGTCCATTTTTAATTTCATTTTTTATGATTTTGTGTTCTGCAAACGTTTCTAGAGGCCCTGAAAAAGTCGGACAATTCATATCAATTTCCCATCTCTATTCTCAGTCTGTTGTCTCCATTAACAGATAGAGAAGGTTTGTCAGCAATAATGGATCTCTCAATGGTAAGAAAATGAGAAAAAATAATGAAACCAAACTTCTGGGTACTAACAACTAATTTTAACAAACATTGATTAGGTAACACAGTCTCTATAAATATATAGGTAATACTAACACTCTCATCTACAACAGTGCAACAGATGAATAAACAATCTAAAACTCATTTAGAAGGTATTCTATACACACACTCTTCCTTTTGCCCACATGTATTACTTCCTTTCCAATTAGCACAATTCACAATAGGGGTGGAGAAACAAGAGATTTGAAGAGATGGAGAAGTCAATTCCTAACCCTGCTCCTCAACAATGAATATTTTAAATAGTAATGTAGAGATTTTAATGTTTTACTATATACACTTATTCACTCTTTTATGTGAGGTCTTTGAGAAATTCTAATAAAAACCATTTAAAAAGGATCCTTTTTTTTTTTTTTTTGAGATCCAGGATGGTTTCTTTCCCCAGTAAAGGTATACCTGTTTTAGGTCAATTTAATGAAGAAAATGTAGATTTCTGGAAAATTAGACTAAAATTACTTTGTTTTACAAAAATATAGGCACCTATGAGTACAAGTACATGGATCAAAGTACAGAGACACTAAAACTAAATTTAACTAAAAATGTTAAATTACTATAAATGTAAAAACAAGTGTGGACCCCGAGAAGAAAGATTCATTTGATGTTACCCCCAAGAAGGAATTTATCTGCTAAGATGGACTTCCATGGTCAACTGAGGGCCCCAATTTGATGAATAAGAGTTAGGGACCATTTGCTGTCCGGGCTCCTCACATACTCTGTGTGAAGGGAAGAACCTCAGACTGAAGCTTCCCGAACTGTGTCCTGCTTGTTTAAGCACCTGAGTCAACCACCGCAGGGAAGCCCTGGTTTCTGCTTTTGACCAATGGACTGAGACCTGTTCCATCCAATCAGAACTACACAAACTCATCTATACTGACCAATCAGAACTGCACAGTTTGGAAACCTCATTTACCTGAAATGGACCAAAATGGAAACTGTGGACAGGGAAAATTCTCTGTAAAAGGTGACCTCTCCTTTGTCTTGGAAGAGCACAACTTAGGCTGCTACCTGAATGGGTCTCCTGGCTGCAGCTTTTCTTTTTTTTCTCAAATAGATGCTTTTTTATCCTTTATTACAGTCTAAAATTAATTTTGGTTTTCAAGAGGATGATATTATAGTAGTTGCTTACAGACCAATAGGCCAAGGGAGGATATAATGTCACTTACCTAATACAGATTTCAATTCTAGTACAAAGAAAAGATATAAGAGTGATATGGGACCACTTCAAGTATTTAGACATCTGCTGAAAACTTCACCCCGCACACAGCAGAACACATAAAAAATTGATTTGCCTCAACATTTAATATCTTAAAAGGCTGAGGAAGAAATGAGAATTGCACCTGTTCTGACCATCACCAACAAATTAACTCGGGGTATAAAAATGATCAAAATATTGGAAGAAGGAGGCCATTTCATCTTAAATTTGTAACAGAACAGAAAGAAAATTCTAAACATAGACGTGCAAACCAATTTTTAGAAAATCTGATCTAAAAACATTCATAGCACATTTAATAATATTGAATTATTTTTAATTAGGGGTGTGGCACTCATATTGTGAAAATGTTTTAAAAGTCCTTATTGTCTGCTACAATATTTAGTAATTAAATGATATGACATTTGGGATGGAATTGGCTTTAAAATATTCCAGGGGGTTGAGGTTTGAATAGTATAGATGAAAAAAAGTGTGGCATCAGTTGGTTAAGTGTTAAAGATGAGTGAAAAGTTCAGTGTTCACTCTGCTTTTGTATATGTTTGAAATTTTCCAAAATTAATTTTTTTTTGTTTAAGTTCAATGCAAAGATAGACAAGTCTGGAACTAAAGTAGTAAAACAGTGATGATTATGATGATAATGATGAAAGCTAACATTTGTACATTTGATTTGTGCCAGGAACTGTTCTAAATACTTCACGTTACATTTAATTCTATGTGGTTAGTACAATAATGATGTCTGCCTTCATGTGCTGCATAAGGACATTTTGGTCAATAACAGGCCGCATATAGTAGAAGGTGGTCCCATGAGATTATAATGGAGCTGAAAAATTCCAGTCGTATAGTGATGTTGCTGCCACGGTCATGTCTAGCACAGCACGTGACACAAACACCTCTGTGCTACAGATGCCTACAGTATTCAGTGCAGGTAACACGTGGTACAGGTTTGTAGCCTCAGAGCTGTAGGTGATCAGAATTTGTCACCCTAAAATATGTCTCTTTGGCATAAGGATTAGTTTAGGCTGTTTAATGTTAAGAAACAGCAGATATGAGAGAAGCTCTGACAGCCAAGGTGAAATTGTCCTTTGTGAAAGACATGTACATTTGTAAGGTAAATCTTCATTTGTCAAGGTAGCTCCCTCAGTGAACCAGGAAGAAGGGGATGGCTTTACCTCTAGAAACTCTTATCAAAGCAGATGGCAAAGACTTAAATCTGCATTAACTACCTTACCCTTGTTTACTGTGCTTTTCCTGGTAACATCCCATAGCTGACTTTCCTCAACCCAACTTGTTTTGAACTGAAGATGGTATTTAAGGTGGTGGCTTAAGCCATTTTGGTCAGTTACTGTTTACCTCGGTATCTCCCGTGTGTACAGGAAGTATTCATGCTTTAAACTTTTGTTTTTCTCTTATTAACCTGTCTTTTATTACAGGGATGTCTCAGCCAAGAACCCAGAAGGGTAGAGGGGAAGTTATTTTTTCTCCCCTACAGAGCACTAGGCCATATACGATAGGGTCTAGGTGTGCAGGAGGCAGTACCGCCCAGGCTCGCGTGAGTGCACAAGGAAATCTCTAAAAGTATCCCCATCCTTAAGTGGCAGCACATGACAGTATTTCAGAAATAATAACGAGGTTCAAGCACAGAGATTAAGTGGTTCCCCAAGGTCACACAGTTAACAAGGGTGGGAGCAGGGCTTCCAACTCAGGCTCTCCAGTGCCAGAGTCATGGCTTTAACTACAATGTCATCTGACTCCCAGAGGCTCCAACGGCCAAGTCAGTACAAGAATACTGAGTACAAACAGAGGTCCTCCTACAAACAATAAAACTGTACAAAGAGCTCAGATTATTAAAGACAAATGACAAAAAGAATGGGTGGGTGGGGGGCATATAATAGCTAAAGGTGAATGATAGTATAAATCTATTAAAAATAACATAAAAAATAACAGATAATTAGAATGAAGTAAGGGTTGAAAAATTTTTAATATAGACTCAGACTAACTGGGTTCCAATCCCAGCTGAGCCATATACTTGAGTGACTACAAGGAAATTATTTAGCCTAAGCTCTAATGTACTCATCTTTAAAAAGGGGGGTAATAATAGTCTGACCATATTGAGTTATTAGGAAAATAGTGTATATAAGGAGCTTAGCATAGTATCTGTCATGTTAATGCAATAAATAATTGTTAGCTATTATTAAAAATGAAAGTAATAAAAATCATATTGAAAGATGTCCACTCTCATCACTTGTACCCAACATTACACTGGATGTTGTAGCTAGCTCGGTTAGCAAGAAGATAAAAGGCATCCAGCCAGACTGGAAAAGAAGTAAAATTATCTCTATTAGCAGATGACATAGTCTTATATATAAAAAATTCTAAGGAATCCACCAAAAAAACCTACCACAGCTAATAAATGACTTCAGCCAGGTTGCAGGATACAGTAACATCAATATACAAAAGTCAACTGTATTTCTATACAGTAGCAATGAACAATCAAAAAGTGAAAATAAGAGTGAAGAAAAACAATTCCATTTACAATAGCATCAATAAAAAGTAACTAGGATAAAATTAACCAAAAAATGCAACTTATACACCAAAAATTACAAAACATAGTTGAAAGAAATTAAAGACCTAAGTGGATGGAAAGATATCCAATGCCCATGGATTAAAAAAATGAATATTAAGATCCCAATAGCTAAGATCCCCAAATTGATCTAAAGTATCAATACAATCACTATCCAAATTCCAGCTGTCTTTTTTGCTGACATTTACAAGCTGATCCTAAAATCCATATGGAAATACAAGGGACCCTGAATAGACAAAACAATCTCGAAAAAGAACAAAATTGGAGGACTCATAGTTTCCAATTTCAAAACTTATAGAATTAAGGGTCCAGAAATACATTTAAAGGCAACTGATTTTTGACAAGAATCCCAAGACAATTTAATGGGGACAGAGAAGTCTTTTCAACAAACAGAATAAGGACAACTGGATATCCACATGCAGAAAGAATAAAATTGGATCCCAACCTCGTACTATATAAAAAGTCAAAGTGGATCAAAGAAAATATTGGCAAGGATGTAGAAAAACTGGAACGCTTGTGTTAATGCTGGTCAAATGTAAAATTGTATAACTGCTATGAAACACAGTATAGTGAGTCCTCAAAAAAGTTAAACATAGAATCACCATTTGATCCAGCAATTCCACTTCTGGGTACATACCCAAAAGAAGTGAAAGCAAGGACTTGAACAGATATTTGTATCGCCTGTTCACAGTGGCGTTATTCATCATAGACAAGAGGCAGAGGCCCTTCAAGTGTCCATCAATAAAATAACTGGACAAAAAAAATGTGACGCACACACACACACGAATATTATTCAGTCTTTAAAAAGGAAACCATGTCATATGCTACAACATGGATGAACCGTCAGGATATTATGCTAAGTGAAATACGCTAGCCACAAAAGACACATACATGATTCCACTTATGAGGTACCTACAGTAGTCAAACTCAGAAAGAAAGTAGAACCGTGACTGCCAGAAGCTGGGGGAGAAGGGGAGGCAGAGTTGTGGTTCTGTGGGTGTAGAATTTCAATCATGCAGGATGGGAGAGTTCTGGAAATCTGTTGTACAATAATGTGCATGTGGTTGACAACACTGAACTGTACATTTGGGAGGCTGGGTTTCTTTTGCCACAAAAACATATACATATAAATTCTATACTTAAGTAAACATCACATAAGCTTAGGTTTGGGAATAGTAAGATTTAAGTGCTGTTTTCTCTTGCCCATTGAGGATTATGAAATTAAATAAACCTTTAGAGAATTAAAAAAAAAAAAAAGGAAGGGGATTCTGAGATGTGCTACAACATAAAAGAATATTGAAGACATTGTGGTAAGTGGAATAAGCCAGTCACAAAAGCACAAATACCATGTTTTCCCGAAAATAAGACCTAGCCGGACAATCAGCCCTAATGCGTCTTTTGGAGCAAAAATTAATGTAAGACCTGGTCTTATATCATGTTAGATAAGAGCCGATCTTATGTTAGATAAGATCGGGTCTTATAGTAAAATAAGACCGGGTCTTATATTAATTTTTGCTCCAAAAGACGCATTAGGGCTGATTGTCCGGCTAGGTCTTATTTTCGGGAAAACATGGTATTATATGATTCCACATATATGAGTTACCTAGTCAATTACGAGACAGAAAGTAGAATGGTGGTTGTCTGGGGCTTGTGGGTGGGGTACTGTTTAATGGTATGGAGTTTCAGTTTGGGAAGATAAAAAAGTTCTAGAGATGGACGGTGGTGATGCCTGCACAATATGAATGTATTTAGTGCCACTGAACTATACTCTTAAAAATGGTTACCATGGTAAATTTGATGTTATGTATGTTTTACCAGGATAAAATGGATCAAAGACCCAAATGTTAAGAGCTAAAATTACAAACCTCTTAGAATACAGCAGTAAATATTACAATCTCGGATTGGACAGAGGTTTCTTAGCTATAACACCAAAAGCACAAGCAATAAAAGAAAAAGATAGACTGAAGTTCATTATATAAAAACTCTGTACTTCAAAAGGACTCCATCAAAAAATTGGAAAAAAAATACAAAATATGAGAAAATATTTGCAAACATCTATCGCACAAGGGATAGTATCCAAAATATATAAAGAACTCTTACAACTTAACAACATGAAGACAGGTAACCCAATTAGCAAATGAGCAAATGGTTTAAAGAAACATTTCACCAAAGAAGATACAGAAATGGCCAATACATACATGAAAAGATGCTCGCCATCATTAGGAAAATACAAATCAGAACCACAGTGAGATGCCAGCAGATGGCTATATAATAAAAAAGACCATAACTAGTGTAGAGAAATTTGAACCCTTGTATATTGCTGGTGAGAATGTAAAATGGTACAGCCAATGTGCATAACAGTCTGGCAGTTTCTCAAAAAGTTAAACATGGAGTTACCATTTTACCTAGTAATTCCACTTCTAGGTATATACCCAAGAAAAATGAGAATATACCCATATAAAAACTTGTAAAAAAAAATTCACAGCATAATAGCCACAGGTGGAAACAACCCAAATGCCCATCAACTGATGAGTAGATAAACAAAATGGTGTAATATTATTCAGACATAAATGGGAACCAAAAAATGGTAATGTTCTGATACACACTGATATGGATGACCCTCAAAAACATTATACTAAATGAAAGAAGCCAGACACAAAAAGCCATGTTATATGATTTCATTTATATGAAATGAGCAGAATAGGCAATTCCATTGACACAGAAAGTGGAGCTGTGGTCCAGAGGAAATGGGAAGCGATTAATAATGTGTTGGAGTTTTTTGTGGGAATGATAAAAATGTTCTGGAATTAAATAGTGGTAACAGTTGCACAACTTTGTAAATATACTAAAAATCAGTGAATTACACATTTTAAACAGGTGGGTTTTATTGTATGTCAATTATAGCTCAACAAATAAAAACTTAAAAGAGAAAAAAAATTATACTGAGAGTAGTAGTTCAAAAAAGCAGTAGCCCAAAATACTGAAGCAAAATATACAATACTAGATGACAATGAGAAGGCAGAAAAATTCTTCTTTAGCTCCTGTTTTTCCGCCAATAGTTGGTACAAGTGGACATGCTGAATAATCATTCTTGAAAGGAAGCTGGAGTTCACATGAGGCAAGGTGATCGGGACAGTACGCCAGAATGAAGCCTTAAAAAGGCTTAGGCCACCCCTTCAATGAAAGGAATGGAAATTTTATCACTGATTTACTGTCAATCCGAAATATGTCAATCCAGGTATCATGACAGGGTCAAAAGCCTGGATAAGAGGAAATATGGTAATTTCTAAAGAGAAAAATTAGTATCTGGAAATTCCAGATCAAACTTATTCCTTATAAAATTCAAAACTCAATTAACCAAAATGTTTGCGAAGCTAAAAAAGGAACAAGCCAGAGAGGATTCACAATGAACATTCATACCAAATTAACTGCAATCTCTATTTTGATAGGTTTACTTTATTGCAGATAAGAACGCTATAGGAACACTTTCGTAATATCCATACAAAAAGGCATGTGGGTTTGAAAATAATAAGTGGAACTAACAGTTACTGAACAACCCACAATGTGTGTCAATGAACTGGTGTTAATCTGGAAGGAGTCTAGTTGAACGGCACATTTCAGAATCCTTTATTCTGTCATTTTAATATTTTTAACAACTTGAATAAAGACCAGGTAGGCATTCCTACCAAATATGAAAATGACAAAAAAAATCAGAACGAACAGGTAATATTAAATGCCTAGATCAAGACTAACAGAATGAAATACAAAGGCCGAATTTTAAGCTAAAAAAATTCAATACACAAAAACAGGATCAGGGAGACTTAGTTTAACAACTATGTACAAAAGATACAGGGTGTAACTGACACTACTGGCTCATATTAAGCCTAATAACATAAGTTAAAACTGTTAGTGAAATATTTGGTTTTAAAATAATAGCATTTCGCTCAAGCAATTATAGCTACCACACACTATCTGGTCAGTATCAGCTGAAATGTTCTGTACAGTTCCAGGTACCATGTTGACTGACATTGAGCAACCAGAATTCATTAAGAGAAAAATGACCACAGTTGAAGGATCAGAGAATTACATTATCTAAACAATGATTAAATAAATTACTCCAAAAAAGAGGCAAGAATGTTGAGTGTGGTGGGGAGAAGGGATTAGAGCAGGGGTGTCCAAACTGCCGCCCGTGGGCCAACTGCGGCCCGCAATCCATTGTTAATTGGCCCGCAGCAAATTCCAAAAATATATTTAGTTTACTTAAATAAACCAGGTGAGGCAATACGTACTTCACCTCGAGTGAGTGGCCCGGCTGTTTGTGTATTTTACCGCATATGGCCCTTGGTAAAAAACGTTGAAAAAAGTTTGGACACCCCTGGATTAGAGGATCATGACAGTAGTCTTCAAATACTTTAAGGGGCCATTCATGTGGAAATGTGATTATACTTGAAAAAAGCAAAGTATAGTGGGAACAGCATAGGCTTTGATGTCACAAGGACCTATATTCAAATCTTGACTCCATCATTTACTGTGTGCTATTTGATGCTTAGAGAGAGATTGTTTCTTAGTACCTAGATGTTACCTATTCATAAACGGATGAAAATTAAATGCAATTAAGTACAAAAATGTTTATAAACTGCCTGGCCTAGTCTGACACTGATACACAATGTTAGTTCCCTTCTCTTAACTTTCCCTAGTTGTTCTAGAATAGTGTTTCCCAAACTGAGAAATACAATCCATTAATGGGTCACAAAATCAGTTTAGTGGGTTATAACCAGCACATTTTTCTAAAGAAACAGAACAGAATAGAAAATATTGGAGCATACCACGTGTACTAAAAGTAACTATAGTTTTGTGAAACTTTTGTTTCAATTATTCATATTCGTGTGTACTAGGCTATGATGTAAAATGTATTTCTTCATGAAGCTGCCCCCCGCCTCCCCCCCCCCCCCCCGCAAAAAAGCTGTGAAAGCCAGGGGTCTAGAGCACTATTTTCTAAGCAGGTTCTATAGATACTAGTTCCTTAGGAGCACAAATAAGTTTAGGAAATAAACCATAGCACTTAGAGATTTACTGTATTCAATACACATTAGAATGTCAAAAAGTCCATCATTAAAAAAAAAACCACATTTATTTTTGTTGACCTTCGATTTTCCCATATACATTTGACCTCAGACCCACCATTATTTTTTTACATAGTATCTACTGACACATTCAGGACTAGCATTAGCATTATACGGTATACACTTGGGGAAAAACATTACTCTAAATGAAAATGAAGATACAATGGTTGTAAATTACAGAAAGACAATTTTTAGCTTGCTAAGAAAAAACTCGACTTTTTTAATCTTCCTCTGCCACTAACACCCACCCCTTCCAACTTATACTCCAAACACATATCCCAAAGCACTTTAAATATATTTATCAAACTTTCACTTCACACAATTTTTTCAGAAAAAGTACAGAACATCTATAATATCAAGATATTAGCTAGGATCAAAGCAGTAAGCAGGAATCATCTGGTCAAAAGAAACTCCTGACATGGTATTTAAGACTTGTTTTACTTTAACAAACCATATACTCAGAAACCATAGAAGCTTCTCCAAGTGGAGTCAATGTGTTCTAATAATACATAATCTAAAATGGGCTGATGAGTGCAGCTAATCCTCGTTATTAGAGCATCATTATCATTACTTGGAAGAGGCATGTGATGATATTTGGATGATTCTGGGTTCTTTTTAAGTGTATACATGCCCAAAATTCCTTTGGAAGGACGTGATTTCACACTAATATGAAAAACTGTCATTATCGTAGTCAGTTCTAATAATACCTGGTATCACTTGACAATAAAATAAAGGTTTGACATCATATATTCAAGGGTATCTCTGTAATTCAAACCTCCTAACTGGGAGTTACAAATATCTCTGACTCTGCTCTAGCAGTTGTCAGAACATAAAATTCCCTTCCCACTCTTGCTTCCCCCAAAGCTTTAAAAGTTTGTCTCAACTACATTGGACTATTATTTTCTTCCAAATTTCTGAGCACTCGCAGTACTTTTTATTCTTACCACTCCTGTTGGCAATTCACTATATAAGTCCTGGCTGATTTAACTGCATAAAACTTGGCTCCCAGCAAGTCTGTAACTGCCTTCATGAACAGGGATCAACTTTTAAGAATCTTTAGAATCTCCCACAAGATCTTTTAAGAGCTCAATAAGTATTTCTTGATTTAAATCACTAAGCTCAAGAGTAATAGCAGCTAGTCTATATATATGCCAGACTCAGAGCTAAAAGGATACATCGATTATTTCAATCTTCAGAACTCTACAGAGATAAGAACTATTATTTTTCTCCATCAAATAGAGGAAGAAAACAAGGCTGAGCGTAACTTGCCCAAGGTCATACAACTAGTAAGTGGCAGAGCCAGAGCCGGAATCCAGGCAAAGCTGTTCACTACCTCAGGACACTGCAAAGTTGCAGCTCTGCAATACCAGAGTCCAAGGAGGATTTCCATTTCACTAACTTAGAAGTTAGAAGTTTCAATTTCAACAGAGTAGGGACATTTTAGCTAAAAGTTAAAACTTTGTAAAGAGGTAAATTAAGAGAAAGAATCTCCCACAGACATCATTATGCGGTTGCAATAAAATATGAGGGAAAACGGTTCCCACGTCCTTTCCATTTATGGAAGTGATATTACGGTGTGGTTCACAATTTTATCTAGAAGTGGCTTGTGACAATACAGCTTTGGCTTAGATTTTTAAAGAGCCCTATTTAAAAATGGAAAGGGAAGATGGATGGGGTAACTGTCCAGCTCCAAAAAATGCCAGATCTAATTCTTGTTTCACAAATAAGAGCCTGGGCTCTTGTTCCACCCTTGACTCTTTACACAAAGCAACACCATCCTCTGCCCTCTCCACACACAAAGCAAGCTTTACCCCACTACCCCAAGGGGAGTGCTGATTCACACGGTCTCCCCACTGCTGCCTGAGATGCACCCATCTCCCACTACTCCACAACACTGACCCCACTACACAGGCGGAGACCACTCTGGTCTGCTCCCCGCTCCGGGTGACCCCTCATCACGCACACCCCTCTTCGACATCCAAAATGCCCAGGCCACCATCCCAAAGCCAGTATTTCATTTCACACAAAGCAGGATCCCTTGCTACAAAGCGCTTTCCCACCTCCGCCTCCTCCCACGGCGAGCAGCCCTTCCCAGGCTGCCCGACCCACAGACCCCAACGGGCTCCACACCCCAGAGGAGAAGTACTAGCTACAAACCCCTTTCTTCTCGCACGCCTCGAATCCCCAGCTCGAGCTGATCTTTCTCCAGCCAAAGCAAGAAAAGCACGAGTCCCCGTCAGAGAGCGGATCCGACTACACAAAGCGAGGTGTCCTACCGGGGGACCCTCGGAAGACGCTCTCCGCCCCCGGGCCCGTCCCCGCCCAGCCCCGGCCGGGAGCCCCACGCTCACCAGCTCTCCTCCTCCTCCTCCCAGCCTGACAGGCGCTCCAGCTCCTCGGGCCGCAGCGGCTCCACCTCGTCCAGCAAGCCGCCCTCGCCCGCTGCCAGCAAGGAGGTGGCGTCCCGCAGCTCCTCGCTACTCGTCCTCCTCGAGCCCGACCCGGCCCCGCTGCCGGACTTGGCGTTGAGGCCCAAGGGGAAGCCCCGAGGGGACGCCGAGCCGGAGGAGGGAGTGGACGCGCCAGCCCGAACCGGGCTGCCGGGCCCGAGGGAGCCGGCGCCCTGCACGGCCCCGGAGCGGCTCCTCAGCTGTTCGTTCTGCTTCTCCAGCTTCTTCACCAGCTCCTGCAGTTTCCGCACCTCCTGGTCCGCGTTCACATTAGAGTTAACGTCCTCCATCCCGGTCCCGCCGCCTCTGCCGTCCGCCACCCGCTCGGCCTCACAGCGACAGGGAAAGAGCCCAAGCAAAGAGGCGTCGCCGCGGCTGCCGCGCTCACTCTAGCTGAGGCGCCGGCATATAGTAGGGCCAGGCCCCACCGCCAGGGTCCCCCCAGCTCGGGTTCCGACGCGCCGCTGGCCCCAGCCGAGCCGCCTCATCTGCGCCGGCTCCAGGATTGGGGGAGGCGGCGCCAATATCCGGCCTCGGCCGCCATCTTTCCTCCGTCCCTCCGCCCCCCGCAGGCCAGCCCCGTCGGTGACCTCAGAGCGTCGAGGGTGGACCCGGCCCAGGCGGGCGCAGGGAAGACCCGGCGCCGAGCTCGCGGAGGGGCGGGGCCGTGGGCGGGGCGGGGCGGGGTTGAAGGGGGCGCGGATTCCGCCGGAAGGGGCGTGTCCGAGTCGTCAGCGGAGGCGGGGCACTGCCTCGCTGGCTTGGAGGAGCCATTCGGGCTTTAGGCGGGGCGACACCGTGGAAGGTCAACTCGCATTGGCGGAAGAGGAATGTGGACTTGGCCCGGGTTGGAGCTAAGATCGCGAACCAGGATTCTCTCGTCCCCGCCTGTAGGTGTTGGATGAGGGGCGTCTAGTGTGTTCTCCACCCCCAAACACGAGCGTGTGGGACCAGCGGGCCGATCCTGTATTCCCTCCCGGCTGGTTCTCGGATGGGCGCTCAGCCGCGCCCCGTGGAGACAGTATACTTAATCTGTTCAGCAAATATTTTATCCGATGCCTACTTGAAATAGGAGATGGTCAGGGCTAGCAGGCGCTTCAGAGACCATCTGTGATCCGTGTCTGGAAATGAGAAAACAATCCCAAATGGTTAAGAGAGATCTAAAGTCAGAGTAATAACCATAAATTGAGTGCTTACTACAGGCCAGACACGATGCTAAGCCCTTGAAAGGCATTATCTCACCGATTAAAATAGTTTTCCCGACGAAAAGTTGACTGCATACTGGCACGAAAGCGGGGAATAGAAAACCGTTCCTCTCTCCGCGCCTTTGTCCGTGAATTGACGCATAATCTGCTCTTCGGATAAGTTTTCTTCGGAAAAACTTTTTCATAGTGTGTCTTGACTTCTTTAAAAGTGTGTGATAAAAGTACTTAGTAAACATGTTCACATAGACTGATGAATGTTGACAGATGTATGAACGTAAATATCCGCCCTCAGTGGCGCCCGTTTATAATGTGTACTACAGGCAGCAAAACAAAACAAAAGACACTTAATGCTTTGTCTTGATCCTGGTTCATTCCTCTTCATTGTCAATTGTGTGCTTGGCTTTTGTTTGCAGATTTCTTCTACTTGCTTCCTCCACCCTTAGCTAATACTGATCCAGTCCTATTAGACCTGGGTGTGGACTCAGAGGCCACGGCTCACTTGCTTCTACCCTGTATTTTCCTGGAATAGTCTCCCTGCCAAATCTGATTTCTTAAAAACCCATGCTCACCCACCCAGGAAACCTTTTCCTGACAATTCCACAAAGATCTAGTTGTTCTGTTTACTCTAGCATTACCTGATTACCTGGTTTCCAGCACGTGTTTGCACTTTTTAAAACTTCACCTCTTTTTCTAAGAAATCTTTGTTTTGTTTGTCTTTATACTTGATGAAAAAGGACCATTTGTTTTTGTTTCCCATATCTAGTATAGTGAGTGGCTGACACAGTGGTCATTCAATACCTGGTTTATTGAAAGTTAGGTATAATGTAAATTCTGACATGTCAAGGACCAGATAGATGTTTATTCATAGCAAAAAAGCACTGGGTATTTTGAAAGTTTCCTAACTATAAGTAAGTATTTTCCTAGCTGTGCACACCCAGTCAAACGATGTCTTTGTCTGCTAACACAATAATTGTGAAGTCATAAGTATTGCCTGTGTAATGCATATCTAAATATCATCGCTGTCTCTGACACGTCTAAACTAGTTGCCAGAGGGTTAAACATCATGACTACTTCCATATAGCACTTTTCACTTGTATCTAATGGTTTGTGAAATAGATGCTAACTAGACTGTTTCTGTAATGAGAACACCTCTAATATACTCCTTGAAAGAAATAGTTCACGTGACATTATGAAGTTAAACACTAATATTCTGTTGGGTAAGGAATGGTTAATGTGATAGGGAGTGATGAATTGAGAATCAGAAGGCTCGGTGGCAGATTCCAGCTGTATCACAAATGAATGTGGTACTTGACCTAATCTCTGGTCCTTAGGCAGGTCATGCTGGCTCTATATTCAAAGTGTGTCTGAATACTTCCTAGCACCTCCACTGCTAAAACTCTAGTTCAAGTTGCCATCTTTTCTTGTTTAGATTACAGCGGTACTCTCCTAATGGACTTTTCCACTTTGCTGCTTGCAATCTGTGATGCATACAACAACCAGACGATCCTTTGTGTAAGTCAGATTTGGTCACTTTTCTGCTAGGAATCCTCCACTTGCTTCCCGTACTTAGAATCAAAAGTCCTTTTCTTGCCTATGTGACTGGATACTGGGCAACTACAGCAAATTATCACATTGACTTCCACTTTTCTCCTCCATCATTCTACCCCAGCCACAATGGCCTTCCTGATGTTCTTCAAACATGCCAAGCATGTTTCTACTTTGGAAACTTCGCACTTGCTGTTCCTTCCATCTAGTATCCATTCTTCTTCCACATTGGTGCATTATTGACTCTTCATTCTGGTTAATGAAGAGAGTTCAAATATCACTTACGTTCATCGTCCTTATTACTACTATCCTCATGAAATACCATCCCTGTCAATCCCCATCTTCTTAGCCTGTTTCATTTTTCCTCAGGCACATTTTATATTTCTTCCTTTGTTTATTTCCTATCTCTCCCCAGTAGAATGTGAACTGTGAGAGAACAGGGCTCACTGCTATGTCGCTGGTGCCTAGAACAGTGCCTGCTATATGGCAGGTGCTCAATAAATGTTGAATGAATGACTGGATTTAGGTCATGTGAAGCCTTCTAAAAGACACTTTCACATAAACGTATTTGTTGTATCTCAGATCATTAAAGTGGAAATTCCTAATAATGTGGAATAGTTGTTGGTTTTTTAAATTATATTTTCCTCTTCCAGAAGAGCAACATGTCACACTGTGTATGTCATCCTCAAAACTAGGTCATTCTTCACTTCCTGAGTGCCAACAGCCCTTAAGACTTGCTCAGAGAAACTGTCAGGTTCTCCCTGGAAGTATGAGGACAAGAATATTTCCATTCCATCCTGAGCTGTACGAAGCTCCTTTTGTTTCAGGTTAACTATGATACCGTCTTCTTTACTGATTCAGAGATGTTAGAGCATGTTTTTTAAAAAGTCTCTCTAAAAGTGACTGTCTTATGAGATATGGGGAGGAAAGCTGGTAGGTGTCTGCAGTACGCATCATAACCCAACTCGCTTTTCAGGTGTTGTCTTTTATGATAAGCTTGCCGTGCTGCTGAATGAAGGAGTTGCTTCTTTTCTAGGTAGGTGTGGCCCTTCCCATAACTTGCTTCTGCTTGCATGTTAGCTCTTGGTGAAACTCCTGAACAAGTGGAAAACATTACAAACAACTAAAAGTATTTAGAGTGCAAAACAATTACTCAATGACTTAAAGGCATTTAGCAATCCTAAAAACTTAAGATATATGTGTGTGCGTGTCTGTGAGTGAGCACATGCTCCCAAATGGTTTAGAAATTGCTAGGCACTTACAGAAATATTTACATTTGTTTAAAAAAAAGAAGGAGACCAAGGATTTGGACCTAGAATTTTTTACAGGTTTTACAGGTATGGGATGCCTCAAAAGTGCCCCTAATGGCAGGCGTCGCCCCCTTAAGGAGGTCCTCAGGCCAGAGGGTCCTCCTCCATCACATTGCTCGGGGCATGTATCATACTGATGTAGGGTCAGGGAGGGCCATGATCAGAGTGAGGTGAGCAGCTTCTTGAACTCTGGAGGCTGCTGTGGGGACAGAGTCCCAGAGAGCAGTTTCCAGGCTCTCAGCCTCACGTGAAAAGGTGTTGGCTCTGGTAGTAGATGGCAGTCAGCTGTAATAAGATGGCCATCCGCTGTGGCTGGGTGGCCATCAGCTGTTACTGGTTAGCCATTAGCCACTAATATAGCTGCCGTGGCTACACTAGGGGCTCGGTTGTTTGGCAAAGAAGCAGACAGCGGATTGCGCATCGTGTGGCTCATGCGTCCTGTGTCTCCAACCCAGCCACAGGCAAGACTACAGTGGTATGAACCACCCCCATCCATGGCTCCGTGGGTGTTCCTTTTTGGCCTCACCATATCCTGTGTTCTTGTATGGGGAGCGGGAGCTGAGACCCTGCATGACACTGCTGTCTCAGCCCCAAATGAAACAATACCTTATCTCCCACTCATTTTGTGGTTGCAAGTGGGAAGGTAAGATTGTTAAATAACATTTGTTATTTTCTCCTTCCTTTAAGTAGTGTTCAGTAGGACAGTGAAAATCAAAAAGTAGAATATGAACCACTTTTGAATATTTATGATGTTCTAGAGAACTTACCATTCAACAATGGGAGAAAACTTATCAAGAATCATCCAAATCTCCTCATTGATAAGATAAGTCCCAGTCAACTGATCTTGGATTGAAAATTATTGACTTAGAGATGCCATAGAGATAGTAGACCATAAATAGAGTATTGTAGCAGGCTAAAGTAAATTAAGCTGTGATTGAGATAGTTACATAATTACTTTTCCATGTAGGAAATTGTAGAGAATTCCATTCCTGAATCTTTGGGATATTCCTGGAATATGACACAGACTGAAAGATGTCATCAGCTGTTCAATTTGCCCAACCATGTCTAGAAAGTTACTTTCTTGTTCATCATTATCCTTATACAGCAGTCATATGTACCCTGGAATTTTAATTCTATAAATATCCAGGTCTCTCTGAATTGGCCCAATAATAATAGTAGCTAACAATCTGACCACTTTTATATGCATAATTCATTTCAAACTCAAAAATAGTCCTTTGAGTTAGCTGCTATTAGTATTATCTCAATTTTTAGAATGAAGAAACTGAAACGAGAGGTTAAATAATTTCCAAGAATCCCATAGCCAGGAAGTAACAGCTGGATCTGAAGGCAGGTGGTCTGATTTCAGAATCTGCACTCACAAGCCCCACTAATCTATGACTAAGATGAGTTCTCCATTATTTTCCTTAAAAGAATATTGATACCTCAGCCAGCTACTCTCTGGGATGGGGATTGAGGGACAATTAGTGGCAAGGGTAACACAATCCTCTTCCTCCAAAAGCAAGTTTGCCAGTTTTGAAGTCTCAGTACCCCTGGGACACACCATATTGAAACAGTGAAACAATCTGTTCTTCAGAGAGGAAGGCAATTGCTCTATCCTTTGCTCAAAAGACTTCCTAGTAGGCCATTTACTTGGACAGTACTCTAGGTACTTGAGAAGTGAGTGGGGGAGGCCTAAAGACACCTCCCCCTGCCACCCCCACCTCCCCAGTCAACAGTTTGCTAAGATGAAACTACAGCATCTGAGCCTCTCGTTGGAAAGACTAGTAGACTACTCCAGCCTGCAAGGGTTTTATGGGACAGAAGTTAGTGGAGGGATGCAGTAATACCACCAAAATCAACAAAGCAGGAAAATTTAAAAATAACAGTCAGAATTTAGTGGCAAGAGTCCTAAGCCTATACATGAGAGAAAAAAATTGAATGGGTCCTCCATTAAGGAAGACTAGGAGCAGATATCAGACAAAGCACAGAGCCAGGGAAATCAATGAGAGCAAGGAGCAGAGGGTTCAGTAGTGGAGGAGAGGATGATTCTTGGCAGATGCTAAAACTAAGTGGTAGCAGGCAGTTGCCTTTCGTTGCCCCTGGTAGCCAGTTGTATAGGAGGAACAGTTGCATTTAAAGGGCCAGGGACACTGTTGCCTAGCAGGGGTGTGAGTTTCTAGCCTTGGGACAAGTTGGTAACGAGATATGCTGGACTGGGGCCCAATCTGCAAAGCTCCATGATGCACAAGAGTCCACCATTGTGTATATCTGTAAACAGATTCCATCTCTCCAAAGTTCCTGGAAACCAGATAGCCCTCATCTCACATCTGCACTCTAGTCTAGAGAAACAGGGGTAGGGTGTTGGGCAGTGCAGAGAAGAGACGAGCAGTAGGGCATGGCACAGGTGTTTCCCGTGTTCTCAGTGGGTATGGTTTACAGCTAGGGCACCTGCATAAGAAGTAGTGGCTCACAGTTCAAACAGAGCTGCCCTGTCTGTTGGCATGGTTGTTCACTAGCATTACTGGAGGACTGGTTTACTCTTTTCTACCATCACCATTCTCCCAGATTGTTGGAGCTTTCACTATTACCTGTTTCTGTGGCCCAGGTCAGTGGATCAGCAGGTGTGGCCAGGTATTGAGGCAACCTTCCATCACAAACAGCAGTCTGCTTAAGCATCAGCTGAGGCCTTGAATATTGGACCCAAAGTATGATGTGATTTCATTTGTGGACAGCGTTTGAGAAAAAAACACCAAAATTGTGCTGTTCATTGGCAGCAAGACGGATCACAGTGAGAGGGTATCGGTACCCTGGGATGGTGGGGGAGTTTGTATTGTTCTCAAAGATGGGATTGTGGGCTGTGTGGAAGGCAATGGAATTTCTCCACCCTCTCCAATAGGCAGGATAAAAAGAGATGCTTTTCTGTATGCATTCAGAGTTTTATCATAATGTTACACAAGATCCCCTCCAAGAGTGGGTAAAGCCTATTAGAATCCTAGCAGAAAAGATAACTCCTCCTATACTTAGTGAAAAGGTTAGCAAAGCCCACCACCTCCACACACAAGCTGGTGCGCTCCCTAATGCCAACGATAAGATAGTTGCCAGATCTTCCACATGGCTGTGGCCATGGCCTTGACTCTGGAGCCTTAGATTTGGTCAAGAACAGTCAATCGTCCCTCGAAGGGCCAGCCCAGCAGTGGCACCAGCCAGGTTTAGTACCCTGAGCCATGAATGTGGGTAGGAACTAGGAGAGAGGAGCCAAAATGATGTACTGGAGGGCTCCAGGCTCACTTTTATTGGGTCAGTCTAGTTTAAAGGCACAAAGTTCAGCCTGTCCTTTTGCTGACCTCTAAACAAATGATAAATATACGACTTCTTTTTCTTACAGTTTCTTTTATAGTTTTTACATTCAACCCTTCAGTTCACATGGGATTTATTCTGGTGTGTGATGTGAGGCATAACTCTAAATGGATACTTTTATACGGGCACTGTCATGTGCTAGATTAACCTACTGTATTTGTTCATTTGGTCATCGTTTCTAGTTCAAGGTACACTGTTAAGGGCCAGAGATGATAAAGGTCATAGGGAATGTGCTCGTTGCTCTGACGCAACTTATTGTCCATTTGAGGAGATGAGATGTATACTCATAACTATATATACACAAAGCAGAGTGAAAAGTGCCATGTAAGCCATACGAACAAGAGAGAATACAAGCCTTTTTCTTTTTCCTCCTTTTTTTTCTTTTTCTTTCTTTTTTTTTTTTTAGAGAGTGAGTGTATGTTCAAGGAATAGAGGTAAATTCCTTCTGCCTGGGACAATAAGGGTTCCCAAAAGCGTGATTTAAGATGGGCCTTCAGGGATAGGTAGCTGTCTATTTGTTGTTGTCGGTAGGTAACTATCTTAATCTTGACTTGTTGGTTGTAATGAACAGAAAATCATTTGAATCATCTCAATTAAAAGAGAGTGTTATCCACTCATCTCACTTCTAAGAATCTATTCCAAAAGTAAACTGGCAAAAATATGAACAGACCTGTGCACAAGGCTATTTATTATTTATTGAGCCATTAAAGGAAGTAAACAAGGTGATGTCCTCCATTTCCCTTAGTGATTTATTCGTTTCTTTTAAAACATATTTATGGAGCACTTACTATGTACCAGGAACCATTCTATGTATTGGGCACATAGCAAAGAGCTGAACAGAGAAAAAAGACCTGACCTCACAGAGCTTATATTTTAGTGATGGGTGACAGACAATAAACATATCAGTAAAATGTATAGGATGCCATACAATGATGATGCTATGGGGAAAAATAAATCAGGGAAGAGGATAAGGAGTGTGGGTGGATGCGGGATTGCAATTTTAAATAGAATGATCAGGGAAGGTCTTGCAGAGATGACATTTGCGCAAAGGTCTGAAGGAGGTGAGCTAGCAAGACATGCAGGCAATTAGGGAAGAACATGCTAAGCAGAGTATCAAGTGCAAAGGCCCTGAGGCCATGATGTGCCTAGCTTTGGGGAAGAACAAGGTCTGTGTGGCTAAACGGGAGTGAGTGAGGGGAAGAGTGTGAGATATGAAGCCAGAGAGAAGGAGGAAAGAGTCTATAGAGCATCGCAGGTGCGTGTAAAGACTTGACTTTGACTGAAAAGCAAAAGGAGGATTTTGAGCCAAAAAGTAACATGCCCTGATTTACATTTTAACAAGCTCTTTCCCTTCTCCACTTCGTGCATGTTTGCCAGTTGCCCCATTCCTCTTATTCTCTCTCAAAACTTCTACTTACTCATGACTTCTGTGTTCCCTTTGTAATATCAGCTTACATGTGGCTTTTGGTTTGGTGTTGTAACTGTTAACATTTCAGTCTGTGTGCCCACTGTGACCTAATCACTCAGTCTCTCAGTGTCCCAATCCAGATTCTTGGGTGACATAATATCAGACTTTTGCCTGAGCCTATTTCGGTTGATACTCCTTCTCCAAACCCAATGGAAACATCTGGATGTGCCCCTGCAGAAGAGTATCTGGGTCAGGCTTTCTCCGATGCACTTCTTGCAGTGAATGAGGCAGACACAGAAGATGGAGCCCATCCTAACCTCGGCAGTGAGTATGTAAAAGACATCTATGCTTGTCTGAGACAACTTGAGGAAGAGCAAGCAATCAGGCCCAAATACCCACTGGGTTGTGAAGTCACGGGAAACATGTGAGCCATCTTAGTTGACTGGTTAGTGTAGGTACAAATGAAACCCAGGTCACTGCAGGAGACCCCATGTACATGACTGTTTTCATCATCGACCGGTTCATGCAGGATGACTGTGTCCCCACAAAAGATGTTGCAGCTGGTTGGTGTCACTGGCATGTTTAGTGTGAGCAAATATGAAGAAATGTACCCTCCAGAAATCAGTGACTTTCCCTTTGTGACTGACAACACTTACACAAAGCTCCAAATCACACAGATGGAAATGAAGATTCTAGGAGCTTTACATTTTAATCTGGGTCACCCTCTAGCCCTGCATTTCCTTCGGAGAGCATCTGAGATTGGAGAGGCTGATATGGAACAACATACTTTGGCCCAATATCTGTTGGAACGAACTATGTTGGACTATAATATGGTGCCCTTTCCTCCTTCTCTGTTTGCAGCAGGAGCTTTTTGTTTAGCACTGAAAATTTCAGTAATGGTGAATGGACACCAACTCGACAGCATTACCTGTCAGGCACTGAAGAATCCCTTCTTCTTGTTAGGTAACACCTGGCTAAGAGTGTAGTCATGGTGAATCGTGGGCTTACAGAGCATGTGACTATCCAGAACGAGTATGCCACGTCGCAGCGTGCTAGGGCAGCTGACTTCTGCACTAGTTCAAGATCTAGCGAAGGCTGTGGCAAAGGCATAACTTGTGAACTTGAGTTGGAGTGCTGAGATAATCTGCAAATAAACTTGGCACCATGTGCTAGCTGTATAAAAAAAAAAAAACAGAAAGGAAGAAAAACAGCTGTAACCATAAGGGTTTTGTAAGATACAGTAGTAAATATTCTCTGTATTCATTTGTAAAAAGTGCTAAACTTATGACCTTAGTCACTCTAAAAGGTACCACATTACAGAGGTGTACATTCGGTGGATGTCTATTGTTTTTCTGCTTAGCTTTCCTTACACCACCACCCCACCTGTGTGTTGGGAGACATTTCTCTCCAGATCTCTTGCATTTCTGTACATATTGTGAGTGAGGCACTGGCTGCCCTTGTCCTGGATTATCTTCTCAAGGATGTTTATATAGCAAATAGCCTTAGAATATAGAGATAATGTTTCTCTCTCTCTCTCTCTCTCTCTCTCTCTCTCTCTCTCTCTCTCTCTCTCTCTCTCTCTCTCTCTCTCTGAAGCAAAGAGCAGGTTTGTTTACTACCCAATATGATAAAGATAATGTCTTTCTCTCAAGGTCAATGTCACTCATGCATACAACCCATTACAAAAGATTTGGGTTACCTGAGCTCAGGGTTTCTCACCTGTTGCACAGCCTGGCTCTCCTCCCATCGCTATGTGGGAATTGAAGCTTGGAACCAGCGCAAGTGCTGATACTGTGGCTACTAACTCTTGGTGGGAATGATATACTATTCTTTTCCTCTAACCCAGAAATCTTGTGTCTTCTGCCAGAAACCATGAAACCGTGGCATGCTAACTTGTTAGCTTGCAAGTAGGGCAAAAGATCTGGTTTCCTTCTGTTACCCCGTTTCCTGCTTTGAGTTCTTTCCCAAGACACACCTGTACCTTTGCCCTTTGGCTTCCTGAGAGAACCTTATGTCTACATAATAAATCTCCATTTTATTTAGGCTTAACTGGGTTCGTATTATTTGTAATGAAAATAGTCCTGATACAGCCAAGAAAGTCTGTTTCTTTCTGAAAATTGAACAATAGGGGGAAATATTCAAGTGGTTTTCTAAGTGTTCTCATTCAACGAATCTTTGTTGAATCACTACCACTGACATACCAGGTATTATGCTGGATGTTGGGGCTGCAATAGTAAACAGCATATGGTTCATTGAATTTAAATTCTCATAAGGGAAGCAGCCTAAAATATAAGTAAACCAATATATAATAGTTGCAAATTGTGAGAAGTGCTTTGAAGAAAACAAAAAAAAGATGAAGGCAGAGAATAAAAAACAAGGCAACCTTACATAGAGTGCTGGGAAAAGGTGACTTTGAGAGAGGCATATTTAAGCTGAAATGTGAAGGATGGGAAGACAAAAGAGTGGTACAAATTGGAGGAACGGTAAGTACTAAAGCATTGAGATGGGAAGAGCATAAGAAATGTACAAATTGAGAGGAGAACAAATGTAAATAAATGCAGTAAGGGGAAGAATGAAAAGGGGTGCAGTGGGGACTTAGGGGGAATCCAGATTATTCAGAGCCTGACAGACCAAACTAAGGAGTTGGGGGTTCTTTTACGTACAGTGGGAAGCTAGTGAAAATTTTAAGAACTTGAGTGACCGACCCAATTTACATTTAAGAAATGAGTTTTGTTCTTGCATGTGGGATTGGTTGGAGCAAAGCAGAAGTGAAAACAGAGAGGTCAGTTAAGAGGTTATTGTTTTGTCCTGGAGAGAAATGATGGTGGCCAAGAACATGGCGGCAGTGAAGACAGAGAAAGTGGGTTCTATGTACTGAATACACTGGCATAGTGGATGTGGGTGTGGGTTGGCAACCTGGGAGAATGGTGAAATGGAAACGGTTTGGGGCCGTGGACATCAAGATGGCCATTTGGAGCTATGTTTAGTATGATATTTTTGTGCAATACCTAAGGGTAGATATCAAGTTCATCATTGGAGGTGGGAGCCTAGAGTTAGATGTGAGAACTAAGTTAGAGATATAAACTTGAGGGTCATGAATATATACATGGTATTTGGACCCAGGAGCCTATTCTCTAGGCTTCTTTCAGTGTACTCTTTTTTTCAGGCCTTGGGTTGACCCTCTCCAAATCAGAACATGCAGGAACTTCCAAGTCTCCTGCGAACCACACACAGAATATGAATAAACTGACACCTTCTCCAGAGTACTCGCTAACCTACTTGTGCTACCATTATAATTTTTTTCCACTATGGCTGTTCCATGTTGTTGAGGGTCTTCCTATAAGGTGGCCTCTTCCCAGAGACCCTGACAGAAATGAGACTTTGCTTTCAGAGACCACCTCCAACCTATCTTGAGGTTTCTACTGACATGGTTTAATCAGATAAGGTTCCAGGTCCTTTTTCATATTTATATACTTGCATGGTCATATCTGTAAACTAAAATAACATTCCCTTCCTTCTCCTCCAATTGTAACTGTTTGCTTAATAAATACTGTTTTCTAAAACAGTTGTTTTGACATATAGATTGCATACCATAACAGTCACCCGTTTTAGATGTACAAGTCAATGAGTTTTAGTAAGTGTGCAAGGTGTACCACCATCGTCACCAATTGTGGAATATTTCTATCACCTCTCAAAAATCTTTTGTGCTCATATACAGTCACTCCTTGGTCCCTCCCCCATAGCCCCAGGCTCCCACTAATCTATTTTTGGCATTTTTTTTTTGGCCTTTCTAGACGTTTCATATAAATGGAATCATACAATATGTGGTCTTTTGTGTCTGGCTCCCTTTACTGAACATAATGTTTTTGAATTTCATCCAAGTTGTAGCATATATCAGCATTTCATTCTTTTTTTATATAGCTGAATTTCCTTCTATTGTATGGATAAACTAAATTTTGTTCATCCATTTACTTGTTGATGGCTATTTGGATTGATTTTGGCTATTATGAATAATCCTGTAGAAATAACATTCTTAGTCACCAACTTCACTCAGATGTTGGAAGAATTAATTTTTTAAATTGTGGGTTAGGATAGTGTAATTCAGGATGATTTTTTCTATTTTCCACTTTTTCAGAAATTTGTTTATATAGTGTGTATAGTTTTAAAAGTAAATGTCATTCAATAATTTTTTGTTTAAAATTTATCATGAAATAGTTCAGCCATACACAAAGGCTTTCACAAAGGTATAAGAAGCATAATAAATAACATAACAAACAAACTTATTGAGCTGTATCCACCACAGCTCAAGAAATATCCTTCTGTCCAGGAGATAACAGCTCTCATGAATTTATATTTCATTGCCATTCATGTATGTGTACTTTTATTAACATATATACATTCTGACACAATATACAGTATTTTTGCATGATTTTAGACTGAATATACACTGTACGAAAAATAATGGTGACATAGTCTTCTTAGTACTTCAGTACTAACTCATTTTCATTTTCACAATAACTATATGAAGTAGAAACAATTATCCCTACTTTATAGGTAAGGAAACTGGGGCCAATTGAGATTAAGTGACTTACCAAGGTCATGCAGTTAGCAAATAGTAGAGGTGGGTTTGAATTCAGTGGTCTGACTCCAGAGAACCTGCGTGACAAGGCCACATTGTTTCAAATGCGGTTACACCGTGTTCTTTTGCAGTGTGCTTTTCTTGCATTTGCAAGATTCCTCCCTAATGATACATGTAGCCCTAGTTCATTCCTTTTCATTACTGTATGGTATTCTGTTCAATAAATAGGTCACAATTCATTTATCTATTCTACTATTAATAGAGACTATAACCAACAATACTGCAAGTATATTTTTGTACACGTCTCCCTGTGCACGTATACAAGAGTTTCTCTAGGTTATATACCTATAAGAGAAATTTCTGAGTCATGTGATACATGTATCTTCAAATTAACTCCAAAATTAACTCCCAATTTTTCTCCAAAATGGTTATATCATTTTACTTTCAAGAAATCAGTCTATAAAAAATTCTGTCTTTAGTTACAATGTGTAAAATAACCAAATACTACAAGATAGGAGAATAAAGTGACAAGAAATGGATGCTAAAGCAGAAGAGTAAAGTAACCCAAATCTGCCATTTACAAATTCTCTCCTGTAAATGCATGCAACAGAGGTGAAACACAGCATTTCTCCATTCTAAACTTTCCTCTCCTTCTCTTTTTCTTCTAAGTTATATTCAACTCTCAGATCGTCCCCGAAAAAGCATGCATATGATGTATCACTGTGAAGGTGTTAAAATCCCTGAATTATTTCTGAAGGGCTGAATTATGTTAAAGTGGAGTTCCTTCACAATCCAGTGTTTCATTGACCTCTCTCTTCCTTAAATATTACTGTAGGTTTCTTCTCTACCACTCTGAAATTTGCTATTTTATTTTCACTCACTATGGAGTATTAAAGAGAGGAAACTGTTTCATAGACTGTTTCTGTTTCACGGATACAATATGAAAATATAGACATCAAGTAAGTTTTCTCAGTGAAGAACTATGATAAAATTACAAGAAAATATAGTTGGTGTAAAAAAATCTTAGTCCAATTATTTGATAATTTAGATACCTCTAATTTAAAAAAATTTAACAGTGCATATGTAAATTAATATTAAAAGAAATATAAGGAAACTTGGGATGGTAAATAGTCTTTTTGAAATATTTTCCTTATGATTGATTCCTTTCAAATCCTTTCTCCCTCATACATTCAATGTGGAATGAAATGCAGTTTGCTTCTAAATTATGAGCACTACACCTCCTCCTCTGCAGCTCAGGGACATCAAATATGATGCCTTTCAGGTATAGAGAAGGAGGTGGGGTTGGCAGGGATGGAGGATGCGAGGAGAGAGAGATCCTTCAAAATAAAAGCTCATGGGATTTCAAGATGGCAGAATAGGTAAATGCTGTGCTCACCTCTTGTCATGACCAAATCAAAATTACAACTAAACTACAGAACCACCATCACTGAGAATCACTTGAAGTCTAGCTGAACCAAAGCCCTACAACTAAGGACATACATAAGAAGCCACCTTGAGATTGGTAGAAGGGACAAAGACATGGAACAGGCTGGTCCTACACCCATGTGTGACCATTAAAAATCAGGAGGGATATCTCAGCTGCGGAGGTGCCCCTGGAGGAGCAAGGGGTCCCAGCCCAAACCACGCTCCCCAGCCTGGGGTTCCAGGGCTGGGGAGAGAAGTCCCCATAACTTATGGCTGTGAAAACCAGCGGATGTTAAGGCTGAGTGAAACAGAGGGCAGCTGGGGTCCCAGAAGTACCTCATAAAGGGCCTGTGCGTGGACTTACTCACTGATGGACTCACTCACTCTGAGCTCCAGCACTGGAGCAGCAGCTCAAAAGGCACCAGGGACATACAGGGAGGAACTGAATTTTCTGCCTTCAGGGTGAGGGCTGGAAAGGCAGCTTTCTAACAGACATAAGCACTAGAAGAATCCGTTGTTTCTTTGTTGATCCCTCGTCTCTCCAAGCATGCAGATGCAGGCAACAACCATATCTGAGTTTCCATCAACCTGGTTAACACTGTCCATCTGCCCTGCCCTGGTGATTACCTGGGACCCTGCCCCACCCAACTTGTAGGCCCACCCAAGCTGCTTCCAATGGCTTTTCCATTCAAGTGGCCTGACTTGGCTCAAGCTGGGGACTTTTCTAAAAATCTCTCAAAGGTTCACAAACCCCAAAAAAGAAACATCTGGCTTTGGCATGTCCCATGGCACTTGCTAAGCAGATCCAAGCCCAGCACTATCAACAGCTGGCCTCAGTTCATGGTTTGGCCTCTTGTGGCACCTCCAAACTCAGCATGGTTGTGGCCGCCTGCAGATTGCTTTGTGGCTCATACCTGGTGGCCACAGGCAGAGCACAGGCTGCAGCTGAAGTTGGCCTATAGTGAGGCCCTTCCCAGGAGGTGCTGGGGCTGGCACTCCTGGTGGCCAGCTTCAGACCGAGCTGGAGAATCACTAGGCAACCTCCAAGGACAATACACCCAAAGGGAAGACTGGGCAGGCAGGAACCAGAGCCCTGCTAAAGCAAATCCTGTACCCTAGGGTTAACCTCTGCACAACAGCTCCTCCACTGTAATCACAGACAGTCCTCACAACCACTCAACCTGAGGATTTATCCCTCCCATTGACATGCAAATAGCAACAAAGGCTCAACTACAACAGGTGGTCACACAGAAGGGCCACAATTGCAGAACCTGGCTCACGTGACCAGGGAGACTGTGCTACTGGGCCCCATAGGACACCTACTACATAAGGCCACTCTACTAAGACTGGGAGACAAAGCAGCTCTACCTAATACATGGAAACAAACACAGGGAGGCAGCCAAAATGGGGAGACAAAGAAACATGTCCCAAATAAACGAACAGAACAAACTCTAGAAAAAGAACTAAACAAAACGGAGACAATTTACCAGATGCAGAGTTCAAAATATTTGTTATAAAAATACTCAATAATCTCAGGGATACTTCAACAAAGAGATAGGAAACATAAAAATGGAGATAAAAAACAAAAAAGAACCACTCAGAAATAAAGACTATAATAACTAAAATGAAGACTACATTAGAGGGAGTCAACAGTAGATTAGATGAAGCAGAAGATCGAATCGGTGATTTAGAAGGTAAAGTAGCAGAAAACACCCAATCAGAACAACGCAAACAAAAAAGAATACCAAAAAATGAGGAGAGTTTAAGGGGCCTCTGGAACAACATCAAATGCACCAACATTTGCATTATAGGGGTACCAGAAGGGGAAGAGAGAGAACAAGGAATTGAGAACCTATTTGAAGAAATAATGGGGGACAACTTCCCTAATTTGGCAAAGAAAATAGACATACATCTCAGGAAGCACAGAAAGTCCCAAATAAGATGAACCCAAAGAGGCCCATACCAAGACACATAATTAAAATATCAAAGGTTAAAAGCAGAGAAAAAATCTTAAAAACAGCAAGAGAAAAGCAGTTAGTTACCTGCAAGTGTGCTCCCATAAGACTGTCAGTTGATTTCTCAACAGAAAATTTGCAGGCCAGAAGGGATTGACATGAAATATTCAAAGTGATGAAAACAAAGGACCTACAACCAAAATTACTCTACCCTTCCAAGCTATCATTTAGAATCAAAGGATAGATAGTTTCCTGGACAAGAAGAAGCTAAAGAATTTCATCACTAGCAAACCAGTATTTCAAGGAATATTAGAGGGACTTCTTTAAGATGAAAAACAAAAGATAAAAAATATGAATAATAAAATGGCAATAACTACGTATCTATCAACAATTACTTTAAATGTAAATGGATTAAATACTCCAATCAAAAGACAGGGTGCCTGAATGGGTAAGAGAAGAAAATTCTTACATATGCTTCCTGTAAGAGACTCACTTCAGATCAAATGACAAACACAGGCTGAAAGTAAAGGGATGGAAAAAGATATTTCATGAAAATGGAGACAAAATAAAACAAAAAGCTGTAGTAGCAATACTTATACCAGACAAAATAGACTTTCAAACAAAAGCTATAGCAAGAGACAAAGAAGGGCCTAGTAAACCCATTTCTGGGTATTTATCCAAAGAAATCCAAAATGCTATTTTAAGGAGATGTGTGCATCCATATGAACACTACAGCATAGTAATGGTCCATATGTGGAGGCAACCTGGGTGTCCATTGATGGATAAATGGATAAAGAGGAAGTGGTACATATACACAATGGAATATTGCTCGACCGTGGAAGGGAATGGGTTCTTGCCATCTGTGGTAGTAGCATGGATGGACCTGGAGGATATTTTGTTGAGTGAAGTATGTCAGACAGCGAAAGACAGATGCAATGTGATTTCACTTATATATGGACTCCTAAGAACAAAATAAACAAACAAAACAGAAACAAACTCATGTATACAGAAAACATTTTGATGGTTGCCATTTGGGAGGGAGGCAGGAAGGGTGAGTGGAAAAGGGGAAGGGATTAAGAAATACAAATTGATAGTTACAAAAATAGTCCTGGGGATGTAAAGTAAAGCATAGAGAGTATAGTCAATAATATGGTAATAACTATGTATGTTGCCAGGTGGGTGCTAGACTAGTCAGGGGGATTACTTTTTAAATTATATAAATGTCTAAACACTATGCTGTGCACCTGAAATTAATATAAAATAATATTGAATGTCAACTCTAATTGAAAAATTATAAAAGGGGGAAAAGGTGAAGGGGAATAAGAGGTTCAAATCTCCAGGCATAAAGGAAATAAGTCATGTGTATGTAATATACAGCATAGGGAATATAGTCAATAATATTTGCTAGTGTGGGAGAGTGTCAGATGGTTGCTGTATTTATAGTGATCCCTTCTTTAGGTATATAAATGTTGAATAACTATGGTGCACACCTGAAACGAATATAATATTGTATGTTAGCTGTCTTTTAATAAAAGTCTTTTTAAAAAAGCTATTGGAAATGGGGGGACAAAATCTCATGGAAGGTTGTAAACACTGCACTTTTATTTTTCTTGCCAGCTAGGCACCTTAATCCATTTATCTTGGCACCCCCTCTCTGTCCCTTCCTCCATGCTGTTGGAGGCCGCCTTATTTTCTCCTGTGCATTTCTTCTCTCAACAGTCTCTCCTTCTTTTGTCCTGTTTGGCAGGACAAGGTTTACAATGTGTGAGTGTTCCCTTCTTGTATCTTTTCTTTCATTCTATGCCCCTATCCTTAAAGAAAATATGCTCTTTCATCATACAGATGTCTCCTACCCTATCTAGTGTACCTTATAGAACATCAGTTGCAAATTCAAATGTTCATAGGAGCCAAAAAAATAATTTGAGGGAGGAAGACTGGGCAGGGATCATGAAATGGAATGATGCCCCATAAAAGGAGTGGCTGCTACCAAGCTGTAGTTGATCATTATCATGGGGAAATGGGATCCCCATGTTGCCACATCTTTTGATTTGTCAGATGGTCTGAAAATCCAGGTTTTTAGGTGAAATTCTTCCAGTAGTAAATGTCGGGAGCTAACTCAAAGACAGACAGCAGCAACCCTCTACAACTCAAACAACACATTACAACTTAAACAAAACTAACTTGGGGGTTGGCTGTGACTGTGGGTAGTCATTTTGCCCCCTCTACTTTAAGGAGAGTTATCTAGGCCAGCTTGATTCCCAGATCTTTTGCAGAATTGATGCTGCAGAATTGAAAAATTGAGTAGAGAGAAACAACAGGACGTAACCAGACAAGCTGAGATGATCTAGCTAGCAAAGAGCTGGGAGAGAAAAAGGGCAAGATGAAAAGGGGTCTGGAGTTGGGCAGTGCAGGTATGGAGACGTGGGCAGATTTCAGTGTGAGGCTCTAGAGAAGTTCTAAGAGTGAGAAAGCTGCTCAGGGTGGAGACGGATGAGGAAAGAACATGAAGAAGTGTGGGTGAATACAGGTCAGAAATAGGATTCCTTTTAATATTCTTTAGAGAAATTAAAGATCAGAAGTCTTTTTAAAGTTGGGTTGTGGGTTTTTTGTTGTTGTTGTTTTTGTGTGTTTGGATGCAGGATCGGGCTTTTAAAATATGCCTTCATGTGGAGACCAGGTCACTTCGAGCCCTGTGAATTAGTAGGAATAAGCTGTTTTGTTGCAGACAACAGAAAACAACTCTGGATAATTTAAGAAGAAAACAAAATAATTGGAAGGATATTGGGTACATCAAAGAATTGTTAGGAAAATGGGAGAAGCAGGCGTAGAAAATGAGCAGGAACCGATGGGACTAGGCAGCTTGCACACAGCCAGATAATACCACCGGAACAGTCTGCTTATCTCCTCACTATTGGACACTCACTGTTACACCCCTTGACTCTGCTTTCACTGCTGTCATTCCGCTGGACACTGGATGCGGCCACCAGCAACAGAATTAATGCTATAATACACTGTTCCTGCTTCTTCGTATCAAGACTCAAAGTCCTGAGTAGAGAGCTTTCAAATGACTGACCTTACATCACATGCCTATTCCTTAGCTGTGAGGAATCTGGGAGAACAAGTGCTGGTTCATTTTAGCTTCCTTAGTGGGAGGCAGAAACTGCCTTCTGCCAAAATACACGCAATGGTACCTTCCTCAAACAGGAAGTTTATTTGTGTCATGAAGTCTTGGGCAGCCATACTTTTTGTGAAAGGATGATTGGTGTATCAGGCAGGGTAAGACTTGTTATCCTGCCGTAACAAATACTACAAAATCTCAGTGGCTTACATCTAAAAAGGCTTATTTGTCACTCATGTCCATTGTAGATTATCTACACGGTCTTTACCTTAGGAACCAGGTTGATGGCACAGTCTCTATCTGGAAAATTACTGATCTCATAGCAAGCAACAACAACAAAAAATCATAGCAGAGTATGTGCTGATTCTTAAAGCTTATGCTTGGAAATGACAAACATAACTTCTGTTCACATATTTGTGGGGCAGGAAATATGATATTGCCCCCCCAAAGAGGGGCCATTAATATTGTTGAAAAAGAATAAAGTGTGCCCAGCTGTTATCGGGGAAGGGGGAAAGGTATGCTAGGTAATGGGAATGAGGAAATTAGAGGCAAGAAATAGAATGGCGTTTGGGGCAGTAACCATAAATAGCTTGCTATTAATGGAGTACAAGGCTCAAGGCAGGGGAAAGTACGACATGAAGCCGTAGTGACAGGTGGGGAATAGGTCAGCACACCCTTGTCTTCTCTTCAGGATAAATACCTATCCTTATTCTGCAAGCAATGAGGTATCCTTGAAGGTGTTTCAACAGGGAGATGAGATGGCTAGATTTGTGCTTTTGACAGATTACTATTTATGAAGGATGTTTTGAGAGACATCTGTTAGAAGGCTGTTGCATTTATTCAAGTGAAGAATGACAGCCTGAACTAGAGAAGCTAATAGGGGTGAAGAGGTGGACAGATAGGAAGCAGAATGGCTGGGTTTGTTGATTGATCAGATATGAAAGGTGAGAGAAAAAGAGGGCGGGAGGATGCCCCAAAGTGTCCAGCCTGGGCAACTCAATGTCCTTCAGCTTCCTATCAGGTGATAAAGCTAAATGTCCAACGTCACGAAAGCATCTTCGAATTTAGGATCTTCTGTTTCCCTAGATGTATGCAAAGGACAAGAATAAAAGCTCCCAAAAAGTAAGAATGGCTAAGTATTACCATCATATGTAAGTTTTAAAAGATAGAAGTTAGAAATGAATGTTCTTCCTCAAGTAGCTGTTTGATTTTTCTTTTCCATTTATCTCCCCCCACTTTTTAAAAAAAATCATCCTAGTTTTACTTCTTATCCTATCCTTTAAGATACAGTGTTGTTGGAGAAAAAAAGGCACTCACTGTCATACATGGCTGATGAGAATGTAAGTTACAGCAAGCTTTTTAGAAAACAATTTGGCAATGAGCTGCAAGAACTAAACTGTATTTATAGACTTTGGCCAGATATTCTTCATTAGGGAATCCAACATGAGAAAATAATTATCAATGAGAACAAAGATTTATGTACACACATTCTCATTCCAGCAATACTTATAACTGCAAAAAACAGGAAACAGCCTCAATGTAAAAATTACGACATTGTTAGGAGACATTTTTGTTTTCATTAATGATGTTTCCAAAGAATTTTAAATGAAGCAAGAATAATTATTTATAATGTTAAGAAAAAACAGGATATAAAAGTAATTACTTATTATAATACCAAGATTGTTTTATAAGATCATAGAAAAAACTGGAAGAAATTATGTCAGAGACTTGTGGTATGATGGGTGACTTATTTTCTGCATTTCACTTTTAATTTTTCCCAAATTTCTAGAATGTAATGATTTTTCTTTTTCTTTTTTAATAATCAGAGGGAAAGACTTGTTTCCCAGCCCTACCCCACTTCTACCTCTTACATCAACTATAAGGTGAAAAGATAAGGTCATCAACAGGGCAAAATAGTTCAAAGACAGGTACAGTTAACTGGACTCCTAGAGCAAATTACTAGACAAGAAGGGGCAGCATCAAACTGAGCTGCACTCACCTGCCCATACAACCTCAACAATTAGTTATTAGCTGATTAATTCTGAATGTAATGCCTGCCAGAATAGTGGAGAAGAGCTGAGCTTTTGGCTTTGCCTTTTAGAAGTTAGGATTGGAAGCTAGAAGATACCGAGCCACCAGTGAGACTGAACAGACGGAGGTGGCCTCTTGCCTTCTGCCACTTCCTCCATCCTAAGATCAGAACAGCTCTGCCATCAGAGCATCACTCCAACTTGTGGGCCAGGACCAAGGCTTAACTCCTCATATCCACTCTGAATAATTATTAGGAAGATGGCAAGATGGCCTGGAGAACATGTGGCTCTTTAACCATAGTTAATAAGGCCCTTAATTATTGGTCATCAGATGAAAAATATTAGAGAGGGAGAGTAAGAAATAATATACTATGTCCCTCAATTATATCAATGATTTGCTCGGCAGTTAGTACAGTTCCTAGTCATACAAGAATATAGAGAAGGAAACAAATTCAAGAAATATTTATAGGCAGGACAGTCAGGGCTTGATGGTTGATCATATGTGCACAGTGAGGGGAAGGGAGGCATCACGAATGACTGAGGACCATTTGGGGCTAAGGGAACTAAAATGGTATACCTGGCAGGTATGGCAGGGCGAGGGCAGAGGAGGTAACCTGTGGATTTGGTTTGGTAGTGTTAGCCAGGAGATGGAGGAGATGGCTCACTTTATCTGGATATTGGTTTCTCACAGGGAAAATAAATATATTAATGAGGATGGGAGACAATGTTCTTATCAGAGAAGGGAGAACAAACATGGAAAGAGGGAAGACTAGAATAAACCCTGTAGTATTGCATTGGAACTATAGGTATTGCTGTGAACTCGTGGTCGTTGTAATAGATAGATAGATATATAGATGTTGGAATGGATGTAGGTATATAGATATATTTCCTGGCTGTTTTTGGTAAGAGGCCTGCAAGCAATGACACCCTTGTAGCAATGAGCAAAGTTAGCACCCAGATCGTAGTTTCTAAATATCTTACTAAAAGGAACCAATTGGCTGAGGAAAGTACAAGATGAGTCTGAAACATCTCCTTGCTCCAGAAAGTAAGGAAGCTCTCAAAGTTACTGGGAACATGTTCAAGGACACAGATTCAACCTGAAGGGTCTCCCACTGGCCAAATATGGGACAATTTGAGCATCAAAATAAATAATATCAGTGATGGATTATAAACCACTGAATAAAATAGGGTTCCACGAGTCTATACTGATATAAAGAAATTAATAAATAAATGGAAAGCTCTATGGTAGAATGCCAGCTAAATAATGAAAAAGGAATAATGAATTTCGAAAATCACTATTTGGTAACAATCATAGCAATAATTGATTTAAAAAAAATAGTGGGTGAAAGTTTGATGAGAGAAAGGATATTTCCATAGTCCCAAAGTATCTCCCCACAAGTACTTACAAATTACATGTTAATTAATTACTACAATATATTTATTAATTAGCTCTGCAGTGGAGAAACAGAATGAGAGAGGTTAATGTTGCCAGTAGGAAGACAAATTGACATTGCAGGACTGCTGATACAATGCGCTGAGAACACAGCATCACACTTGTGATTTTCCTACCCCCCAAAATCATAACTTGAATCTACTCTTGAGGAAACACAAAACAAACCCAAATTGAAGGTCATACAGAGTACCTGGCCTTCAAAAATACCATGATTATAAAAGACAAGGAAAATCTGAGAAAGTGTCCTGATTTTGATAGATATACTGTAGATTTGTAGAAGAGTGCCCTGTTTGTAAAGCCGATGGGGCATCATGTCCGCAACTGACTCTCAAATGGTTTAGAAATTATACATAATTTATATCTCATGTATTTATATGTGTGAGATAATGAGAAAGGGAGGGAAAGAGAGAGAAAGTAAAATATTAATAAGCAGGGAACCTGGGTCTTGGGTGAAGTGTATACAGAATTTCTGTATCATTTTCTATAACTTTGATCTCAAACTAAACAAAAATTGAAATAGAGAATGTACCTATTGAACATGGAAAAACATGTTTTTTAGAAAAAATACTTTTGACATAGTATTAGAGAGAGAGATATTGCTAAGGAATTAAGTAAGTGGCTTGGGGAGATGGCAACCTTCAAAGATGCATCCTCAGTGCCAACATGGTGGGACAGCCAGAAAGCAAGTATGGCTGCCTGGATCTGGATACAACTGCTTGGTGAGACTAGTGCTAGTGCTCAGTCCGGTCCTCCAATGATGCACGAGGAGTAAGGAAGACACAAAAGTCAATAAGCACCATCTAGTGGCAAGAAGGTGATTTTCCCCCATCTTTTAAGGATTGTCAAATTCAAATTGTTTGGGCCAATTTGCACACTTACCAGCATGGTGTGACAGTTTCCAAAGTTCCATATCTTCAGCATCTTCACCAAGCTTGCTAAAGTTAGACTTACTAAGTTCTATCATTTCAATAAGTATGGGCTAGTATTTCCTATACATTTATGATTAGCTTTAGAGGCTTGGTTTAGATTCAGGTTTACTTATTTAGGCAAAGATACTTCATACACAATGCTATTTGTATTTCCTATTACATCACATCAAGAAGCCCATAATGTTGGTTGTCGATCAATAGGTTCCAATTTGGTCGACCAGATCCACCAATACATATAGTAACAAAGTCTCTCATCAGCCATTCACCTAATGGTTTTAGCAACCATTGGTGATCATATGGCCCTAAAAATCCCCTACGCCCCACTTATTCATCCCTCCCGACCTTCTTCCCCAGAACTTCTGGCAACCACTGATCTTTTTATTGTCTGCATAGTTTTGCCTTTTCCAGCATGTCATATATTTGGAATCATGCATTATGTTGGCTTTTCATATTTGCTTCTTTCACGTAGAAATACGCATTTAAGATCCTCTGTGTCTTTTTGTAGCTTGATAGTTCATTTCTTTTTATTGCTGAATAGTATTCCATTGTATGGCTGTACCATAGTTTGTTTATCCATTCATCGACTGAAAGACATCTTGGTTGCTTGGGAACTATTGGTGGAAACTCATTAGCTGATCTATTCTACTGTAAAGCTGACAAAGGCTGATTAATAAGGCTGTCAGAACCAAACAACGTTCGGTTTCACAGCTTATGCATATATCAGCTTCCAGAATTGCGCTTAGAAACACAGCAGCAGTCAGTCCAGTGCCTTGTCTTTGATGCAATGCATTCTACTTCCTGTATCATTTAGACTTAGTGGACTTGTTACAAAGATGAGTGTTATGCCTCCCAGTTCTTTGGAGAGCGTTCGCCATAATTTTTATACAGTGACTATAATGTCTTTAGCTTTAGTTAAAAATGAGCTTATTTTTCCTTAACCATGTGACTTGAAGTTAATTACATGGCTTCTCTGAGCCCAAGAACTTTAATTTGTTAAATGACAGAATCAGACTCTCTTGTCTCTGAGATTCCTTCCAATTCTAGTTGTGGATCATTTTAGTTCTTTAATCAATAGCTAGCTTCCAAGTTTTGGCATTTGTGAACAAAGCTGCTGTAGAATCTATGTGCGGGTTTTTGTGTGGACATAAGTTTTCAAATACCCAGGGGTGTGTGATTGCTGGGTCATATGGTAAGAATATGCTTAGTTTTATAAGAAAATGCCAAACTGTCTTCCAAAGTGGCTGTACCATTTTCCATTCCGACCAGAAATTAATGAGTTCCAGTTGTACCACATCCTCCCCAGCATTTGGTGTTGTCAGTATTTTGGATTTTAGCCATTCTAGTATATATGTATTGACATCTCATTGTTGTTTGAATTTGCAATTCCCTAATAAAATATGACTTTGAACATCTTTTCATATGATTATTTGCCATCCCAGCTTCTGTTTTTTTCCTTCTACTAACGTATAGATAACCATGTTTTTATTGGCTTTTGGTTTATCCTTCTATTGTTACTTTAAAAAAAATACACACACACTTTTATTTATAGTCCCCCTTTCTTATATAAAGAGTAGCATACTGTGCACATTCCATAGCATTTCATAGAACATTTGTTTACAACAACATAGGACTTCATAATATGGGTGTATCATTGTTTTCTAAAACAGTCCCTTTGTGATTGACATTTGGATAGTTTCCAGTCTTTTGCCATTACAAATAATACTACAGGGAATAAATTTGTGCATACATCATTTCTGCCTGTATATCTTTGAGATACACATTTGTAGATACACATTTATAGAAAAATGATTATGGTGTCCAAAGTTAAATGCATCTGTAATTGTGCTAGATATTGCCAATTTCCCCTTACACTGTTTCTGCATTTCCCCCAGCAATGTATGAAAGTGCGTGTTTCTTTGCAAATTTAAGAATAAGATATTTTGTCAAACTTTTCATTGAGGCCTCTTAACAAAACCAACGGGTTGGAAAAAATTATTAAAAACCACCAGTTATCTAATGATGTCATTCACAGCAAAAGAAAAATAACTTTTTGGTCCAGGATCCAATCCAATCCAGTATCACATACTGCATTTAGTTGCTATGTTGCTTTAGTCTACTTTCTGCTGGAATAGTTTCTCAGGCTTCCTTCATCTTTCATGACTTTGACGTTTATGAAGCACCAGGCCAGTTACTTTGTAGAAAGTCCCTCAGTTTGGGTTTGTATGGGGTCCTCTCACGCTTAGATCCAAATTATGCATTTGGAGTAGGACTACCACTGAAGTATTGCTGCAGCTCAGTGCCATACGTGGGCCATACATACCTCAGTCACCTGACATTGATGTGCTCCAGTAGTCACAAGGTTAACTTTGGTTACTTGTGTTAAAGTGATGTTTGCTTGGTTTCTCCACTGTGAATTTATTGTTTTTTCCCCTTGTAATTAAAAAGAAATTTGTGGGGAGATACTTTGACATTATATCTCATCATACTTTCACCCACCAGTTTTAGCATCCATTGATGATTCTTGACTGAACCAATAATTATTGTGATGGTTACCAAATGACAGCATAAAGATACCCTTTAGTTTGGATTGCCTTAAAAATATTAATATTTGTTTTTGTGTTCATAAAATGTGTACAATGCCCAAGAAAATCAAACAGCTCAAATCAGCAGCCCAAAGAAGCTGTAAAAGGGCAAATAAACAACTGGCAGAAATAACAAAAGCCAATTAGAAATATGAATGAGACGTTCTCAGTGCTTAAACCCATCTTTTTTTCTTTCAGTTTTATTGAGACATAATTGACATAGAGCATTAGATGAGTTTAAAGTGTGCAGCATAATGACTTGACTTACATATTGTGAAATGATTACCATAATAAGTTAACATTCCTCATCTCATATAGATCCAAAAGAAGTTGAAAAAAAGTTTTTTCCTTGTGATGAGATCTTTACTTCCTTAGCAACTTTCAAATATGCCATACAGTGGTATTAATTATAATCATCAAGGTTTTACCTGTAAATGTAAGGTCAAAGAATGTTTGGGAAACTCTTTAAATTTTAATTGTCACACATGTCTCCAGGGATAAATAAAAAAGATCCCTCTCCCAATGTAAGCTTTAAAAAGCATGTTCTTATGGGCTTAATTGGAGTTGACTGTCACATCAAAAACTTATCATAGGGATGAAATTAACTCCATTAATGACCTCAAGTCTTATAAGATCTATATGCCTGGCTTTTGTATTTCTCCAAATAAATTTAAGTGTTTTCCTGATTAATAACTTAAAACGGGGGTGGCTGGTTAGCTTACTTGGTTAAAGCATGGTGCTGATAACACCAAGTTTGCCGGTTTGATCCCCGCATGGGCCACTGAAACCTATGCCTTCCTTAAAAAAACAAACAAACAAAAAACTTAAAATGAAAACTATTTTAATTATTAAATATTTCAAACATACAGAAAATAATATTACAGACAACCATTTACCCACTTTCTGAATTTTAATGATGTTTACACTTTGCCATCGTCACCTCAGGTTTTGTTTTGAGGAGGGCGGGGGTTAAGCCAGGTAGACGGGCTTTTGTTTCTTAACAATTATTATTATTCACATTAATCCTAAAAAATGCTTTTGATGCAAATGGGGAGTATTAATAATCTGGAATATGCTACTCTTTAAAAACAAGAAAAAACTTAACAAAGAAATATTAACTCTTGAGTCAAATTACTGCGTAGGAGTTGCCAGGATATTTCTCATTACATCCTGCTGCTCGTTCTGTGGGTGACAGCTGGGGTTTTGCAACACCTGATGCCTAACAGCTCTGCCATTTGTTAAGAAATTTCTTTCCTGGAAGAATTAGATGGGTGGCTACTTTTCATATCCATATGAAACAGCTCACACCCAACTCTACCTAGCTGAATAGTAGAATGTATACAAAGTTGATATTTTACCTGTCTTGTTTCCACCAGGAAAAAAAGGTAGCGCAGCTCCTTTTGTAATGACTGTGAGAAGTTGATATTTTACCTGTCTTGTTTCCACCAGGAAAAAAAGGTAGCGCAGCTCCTTTTGTAATGACTGTGAGAACGAGAAAAGTTACTTTCTCCCTAAGACTACCTGGCTGAATCAACCCAAGCTTTAAAATCTTTGGTGAATTTTCCTCATTATATAAACAGTTTTAAAGCAAAATTTAAAAACTTATTAATCATTACTGATACTGAAAATTATAACCCTGCTTCGCTGATTCTCCATAGATAGAGACTTAATTTCCAGGGAGGTGGGCAGAGAGAAACTTATTTCAAGTCATCACTTCCTTTAATGCCTTCTTTCATGTCAATATGTGAGGCTTTCTTCATTTTTCATGATAATTTCTCTAGCCTGTATTAAGGACTGTTTTTATTGTTAAGTGATTGAATTTTTATTTCTTGTATAAAACCATTACTTTAAAATCAGTAAAACTGTTAACAAGGGGAGTTTTTTTAAATAATAACTTTGAAAAGTTGATCATATAAAGAATACATACTAATTGTAGAAAATGTTAAAAAACACAAAAAAATTAAAGAATATAAAAATCTATAAGCATACCACACAGTTGTAACAACTATTAATATTTTAGAATATAATTTCAGTCTTTTTTCTATGCATATATCCACACATTATAAAGTTCATCTTTTCTAAATTCATTTTTCACTATATCTTTTTTTGTATAACATCTTACTATGTCACTAAATATTCTTCTAAAACATCATTATATCTAAAACTTCCTTGTATTTCTATGTGCTATCACATGGTTGGGTCATAATATATATAAATGTACCCAATCATTTCTAATTTCTTATTGTATGAATTTTAACATTAATGAAAATCATTCTTAACTTTTTATTTATACATATCCATGAATATTTCTTTGGGATACAGTCCCAGAATGGAATTGCTGGATCAAATGGTACACACATTTGTAGGGCTTTTGATATTTACTACAAATTTCTCTTGATAAAGCTTATATAGTTTATGCACTGAAGAGCATTTTAACTCTTATTTTTTACTTTCTTACACATATAATTTTAGATTTGTTGGCCCTACTCTATAGATAATGCATATCAAGCTTGATATTGTTTTCGCAACATCCAATGGAATGTTAATCCATTAGCGTCCATTTAGTGCAGTGCTATCCAGTAGAAGTTTCCACCATACACTAGATAACCATTAATCTGAGACCTATTTCTAGCATTAAATGAAGATGAAAAGTACACGTGAAAACTTATCCATGAATTGCTTCAAAATATATTCAGGAAAATACTTTTTTGTTGCTGTTTTTTTCTGTTTTGTTTTTTTTTTACAAACTATTATATCATTGGAGGATGAATAAGAGATATAAAAAAGGCAATTTTTGGACAGAAATGTATCTTTACATCATAATATAAATATTTGGAAATTATCCCTAAAGTTGTAAGACTGAAATTATAACAGATATAGAAAATATTTAATAAATTATTATAATGTTTCTTATTTCTCTGGCTAAAGTTTTATTTGTTATTTAGCCAATGTTATCATTGTGGTTAACCACAAAAGGAAAATATCTTTATATTAATAATATGTTAGCTAAACTATTAGTAGTTTATTGAAAGCATTACAAATTATGTAAACTTCTATCATAATGTATCATAATATATTGGAATAAATATAAACAGGGATGAAATAATTTCTCCTTATGTTCTCAGTATCTACCAGACTTCTTAGCACATAGGAGACGCCAAATAAATGATTATTAAATATATTAATCAAATTTTAAGATTTTAAAAATTATGATCATTTCTTAAGAATAGAAATGATTTGAAATATCTTCATTTTGAAAAGTCTCTGGATTAAAATCCAGATCAAGATTTTCAGATATTATTAAAGAAAATTGTCATTTACAATATGAGAGGTTTTACCTGGAGGGTGTCTAAATCTTTCACCCTCTATAAAAGTATGTAATTCTATGACTTTATGACTTATCAGCCCACAAATGCCAAAAAGTTCAAAATTAGTTATGTTTCACATTGAAATATTGTTTCCTCTATTTAAAAAAAACCTAAATAAACAAGAACAAAAATAGAACTAGCATATTTAGGCCAGACCTATACTGTTAATGGAAACAAAGTTGAGTAGTTACTACCAAGTCTAGTGGATTGAGACATCAGAGTTGTGTGACTAATCTAAACAATCCTTGCTCAAGAGGACAGAATGTAGGCTATTTTTACATGTAGAGAAGATAATTTTTTTTTTTAATGGCTCTATGCCTTAAACAGTCTTTTTCACACTCCATATTGATTGTGCACATGGCTTGGAATAAAATAGAATTAGAGTACAGTAGAAGTACTCCATAGGCAGCTCATTGACAATCAACAGCAGTGAATACTGGCACTGTAAAATCACAGAAATTGCCTGGAGAACGAGGGAAAAATAAAACCCATTATCTAACAAAGTGCTCTTCAGCCTCTAGTCCAGAATTTTGCCTAGTTTCAGCAATGGCCCAAAAGATGAGCAATTCCGACTAAGGTGAATCCTGATGGGTCTGTCCCAGTTCGAAGGATGTATTCTAAAATGGGGTATTCGATCCCTAGTCTGGAGGTCCCTGAAACACCTCTAAGGAGATTGTGGGTAGTTTTAGAGTGACCTGAAGGATCTCATTCAGCCTAAGATGACTAGGGATCCCTTAATGTCATGAACTCAGGCTGTGGAAACTCCTAAGGCAGTGTTTCCCAAAGTGTGATGCCTGGGGTATTTAGGCAATGTCTTTTTCCCTGCCTGCCCTACTCAGAATGTACTGTGCTGGATCCACACTGTGCAGGGTGGGGCCACTAGGCAGCAAGTACAGCTATTGAATGCTTGAAAGTGACTAATCTAAATTGAGATGCGCTGTGAGTGTAACATATACACCAAATTTTGAAAGGGCAGTACAAAAAAATATAAAATGTCTCACTAATGATTTTTTGGGTATTGATCACATGTTGAAAAGATCCTTTTCTGGATAAATTGGGTTAAATAAGACATTTTTAACATTACTTTTGCTTGTTTCTTTTGACTTTTTTCAATGTGGCTGTTAGAACATTTTCAATTACATGTGTTGTCTGCATTTGTGGTGCACTTTGTAGTTCTGGACAGTGCTGCTCTGGACACATCCTGCTTGCAGGAGCTCCTGTCCACCCCAATACTCCACTCCCACAGCATGCTGGGAGCTGTACCTGGGACCACCAGCGAAGGCTTTAGCTCAGGCAAATGAGGAGGATTTATCTGATGGCCAGCAGCTGTGTGGGGAGCGCTGTGCTGGTTGATGGGGCTGAGTCTGGGGCTGTAAGCGAATGAGACAGAGGGAGGAAATAACAGATCTTTGCACTTTCGGTTTCCTAAAGTTTCCTTATTACCGTATTTCCCCGAAAATAAAACCTAACTGGAGAATAAGCCCTAGCATGAGTTTCAGGATGACATTCCCTGAACATAAGCCCTAATGCGTCTTTTGGAGCAAAAATTAATATAAGACCTGGTTTTATTTGCGGGGAAACATGGTCGGTAAGTTTATTTAAATGAAAAAAAAGTGAGTAAATTAAAAAATGTATTAGTATATGTAGGTCTGTGGATATGTACACATGGCAATTGAAGTTGTTTGTTTTATCTATCAAAGTGACTGTGTACTTAAGATTCTTTTAATAAAACCATGGAGATATATATACAAAGGGTGTCAAAAATGTATACATATTTTAAGAAAGGAAAACTATATTAAAATTGTAGTACTCAATATATACTGATAACAAAAGATGAATACAAGTCACGTTTGACTTCTGCAATTACAAGAGGTGCTCAAAGGGGTTACCATCAGCGTCCAGATACTTCTGATGATGGTGAACTACTGCTTGAGCAACGTTGACCAAAGTGTCCAATTGTATACATTTTTTTGGCACCCTCAGTGTATGTATCTCAATGGTTTTATTAAAAGAATCTTAAGTATATATACATATGTCCACACAGACATACATATATATGTATGTCTGTGTATACGTATATATAAAATAATATTACTTGCTGATTTTTATTGTGAATTTTTAACTTTTCTATTTCATACTAAATACAGCACAGGGTACATTGTCTCCATCACATCAGGAGATAGCTGAGATAGCTGGCTTTGGTCCTTTCAAGGAAGGAGAGAAGCTAATTTCTGTGCCCCACACTGTTTCTTCTCTAAATTTCTCTATACCTGCAACAGTCATGTTTTACACTACAATGCTACTGACACTTAAAGTGCCTAAACTTAGGACCTGTGAGATGAGTTGGTAACATGCTAAGCTTGTTTTGAATGTTTCTATCAGCCCTTGAGGACTCGAGTTGCATTGTTATGAAAGGATATTCAAGAACTTTATTTAAATAGGGTACAAGAGTTCTACTGAAGACATTTTTTTTTTTCTGGTAAAGTTAACAAATGCAGGAAATTATAAAGAGGAGAAAAATAGCCTTAGAACAAAGGCAAGTTTGAAAATAGAATTGAGTTCATGAACCATTTTCCTCTACAAAGAGAAATTTATTTATTTATTTATTTATTTATTTATTTATTTATTTATTTATTTATTCATTCATTCATTCATTCACCCTCTTGGCGATTTAATGAGATTCTCCCAGATTGGGGCAAGGTGAAGGTATACAGTAGGTGCTGATTTCATGAAACTTTGCAAGCAATTAAAAAGAAATCTCGCAGAGGAATATTTCTAATACATATCTGAAAAGTTTCAAATGGGAGGAACTCAAAATTGGCAAAAAGGGGCAGAAATTCTTTTTAAAAAAGGGAAAGATGTTAATTTTCACCTCTTGAAAAAGATCGAGAGGGCTGCCATCAATTCTAGCAGTCTCCCTAACAACAACGCGTCTGGAATGCCAAGTTCTCTTATGGGCTTTGTTCCCACTATTGTTTAGAAGCCAAGAATTAAATTGAACTAAAGAAGCCTCGCTTGTTTTGGGTCATCATATTGTGTTATCAATGTTATGAAATAACAGGCAATGTAAGAAAAACAAGCACCGGAAAAGGGAGTTCTTCACAACTTCTTTATTTCTTCTGTATTTAAATTATTCTTGGGGGAAACAGGAACGGAAGAGGCAAGAACATTTCTTCCATTTTATATATACATGTAAAACAAAACCTCCTTCATTTGGAATGAATTTGGCTGAGCACCTTTGGGTGGGGGCCTTTTGGAGATGGTGTGGAACATGTCTTGATCTCAGTTTCTTATACAACCAGTTGTAACTGTTAATGAGTCCGTAACACCAGGCTGTAAAACATATCCTAGTCCTTATTTTTCTAAACCAAATATCTTCAGCTTTGTCTATGTACCTGGCAGAAAATCAAATCTCAGTTATTATTGAAGTCCTTTTCCTCCCTTGCTCAGAATCATACAAGAACCATAAGCTTACATTGTCCCAGGAACTTTGGGAAAGGGGCCCATAATTAGTCTTTGGATGGATGATGACTTTATTTCCATTGGTTCTTCTCCTTAAAGGGGCTGCTGATTGCAACTACTCTGGTGGGCAAGGCTGTGATGAATGAAATAGGCCTTTGCTTGGTGCATCATTGAGTTCACCTGGAGGACCTACCAATACGCTTCCTGAGCATTGTACATAAATGGGTCCCACATAGCTGCCATTTCTAGAATCAGACCCTACTCTTATTCTGGCAGACCCTGTCTTAACTTGGGTTCTCCCCAGAGCACAGCTTGTCATAAGGACTTTTATGCAGGAAGTTTAATGAAGGTGATCTGGGACACAGGAGTGAGATAGTGGATAGTGGGGACAGTGAGACACGGAAGGAGGGAAAAAGCCAATATAAGGGTGTGTTACAGAGGCCAATTGCTTTGGGCAACAGGACTTGATTTGGTCGAAACCTTCTGAGTATCATACTAAGAGCCTTCCAGCATTATGTGCTCAAACACAACCAAAGGAAGAACAATTTATTTATACATCAGATACTGTCCTCCATTTCTTGAGAATTGCTGGATTGCCATAAAAATAGCACAAACTGAGTGAGTGGCTTAAACCACAGAAATGTATATTTTTACAGTTCTGGAGGCTGGAAGTCTAAGATCAAGGTGTCGACTGGTTTGGTTTCTCCTGAGGCCTCTCTCCTTGGTTTGGACACGGCCACCTTCTTGCTGTGTCCTCATCTGGCCTTCTCTTTGTGCCTATGTACTCTTGGTGTTTCTTCCTCTTCTTATAAAGCAACCAGTCCTATTGGATTAGGGCCCCACTTTTATGACCTCATTAAAACCTAATTACCTACTTTAAGACCCTATCTCTAAATACAGCCATATTGGAAGTTAGGGCTTCAATCTATGAATTTTGGTGTGGGGGAATCCCAATTCAGTTCATAACTGTTGCCCTTGGAGGAGTTCACTGGAGGCAGAGAGCAAACTCATTAGTGTAAAGTGACCAGATGTTCAGACGTGGATGAATTCAGAGCTGATGAGGAAAGGGGACAAGTTGGAATTTCAGATGCTTCTGCTTTTTACCTTCTCCTTTCTCAGTTCAAAGCTGGACTTTATTATCTCTCCATCTAAAACCACGCAGGTCAAGCCTTTGCAATAAGCTGGAAACACAGCCAATCCTTACTCTTGGGTGAGGTTATATTTTTAAAGATACCATGCTGGTCTTTCTTTCCTGGGATGGGTGTCTTAGGCTAGGGTGGCTGCTAATCAGAACTAAAACAAGGATTTTAATGCAATTTATTTATTTAGGCGGGGATTCCAGAAAGCACTCCCAAGGAAAGAGATAAGAAAGGGAAATAAGTGATTAAGGGGTATATTAGTGCCCAGATTGTCACTGAGCATGACTGGCCCTCAATCCTACTGGGAACCACTGGGAACATGCCTGGAAGTTGTACCACCTAAGGGCAGGGAAACTGAGGTCCTCATCCATCATTGGCTGGTGGCAGCTCCCTGGTTAACTCTGCTGGCATTTCTGGTCTGTCCCTATCAGAGAGCCAAGAGAAAGCTCCCAGGCAGAAGTTGTCCAAGGATGACCATGTGCATCTAAGGGAAAGGTGAATGCCAAGGAGTTATATGAGGGACACAGACTGCTACTACACGGAGGTGAGGTAGGGAAAGGAGAGTAACAGCAGTGAGTTGGGAAAAAGAATGAACTAAGGAATTAAGAGTATGAGCAGAATTGGCCCATAGGAAGATCTTATTTTATTTAAAAGAAATCAATAAATATTAGCAGAAGCTATTTGCATTTGCTTTACAGTTACTTTAAAATGTTCTACAGTTCAGATTTTATATTATCTGTAATGGTTGTTGTTTGTTAGGTTTAAATCAATGTAGTTTTAATATTAATATATATTATTTTTTCCTCTCCATGGCCTTTACCTTTTGCAGGCATTGGGAAACGTATGCCAGGCTCTCAAAACTTACAGTAAATGTCTACAGGACCTGGTGGCTAACATCAATGGATGAAGTGAACTAGGAGTAATAAAATAGATTCTATTGACTATAGAGTAGTGGGCACTGTGACAAAAGTACAACAGTGCCCTGCTTAAAGGGGATCCTCAGGCCTCTGTTGCAGAGTGAGAATGTTGAGGAGGATTTCAAGGAAAGCGAGAAGCCTGAGTGTGGGAAGTTGCCTCCTTTTTAGCAGGGTGGTTAACAGCACAGGTTCTGAAGGCCTGAATTTGAATCATAACCCTACCAATTATTAACTATGTAACCCTGGGCAAGTTACTTAACTGTTCTCTAACCCTCAGTTTTCCCATCTCTTGAATAGAATTTGTAATTGTACCGATATCATAGGGTTGTTGGGAGGATTAAATAGACCAAGTGCGGAGAACCATACTGAGCCTTAAGTATTCAATAATTGTTAGCTATTGTCATTATTAGCTGCTAATTAAAATTTTAACTAAACTTTTAATTTTGAGATAATTATAGATTCATGCAGTTGTAAGAAAAAAGGACAGAGAGCTATCATATTTCCCAGTTTCCCTCAATGGTAACATGTTGCAAAATTATTGTATAATATCATGGCCCCGATATTGATATTGATAATCAAGATGATATTTCCCTCTCCTTCAGCATGGTTTCTGATAAGAAATCTGCTGTCATTCGAATTGTTTTCCCACTATAGGTAAGAAGGAATCATGGCTCTCTCCGCTGTTTTAAGAATTTTCTTTAGTCTTTAGTTTTAAGAAGTTTGAATATAATGTGCCTTGGTGCTGATATTTTTGCCTTTATCCTGTATGAAATTTGTTTACCTTCTTGATGAGTAGATTTAGCCAAATTTGGAAAGAGTTTTGTTATTATTTCTGGGAATACTTTTTTAGCTCTGCCCTTTCTCCTCTCCTTAGCCTCTGAGGATATAAATGGTAGATCTTTTGTTAGTAGTCCCACAGAACTGTTCATGGTTTTTTGTTTTCGTTTTTGTTTTGTATCCGTTGTTGAGATTGAGTAACTACTGTTTCTCTATCAGGTTCACTGATCCTTTCCTCTGTCCCACCCGTTTTGCTGAGGCCTAAACATGAAATTTAAAAATTTTAGTTACTGTAATTTCAGTTCTAAAACTTCCATTTGGTTCATCTTATCTTTTATTTCTTTACTGAGACATTCTATTTCCTTGCCAAGATTTTCTGTTTTTTTAAAAAATTGTTTCAAGCATGTTTGTATTTGCTCGTTGAATCAGTTTTGTGATAGCTGCTTTCAGATTGTTCTTGCATAATTCTAACATCACTGGACATCTTGGTGTTGGCATCTATTGATTATCTTTTTTCATTCAGTTTGAGATCTTCTTGTTTCTTGGTACAGAGAATTATTTTCAGTTGGAACCAAGACATTTGGGGTAGTATGTTATGAAATTCTGGATTTTATTTAGGCTTCCTGACACTGCTTTGGTAGAGGAAGGGGGGCGGCACCATCTCTACCATCTACTACCAGTTAGGGTTAGAAATTTGGGTTTCCCACTGCCCCCATTGAAAATCAAGGGGATATGCTCCTCGTTACTGCTGGGTGGGGTTGGGAGTTCCAGCTTCCGACTAGGCTTCCAATGCTACCTCCCTGGCTGGGAGAAACAGGAATGTCTTGAGTTGCTCCTCACATAGCCTCCAGTGTCACCTTGGGGTGGGGATGTGTGTGGCCTCAATAATTGGTTTTGTAGTCTTGCCTGAATTTACTTTGTAAATTTATTTTGGTTTTAAATATGTATAACATGCTATATATATATAAATAATGCATAACTAGTTTTATGTTTATATGTATTTAAGTGAATTATGATGATTTCTCGTTTAAAAGGACTTATACTTTGCTCATGACCTGTTACCTACATCTTGAGTCCCTAGAGATATTTATATCTTCCTCCAGGTTCTCTCTTTTACATGAAAACTAAGGGACTGGGGCCCTGATGCTATGGAACATCATGCAAGTCGGACACTGACTTCTCATGCGTAAGAGAAAAGTAAACTCGTATTAAGGGCTCTATTAGTTTCCTTTGCTGCTGTAACGTATTACCACAAATGTACCAGCTTATAACAACATAAACATCTTCTCTTACAGTTCTGGAGGTCAGAAGTCCAAAATCAGTCTCACGGGGCTAAAACCCAGGTGTCAGCAGGGCTGGTTCCTTCTGGAGTCTCTAGGGAAGAATCTGTTTCCTTGCCCCTGCCAATATCTAGACACTGCCTGCATTCCTTGACTTGTGGTTTCTGTCTTCATCTTCAAATCTCTCTCTTGCTCTCTGTCCTCCGTTTTTCTCATCACATCTCCTTCTTTGATTCTGACCTCCTTCCTCCCTTGTCCCCTGTGATTACATTGGATTCGACTGGATAGTCCAAAATAATCTACCCATCTCAAGCTTCACCACTTAATCACGTCTACAAAGAGCCTTTTGCCATGGAAGTGAACATATTCATGAGTTCAGGGATGTAAGATGTGGGCACCTTTCAGCCTGCCATGAGGGGATGTCATTATTTGTCGCTGAATCCAATTTTAAATGACTGTCCTTTCCACCAAAACGTAAGTTCCAGCATAACAGGGAGTTTTGTTGCGATTGTTTTCTCAGCTTCCTGCTAATACAGTGACGGTCACATTTTCACAACTGCCACAGTTGAGAAAGAGGCAGCTTCAAAAAGTCCTAGGCATAGAGCATTCTAGGCAGAAAAAAACAGTAAGTGCAAGCCATCAGGCCAGAATATACTTTTTATTCATACTGATAATACTGAATATAACATTTTATGTGACATAGTTAGTTCATTTTATCTCAATCCTCATGCACTATCAAATCATTGATATATTGGACCCATTTGAAACACTATTTAGATCCTAACCAAAAATATACATTGGCCAAACCCAGATGGTTTCACTCAATATTTGTCATCTTAACCTTTGTATCTGTCTCTGTTGAGCATAATCTGGTTTTAACTCTATGCACTCTTTTCTGACTCTGCAATTTAAAAAGTTTTTACTTAATATTAAATCAACATAAAAACATTATACAAGGAAATATACATTTTTTTACAAAAAACATAATTAATGATTCAAATATTATTTTCTCTGGCAGGTTTACATGGTTTAGAGCGCAAACTCTGGAGTCACACGGCTCTATATTCACATCCTGACTTTGCCACTCAGTAGCTGTGTGACTTGGGCAAATTAATTAGCTCTCCTCTGCCTCAGTTTCCTCATCTGTAAAGGTAAATAAGAACTGTACCTACTTCACACATTGAGTATTAGATGAATTAATCTAATGCATTTGAAACACAGCCTGGCACATAGGAACTGTTAATAATTAATAACTGTTAATCATAGTTCTGATTTTCAACATGAGTTTCTTCCCACATTTGATTGCAATCACAGGACATATAAAGCATTGTGTTCTACTTTTTTACACTTAATGTTCGCAAGTTTTTCTCCATATTTCTATTTTATTAACATAAAACTATTTTTGACAGTCTGACATTCCAAACTATTGATATATTTTGCTTAAAGATTTCCCTGTTATTGGACATTTAATTATATTTTATTATTATTAGTGGTGAACTTATAAACATCTTTGTATATGATGCCTTTTCTTTCTTTTGAATGATTTATTTGGCAGCTTTTCCCAGGAGTATAATTTTTGATTTTGTGTCCAAGATTTAAAACTTTTCTCTTTCTTCAATGTAGTTCCAAAAAAGCAACTACTTTCAACACATGATGAAAAGAAAGGCAGGCTTATCATACTACTGAAATGAAGTCATCTTTATGTAGGAACAGACTCTCTATAGAAAACTGATAAGGTCTGTATTATCTGTATGTTGTCATCATTCATTCATTCAACAAACATTGCTCACCTAGAATGGGCCAGGCCCCTTTAGGGGAGGAAGAAAGTTACAAAAAGAAGCCACAGAGTTACAAAACAAAGGGTGTGAGACGCTCCAAATACAAACACCACTTTATTTACAAATCTGTCAGGTTGATTCTGTGTATCGTCTTATGCATAACGTGGAATTTAAATGCAAGGTAAAAAGGCATTTTCTTCTCTCAAGGAACTGAAATTATGTCAGTCTGATATTGTTCACTTAAACACACAAATTTTATAGAAGCCATGGGAATATCTTGTAAGAAGGGAGCCCCTGTCTCTAATGCCTTTTTTTCTGTATCTTGGTTTTATTCAAGAAAGCAGTAAGAATATTGTTTGAATCTTCTCCTTGGAGGAAGAGGGAGAAATCTTTTTAAGTCCACCCCCAGATTCTTTCTTTTGATGGGTGCCCAATATAAAAGTTTGAGTTACATAGGCCTAAACTTTATACCCTTGTTTCCTATTAAAGCTACTGAACTTTCCACATAAGAAATAATAAAAGATGAACTATTTTTTTTTAGCCTACCACATCCTGAGTTCAGTTTTACACCTTTCGTGGATGTAGTTGAAATTCTCTAATAGTCTCTCTTTCTTTTCAACAACATCCCGCTGAGAACAATTGTCAGTATTCTTCATTACATGCTTTGGGGATGACACACCTGTGAAAACCACCTACTGAAACTGTTTGATTAATAATGTAATGAATGCTTTCTTCAGGAAACAGTATAACGTTTTGCAAACTACCCCGGTTATCACTGATACCAAATTATGTTTATCTGCATATGGGTCAGTCCTCTCTGGTTTTCTTGAGAACTAAGAGGGACAATATAGACATTTTCCTCTCTTTTAATTTTAAACTTTATGAAGGATTTGCTTTGCTTTCAGTCAAATTTCATAAACTTTGAGAGCTTCATTACCATTAAGTCAGAAATATGAGCCACCAGAGTCACCTAGCTAGCATAAGCAAAGTGAGTTAGAAATCTTCTAACTACGACATCAGTTAACCCCTTAAGACAGTTCTTTTTGGGATCATTCAATTTGATAAAAGTTTGATATATATATCTCCAAAAAATGTATACACATTTTAAGAAAGAAAAAAATGTATTAAAATTGTAATACAGTGAATGATGCTAACATTCATTTGATTAATGCCGTCTTTTGAGCGAACATGATACTACACATTGCTATCACAATTCAATTCAACTTCGAAAAGTAATACATAGATAACATCTCTTAAAATGTGTACATTTTTGGCACCCCCTGTATATATATATACATATATATGTGTGTGTATGTGTGTATATATATATGTATATATATATTAATTTTTATTGGGAGAAAACCGACTTTATTACCATAATTACATAATTATAACACACTACACACACACACACACACACACACACACACACACAATTTTTTTGCATACAATCTCAGAAGTTTCCCGACCTCTGCTCTTTCAAAGAACACCTGCCCTCGAGGAAATTATGTCAAGCAGTCAACTTGAATATCTGACTGGGCTAAAAGGCAGGAGAGACTGGGTCTGGGAGGAGACAGTACATCACAAAAGAGAAATTTTACTAGATTCATTCTGAGGACAGGTCAAATTGTGTTCAGGGTGCTCACCGGAGTGAAAGAAGATTTGGAGTTAGAGGGCCTTGGTTCAAATCCGTGCCCTCTTCCCATACCCCTGCTTTTTTTTTTTTTTTTTAATTTTATTGGGGGATATTAGGAAACAGTGAGTTTCTCCAGGGCCCATCAGCTCCAAGTCGTTGTTCTTCAATCTAGTTGTGGAGGGCGCAACTCAGCTCCAAGTCCAGTCGCCATTTTCAATCTTTAGTTGCAGGGGGCACAGCCCACCATCCCATGTGGGAATTGAATCGGCAACCTTGTTGAGAGCTCGCACTCTAACCAACTGAGCCATCCGGCCAGCCCTCCAGAAGCTCAGAGGCAGCTCGTTGTTTTCAATCTAGTTGTGGAGGGTGCAGCTCACTGGCCCATGTGGGAATCGAACCGGCAACCCTGTTGTTCAGAGTTCACACTCTAACCACCTGAGCCACCTGGCCACACTCCCCTGCTTTTTCTAATTAAGTAAGTCATTAAACTTCTGTACCCTTAGATTTCTTTTTTCCATAAAATGGAATTTTGTCAGATTTCTTCTCAGGTTTATTGTATGATTAAAGGAGAGCTTATAGGAAGGCATATTTTTAAGTCCCAAACAAGCATGGAGTATGATAACTATTAATGCACTTGCCATTCCTTTCATCTTCATGTTGACTGACCAGGTTCTGTCATTCAGCTCTCAGCTCCACCGTCACTTCCTCAGAGAGGCCTCCAGGACCGCCAGATCTAAAGTAGCCTCCCTCCCCTTCACTCTCAATTCCATCACTCAGCTTCATTTTAGTCAAGACACTTCCCACATATGCAATGGTTTTATTTTTACTTGCTTATTGATTATTTACTGTCTTTCTCCCTACACTAGACTAGAACTCCTTGAGGGCAGAGCCCTGTTTTGTATTCCCTAAGCCTGGAAGAGTTCATGGGACATGGTGGACACTCAGATTTCAGAGAGTCAGGATAGCAGCGGTTAAGGGTGCAGACTCTGGAGATTATTTAACTCTTCTCTATGTCTCCCTTTTACCACATGTAAAAATGAGGGATTCTGATAACAAACACGTACTTTATAGAATGGTAATACATGTGAAGTATCTAGAACAGTGCTTGGCACATTGTCAGTTTTATATAAGTACTGATTTCTACTTTTCGATGCGTTTGACAGAAGTGTTAATACATGAATATGAGTACAGGTGACCCTCTCAGTGTATCGGATACGCTCCGCTGCCTCAGGTGTGACAGTGAAGACTTACTCTTTTGGTAAAACTCGTTGCTTCGCTCCACTGCCCTGTGTCATCCGCCTGGCCCCCCACCGCTCAGCGGAAGAGGAGGTGTGTGGTCCCTAATTCCGACAGAGTAACCGGTAACCCACAGGTGGCACTGCTCTGGGTGCTCCCAGGCCAGGGATGTCCGAGCTCTCAGCGGGGCGGTTCTCCGGGGCAGGAAGCCCGGGACTAGGGAGTCCCTGCGTGTCGTTCGGGAACACAGGGGACACTTTTGCGACTTCCCCGGAACTCAGGCCTTGGGTCTCAAAACCGTGGCAGGGCGGTGAGAACCGATCGCCGCCCGCGGCAGTGAGCGGGGGGCGGAGCGAGCGGGGGATGGGGCGGGGCGGGATGGTCGCGGGCGGGGCTGACAGGCCCGGGGCTCCGGACTCCGCCGCGCCCGCCAGACCGCGCATTCTCTCCAGCTCCGCGCAGCCTGCGCTCTCCTGCCAGGTAAGGGCGCCGTGGGCCCTCGGGGGCACCCCGGGGACTGCAGGACTTCGGGCGAGGTAGGGTCGGGACGGGGATGCGTGCGGTGAGAGGTGACTTCCATATGCTTAGAGACTGACCAAGACTGACCATCGTGGAACGAGGAGGGATTTCCCCACCTCCGCGCCGCGGTGAGCGTGACGCGCCACGCCAGTGCGGGATCCTGTCCTCGTCCGTCCAGGAAGAAGGGACAGGTACTGCCGTTTCGGCGTCCGCCGCCTCTCCGCCTCCGGGGCCCCGGCTCTGGTCTCTCGCGAGGAGCATCCGCCCCTTTCTCTCGGGGTCCCGGAGCCGAGGCAGCTTCGCGGCAAGTTCAGGGTTGGGTTCGCTTCCCAGCAGCGTGGCTGGGTAGATTCCTCCTCTCTGCTGGGGCGGCAGCGCAGGCTTGATTGAAAGTTGGCAGAATCGACGCAGGTATTCCACAGTTGCACGTGTCCGCGTGCCTCACCCCACCAACTTCACTTTTTTTTCTTTCTTTTAGTCTGGGAAATTGTATTTAAATCTTGAAAACGGGTTCAGGGAATATATCAGAAAATCTAGGGCCTTGATCAACCCAGGAGTATTCACTTTTCCTCCTAAATTCAGGTTTGGAAACAGTATCATCCACTGCCATTCGTTGGAAACTGGCATATTTGATGAGAAGTGTAGATCTCAGTGTTAACTGGAGGGCTGGAGGCTAAGTGGGTTTGAAGGTTATCCAAAATAGTTGCTTTTTGAGCATATACCTTGCATTTCCCCCAGTTAGTGCCTATTTTTCCTTTGAGGAAATTCTGAGAATTAACTCTCTTCCAGATGATTCTCCCCTAAAGAGCTGGGGAGGAGAAAACAACCCCTACAAACAAGTGGGTTTCCAAAATAAGTTTAGGATTTGTCAGGTTAATTTGTGACACTAGTAGCTCCTTAGCAAGAATCTCATGCAGTACGGAATGTTATGATTTATATGGAGAAAAGAAGTGTGTCATTTTCTTATTAAGTATTTGAAAGTATTTTTTAGTTTAGTTACATTTTCACGTGTCTAGGAAAGACCTATACTTTCCCCATACTCCAGTTCATCTGATCAACCTATTACTACTCTTGCCAAGTCATGATGCTTATTGCAGTGGGTTTGTGTTAATGATCTGGAGTCTTCTCACAAGGATGTGTACATTTTGGTTTGTGGAACTGTGTAAGGCAAGTGAAACTGTGTAAGGCAAGTTTTATACACATGCAAATCAATACTGTGTTCTAGTCAGCAGTACCTTTGCCCCAAGTAGGCAAAAAATTTTCACATCTCAAATAAGAAAGAATATAGAATATTAATGTATGCTCTAGCACTTTTAACTTGATATTTCCCTTCTTATTCTGTATCAAGAATAAGAATGTTTTTTCAGCTGCTAGTTACTGAAGGGGAGGGACTCTGCTTTGTCATCTCATGGTAAAGCTCAGAGAATAGTGACTTTTGCTTCCTGAACTTGGCCCTTGACAGGGTGGTTGGAGGGGTTGTGGGCGGTGTCTGGCCAGTTTTATGCTTGGGGAAGAATTGTTGGTCTCCCTGCCTTCCTTTGAGTATTCAGAGTGCTAGGAGCCTGGGCCTTGGGCCTCTGAGCCTACAGGTTTCTCCAGGTTGACCTGGATGGTGCCTCCCCTCCCTGGCCCAGCTCTTCCAGCTCCTTCTCCATCCTTCCCATCCCTTCCACCCCACTCCATCCCTCCCCGGATTCCCACCCATAGGGAGAATCACCTTTTTGTTCAGGGCAGGGAGACTTGGTCCACATAGTTGATAGGCGAGTTGATCCTCAGCCTGGTGCTGGGTTTGCTGAGGATGCTCAGTAAATATCTGTTGATGACAGTGTCACTTGTTTCAGATCCCTTACTATGCCCTCCTCTTATCCAGTCTACATAGGCAAAGTGAGTGACCCAGGTGGAACCCAGATCAACCGCTTTGGGGGCCAGCTGCCTTGGTTGGTTTAGGGTCATAAATTGGGCATTCACACCTGTGAGAAAGGAGTAAAATTGGTCCATGGTCACTGGCAATGGTAAAATTACCCTGTACCATGTGATTATGCCATAAGAATAGCTTTGTTGGAAAGAATCCCAGAAAAGAGGGGCTTAATTGTTGCCTCATCTTCAAACTTGCCTCCACCTGGTCTTGTCTTTTTGTTTTTGCCCTAGTTCAACCAGTCCTTCCATCGATTGGATTATAACTAGTAAGTTTCCCACCTCATTTGATTACTCAGAACTCACAGCTCAGATGACCACAGCTACCGTGGTCTAGATGTGGAAAGTTACATTTTCTTGTGTTTAGGGGAAACAGAATGGAATTTTTCCAAACAAATTGTTATTAGGGAAAAAAAGAAAAAGCAAATAAATGTAAAAATGTGTGGGCATGGAAGCCAATGTGTTTTTGTTGTTGTTTTGTTCTGTGTTTTAGTTTTAAAGTCTTATCCTGGTTACATTTCTTTCTCTCTTAAGAAACAACCACTTGTAATTCTTTGAACTGGTTATTTTGTTACTTATTGCTTGTAGTTGATACTTCTTGAGCTTTTAGTTTGAAGCACTATCTGTTCACTTCCCAAATCCCAAGTCATGAAGATGACTGGCAGATGACGTGGAAAACAGTGACTTGGCTGTCTTTTTTCCCTCTAATCCCCAACACAACCACAGCTTCCTTATTTTCCCATCCTTATAATCGTTCAACAGTAATTTTGGTTAAATCAGTATTCATAGCTAAGCCAAGCACAACTTTTTGTTTTCCGTGGAGTTAGTAATTGTTTTGTTTGTTCATTTGCTTAGTTGTTCATCTACTCATCATTAATTCATCCCAAAACCCTGGCCAGTTTTTTAAATCGCTCCTCAGATGCCTCAGGTATTCTGTCAATTTTATTTTCCGGAAGATGCCATCATTGAGCCTCCTGACTGACTCTAGGCTGGACTGGTTGCCCACATGGGGCACAATTGTCACCCTGAGGACTCCCTTTGTCATCACCCAGAGGATCCCCATAATTTCTTTGCTGTGTTGGATCTCTTGTTACCTATAGCACATGTCTTCTTCTGTCTTGGTAGGATGAGGGTCATAAATTAGGCATTGAAGTCTGTGAGAAAGGAGTGAAACTGGTCCATGGTCACTGGCACTTCTTTGGCAGTTGACAAGAGTGTTGATGCTCAGCCTGGTTGTGGGTTCCCCATGGTAAGTATCTGAGCATCCCTGTTTTGTAGAGCACATCCTCAAGGAGCTTTCTGACAAAGATACAGGGGATGCCTATTATTTTTGAGACAACGAATGCCTGAAAATATCTGTTTTCCATTTGTAATTGATAGTTTGGCTGAGTGTAGAATTCTAGGATGGAAGATTTGAAGGCATGTTTCCATCGCCTTCTAGCTTGTAATGTTGCCATTGAGAAATTCAGAACTATTCTGATTCCTTAATTTTTGTTTGTAACCTGTGTACAGGTTACAAACCTGCTGAGTCCTTTCTGGAAGTTTATAGAATTTTTTCTTGGTCTCCATAATTGTGAAATGTCATGATGCTATCTGTACCTTGGTATGGGTCTGCCTCCATCCAGTGTGCTGGGCTCTTTGAATCTGGCAACTGACATCCTTCAGTTTGGGAAATTTTCTTGATTTATCTCATTAATAATTTCCTCCTCTCTATATTTTCTGTGATGTCTCTGTCAGAAACTCTTATTATTCAGAGATACGGCATTTTGGACTAAGCCTCTAATTTTCTTACCTTTTCTTTATTTCTTGGCTCTACTTTGGGGAGATTTCCTCAATTTTATCTACTCCACTGAGTTATTCATGAGTGTAATCATATTTTTAATGTTTTAAATTAAAAGCTCTTTTTATTCTCTGAATATATATATGCTTTCATATTTGTGTGTGTGTGTGTGTGGTATCTATTTCATTCTTGCTTTTGTTTTATGGTTTCAGTGTCATCACTCTGAGGAGTTTATTTTCTTTTAAAAGTATTTTCCTTCCTAAGCAGACTCAGTTTCCCTAAGTTGCTTTTGTCTGTTGATTTGTTTAGGTATCTCTTTCATGCCAGAGGCTTGCCTTGTATTTTTGATACCCTTGGTTGTCTGCTCATATTGGAGTGAGGGTGAACAAGCTGAAGATGTGCATGGGCTTGTAGACTACGCACTTCAAAGGGTGCACTGATTGAGTATAGGGTGATCTGGCTGGGTCTGTTATTTGGGGGAACCTCTGATGTCAGTATGTCTTGGGCTGTTGAGAGTCCTCAGAAAAGGCTCTTCCAATCTTTTTCTTGGACAGTGCGGGAGAGGCTGGTTGCCAGTGATCTGTGAAGTAGGTGGAAAGTAGCTGGAAGTCTCATTATCTGCATGTTCATATAACCCCCTCCATAGTATTTCAGTAAAACACCTGAGAGGTACCTCATGTACCCCAGTCCAGAGACCCTCTCTTTTTTACGCTCTCTGGGAAAGGGAGTGAGGAAGAAATGCCAGGTGCTTTTTGCTGGGGTGGGGGGGGGCAGTCACCTAACTGCTCAGAGTAGCGGAAGGGGTCTGTGAGATCCAACTGCTTTTTAAAGAGGCTTTCAATCTTTATTTTACCCTACTCTTCTCCCTGTGGAGGGTCCGATTACCCTCAATTATTTAGCATTTTGGACATTCTGTGGTATAAATCAGGTTGTTTTTTGGCTTTCCCTCACCCCACCAAAATGTTTTAACTTTTCTCTCTTCTCTCATTCTTCCCATTTTTGTAGGTTTATACATTAAATAAGAAAAAAAAAAACCCTTTATTATTTTATTAGGCTTTCAGGAGAGAGAAAGTAGAAGGTTTTGTTCAACCTGTCAGTGATGTCTGGAATATAGATTTCTTAACCAACCTCTTCTGAGAGACTAGCATGTTTCAGCCACAGCACTGCTGCCGTGTTCCCTGCCTTTATCAATAATAAACGTTTTCTAACCTGTCCGACCAAGTCCAGTTTGGACCTCAGATTCCTTCTTATACCACTCTAATCCTCCACTACCAATTGATCACACTTGTCATGGGAAAAACCTCTCTATTCCTTGCTTGGGTATTATATAGCTTACTGGTTACAGAGCCCTTGTTCCTATTTCTCAAATTCACTTTGTCTGGGAGGATTCATTGTCATCTTGGCCTCTTACCTTTCAGGGAAGCTCAGTTTCTTTAAATCTAAAATTTTAATTGAAAGGTGGACCTGGTGTCATTGGCAACCATGCGGAAGTTATCACTGTGACCTTATCACACAATTGCCTTACCACCAGCAGCTTCCTCTCTTCCCATTTCAAAACTCATGCCCTTGGAATGTGCACCAAGTTCCTGTTTCCAGCTGGGCTGAGCAGAGATGATTGACCTGCCCTGCACTTCGTGGATCATCCCAACTTTCCCAACCCTGTTTAACCAGTTGAGTCATTCCTCAGGCTCCCTTTACGCACTGTGACCTTCCAGAATTCTGTCCCAGTAGCTTGACAACATTGACGATGCTTACACACAGAGGAATGATGACAAGAGTCAACTTCCACTGACACTCGAAGAACATTGTTCTCAAACCACCTTCTCTGCACAGAAAAAGCAAAGCTGTGTACTCTTATGATGGCGGCTATGCATTGGGAATACAGAAAACACTACTGTTGGCATTTGTTCCAGTGCAGCAGGTGCAGTCGTGACTTGCTCTCTGGAGGAGGCTAGTGCAGGGTAAGATGGTTAGAAAATACTTAGCTGGAACCCACTAGGTATCATTATGAACGAAAGCTGGGCCCATGCGGCTACCTGCAGAGCTCCTTCCCTCTGTGCTTCCACAGGCATCCTTCCTTTTTCTAAATAAAACCTTAGAAGCCATTGCATCCTCTCTTTCCATGCCATTTGGTTTTTCTTCAGTGTGCTTAGTGCTTCATGTAAGTTCTTTTTGTCTTCTCAGCTGGATTGTAAACTCTCCAAAGGAAGAGCATAGCACTTGATAATATACTTGATCAGTGTACCAAATTAATTTTCCAGATAATTGTGGACACTTGGCAGTTAAAGGGAAAAAAGATATTTGGTCACAATTATCCACGTTGTGCCAATAGCCCAAGTACTTTGAATTCTTGCTTAGACTTTTCACTTCACTTTATAGACTGTGGCATAGAGCATTCAATATAAGTTTTCCCAAGTATAATGTTTGTCATATTATTTAGAAATATTCTTTATTGAAAACATTCTTGAAAGGACAATATATAACTCTAATCATAATAGTAGTTGTTCTTATGATTATGATTATTACATTTTTCCACGCGTATATTTCTTCTTACAATAGTGTTGTCATTGTCTTGGTTTTTATGGCTTAAGAAGAGTGGTTTTTAGAGGAGGGAGGGAAGTATGTGCTGATTAGATTGTCTAGTCTGTGAGTTTTGTTTCTAAAGGGGGCTTTTTGGATTTCAGCTCTCTCTCTTTCTCCCCTTACAATGGAGAACTCCCTGATTAATATCCTGCTCCCTTTATCTTTAAATTTTGTGAAGGTTTCGCCTGATTTAGTAGGAAAAAATTTTAACTTCTCTTTATCCTGAATAGAGTTCCAACGTCTTCCTGTTTACTTAGAAACTCATCCTCATGTATCCCTCGATATTGTGTTTCAACCACAAATTGTGGGATCTTCACATGACCGCCCCCAAAATGAAATTGTAGCTTTTTGTTCCCCTGCAAAGGAATGCTTTCAAGGTTTATTTTTCTACAAATATGGTTTAAGTATGTGGTAAAGTCAGTTTCTACCAGTGGGGCTTTGTTTCGTAGAAGGCACTTAGGTTTCTTTTATATTCTCCTGCTTTGAATGGTAAAAATGCTTGATCCTTTAACCATGCAGAGAAACAGAAGTACAATTTAACTGAGTTATGGATGATGTTAGATATGTAAATTTAGGTGTGAATGCTTTTTAAATTTTTTAAAGGATATTTAATGTGACATTGCATTAAATGTGACATTCTAGAAGCATTGCATTAAAGAATTCTTGTTCATAGGTTCTAGAGTTGTAACTAAAAGAGGTTTTTTTTGGGACTCAGAGCTGGTGATACATCCTCCTGCTTTCCTCAGACCAAGAATAGATTTCTAGATACCACTGAGATTCTACAATTCTCAGTGTGATTTTTGTACTCTCCCTGCCATCATTTAAAAAAGAAATGTTTAAAACACACACACACACACACACACACACACACACACACACATATGTACATGTACATACATACAGAGGGTGCCAAAAATGTATACATATTTTAAGAAAGGAAAAACTCAATATAAACAGATAACAAAAGATGAATACAAATCATGTGTATACGTATTTTTGGGTGTATACATATGTTAAGAGATGTTATCTATGCTCAAGCAGTAATTCGCCATAATCAGAAGTGTCTGGATGCTGATGGTAACCACTTTGAGCACCTCCTGTAATTGCAGAAGTCAAATGTGACTCGTATTCATCTTTTGTTATGGGTATATATTGAGTATTACAATTAATACAGTTTTTTCTTTCTTAAAATGTGTGTATTTTTTTTGGTACCCTGTGTGTGTGTGTGTGTGTGTGTGTGTAGTTAAGAAATGTAAACAATATGGAAGCTTACAAAGAAGAAGTTAAAAATTACCCCAGTACCATTCCAGAGAGAATCTTGGTGAATCCCTTGTCAGTCATCTCTATCATCATTTGACTTTTGAAAAATCTTTAGCAACTCTGTAGGAAATAACTAATGTAAGACTCATTCTATGTAACTGTTTATGTAACTCCATATTCTATCCACATTCTGTAATATTTATATGTATATGTTATTACTTTATGAGGTTGTAATTAGTTCAGGCATAATGTTCTTTGGGTAACGTTTCATATAGGCATTTTCTTTTGGGAATAATTATCATTTTTAATAGCTAGGTGATAGTCTGTTATGTTACTATATAATGGTATTTTGGCACTCCTTAATTTTTGGACATTTGGGGTTTCCCCCACCTTTTTTTTAGTAAGTAGTGCTGCTGCTATACTTTTTCTTCCTCTTTTTGGGATTATTTTCTTGGGGTATATTTTTCAAAATTCCACTCAGGTATTAAGGTTTTCTAACTTCTGTTGATTATTCTTAGAAGGATACAAAATAATAATTTGAAAATGCTCACTAGCTATATAAAGTTATATGACGTTTCCATTGTCTTCTTTTTTGACCGTTTAGGTCAACAGTATCTCCTTTGTGTGAAGATACCAGGTTTAGCTGGAGCTATGGAGGCCATGTTATATACCCAGTTGCAGGTCAGATAATAAAGCCAGAGTAACCTGACAGGTCCATTTGCAGAGACTGTGTTCTTGTTGGTGATGTCTAGAGCCTCATTTCACTTAGTTGGGTGTCTGGTAGGAAAAGTGTCCAGGGATCAGTAACAAAAGGTGGAGAGGTTATATTATCTGTGAAACTGCATTTGACCACAGTACCTGGTCTAGAGTTCATGAACCTTCCCGTAAGTGGGGGCGAGGTCATATTATAGTTCCATAGGGAACTTCAACCCTCCTACCCGTTTCCCCATTCCTGGACTGCATGAGGAAGTAGGAGGGGCAGGGCAACCAGCAACATTAGGGAATTTTGCATTAATGAAGTTTCTTTGTAAAGAACTGGAGCAGAGTGAATTCCTATTCATATTTTCCCCCTGACATCTTTCTGTTTAATGTTTGGAGTCTGGTTAGATTGCTAAGTCAGTTATTAACTGGTATTATGTTCCCATGCCTCAGGTGTTCCATCTATTAAAGCATAATGACACATAATTAACAGTCCACTTCAGAAAGATCTATGGCCTAATGCTTATAAAGGACTTTGAGCTTTTCTTGGAGTGTTTTATACATAGTCATGATTAATGCGATGGCTTGCTCTGTTTGGCAAAGGGCATCTACAGTATGCCCATTTTATAAATGAGAAAAGTGGGCCTTGTAGAGGATAATGGCTTGCTGAGAATCAGAGGGTAAATTTAATGTAGTGTCTGTGGAATTTTTCCTGGATTTTGTGGAACTGAAAATAAATTCTATGTGAGTGTGTATGTGTCTGGAAAGTGGATTTAACAGTTTTTAAGCACATGTAACCTTTTGAAGGGAAGGCTACTTCTTTGTAAGGAGGAATCATGTTTGACAAACTCACCTGAGTTTTTAAAGAGCATTAAATAGTTGTGGAAGTTAGGGATAAACAGTGATTTTCAAAGTGATTTTGAAAAGACTCCACGCAAAGGCTGTTAAATAAATTGAGTTAGTGGAAGGTTGGGAGAAATGTTTTTACAAATCAGGTATAGGGAGAGGGGACAAAGACAGAACAAAGGTTAAGCATAGATGGACATTTCTCATGATATAAACGTCAGTAAATGAGTCTAATTATTTTTTAAAAAATAAACAATGTAAGAGGGAGCACACAGTGTGAACTCCCAAGTTTATAGTCAACATGAACCCACTGGGACACTACAAAGCCACAGTGCTAGTCTTGTCTATGCAAAATGACAGGGAAGTGGTAAAGAAGGCATTTAGGTAAAAAGAATCCATCTGTATACGCTGATGGACATTCCAGTTTTTGACTCAAGAAAAAGATTCAGATATTATTGTAAACTCTTAACTACAGATGTTCACTAAGTGTATGATTCGGAACGAAGAAAGCTAGCTAAATCTTAGCGGTTGTTACAAATAATTCAGAAATTCCATTTTACCCGTTTTCATGATGCTGCGGCATCTAAGATAGTTTCATCAGTGTCCTGAGAAGACATGGACTTAAAGGAAAACAAATATATTTATTAGCCAACTCTTCAGTCTAGAAAGATACATGCTGAGAAGACATGTGGATCGGGTGCTCCCTCTTCTACCATGGCAGATGGAGCTCTGTGATACAGGGCCACCATTCATTTGCTCCATCTTTATTCCCAAATATTGCCCCACTCACCCCGCAGTAGTTAATGTTTATTGAACACATAACATGTGCCAGACACCATGCTAAGCTCTTTACATGCATTATCTCATTTAATCCTCCCGACAACCCTATGAAGTGGGCAAGATTAGTTTCAGCATTTTACAGATGAAGAACCTGAAGCACGGGGAGATTCAGGGAGATTTGGTTTAAATGGTGGAGCCAGAGTTCAGAGCAATACAGTCGGACTCCACAGAGTGTACCCTGACAGCTCTACTGAGCTATACACACTGAACTACGCTTATATTCCCCTCTCTTATATTCCCTCCTGGTAAACAGAGTTGGACAACCTAGCAAAAAACATAAAAGTCTGCCTCTAACCAAACAACAGCCACCTGTTCTTCTGGGTTTCACTCCAGATCTATAAGATGTCTTCAAAGCAGCACTGTTGAATGGAAATATTCTGTGAGCCAGATAGATAATTTAAAAGTTTCTAGTAGCCACATTAAAAAAGGCAAAACAGAACAGGTGAAATTAATTGTTAATTGTATATTTATGTTTTGTGTAACCCAATATATAAAAAATATTATAATTTTACCATGTAATCATATAAAAATTATTAATGCGTTATCAGAAACAACTCAGGATGTTAGCAGTACAATACAATGCAATGCAATACACTACCGTGTTTCCCCAAAAATAAGACCCAGCCGGACAATCAGCTCTAATGCATCTTTTGGAGCAAAAATTAATATAAGACCCGGTATTATATGATATTATATTATACCTGGTCTTATATTATATAAGACCCGGTCTTATAGTAAAATAAGGCTGGGTCTCATATTAATTTTTGCTCCAAAAGATGCATTAGAGCTGATTGTCCAGCTAAGTCTTATTTTCGGGGAAACATGGTATCTTATGAAGTGCAGTGGATAAAGTGAAATGTACCAAGCAATAAAAGTTGTGGTTAATGGAAAAATATTTCCTACTGCTTCAGTTCTAAATTTTACATTAAAATTAATTAAAAATTAAATAAGATAAAAAAATTTAGTTCCTCAGTTTCACTAGCCACATTTCAAATACTCAGTAGCTATGTGTGGTGAGTGGCTACCATATTGAATGGTTCAGCTGTATAGCAAAAGTTATTCTCTGTTTCCAAAGGCCCAGGGACTTCCAGGTACTCCATCCCCAGCCCGAACTCCTCTCAGCCCCCATCTTTTCTTCCCTGCCTATGCCCAGGGCTACAATGGACACTTGTGTAGGTTATGCACTGCAAAACTCTGGGATGTAGATCTAGTAGATTTGCTTACTTACTGTGATTGATTTTTGGAAGACGGAAGTAAAGTTTTTAAAGGAAGAAATACTTTTTCCTAACTCACACAAAGGCATTTGTTTGGCGGGGGGGAGGTGGCGGCGATGGTAGTAGCCCTTCTGTTCCATCCTAGCATTCCAGCTGCTGTGCCCAGGCATTATTCTCTTGTACACTCAGCACTTTCCAATGCCCACTGCCTATGCTTGGAAGTAATGAAGCAACTTCAGTCAACCTCTTCTCCCCTGGAAATACTCGTAATGTCACCAAGCCATAGTCACTCTTCATAGTAGTTTACCTTGGAGCAATTTGTCTTATTCATAGTTGTATCCTCAGTTCCTGGCACACAACAGTTGCTTAACACATTTACTGATTTGAATTGTTATATCAGTGTTCACTCAGGCCCCTGTATTGTGTCCTCAGTTGCCCTTAATGAAATTTAACCCAGGGCTGAGTTATCCAAGTGCTGACATGGGTCTCGTTCACCGAGTCACAGCTCACCCTTCATGTGGTACCCTTGCTCTAAATAAAAATAGGCATTATTGTTATTACTAATAATAGCTACCATTTATTGATCATTGTGTGTAAAGCATTGTGTTTAGCAATTTATGTGCATTATTTCATTTAATCTTTCAAACATCTCTAGGAGGTAGATACTATTATCCCCATTTTATGAGGAGGAAACTGAGGCACTGAGAAATTAAGTAATTTACCTAAGGTCACGCAGCTAGTAAGTGTCAAAGTTGAAATTTAAAACCAGTTCTGTCTGACTTCAAAGCCCTTCTGTGCTTGAAACAGCAGGACTGGGCTTCCCTGCTGGTATCTGGAACCTGACTGGCAAGTGACCTCACTGTAGTGGACTTCCTTCCTTTGCGGGAACTTCTCTGTCCCCAGTTCATGTGGTTTGGGCGGGGTATATACGAACCCCAGGGGTGGTCAGATGACTCTGCTTTGGCCAATCTGAGAAGTGCTTCCACCCGACCAAGTGATTGGTTCCAAGGTTAGCACGTGACCCAGGCTCATCAGTCAGGCTCCTTTTCTGCTCCACTTTAGGAAAGGAGGCATTCTTTGCCTCTGGGATTGGTTTTGCTGCTAGAATGATGTAACCTGGAGCTCCTGGTGGCCATCTTTCCCTGCTACATTGAGGAAGCTGTTTGAAGCAGGAGAGAATGAATGAGACCAGCATGTAGTGAGCAGTAGCAGTGAGTGGTGGTGAGAGCACAGCCAGCGTCATTCGAACCCTAGGACTCAGATGTGCCTGAAGCAGTCCAGGACTTCCGGGTTATGTGAGCCAATACATTTTGTTGTTGTTGCCTGCTGCAATCTAGTGATTTGCAATTGAAAGAGCCTGCCTAATATACAGACTTATTAAAAGATGGCTGTCTTTTCTTGGCGTCCCTGTTGCCATCCTGTCTACCTTTGCATGAGCCCACTCCTTCTTGGGCCTTGGTGCCTGCCTCCCTGCACTGTGCCCGGAGGCCTTGGATCCATGTAAACTCTGTTCATGTTTAGCTTGCTTCTTCTCTTTTAGGTGTGTGAGCACTGCCCTAGTGAAAGGAGATACCGCACCCAACCCCTCCTCACCGCTTCCTCCACCCTTACGCCCCATGGCACAGCTCACACACAAGGAGGAGGATTGGGCCATGAGCATTAGAGAAATCTGTTCTTTGAGACATTAGAAACATTACTCATTAACCTACTTTTGAATGCTGATTGAAAACTGTTGAACGCCTAACTCCTCTGGCCTCTGACACCCTCTGGGATCTCAGCCAGCTTTGGCCAAGGCTTTGCTTCTTATCCCCAGTTTCCTTGGTTCCCAGCCTTTCTGATCAGCTGTCTTCTTATGTAGTACTCTCAACTCTCCTATGATTCTGAACTTCCATCCTTCTACTGGTTTCCTTTCCAGTCTTTCCGGGGGCCTTCTGAGGGCATTGTTCCACTGTGAATCAACCCTCCCACACCTCCAGCCTCCTCACAGAATGAGAATATTCCCTTCTCTGCGGCTCTCTCTGCTGTGGCCTTCTCCTGGCTTCTCTTTGCTGCTTGCAGGTTGTGCAAAAAAAACCCTTTCTTCTTTAGAGTTCAAGCCATTCTTGCAAATACCCTCCTTTTCTCTCCTTTTGCCACCATCGTCTTGGTCACTGTCCCTTATAGATTCACCTGGTTCCCAGTTTTCTCTTCCAACTCTGCCATCTCTGTATTCATATATACAGCTAACTTTATATGTCTGTGATAAGTTGTGCAATTGCCTGGGAATAAAGGGAGTAGTTAATGGTGGCAAGAGTGGAAAATAAGGGAGACTTCATAAAAGACATTACCTGTGATCATGACCTTAAAAAATGAATAGCGTTTCAATAGGTCTCTTTCAGGCAGACAGAACAACTCACACAAAGGCATGGAGATGTGAAAATGCCCACGTGTTTACCTGCGTGAGCACTTGGAAGTAAGTGGTAGGAAGGAAAGAAGGAATTCATATGGGATTTGACATGATTATATTTACTTAAAATGAAGGAATGACACTAAGGAGGGTCCAATGTGGAGAATGCAAAAGAAAGAACAGCCTTTATTATAAAAGGGGGGAAGGAGTACTTTGGAAAGTACTTCAGAGGTGGGATGATAGGTAAATGACAAGATCGTAACTTTGTTGGGTTGATGGTAAAAAGAGAAGGGGAGTAATTAAAGCAGTTCATAATAAGACTAGGGATTTTGAGAGAAGGGATAGTGGAAGAAGAGTTGGAAGGATTTGCAGAGCAGACTGGTTATGAGGGAGCAGGGAGCAGAGTGGGGAAATCAGGCCAGACACCTGCTGCTTGGGAGATAGGAGAGATTGGGGCCCTGCCTGATGATGGTTGATTTGAAGGTGTAGGATGCTGCTGGGAAAAAACAGCTGCATACTAGATATGAATCAAACTACTTGGCCTTTTAATTACCTTATGTATAAAGAGTAAGATAACTTTATTTCCCAGTGATAAAAATGACTTAAGATGTTTCTTAAACTGTTTTATAGAATACTACAACTCTGGGAGATGTTAAGGTTCAAAGGAAATAGAGTTCTATGATCAAATAGGGTTGGGAAATTCTGCATTCTGTGTGACTCACTGAGTCTATTTATGTATTTAAAGCTCTGAGAAATGCACACAAGAAACCAGTGTGACATTGTTTAACACAGCTTTTCCCAAACATACCTGTTCATTCATTCAGCAAGCATGTGGTAAGCACATACTATGAGAGTATGTTTTTGGTACTGTGCTGGCCACTGGTCCTACAGTAGAGAATAAAATCAGCCAGTGTCTCTGCCTTTATGAGATTATAGTCTGGTATAATCTGACAGGTTCTGAGAAACACAATTTGTGAAGCTTTGAGTTAAGGTGTTTAGCTATTCCTGTTTGCGATGGAATGGAGTGATTGTTGCCCTACTTGTCACTCTGCCTCCATGTCTCTGTTTTACACCAATACCTCCACCTCTTTGCAGAATGTTTCTTGCACCTCTTGCCTTGGGCATAGACAGAGCTGATGACAAGGTAACTTTCAGGTATGGGAAGTTGGTGACCTGCCCAAGGTCACCCAACAAGTTAATGGCAGAACCAGAGCCAGAACCCCAGCTCATCTGGCTCTGGATCCTATGCTCATTCCACTCTTGGTGAGAAGGGACCGTTTAAAATGCCTGAAAATTGAAAAAAGAATTAGGTATATTCAACAGCTTGAGTAAAATATTATGGATTATGCCAATTTAATCAATAATATCAGGGTCGACCTAGGTATCACCACCACCACCACCACCACCACCGCCACTACCACCATTGTCATTATTAACGTTGAGTAATTGCTATGATCCATGCTAAGCACTTTATAAATATGTTTTCTTACTTAATTTTTATAGCAACTCTATGAAGGGAATTATTATTTTTTTCTTATAGATGAGGACGCAAGCTCCGAGAGGTGTGTAGCATGTTTGTGTTTACACAACTAGGAATGAGCAGAGCCAAGCTTCCATTCTAGGCTGTTTTCAGAGTCCAAACTCTTAACTTCATTTTATAGAAGTATTTACTCTGGTTCTAGACTTCCCTCTCAGAATCAGTCTGTCTTTTCTCCCTTGCCATTTCAACTCACCTAGCTCCTTCTCCTTTGAAAAAACCTGATCTTAGAAAGGATCTGATCATTCATTTATTCCATACATCAGGTAATCGTTCTTCAGTTTTTTTTAATGTTTATTGGGGAATATTGTAGAACAGTGTGTTTTTCCAGGACCCATCAGCTCCAAGTCAAATCATTGTTTTCAATCTAGTTGTGGAGGGTGCAGCTCACTGGCCCATGTGGGAATCTCACCGGGGACCTAAGTGTTATGAGCACTGCACTCTAAACAACTGAGCCAACCCGCTGCCCCCATTCTTTAAATATTTAATAAGGATCTATTATGTGAAGAAACTGTTTTAGGAGCTGAGGATCCAGCGGTGAATACACAGACTAGGTTCCTACTCACGTGAAACTTACAATCAGTGGAGGGAGCACATGATAAAAAAAAAAAATCAAGAAAAATGTCACAGTGATAAGTATCATGCAAAGAATTAAAATATGGATCTGAGAGTAGCTGGTTGTCTACTTTAGATGGGGTAGTCAATGGAAGGTCTTTTTGCGAAAGTGGCATTTAAGCTGAAATTTCAATTATAAGAAGTTGTCGGCTAGAGAGAGAGCTAGAGAGACAAGGTGGAATGAATGAGTTTATAGGTAGAGGGAGCATCATGTGCAATGACCTCACTGTGAATTTGCTGTGTTTGAAGAATAGGAAGAAGGCTGGTGTGGTTGAATCATAGTGGGCCAGTGGGGGAGTGGTACTAGATGTGATTGGACAAGTCGGTGGTATGTTGGGTTAAGGAGATTGGGTTTTTAGTCTGAGTGCCGGGAATCCATTGGAGGGTATAAGCAGGACTGAGGATATGAACTGATTTATGTTTTTAAAAGTTTGTGTTGATTGATGAATGGAGAAATGATTATAAGAGATAAAGAAAGAAGTAGTGAGATGTATTAGAAGGATGTTGCAATAGTTCTGACAAGGGGTGATGATGGCTGTCTCAGTTAATTGCCCAAGTAATGCCGTGTAACAAACATCCCCATAAACTCAGTGGTGTACAGGAATAAGGATTTATTTTTGCTCATGAGTTGATGGGATGGCTGGGTAGTTCTGATCTGGGCCAGGCTCAGCTGATCTTGACTGGCTGTCCATGTGTCTGTAATCAACTATGGGTGAGGTAGGCAGCTCTGTGATGTTGCCTGGGCTCTCTGATGTGTTTGGGATGACCAGCTGGCTGTCAACTGTCTAGGATGGCCTCAGTTGCAATGGCTGGGACAACTCTGCTCTCCTCTGTTTGTTTATATTACATCCTCTAGTAGGCTAGCCTGGGCTTGTTTGCAGGCTTGTCCAGTCATATTCTCATGGTGATCACAAAGAAGCAAGAGATGAAGTAGGAATGAGCAAGCAGATTTTTAAGCCTTAGCTTGTGTGAAGTTTGCTACTGTCCAATTGATCAAAACAAGTTACATGGGTACAGGCACAGTTAGTGTGGGAAGGCATTGCCAAAGGGCAGGGATCCAGAGAGGTGTGAAAAGATACAGGAGGTATGAAAAATCAGGGCCATTAGTTCAGTCTATTTATTGCACTAATGGGAGAAGAGTGAAGTAGAGACTTGAATATTCAGGTTTAGAATATCTTAGAGGTACAGTCCAAAGAACAAGCTGATGGATTAGATTTGGGTATGAGAGAGAGAGAAATGAATCAAAGAACTTGTAGATTTTGGGCTGAGCAGCTGGGGAGATAGTGAGGCCATTTACCCAGATGGCAAAGACTAGGTAAAGAGCAAGTTTTGGGGGCATATCTAGAGTTCTGTTTTGCCATGTTATGTTTGAGATACCTGTTAGATACTTAAATAAAGATGTTAGGTTTGCAATTGGATATATAAACTTCAGGTTCTTGGAGACAGGGCTGATAGTGTAGATTTTGGAGTTATCAACATATAGGTGGTATTACAAGCCATGGAAGTAGATGTGGCCACCCTGAGAAGAATGTATAGATGAAGAAGCAAAGCAAGCCCTGGATAGAGCCCTGGTGCACCCCAGTTTGTAGAAGTAAGGCAGAAAAATAGAAGCCAGCAAAGAAGACTAAGACAATTCAGGTTCTGAGATCAGAGAAAAATCCAGGAAACGTTGGTGTCACAGGGAACCAGGAGAAACTAAGCATTGCAAGGAGAGCATGGTCAGCTGTGTTAAACACTGCTGGGAGGTCAAGTAGGATAAGAACTGAGAAGTGACCACTGGATTTGGCAACAAGGTGGTCCTTGGTGACCTTGACAAATGCAGTCTTTGTGGAATGATGGAGATAGTACTCCAGTTGGAGTGGATTGAGGAAAGCACATGATGAGAAGTAGAGACAGCAACCCAGATTCCATCTTTCAAGAACTTGTGCCATGAAGGGACTCAGAAGGGACGTGATAGTTGGAGGTGAATGTAGGTCAAGAGAATGGCTTATGTTTAGGAATGTAAGTGATGCTACTGTGTCCAAGGGGATGATGACCAGTAGAGAGGGATCAGGTGCATCGGAGAGAGGGAGAAACTGCAGACCGGAAAGGGTTGAGATGGCAAGAGAGGATGGGATTGAGAATTTAGAATAACCTTTAGTCTGAATGTAATGTACTACAGAGGTGTTAGCATTCTCTATTTTATTTCAAATTTTGGAATGAAAGGGTATATCCACTATTAGAACAGTTTCAGCCATCAGCCAGGGTAGGGACGTATGTGAGTTCTGTTGCCACAGTGGCAAGTTGAGTGCCTCTGTGTTAGGTTCACTCAGCTACTGTTGAGAAGGGACCCCTTTGGAATTATTCTGCTCTGTAGGTGGTGCTCATTGTGTCTTGTGATGATGGTGAAACTGGTAAATTCAGTTTCTTAGATTTTGATGTGAGTAGCAAGTTGGGCAGGTCTTGAGCAGAGCTAAGAAGGAAATATGAATGAATGTGCCAATGTGTCTCTTCTTTGCCCAGGTTCTAAATACCAGTATGACTTGATATTTTGATCAATATAAAGTATCCAGCAATGCGCTATTACCATTTTTGCGTAGACTAGCAAGCAGACCTTGGGGTGATTGGCTCATGCAGTTCAGTAGATCCTAGACAAGACACACATTCTGGAATTCCAGCTGAGTGATAGAAGTTTTGTACTTTAATTTAGTGTAACTTCAATTTTAAAGAATAATGTAAAGCAAATGTATTAAATAAATGGTAATTTAAAATGTGATTTGTGTAAATTCAAGTGTGCTATTTAAGCAACTATTTTCATTAATCCTCCTGGAGTATGTGTTCCGTGTGTGTTGGGTGAGGATGGTGGTGTGAAAAATGCAGTGCCCTGTCTTAGCATTGGAAGATTTTGCTTAACAACCTTGGAAAATTTTTGTTCAGTTGCTTTGAATCTGGTTTGCTGTTTCACTGCTTTAAAATATCAATATCTACTTGTGCAATTCATATTGTGAACTGAGAACCACATCTGTCACCAACTCTGTTTTTTAGAGCTTTCTGATTTTGCCAACATAATACTGAAAAGGACACTTGCCAGGGCCTTAGTAATTTTTATATAGTAATCTGTGGAATGTTAGCCCTATGTAAGCAGAAATATCATGAAGTCAAGAAGTAGGGTTTAAATCAGATGAAGTAGGAATCTCAAAATGTAAATGCTATGTGAAGCGGTAGATCTTTGGGACTGTTGGTGTTTTCTGTTACATTGAGTCATTCAGGAGGCAACATTTGAAAATATTTGACCTCTCAGGAAGGCACATATGAGTATTAGCACTTAAAAAATTTTTTATAGCAAATGTTTATATTAAATTATTAACAGTACATTACATTATTAGCATTATGTATTATTAACATAATATTTACATTTTTGTCATGTATTGGAGAATAAATCTTAAACTGAATTTCATTCACCTTTTTCCTAAAATGAGCTTAAGATAATATTTAACAGATATAGACCAAGGATGCCTATCTCTACGTACCTATTTACCTATCTCTACACTTTATACCTATTTTTTGAGTTAACAAGAAAGTAACCTATTTAGCTCAGTCCACATAGAAATGCTTTTTACAAGGCTTTATTTGCTAAGCTATTATCAAGTGTTAATACAAGAAATACTCAGGTGAGGAATGTTTTTATAATATCTTCTCAAACTTCTATTGAAGATGTTTCATTATCCTTTATGATCCCACAAACTAGTTTCTTCTTAGAATTTAATAACAGGGAAAGTTTTTCTTTTGGTATGTACCTGATCATAAAAAATTACTATTCTATGAGGCATATGTTATCCTTTATTCCCTGGATTTTGAGAAGCTTCAAATATAATGCACAATTGCAATAAATGCCCTAGTGTTCGAGTTATCAGTGCACAGTAGAATTGCAGCATATGTGCATTTGATTTAGAGGAACTCAGCTCTATGGGTCAACAAAGAATAGGGAAAGAAACAACAATTTAAAGGGTGTGGGTGATTCTGTTCACCACTCCATTCCATGAGCATGTGCCCCAGAGGGTGTGTGCTTTGGGAGATGTATGAATCTACTGCTTCCTTGGCTGTCTTAGTTTGCAGAGGTTTTTTTCTTGAGCATCTCATGGTCCTGAATGTGATTTTAGTGATTAAAGATAAGTAATTTTCACAGAAACCGTCCCTTAAGTGTAAGCCAACTACTTTATCTAATGCCAAACCAAAAATTCAGTAATCGATTTTTTTTCTGTGTTAGATTGTTTGCAAAATGCCACCATAATTTCCTCACCTGTATCTACTCCACTTTGAGTAGTCACCTCCCGTAGTGCCTCTGGGCTTGACCATGTGAGTTGCTTTGCCCAATGAGGCAACAGCAAGGGTAAAGCATTTAGAGAAATGGAATGTGTTGTGTATTGGGGGTTGGTCTCTTTTACTGCTCTTCTCAGGAACCCTGAAGACTATATAAATAAACCCAAATTATTCTGTTGAAGAGCCCACATAGAAGGAAACTGAGGTGCCCTGGCCGATAGCCTGTAAGTACCAGAAATGTGAGTGAGGCCACCCTAGATATCCAGGTTAGAATTACCCACCCAGTCTACACAATCATGAGAACCAATACATTTTTTACCAGTTTTATGCTACTAATTATATAGAGTAGGGGTTTTTTTGGTTGTTGTTGCTCATCAAAAGCTAACTGATATAACTTCCAGTGCTAGTGGACATTTTTGCTGTTGCTGTGTTGGATTTATCCAGAGTCAGTCTCCAGCGTCGCCCATGTCTCCTGTGGAATATTTAAGACTAATTTTGACCATATTCCAGTTTTGCCTATGTGATGATGTGAGAACCAACCTTCATGTCAACTTTGGTTCTACTGTTTTTTTCTCTGCCATTTGTTTTCTGATATCTGTTTTTACTCTTAATCCTCATCTGTATATTTTTAAATGTGCATGTATTTTTTATTTTTATTTTATTGAGAACAAATTTAGGTAACATAAAACTGAACAATTTTAAAGAGTATAATCCAGTAGCGTTTAGTATATTAAACCATATACTATGTGTTTAGTTGTGCAGCCATCTCCACTATCTAGTTCCAGAAGATTTCTATCACTCCAAAAAGAACCCCATGACCTCCAATTCTCTCCTCATCCTATTCAAACGTTAATCTACTTTCAGTCCCTATGGATTTACCTATTCTGGACATTTCATATAAATGGAATCAACACAACATGTGGCCTTTTGTGACTGGCCTCTTTCACTTAGTATAATGTTTTCAAAGTTCCTCTACAGTGTACCATGTATCGGTACTTCATTCCTTTCTTATGGTGGAATAACATTCCATTCCATCAGTTGATGGACATTTGGGTTGTTTCCATTTTTTGGCTATTATGAGTAATACTACTATGAGCATCGTGTACAAGTTTTGTGTGAATATGTGTTTTCAATTCTCTTGGGTATATACTTAGGAGTGAAAATGCTGGGTCATATGTTAACTCTGTGCTTAACTTTTGAACAACTACCACACTGTTTTTCACAGTGGTAGTACCAGTTTACATTCTCACCAGCAGTGGATGAAGGTTCTGATTTCTCCACATTATTGCCAGTACTTCTTATTTTTCATTTTTTAAAATTATAGCCATCCTAGTGTATGTGAAGTAGCATATCACTGTGGTTTTGATTTACATTTTCCTAATAGCTAATGATCTTGAGCATCTTTTCATGTGTATTGCCCACTTTAACACCTTCTTTGGAGAAATGTCTATTTAAGTCCTTTACCCATTTTTAAATTGTGTCTGTGTTTTTTTATTGTTCAGTTGTAAATGTTCTTTATATATTCTGTATACTCTGCCCTTACCAGATATGTCAGTTACAAATGTTTTTTCCCATTCTGTTGGTTGTCTTTTTACTTTTTTCATAGTGTCCTTTCGTATACAAAAGTTGTTAAGTTGATGAAGTCCAATTTATCTGTTTTCTTTTGTTGCTTATGCTTTTAGTTCATGTTTAAGAAACCATTAGCTAATGTAAGGTCACAGAAATTTATAAATATGTTTCCTCTAAGAGTTTTATAATTTTATTTCTTACACTAAGTCTTTGATATATTTTGAGATCATTTTTGTATATGGAGCAAAGTAGAGGTCCAAGTTTATTCAGATCCAGTTGTCCCAGCACCATTTGTTGAAAAGAATATTCTTTCCTCATTGAATGATCTTGGCATCCTTGTCAAAAATCAACTGTTCACAGATATATGGGTTTATTTCTGGACTCTCAATTCTGTATTGTTGCTATACATCTGTCCTATGTAGTACCTCACTATTTGGATTATTGTAATATTGTAGTAAGTTTTGAAATTGATAGTGTGAGTCCTCCAACTTTGTTCTTTTTTTTTTCAAGATTGATTTGACTATGCAGTATTACTGTATGAGTTGTTGTCCATTTCTGTTTGTTGTATAACAAATGTCAAAATGAATGATTACATGAATGTATGAAACTGTTCTGTGGACTAATTGACTCATTATCTGAAAAAATGACAAGTGAAGAAGAGGAAACATTTAAGGGAAGGAAGAAGGTTGACAGGGATTAGAGATGAATGAAATAAGAATGGGGTGGTCAAGAATGATATAATATATATACCAGTTATCTATTGCTATGTAACAAACCACCCTAAATTTAAAGGCACACAACAACTACCGTGTCATCACACTCATGGATTCTGTAAGTTAAGAATTGGGTGGTGCTGAGTGTCTACTCCACAACGTCTGTGCTCTTATCTTGAAAATCTTGATAGCTAGGAGCGACTCAGACAACTTGGAGCTGAAATCATCATCTCATATGTCTGATTCCTGGGCTGGCATGATTTGAAGGCTGGGCTCAGCTGGAATTCTGCGCCAGAACACCTATAGGTGTGGCTTCTCCATTTGGTGGGAGCATCTCTTAGTATGGTAGCAGGGTTCTAAGAGGGACTGTCAAAAGAGTGAGAGTCCAGAATAATTAGGCAGGAGCTACTTGACCTTTTCTGACTTAGCCTCAGATGTCACATTGTATGCCTTCTGCTGTACTGTATTAGTCAAAGGAGTCAAAAGCCCACTCAGCTTCAAAGGGAGGAGACGTAGACCCTGACTTTTAACGGTGTAGTCAATGAATTTGCATCTATTTAAAAAAAACAAAAAACAGGAGCATTACATATCATAAATGGGTCATATAATGACAATGATGGGTAGAAATAAAGAACAGGAAAGTACATTATCTATTTACTTCATTAGAGATAGGACACATGGAAAAGGTCACTGGACATTTTCCAAACAGTAGTTAGATAGTGGTTTATATCCCTGATATTTTTTTAATGTTGTTTATAATATTCATTTATTACAAGTGATGTATGGGATTGTTTTCTATGAAATTAGTATTTTTATCAGTTTGCTTTTTTTCATCCTAGAAATCAGGTATATAACAGTTGGCATTTCAGTTACGAAAATTCTTCAAGAACTGAGCTGCACAAGTCTTAGAAGCAAGAGTAACAATTTCTCGGGTCAAATTTGCCTTCTTGTTTTAGTATTGTGATGCTCACCTTTGGTGATCTTTTTAATGATTCTTTTATAAAAAGACTGCAATTTGAATACGTATATGCACTTCACTTGAGTCCCCACTGTGCTTTGGTACTTTGTTAATTTGTGCAGAATTTTCATTTTGTCATGGTGTAAAATTGAAAAGAAAACTTCTGCTTCCATGAAATTTGAAAAGTGGAAAGGAAAATAATAATAAAGGGAAGGAAGGAGTTACAACAAGGACAAATGTGGCATAGACTGTAGTTTTATTTTTGGTTGCTAGAGTCACATATTTCTGTTTGTCCAAAGAGATAGTATCGTATTACATTATTGTGTAGCTCAGTTGACTCAAGGAATCATTGGAAGAGCGCTCATGATGAGCTAGGTAGGGTGGTAATATTATAACATTCTTGAGGAAGACATTATTATAAAGAAGAGCCCACTCACCTTTTTTCTGCTTTTATTTGTCTGCTGTGGTTCTTTTTTTTCACCGCCTTCCTCCCTTTTTTCCCTCCTTTCACCTTTTCAATTCTCTTTCTTACCAGTTCCAAAGTGTTGGGTGATAGGGACTTGGAAAACCATTTAAGGGAAAACCCTTAAACATATTTAAACATTTTTTGTTATGGAAAATTTCAAACCTAAACAAAAATAGGATAGTATAATGTACTCCTTTATCTATCATGCAGCTTCAGTAGTTATCAACTAAAGAATAGTTCTGTCTATACTCCCAAATACTCCTCACTGGATTATGAAGCAAATCACAGACGTTATTTTTTTCTCTAAAATTTTCAGTATGTACTCTAAAAGATAGGAACTCTTAAAAATACATCACAATACCATCATCACACACACACCCCAAATTCCAACCCAACACTATCTTGATATAATCAAATCTTAATATCATTAAATAACTCTTACCCCAAAACCTTAATATCATCATTATCCAGTTAGTATTCAAGTTGCCACAATGTCTCATACATTTCAACTAGTGAAGATGTCTCTTAAGACTTTTAAAATTTATTGAATCCTCCAGCCAAGGAGCACATGTTGGTATTTGATTACTTTATGTATCATTTCCAAATTTCTTTATTCTCATGTTTTCTTTTAGTATAAGGTGCTGAAAATCACTTTAACCATGTGAGATACTTGTTATTGTTTCCCTCTGAAGTAGCAAGAAGCAGAAAGAGAAATATTTGTTTTGTATCAGAAATTCTCACATCTGGGAAGAACTAGTGCCAGAATATTGTCACTTACAGTGAATCCACTTAAATTTCATAGTAAGTAGTAATAAAAAAAAAAAAAAAAGAAAAGAAAAAAGAAAAGCCCAGTATGATTTGGACTTTATCCTGAAAAATAAAGTGAAAACATGTTTATTTTATCTCATGTGTAGCACCACTTAGAGTATACTTGCTAACTCTTAGAACAAAGAGTGAGTGAATCAAGTATTGTTTTCTTGAGATAATTTTGCTGATGAAAATGCATGATAAAGTTTTACTTCCTTCACTTTACATTTGAATTTGTCAGCACAAATTTAAAGAGGGCTGTTTTTTCAGAAGCATTAGAAAACTATCAATTTTTTGCCAGAGTGTATCTATTAGGTAGAATAAAGGTTAAGCCACTATAACAAAGAACCATTGTATGTGATTTCACAAATGAGATAGAAGTGCATTTCTTTCTTACCATGTTGGTTAGCTCATCTAGGCTGGTGGGGCAGCTCTGCTCCATGAAGTCATTCAAGGACCAGGTTCTGGTTCCATTTTATTCCTCCTCCTTTCCAGTGCGTGATGCCTGGAATGCATAAAGGAAGTTGAGTCTGCCATGTGCACTTTCCAGCTGGTGGGAAGGTGGGAAATGCTCTAACTCCAGGGAAAGTAGCTTGTCTTTAAGTTTAGGATGATCCACATACCACTTCTGTACATATCCCTTGGCTTGTTAAGAAAAGAAACAACAGACCAAAATGGAGTTACTTTTTTTAAAGCCATGTCACCATACCAAAACTTAATAACTAGCCTAATTATAGTTTCAGACTCTCCCAGGAATGGAATCTCCTGATCTACTTGATAAGACTCCTGCCATTCCCTTAGGGAAGGAGTCCCTGCCGGAAATAATCGACTCTTAATTTCTTAGTCCTATACTTTTTTTTTTGCCTCAAAAACCTTCTGTTTTGTACAACTCATTCTAGTACCCTTTTAGTTGCTAGATGGGATGCTGCTCAATTCATCAATCAATAAAGCCAATTAGATCTTTAAATGTAGTTGGTTGAATTTTGTTCTTGAACAGATTTTAACTTAGATTGCCACATCTAACTGCAAAGAAGTCTGGGAAATATCGTCTCTAGCCCGTATGTCCAGGAAGAAGGAGAGAATGGATTGGTGTGTGTGAAGAGGGTGAGGGTGAGGAAGGGAGCAAAAAGCACTGTCCCAGAGTATCTTAGTATTTTAATTGTAAATCATTCTGTATTCCGTTTTTTTTTTTTTTTTTCCTTTTTAATTTTATTGAGGAACAGTGTGTTTTTGGCCCATCAGCTCTAAGTCATCGTCCTTCAATCTAGTTGTGAAGGAAGGACGCAGCTCAGCTCCAAGTCCAGTTGCCACTTTTAATCTTTAGTTGCAGGGAGCGCAGCCCACCATCCCATGTGGGAATTGAACCAGCAATCTTGTTGAGAGCTCTCACTGTAACCCACTGAGCCATCTGACTGCCCCTCTGGAAGTTCAGCAGCAGCTCGTTGTCTTCAATCTAGTTGTGGAGGGTGCGACTCACTGGCCCATGTGGGAATCGAACCGGGAACCCTGTTGTTCAAAGCTTGCGCTCTAACTAACTGAGCCATCCAGCCGCCCTGTATTCTGTTTTGACACTTCTATTATGTTATTTTATTTCTTACTAGCTCCCTAACTGCAAGATTCTCATTTGCCAGTGGCACTGAGCGTGATTGGAGCAATTGTCTAACATCACTCTCATTGACTTCTTGAAAGCTCTCTTCTTTTGATGACTTGGTATTTCATTTACAATTGTATTGTTGACTGTTGCATCTCTCATTCAGTGAGAGAGAATGACCAGCAGAGCAGACCCGAGTAATGTGGATGGGATATTGGATTGCGGCCTATGTAGTCACTTGATTAATGAATATTTTTGTATTTGGACAACTTTTGTTTCTCTCTAGCACCACTTAACTATGACTCTCCTGTACAGTAAATATATTTGTTGATTCTTGGAAGTGTTGCATATGGTTTGTTTTCTAAAACGTCTTCCTTCATCCATTAGTCTTTTATCTCTTTTTTTTTCCATTTTACAAATGGGGAGGCCCCCAAACCCAGTCTCAGCCAAAGACAGCAGGAAGGACCTGGTGTGAGATCCAAACCTGACTGAAAGAGTACCTGTTATATTCGTGCATATACCTGTATCATATGGACAATTAGAAACAACTCTCTGAGTGCAGCACTGCTCAGTCTATTTCTAGGTTCACTTCCTCCCAGTCCAATTACCCACCATATGGTAGTGGACTGGGGTTGGGGATACATTACCAGGAGAGATGAGATAGGTCCACTGGCCTTTGTCACTTTTGCCTTTTGTCCCAAGAAGTCTTCTCTTTAGATGGTACTAGATGATAAGGGTTTTACTAGATATCTTTGATGCTTGGATTCCTCACTAGTCCAGCTTCAGTAGATCAGCAGACAAGTACCCAAACCTTTGTAACCTACAACATGTCTACTGGCTGAAAGGAGAAATAGTTAAGACTTTCAAGAAAATACAGGTCATCATTGGGTGCCTTTGTTTAAATAGATAAGAAAGGTTACAGTATTAACTTTCTTTTGAGAGCTGAAATGTTGCCTAATTCTGGAATAGCTCCAATTCATGATGTTAAATGGGGAACCTAGAATGTATGCTTTATTCTGATAGAAGTCAGCCTAGCATTTTTTTTTTCTTTTGCTTGTATTTCTGCTACATAATTCCCCTTTTATAAAAGGAAATTGGGGCTTGAGAGTGTACATTGCAGTAGAGAGCATGGTTAGATTTGTTCTTATATAATAATGACCCATTTTAGGTATGTTTGAACTGAAATACGATCTACAGATATTGCTGGCAGGCACACAGCATTTGATTTCTGAGATAAATGTCAGTCTCATGTTTATTCATGTTGGGTTTCTTAAAATTGCAAACACACTGACTTTGTCATAAACCTATGATAAGATGTGTAATAGGCAATGTGTTCTGATGAAAAGTTCTGAAACCAAGGGCTTTAACTAAACTCTGCTAATCTTAGAGTATTTCCAAATACCGTGTTTCCCCAAAAATGAGACCTAAGCAGACCATTAGCTCTAATGCAGCTTTTGGAGCAAAAATTTATATAAGACCCAGTATTATATTATATTATATTATATTATATTATATTATATTATATTATATTATATTATATTACCTGGTCTTATAGTAAAATAAGACCAGGTCTTATATTAATTTTTGCTCCAAAAGATGCATTAGAGCTGATGGTCTGGCTAGGTCTTATTTTCAGGGAAACACGGTATTAGATTGAATTATATGATATTGCTGATGGTGTAGGTAAAATAGTCCTGGATATTGGCAGTTTTGTGTGGCTCAACCTAATGAGATGAGAATTTCAACAACCTTGAATCACTCTGCTCCTTCTTGTAAGGAGTTCATCCTTTCCCTACGCTGGTAACTAGGCCGTTTGTTCTTATTTACTGTACCCTTTACCATGCTATCATTTGGTAATTCACAGTCACTTTTGTTTTCATCTATCTCTGACCATCTTACCTGGTTAGCACCTCTGTTTCCTTGGTTAAAAATACTATGAAAGGTTAAATAGACAAGCACGGACCGCCCTAGTAGCTACTTACTAGAAAAAAAAAAAAGAAAAAGAAAATCAATTTTTCCCCCTGGCAAAACCTTTCACAATGAAAAAGGTACTAAGCTTTTTTGGCTAAAATTGCCAGACCATAAAATTGAGTGCCTTTAGGCTGGTACTCAGATTTGCAACACTGGACAGAGAATAGAACTTCTTGGAGGTGTGGGCTTCTCATGGGTGGAACAGTGACAGTTTCCATTATCCACTTCAGAATATTGGTGTTCAAAGACTAATGTGTTAAGCTTTCCAAACTTTAAAAAAATATATTTTTAATTTTTTTGAAAATTGAGGTATAAATGACATATAACATTAAATTAGTTTTAGTTGTACAATATTATTTGAAATTTGTATATATTGCAAAATGATCGTATAATAGACTAGACAATAAGTTTAGTTAACATTAAGATTTACTTTCTTAGCAACTTTCAAATATGCAATACAGTGTTATAAACTATAGACACCATGCTGTGCATTACATACCCAGAACTTATTTATTTTATTACTGGAAGTTGGTACCTTTTGGTCCCTTTCACCCACTTTGCCCAACCCCCAACCCCTGCACTTGGCAACCACCAGTCTGTTCTCTGTGCAGTATCTGAGCTTGTGGTTTTTCTTTTTTGTTTTTTGTCTCCACATATAAGTGATATCATGTGGTATTTGTCTTTCTCTGACTTATTTCACTTGGCATAATACCCTTGACGTCTGTCCACATTGTTGCAAATGTCAAGATTTCATTCTTTTTTATGGCAGAATGATATTCCATTGTGTATATTTACCACATCTTCTTTATCCATTCATCCATCGATGGACACTTAGGTTGTTTCTATATCTTGGCCATTGTAAATAATGCTGTAGTGAACAAGGGGTGCATAAATCTTTTCAAGTTAGTGTTTTTATTTTCTTTGGATAAGTACCCAGAAATGGAATTGCTGGATCATGTGGTGTAGTTCTATTTTCAATTTTTTTGCGGAAGCTCCATACAATTTTCCATAGTGACTACCCCAGTTTATGTTCCCACCAACAGTGCACAAGGATTTCCTTTTTCCCACATCCTCGCCAATGCTTATTATTTCTTGTCTTTTTGTAAACAGCCATTCTGACAGGAGTGAGGTGGTATCTCATTGGGGTTTTGATTTGCATTTTCCTGATGATTAATGATGTTGAGCATCTTTTCATGTACTGTTGTCCATCTGTATGTCTTCTTTGGAAAAATATTCATTTAGATCTTCTGCCCATTTTTAAACTAATTAATTTTTTTGCTATTAAGTTGTATGAGTTTATATATATGTGTACGTATGTATATATGATATTAACCAAATTACATACAATATACATGCTTTGCAATTATTTTCTCTCATTTGGTAGGTTTTCTCTTCATTTTGTTGATGGTTTCCTATGCTGTGCAGAAGCTTTTTAGTTTGATGTAGTACCGCTTGTTTAATTTTGCTTTTATTGCCTTTGTTTTTGGTGTCATATCTAGAAAAAACCTCTCTAAGACCAATGTTAAGAAGCTTACCACCTACGTTTTCTTCTAGGAGCTTTGTGATTTCGGGTCTTACATTTAAGTGTTAATCCATTTTGTGTTAATTTTTGTGTATGGTATAAGGTAGTGATCCAATTTCATTCTTTTGCATGTGGCTGTCCAGTGTTCCCCGACACCATTTATTGAAGAGACTGTCCTTTCCCCATGTATATACTTGAACCCTTTGTTGCAAATTAAATGACCATGTATCCATGGCTTTATTTCTGGGTTCTCTACTGTGTGCCATTGATCTATGTCTGTTTTTGTGCCAACACCATCGTGTTTGTAATGTAGTTTGAAATCAGGGGTTGTGATGCCTCCAGCTTCATTCTTCTTTCTCAAATTGCTTTGGCAATTTGGGGTCTTTGTGGTTCCATACAAATTTTAGGATTGTTCAGGTTTCCCAACTTTTAACAATTAGCAGCCAAGGTAAAGACAATAGTGTTGTTGTGTTCAACTCCAATAAGATACAGGGAAAAGCGCTTAAGTGGAAGCTTTGAGTTTTATTTAAAGATGTTTGTAACCATAGTTTGTGCCTCTGCGATTCTTATTTCTGAATGGGTCAGCTATTTGTGGTATGGCGAGATAAAGCTGGAGTACTCTGAAATTTTGTTTTATCTTCCTTTTTAAATTTACAGCGCCAAACCTATTATTTCCTTAATTCTGAGAGAACATCTCCCTTCAGTTTTTAGTACTGAGATATTGGTGTGCCTCTTAGTGATGCCTCGGAAGTCAAAAATTCTCTCGGTTGAAATCTAGAGATTGCATCCAATTGTTTTTAGCCATTTCCCTAAACTAGGAGGCTGAAAGCAGCCTGCTGTGCTCGTCCCTTCAGTTCTCCCTTCCCTTCCACTAGAGAGGCCATGTAATGTAGTCGTTAACAGTGCAGGCTCTGTGGTTAGACTGACTGTATTAATAAAACCTGGCTCTTATTCTTACTATGTGGTTTGTAAAATATAGGTGGTAAAAGTACCTACTTGAGAAAGTTTGTTGAGAGAATTAAATGATACATCTAAAGTGCATAATGCTTAGAACAGTGACAACATATAACAAAACAGTAAAAGCTTGATAATGGTAATTACAATTTTTATTAGTTTTCTGTACGTATAGTAATTCTATAGGGATACTCCCTGATTCTCCAATGGTTGTTTATCGCTCTGGATTTCACTGATCTTATCAAAAGGTCATTGGATTGACCTTTCAGGATAATGTTGTTTACTTTTAGGTCAGGCTGCTCTCAGCCTCCTCCTTGCTTTGGCCCAGTTTTCACAATACTTGGCAGGTATGTGTTGCATACTTTGTAGTTTGAGGTTGAAGGCCATCTTTTGTTCATTGGAAGATGGGATTATTTTTCTCTGTTTTCATGTTTCATAGTTTGAATAGGCTTTTAAGGGAGGAGAGTAGAGAACATATACCTTTACACTGCCATCTTCCAATAATTTTCTGATTTTCAGAGACAACCATCTTTGTTTTTTAAAAACATTTTAGTACTGTCAATTTCTAAGTAACATACTTGTTTCCACTTCTTTATTTTTCAATTTTAGGTATGCTCTATTGACTTCCTACTAGCACTATGGGGGATATAGCTTTCTTTCACAACATACTCCTCCACTCACACCCAAGCACATTTCCTGCACTGTTATCCCACTATATTTTATGAATAGTAAGATTATTACTTATTGTTTACCTTATTGTGATGTTCTAGGTATTCTTTATAACTAAACTCTATACAATACTGTGATAATTTTTCCTTTTCTGTATATGTTTTGTTCCCTGTAATTAATTGATTTATTTAATTTTTAAAAGTTGACTAAGTTTTACTAATTTATTGTAAATCTTCTCCCAATACCTTCAGGCTCATCTCCTGAAAGAACTCTTTCTAAGAAACTTTTAAATTGATCTAATTGGCCTCGTTGCTTTCTTGGGTTACTGATTAATGTCATTTTAGGATATTCCTTCTCCATCATCTGGGAGATTCTCTTTACCTCTCTTTTTTGTTGGAACCTTTGTTTCCTAGATTCCAGGTAGATTGTAGTTTACTTCTTTATTTTGATAGAGTACATCCTCAAGTAGCTTTTGGAGAAGGGTGAATAAGAGATAAAACTTTAAAGCCTTGCATCTTTGAAAAACGTCTTTATTGTGCTGTCACTGCATTGATAGTTTGTCTGAGTATAGAATTTTAGGTTAGAAATCAATTTCCTCTGGAATTTTTCTCCATTGTCTTCTAGTTCTAGTATTGCCCTTGATGGTTGCCATTCTGAATTTGATCCATTTTATGAAATACTTTTAAGCTTACTGAATTTTCTGCCCTGATGTCGAGACCTTTTTCTTCTAGAACTGCAGATAAGCCACCCCCCCACCCCCCCACACCCCGCCCTTATCCTCTCGGGACTTCCAAAAGTCTGCCTTCCATTTGGTAACTATGGTATTACTCACTGGGCTGAGAACTCCACATTTGCATATGGCCTGTTTTCCAGGGCATAGCTTGGTTTTTTTTTTTTTATAATCCACTCTTGTAAGTTATCATTTTCACCCTGCATTGAAGATATGTTGCACAAAGATGAAAAGGTGATTTCCAAAGTGGTATTTTTACATCAGCAGTTTCTCAGAAAAAAACGTATGATAAGAGTACCAGAATTCTTAATTTAGAATAAGGAGGACCAACTTAGATGCAAAAGGAACAAGAAAGAGCTTTTCTCTGACTTCTCAGTTTAGGATGGCTAATGAGTTAAGTGGGTCTGTTATCCCAGCTGCTTATTGAGAGACTGCCATACACACCAAGAATTATATAAAGAGTCAGTGTACAAGCCCAATCTCTTTCTTTAAGATAGTGACTCTCAAAACTACCTGCACATTAAATCAGATGCCCTCACTCCTGAGCAATTGAATAAAAATATCTTTGTGTGGGTCTGGGACATCTGCATTTAAAAAAAATCTCCTTAGGTGACTCTAATGGGTCCTTAAGGTAGAGAACTATTTCTTTAGGAGCTTAAAATCTAGGTGAAAGTTAAAATATGTATATTAATTGCTATAGAACATGGAAGACTGTGATGGGCTCTGCGATGACTGGTACAGAGATCATGGGTAGGTGAATCAGAAGGTTTTAATTCATTGGCGTCATCAGGGAAAGGCCTTATCAAGGAGTTGCATTTTGAGCTAGTAGAGTTTTCATAGGTGGAGAGAGTGGACTTTCTAGGCCAGGGATTGAACGCCAAGTATTTTGACTGGGTGTGGAGTGTTTGGAGAGCAGTGGAAGTAAAGATTGGCTGTTAGGTTGAAGCCAGATTGTGGACAATCTCCAGGGTTAAACTGAGGAGTTTTGACCTTATCGTGCCGGTGGTAGGGAGGCTTTGAGGAGGCATTGAGGGTTTCTGATGAATGAAATGGTGTGATGAAAGTGGGATCTTTGAAGAGTGATCCAATGGGAATGAGGTGTGTGTTGTCTGAATAAAATGAGGCAAGAACCTGGGGAAAGGAAGACCAGTTGGAAAGCTGCTGTTATGGTCCAGGTTGTAATATTCTGAGCTAGGAAAAGAGCAGTGGAATTTAAAAAAATAATGATAATAAACATTTGTGTAGTGTTTGCATAACAAGTTCTTTCCCGCATCTCATTAAACCTCACAATAAACTTGTGGTGTTTAATTCCATGGTTTGTAAATGAAGGAACTTGTATACAGAGATTAAGCTATTATAAAGTAACTACTTGTATACGGAAAATGGAGGGGCCTGAATGGACGAGAAATCAGTAGTAGAGAGTTGCAAGGGTGCTTCTGAGGATTCAGGTTGGGTGTGAAGATGTAGTTTGAATAAAATGGTAGCATTCCTCAGTGACTAACTCAGTGTCAGGTCCCTGGTTATGCTCTCAGGTGACCCATGTGTTCTTCATATGACTTCCATCGCCTGTATGGTTTGATATGCAATGACTTCTTATAATGGTGTGGTGAGGGAAGGGAAGCAAAGGCTCTGGTCAGTTCAGCTTGTCTCAAATAAGAATCTTTAGGCCTTTTCCGAGTATCTTGGGGTTTTCACATAGTTAAATTTTGTTGAATTTTAGAAGGTTGAGTCTAGGTGTGGAGAGTTTGGATGGGGGCACCAAATATATGACGGAGGACCTTATTCAGATGGGCTGTGCCCTGAGTAGGTTAGCTGGGACTGGGTGAGTTTCCTTTTCTCATGTGGTTGAGAAGAGAACTGTGGAGTGTGGTAATGTGCACATCAGAGATCATCCTTGTAGCTCTAGTGACTAGGATACGCGATTAAGATTACATCCTTCTCAGAGATGGAGATTGAATCATATCTACTACTGTGGTAATTTATTTTGTTTACACATCTACCGTGTCCGTGTGCTCCTCCATTCTGGGCACCAAGATCCTGAGGCAATTTAAATACCAGCCTAAACCAGCCATGCAGGTGATGAAATGTACTTTTCCATCTGAGATATTTGTTGCCCTGCAAGCAAATAGCAGAAGAGTGTGCCAGAAAGTTAAGGAATGCTAAGGAGGTACAAAGAAGTGAATCACCATCATGACAAACCTTGATTTGACTTTCTTATGAATGCTGGGATACGGAGGAACAGGACAGGACTGGGGAAGGAGAAGAGGTTGAGCTTTTGTGCCCTGGGCGTTCTCGGCCCAGCTACGTAGAGTAGCACTCATTGGCCCCAGCCGTGGGGAGGAGAAAGCTTTTTTGGTAGTTCAAAATGATAACATCCTTGGAAAATTAAAATGTCACATTTTATTTCAATTGTTCATTTTCTCACTTTAGAATATTGGGATCTTCAATGGCAGGAGAAGGAGTGATCAGAAGACTGAGATGAGTTTTAACACTATTCTAGAAGAGATTCTTATTAAAAGGTCACAGCAGAAAAAGAAGACATCGCCCTTAAACTACAAAGAGAGACTTTTTGTGCTAACCAAGTCCATGTTAACCTACTATGAGGGTCGAGCAGAGGTAAGAGGCAATCAAAATTTACTTTGCTGCTTTCTATGTTGATAACATTTTATGACACTGTCTCCCGCCCTCCATCCCCCACCCCCTAAATCTTATGGAATAATCTGCTTTAGGTTACTGAAATTAGGTAATGATTTGTTATCATTTGGATTTGAAAGATAAAGTTTAGGATATGGATAGACATTATTCACAAGTCTGTTAATTATGGGTTTAGTATACGTTTTGTATCAGCCTATTGAATTAATCTGTTAGCAAAAACAGATCCTTATGGAATTCATTAAGTATATTGTGTACTTGGTTCTTTCCCATAAATCACTGTATTATGTATCAAAGTCTTCTTTAGTATGTACTGTGTTTCCCTGAAAATAAGACCTAGCCACACCATCAGCTCTAATGTGTCTTTTGGAGTAAAAAATTAATGTAAGAGCCCGTCTTATATTACCCAGTATTATATCATTATATTATATTATTTTATACCCAGTATTATATTATATTATACCCGGTCTTATAGTAAAATAAGACTGAGTCTTATATTAATTTTTGCTCCAAAAGACTCATTAGAGCTGATGGTCCATCTAGGTCTTATTTTCAGGGAAAGACAGTATAGACTGTGTCTGGGTTCATTGCTTTATACGAATATTTCTTCATGATTAAGTAGAAGTTACATAAAACTCGTTAGTGATTTGGTGGACCCAACACTACCAAAGTTGACTTAAAGCAGAACCATTTAACTTTTCTTTTGTGATAAGTAGCTACCGTGAAGCTCCTCTGAGCAGGGAGAAGCACTCACTAACACCTGGTCAGTGAGCGAGCGGCACGGGGAGGGTGTGTGGTGAGCCGCCTCCTGGCTCTCCAGTCGCTTTAGCCTCCTGTTCTACCACCGGCTCAGGTGCATGAACGCATAGCCGCCTCCGGCCCATCTTTTCCTCCTGTCTGCTGGGAACACACTGTATAGCACTGCAGGTCCAGCCCCGTCCTCCCCACCACAAATAGTCTTGGGTTCCAGGGAATGGCTGGAGGCTGGGGTGCCCTTCCTTGACCACGTGCTATTGTCTGGTTTGTTACAGTTATTGGTGATTTTGGGGTCTGGTATTTTAGTTCTGCTTTGTCCTTAGAATACCTTCCTCCGAAGTTGATTTACTTGTTTTTATTTGTTTGTTTGTTTTTACTCCCACTGATTTCTCTGTGGTTTTGTTCCCCAATTCAGACTGAATGGCATTGCTTCTCAATAGTGGTCATCAACTCTGTTAATTTCCTCTGTGGCTTGTCGTTGTGACCTGTGGGATTCTGCAGGTTTATGTAATTTCGGACTTAGTTCTTTATTCACCTTCCTAATCCCCAAAATGCTGAAGAGCAAAACTTCAAAAACTCTTTTAGTTGACCAGGGATGAGGCTATTTTCAGTCTTTATTTATTCTACTCGGTGAACTTTTTGTGTGGTGTGAATGTGTAGAAATATTAATGTGTTTAATTATGTGGGGCTGTCGCAGTCCCTGCTGGGATTGTTATGTAATATATGGCATATGTGCTATATTTCATTTGTTAAGTCTGAAAAATTCAGGATTACAAAAGGATTTCAGATAAGACCAGAAATATAAATTATTTTAAAATCTAAAACAGATTTTAAGGGGAAACATTAATACATTTTTGCTGTACGGTAATGATTTGTTATAATTTAAATGTAATATAGTAACTGAGAAAAGAATAAAAATGTAGTATCACTAAAAGTGGTAAAATGTGGTACTTTACTAACCAAAAAGCCTTAGAAACCTGCATTATCACTTTAGAAATACGGACTGGTACTGTTGAAATATGTTGCAATTGTTAAGTCACCTTGAAGATACTAAGCATACAAACTGAAAAATGCCCTAGTGGCTTTAGCAGAATAAAGAGAACAGTGGAACCTCTCTTCAGAACCTGGCCCACTCTCTTGCCTGGGAGCTGCCCTCAGCCGCTATGAGAACCAGAAAGGACAATGAGGAGCTTGTGACAACATGTGAAAACCCCGTTTCTGATGCTTAGCATCAGAATCCATCTCCTTCCTGGCTACTGATGACGGGCCCGGGGAGTCTAGTGCTGTTAGCGTAACCTCCATTCCTCTGATGAGCTGGGCATTTTGATCCCTTCTGGGTGTTTCTCTCAGGGACTGACATTCATTAGCATACTTATGACCTTCATCTTGAAATTCGGCCACAGATTTGTTTGCCTCTCACAGCTAAAAAGAAATAGTTGCCCATATTACAAAGTTAGAAGTTTTAAGGTAGGAATTTGAATTGTTGAAAAAAAAAAAAAGTTCTGACAATAATGGGCTGAATTCCTGCATGACAACTCTCTGCCTGGCTTTTAGGTAGCCCAGTAGCACCTCACTGTTGTGTTTGGGTTAATGTGCTCCATTCTCTGTTTTCCATGGATGAATGCTCTGGTTTCTATCTCCCTAGTGGAGAGATTTCTCTATGTTGAGATGTTGAATAAAAACATTTCAGGTAGTTTGTAAACGTGTAACTGTTGTTAGCTAACAAATCAGCAACTTTCAACAATTGGACTTTGGTACTCCTAATTTGTTTGGTTTGGCGCTTCTCCAGTATGGACACTGGCAAATAGTTTATAAAGTTGAGGAGTAGGGGAGACTAGTGTCAGGTATCTCGAAGGCCAACCCCCAGGTTCGATGATTTGCTAGGAGAACTCATGGGATTCAGCATATAGTTGTACTCACAGCTATGATTTATTACAGTGAAGGGGGATAAAGCAAAATCAGCAAACGGAAAAGGTGCATGGGGTAAGTCTGGAGGAAACCAGGCACAAGTTTGCAAGAGTCCTTTCTCAGTGGAGTCACAAAGGGTGTGCAAAATTCCTCCAGCATCGAATTGTGACAATTGTGAAATGTCTACCAGGGAAGCTCAAAAAAGACTCAGTCATGTAGTCTTTTTTGAGGCTGGTCATGTAGGTACCCTCTGCCTAGCATGTGCCCAAATTCTAGACTCCAGAAGGAAAGCAGGTATTCAGCATAAACCATATTGTTTGTACAAACAGTTCGGGCTCAGTGAGCTATTATCATCAATGCTGGGAATAGTAGGACCCTCCCAAAGTCCAAGTTCAAGCCAAGGGCCAACCTTGTACGCAGGCCTTTCCCAGGATAGTAGTCTCATAGGCCTGCTATTTTAAGTCTTTTTTTTTTTTTTTTTTGCAAATCAGTAGTAATAATGATACAAATTAATGAAGCATTTACATCAGAGTTTATAGGCTTGCAAGATAGGTCACTAGCTTGTAAAAAGTGGTACAGTTTTAAATACTCAATAGATAGTACAGAGATTAGTGTACAGGGAATTTTTTTTGGCTTTGAAAATTATCAACTGTTATTCCATGAAAAAGCGTTTTCTTACTGGCAGTTGAGTTTCCTAGTTCCTGAAATGAGGTAGTATCAACTTCCTCTTTTGTGTCTCAATTTCCTTTCTCATGTTTCTTCTCTTACTCTTGATTCATATCTATCTTCTTATTCTACTGTCATGGATCTGAACTTCCTCATTATTAATTACTTAAAAAGGCCAAGATGCAGGTCTGAAATCCTAGGGTCTGAATAGATCATTATGCATTGTCTAAGAACAAGGCCATTCTCTTTTGTAACCACAGTACAATGATCAAAATCAAGACATTTAGCACTGACACAATACTGTTATTGAATCTGTAGTATGTAGTCAGATTTCATTCATCTTTCTGCTGATATCTTCATAGCTATTTTTTAACCTCCCCCCCTTGCCAAGTCCAGGATTTAATCCCTAATCACATAAATGTCAATGCTGAGAGGAAGAGAAATGTAAGGAAGAAAAGGCCATCTTTTGTTACATACTATAATGTGCCAACTATACCACGAATACTCACTGATTATATGTGAGAGTCCAGAAACATGAAATCAGATTTAAAAATCATTACAGTCTGTTCTGCTCTTATTCTCATGGTCTTCACTAGTTGCTGAAGGTCCCTCCTCCTGCAAAAGAAATTATTTTAGCCTGGTCCATTAAGATGAGTTAAAATCACTTTTTCCTGTTTCCCTATTTTTACCCTGCCTCAGCTTTAACTTTTTATTCTTCTGTGTTAAACAGTTGTTAGGCACGTAAAGCATTTTATGGAGAACAGTACAGTATCAGTAATTACTAGTAAATGAAGAGGGAGTTTAATCAAATGTTTGGTTCTCATGCTGGACTTTAACTAGAAATAATACAGAGATTCTAGGTCTTGAAAAACACTCTAGGATCTGGCTATAATAGTTGTGGTTTATTCATTGATTATTTGTATTATGACGAGAGACCAAGACAGTAAGAAAAATCAGCATTTTGTTTAGAAGTGGTATTACCTAATTTATTTTATTCATAAGTCTTAGCTCTGAGCAATTTTCAGTGATATCAAAAAGTCAAATTTCTATCAAAGGTTTATTTAGTTATTTTTCCACTGTTTATATTCAAAAGAACAGTTCCCAGAATGTTTAGGAAACGGTATTATAGTTGAAATAAACATAGTGTTTTCTCCACCTCCCTTTTCTCACCTGCCTGTCTTGAAAGAAATTTATCTTAATTGGAAGTATGTGTGCCTTGTTGCAATATTTTTTAAAAAGAACTATATTTGACATCTTGATTTTTGTAAGCTGAGTTTTATTTCTCTCTGTTGCATCATGAACTGGGCTGAGGATTCTTAGAACTCTTGGAAGCTACTTCTGTAATTAGTAGTTTCTATGGCGTGTTTGTTGATGAGGACAGGAATGATAGCCTGGAGGAACAGTTAAAAAGAGACCAAATGATATGAGTGGGGGAAGCTTGGGTGACAGAAGTGTAGACTATATAAATTTGGGGGTGGTGGAGGTTAGGGAGGGGTTGGGGAAGATCTCTTCTTAGCCAAGGGTTGGAGTATGAGCAGTGTTTTTTTGTTTTTTTTTTATTGGGGAAAATTGGGGAACAGTGTGTTTATTCCACGGCCCATCATCTCCCAGTCAAGTCGCTGTTTTCAATCTAGTTGTGGAGGGCGCAGCTCACTGGCCCATGTGAACCAGTGACGTTGGTGTTATGAGCACTGCACTCCAACCAACTGAGCCAACCGGCTGCCCCGAGCAGTGTTTTTAAATTAAAACTTTTTTTTCCAACTTTATTTAAGTATGTGTCTATTTAAGGTGCACAACGTGATGTTTTGGCATGCATATACATTGTGAAATGAGTAGCACAATCAAGCTAATTAATGTAACCATTACCTCACATAGTTACCTTTTTCCTCCCTGTGATAAGAATGCACAAGATCTGGAGTATGAACACCGTTGGACAGAGAAAGCCTATTCCATAGAGAGGGAACAGCATGTGCAAAGGCCCTGGGGAGACAGGGGGCTTGGCGGGTTTGTGGAACTGTTCTGTTCTAGACCTATATAGATGTATATAACTGATGGTTACTCATACACGTGGATAATTGATTTCTTAGTAACAAAAAAGAATCATATAATTTTAGAGCTTGCAGGAGCTTTAAAGAATGAGCCCCGAATTTTTCACTTGAGAAAAATTAGGATAAGGAGATATTTGCTCGAGGTCACCCAGTAAGCTGGTTGGTTAAGTCTGGACCAAAACTCAGATCTGAATGTTTCTTTATCAGCCACTCATTACACTGTCTTAGTTCTGGAAAGGATGTGTTTGGGTTGCCCAAGGGGGTGAGGGCGCTTATACAACTTAAATAAAATGGTTGTTCACAGAGTGGACACCATCTAGTGACCATTCAGACCCCTCTGCTTAAAAATACTTGTCACTTTTCTGCCTTTGAAGCTTTGCTCTTGCTGTACCTGACATTTCTGCTTCTCTCTTCTATGCATCCAAGTCTCATCTCAAATCCTCGTAAGTGGGAGACCTTTTCCATCTCGCTGGTTGTATGTGTTATTATTACTGCCTTTTCCCCACCAACTACACAATCACCTTGAGGGCAGAGGTTGTGGCCTCATAATTCAAACCTATCACACAGTACCTCGCATCCATTTGGCTCTCCAAAGTTTATGTTGGTAATAATTACAATGGTAATGATCAGTTAATATTTGAGGAAGCAAAAAGATATTTAGAGACATTAGGATGGATAGTTATTTGCCACGTAGTTTTGTTCCATTTTATTTTTTTGAGGAGATGCATCATTTAAGTTTAGCAATAAGACTGTTTATTTGGTATTTATTAGTATTAATCTCTCCTCTGAACTAAAATGTGGATATTATTGTAAACAATCAAGTATGAACTGTCAGAATAAATCACATGGCAATTTGAGAAAGTGAAACTCCATGTTGAGTTGTTTCTAAAACTGTTTAGGACCCTCTAACTCAGCCACTGGTTGATGCCGCTCAAGTATATGTAGAGAATTATCTGCAGAAGGGAGCTTAGCAGCACCTGTGTTATTCAGCAGTTAATTCTATGACTCTTTGAGGAGAACTCCTGCCATTATTAGCCTCTGGATTTTGTGAACTACTGTACTTCTGAATACATATTAAAGTTTGATGACTCCTACCTCAGAGAATTAAAATAACGTTTGTGCTGTCTTTTTACCGGAGCTCTTCATTTACCTTTTTGATTTTTAATCTTAGAGAATTGTCTGTAATATTTGCATGATTCCATATTGGAAAACACCTGAAATGAAAAAAAAATGCACAAAATGTATTTGCAATGTAGTTGTTTGTTAAATGAAATTATATAAGTAAGAGACTTACATGATATCTCTAGTGATTTTTTTATAGTAGATTGTGGGAGAACAATTCCCCCCCCCCCCCCCTTAGCCTAGTTTGTATGAGAAACCTTTTTTTCCATTCTGTCTTTATTCCAAGTAATCACATAGGTCTAGATGTTCCTTAATTTTATTTGCCACTGCAAAAAGTAACATAGATAGGTAGAAGTCCCTGCTAGATTGTAACATGCGAATTTTATTCCCTTTAAACGAATACATACCGTGTTTCCCTGAAAATAAGACCTAGCCGGACAATCAGCTCTAATGCATCTTTTGCAGCAAAAATTAATATAAGACCCGGTCTTATTTTACTATAATATGACTGAGTATAATATAATATAATATAATATAATATGATATAATATAATACCGGGTCTAATATATAATATAATAATAGTATAATATAATATAATATAATATAATATAATATAATATAATATAATATAATACTGGTTCTAATATAATATAATATAATACCAGGTGTAATATATAATATAATAAATATAATATAATATAATATAATATAATATAATATAATATAAAATATAACATAATAATACTGGGTCTTATATAATATAATCTAAGACCAAGTCTTATATTAATTTTTGCTCCAAAAGACGCATTAGAGCTGATTGTCTGGTTAGGTCTTATTTTCGGGGAAACACGGTATATGTATACGTATATTTTGTATATAGGTATGTAGGTAGCTACAGCTATACTTATATTTCCTGGTAGAAGAGAGTCTATACATTTTTATTTGTTATATAGGACTCATCATTTGTTTTAGTTTATTCATCACTTGTACAACAAAGATTTAGTGAGTATATATAGTACGCTAGGATGGAGGAATTAAAAGATGAATGATTCTGGCTTTAAGTTTACAGTCTGATTAAGCGATAGTTCTACTTTCATGGGTTCATAATCGCAGACTTTCTTATGCTACGCCCACTCTCTTGTGAAGGGGGTCTCCTGAGACCTGGAGTTCTTATCTTACGTGCTGCTGCTGTTTGCACCTGCCCATGCATTTCTAGATTACTTGGGACTCTTCACTGGCCCTTGGGTTTCCACGTGTAATGTGGGTGGTTGCACCTACAGGATTTCAAGGTTTCCTTCTGTTAAAATTTCCATAGCATAGATTTCACAGAAGTACAGGGGTGTTGCATACAGAGTTGCTCTGCTCTGTTGTCCTTAGCGTCTCCATAAAGTGTATCAGTAACCAACCAATGTGTGCACCGTGTATTTAGCAAGGGAAGAAACCAAGGGACAACGCAATAGGCTTCTGCTCTGGAGTGACATCCCATTTGAGTAGGTGAACTAAAATGTCTTATCTTTCTGGCGAGTGTGCTGGTAAACCACACTGTGCTACTTCCCACAAAGGGGACTTCCTTAAACGGTAACTTCACTGACCACCTCTGGACATGTTTCCTTCCTCCCTCCTGTCATTGGCTTTACACAGCAGACATTAAAAAGGGTGTTTCTTAACAGTTGTTGATTTGTGTTTATTTCTGCCTCGCTGCACCCCTGTGAGGTGGTGGGAGCCCTTGCATTTCAGTAAATTAAAGTTGTGCAGAAAAGAGACCCACAGAAAGAAAAATTTTCAGTGAATCCTTAATAAGAAAGAAGTTTGAAAAGGGCTATATGTAGGTTTAAACCCTTAAGAACTTCCAAGTGGGTTTGGTTAAATAATATGAATGAAAATTCATTTCATAAATACTTTAAATGATTCTTTACAGAGAAAACTCACAAGTAACTCAAAGATGAATTTATTACGTTCATAGTTTACCCCAGCTGAAGAGAACAGTGTCACAATTGAAAAAGACCCCTATAAATCTACTGCAACATATTAGTAAGTTAGTTTTAACATTTTTTAAAATAGTAGATTAAGCTGATTTTTAGTTTAACTCAGTCCTATCTAGGATTAATTATAGTACAATATCAAATGGTATGGATTTAAACTTTCTTGGAAAAAGATGAGTATCTGGATGCTAAAGATCAAATATGTAGTTCAGATTTTACTTTAAAAACAGGGTCATTATTTTCAGAAATCACACATAATCACTTTTTAAGGATTGGTGTTATGACTAAAATATCTGTAGGCAACAAGACCAACATCCATTGGGTGAGATAATGTTTTTCTTGAGGTTCTAGAACCAGCTTATCAGCAGTTTTCTGTTCCTTCTTCATTCAAGGGAAATTCAGTCGTGGTCGATGGTCCACCTCCAAGTTAATAGAATTTCTAAGAGTTAGAGAGTAGGCTATGGATTCTGGAGCCAGATGACCTAGGTTCAAATCCTAAATGTGTTGCTTATTAGCTGTGATCTTTGACAAGTTACTTAATCTCTGTGTGCCTCATTTTCCTCATCTTAACACGTTGCGTACGGATCACGAGAATCTTCACGAGGGATTTAAACCCCGCCGTACGCAACGTGTTAAAACTGGGACAAATAATAGTAGTTTGCTCACATGTTTTTGTGAGGAGTAAATGAGTAGGAAGTAATTAGGGCAGTTCCTGACATATAGTAAATACCATTTTAAGTATCAGCGGCTGTTATGGTAGGCAGGTTGCATTGTGACCCACTTGTGTCTTTTTTATCTAATGTGTTTCAGAGTTTCTGTTCTTACATCTGGCTTTTCCTAGAATTGCAATAAGCATAATTGTTTCATTCTCCTACTCACAGGTGATTCACTCCTTAAATAGATCACTGTTGCTTGTTACGTTGTGTTCTGGTAACTGGTGGAAATGCGTACCTCAGGGTAGGGTTATTTCGTTTTCTCAGCATCCCTGAGTCTGTGTTGGTGGAACTCTTGTTGGGGGCCATCTGATCTGGATATTTATGTGTGGGACACATGACAGGGTGCCGGCTGTGATAAATGTGGTGTTGCTTCAGTTTTACATTTTTATAATACCAGAGGAGTATCTACCTTGAATCACATTAAAGAAAACTAAGCATTAGACCCTTTCAATTGTACAGCCCTTTCTAAGGGACCTGGAAGGGCCCTAGCAATTTTGTTTCATAATTTTGCACTAAAAAATAAGAAGGACTTCTCCCCAAAGTGTATAAGCTTCAGGTCACTCAAAACCTGGATTTACCTGTGCAGAACATGTAAGACTTTATTTATTCTAATATCTGACAATATCTACAAATTCTGCAAGTGAAATACTTGCAAGCATCTATGCTGTAAAACAGCTAAAAACCAAGCACGTTTATAATTGGTTTATGTTCTTAAAAGTCTTCCTTTTAAGAGCGAAGTGCTATATGTCTAATATAATGTGCTAAATTCGTTTCCCTCTAATAGGTTCAGAGATTTTTGTTTTTGTTTTTTTGAAAGCTTGTAAGAGTTTATTTGAGCCAAACTGACGACAGTTGCTGGGAAGCAAAATCTCAATGGATCGAGAACATGCTCCTCAGAGTTGTTTTCTAAAGTCCCGTACTTGTTAAAAGTATTGTGGAGTATTTTGTGGTTGTAGTTCCTCTTGTGAATAGGTTATTTGTCATGTTCTGTTTGTTGTAATTAGATATTGTTGATATATAATCAAACTCTTGATTTTTATAAATCTTTTTTGTAACTAACCAGTATACTATGCTATTTCTAAATATTACATAGAGAAATAATTTTCTGTTTGTAACTTTGCTATAAAGGCATTGTTTTCTATTCAATTTAATCCTAATTATGAGGAGAAAACAACGAAAAATATTAGGAAAAATAAAAGCATTTTAAATCCTAAGCAGTACTCAAAAGGGTGAGATTAAATCTTTCTTTGCTAAGGAAGTTATAAACTGTGCTGGAAAGAGGTAGTGATGGAAGATGATGGAGGAACATACATAACTAATGACATTAAATTTTATGAATTAATTGAGTTGTAAAATTTAGACATAGAGAAACCTAGATATATAATTCATAAATCTATCATTGGTGGAGCAATAGAATTCAACCCCAGGCATATGACTTGGAAGGCCCCCCACAGACATCTCTATCCTAATTTCCTAGCCAAAAAAAAATTCATTTTTTATTCGAATTAATTAATTTAACAAAAGTATATTAAGTGCCTACTTTGTGCCAGATACTGTTCTAGGCTCTGGGGAAACAAGAATATGTAAGGCAAATGTCCTGCTCTTATGAAACTTATCTTCTAGTGGAGAAAGACAGCATACACCAATAAATATCTCCTTGCCATGAAGAAAAGTAAAGCAGGATTGGAGAGGTAGAGACTTGCATGCTTGTGTTTTGTTTTTTGTAGATGGTCAGGAAACAAAGACCTTGGTAAGAGAAAGGCAGGTGACTTAGAAGCCTGGGGGAGGGTGTCCAGCAGGGAAGCCAGGCATGCAAGGTCCAGAGGGAGACAGCAAGTGCTTCTTTGCTCAAGAAACAGCAGAGAGGCCCAGGGGCTGAAGTGGAATGGGGTGGGGTGTGGGGGAAGAGGTGGGAGACCTGGGCGAGATCATGCATGGATGGCTTTGTGGGCCATGGGAAAGACTTGGGATTTTTTTGTTTTTTAGTAGGAAGATTCTGGAGGGTTATGAACGGGAAGTGACAAAGTTTGGTCTTTATATTCATGCACATCAAGATGCTGGGGCACAGTGGAGCGTGAACTAACAGATAGAAGGTTTAAGGTATAGTTCTGGCTCTGCTAGTGTGACCGTGGGGAGGTCAGTTATCCAATCAGTGCATCAGTTTTCACAGTAAATGAAGAAATTGGATTATGAAATCACTAGAATCTTTTTCAAGGACAAATATAATTCTCAAATCTTAAAATAGTTATTAAGCATTCAGATATATTGGCAGTGGTTATTGGCTATGTGGAATAGAAGAGGAGACTTGCCTTCCCCACTCTCTGTTCAGACTTTGGACCTTTCCCATTGTCAGCCCTGAGCCTCACCCCTGCCTCTGGGTAACCTAGTTCTCGTGCGTGTGTAGTGGTGCTTCACTGTTTTTTCAACCGGCATTTCTTTGATTACTAAAGGATTAGTAGGTCTACATATTTTCATGGTCCATTGGCATTTACTCTCTGTCAAAGTCTCCATTTAGATATTTTTCCTTTTTATTCTATTAGGTTTTCTGCTTTTCTTCTTTGTTTTTAAAAAAGTACCAAATATATATTCTGAATCAAACCCATAGTCTGTATATCCTTTGCAAATACTTGTTTGTACTTGTGGCTTGTCTTTTAATTTTCTTAATGATATCTTTTTTTTTCTTATTGTGGTAAAATACATAAGAAAATTTACCATTGTAACCATTTTAAAGTATATGATTCAGTGGCATTAAGTACATTTGTAATGTTGTGCAATAGTCACTACTATCTATTAGGTTGCTGCAAAAGTAATTGTGATTTAAAAGGTTAAAAATAATTGCAAAAACCGCAGTTACTTTTGCACCAATATAATAGTTCCAAAACTTTTTCATCATCCCAAACAGAAATCTTGAGAATGTTCTATATGCCCTTGAGAAGAGTGTACATTTTGTTGCTTTTGGATGGGATGTTCTGTATATATCTGTTAAGTCCATCTTGTTTCCTGTGTCATTTGAGGCCAATATTTCCTTATTGATTTTCTTTCTAGATGATCTACGTTGATTAAGTGGGTTATTAAAATCCCCTACTGTTATTGTATTGATGTTTTACTTCTCCCTTTAGCTCTGTTAATATTTGCTTTATATATTTGGGTGCTTCTATGTCAGGTGCATAAATATTTACAAATGGTATATCCTCTTGTTAGACTGACCCTGGTATCATTATGAAATACCCTTCTTTGTCTCTTAGTACAGTCTTTGTTTTAAAGTCTGTTTTGTCTGATATGAGTATAGCTATTCTAGCTTCCTTTTGATTTCCATTTGCCTTGAATATCCTTTTCCATCCCTTCACTTTCACTTTGTGTCCTTATATTTAAAGTGATCTCTTGTAGGCAGCATATAGGTGGGTCTTTTTTAAAAAATCCGTTCAGCCACTCTGTCTTTTGATGGAAGAATTTAGACCATTTACGTTTAAAGTAATTATTGTTTGGTATGTCCTTACTGCCATTTTGTTGATTGTTTTTGTTTCTGTTTTTGTTTTTTTGGCTGTTTTTGTAGTTCCTCTCTGTTCCTTTCTTCTTCTCTTGCTCTCTTCCTTTGTGGATGATGACTATCTTTAGCAGTACATTTATATACTTTTCTTTTTACCTTTTATATGCCTATTTACTGTAGCTTTTACTTTGTGGTTACCATGTGGCTTGCAATAACAACCTATATCTATAACAGTATATTTTAAGTTGATAACAACTTAAGTTTGATTGCGTTCTAAAGCTCAACATTTTTACTCCCCCCATGCTTTATGTTTTTGATGTCACATTTTACATCCTTTTTATCTTGTATATACCTTAACTAATAACTGTAACCATAGTTATTTTTTAATTATTTTTAACTTTTGTCCTTTAATCTTCATGCTAGTTTTATAAGTGATTAATCTGCTACCTTTATTATATATTTACCCATCCAGTGATACTTAGTCTTTCATATGTTCTTATTGTTGCTAATTAGAGCCCTTACTTTTCAGCTTAAGGAAGCTTCTTTAACATTTCTTGTAAGGCTGAGTTAGTGGTGATGAATTCTTTTAGCTTTTGCTTGTCTGGAAAACTCTTTATCTCTCTAATTCTGAATAACTTTGCAGAGGAGAGTATTCTTGATTGGAAGTTTTTGTTCTTTCAGCATTTTGAATATATGGTGCTACTTCCTTCTGGTTGCAAAGTTTCTGTTAAAAAAATGTGCTAGGTCTTCTATTTGGTACCGTCTTATATTTATTTTCCATCTTTTTGTTGAAGTTCTCACTGTGTTTATCCATTCTTCTTCCCAGTTCAGTGAGCATCTTTATGACCATTACTTTGAGCTCTTTACTAGGTAAATTAATTATTTCTGTTTCACTAAGGTTTTTTTCCTGAGGTATTATCTTTTTCTTTCATTTGGAACCATATTTCTTTGTTTCTTCATTTTGCTTGACTCTCTATGTTGGTGAGTATGCATTAGATGAAACAACCACCTCTCCCAGACTTGAAGAAGTGGCCTTGTGTAGGAGATGAACCTTGTCATCAACCTTGTCCCAGCTTTTGGTTGTCACTCAAGCCTTTGTGCTTGTCCAAGCAGCCTATTGTATTTTTAATGGCTCCCAGGAGTTGAAGATGTGCCAAGACCTGCCAGTGTCTCACAGGGAGGATCTCCTCACCCACAGTCAAGCTGATTGTAAGCCACATTTGCAGGCAGCAGCTATTAAAAGTATGCAAACATATGCAGTCCTATGGGACTGCAGGCATAAGCTCCACTGGCCACCAGAGCCAGGTGATTTGATGGTGGCCTCTGGGTAGCAAAGGCAAAGACTGGAGTTCCAAATGAGTATATAAGCTATTCTCTGGAAGAAGCTCTTTTATGGGACAGATAACACGTTAGGCTGCATAACAAGTCTTAATAAAATTTAAGAGGATTGAAATCATATCAAATATCTTTTCTGGCCATAATGATATGAAATGAAAAATCAATTACACAAAGAAAACTGGAAAATTTACAAACATATGGTGATTAAATAACATGCTGCTAAACAACTAATGGGTCAAAGAATAATTCAAAAGAGAAATAAAAAAATACCTTGAGACAAACTAAAATGGAAATATATCAAAATTTATGGGAAGCAGCACAAGCCTACTTCAAGAAACAAGAAAAATCTAAAACAACCTAAGTTTACACATCAAGGAACTAGATAGAAAGACAACAAAGTTAGTAGAAGGAAATAACAAAGATTAGAGCACTGCTAATCTTTGTGAAATAGAAACTAAAAAGTGAAATAGAAACTAAGTGAAATAGAAACTAAAAAGACAATATAAAAGATCAATGGAATTAAGAGCTGGTTCTTTGAAAACATAAACAAAATGGACAGACCTGTAGCTCGACTCACCAAGACAAAAAGAGAACTCAAGTAAGTAAAGTCAGAAGTAAAAGAGAAGTTACAACTAGTACCACAGAAATACAAAGGATCGTAAGAGACTCCTATGAACAATTATATGCCAGCAAATTGGACCACCTAAAAGAAATGGATACATTTCTAGAAACTAGTCTACCAAGACTGAATCACAAAGACGTGAAAATATGAACAGACTGATTAGTAATAAGGAGATTGTATTAGTAATCAAAAACCTCCCAAACAAAAGTCCAGGATCAAACAGCTTCACTGGCGAATTCTACCAAACATTCAAAGATGAATTCATACCAGTCTTTCTTAAACTCTTCCAAAAAACAGAAGAGAAAGGAACTCTTCAAAACTAGTTGTACAAGGCCAGCATTAACCTGATACCAAAACTAGTTAAGGATGTTATAAGAAAAGAAAATCACAGGCTAATAGCCCTGATGAACATAGATGCAAAAATCCTCAACAAAATATCAGCAAACTGAATTCAACAATATATTAAAAGGATCATTCACTATGATCAAGTAGGATTCATTCCAGGGATGCAAGGATGGTTCAACATGCACATATCAGTCATTGTGATGGACCACATTGACAAAATAAAGGATAAAATCATATGATCATTACAGCTAACATCATACTCAATGGTAAGAGGCTGAAAGCTTTCTCCCTAGGATCAGGAACAAGACAAGGATGTCCACTATCACCACCTTTATTCAATATAGTATTGGAAGTCCTAGCCAGAAGAATTAGGCAAGAAAAAGAAATAAGAGGTATCTAAATTAGAAAGGAAAAAGTAAAACTGTCATTATTTGCAGACTACATGATATTGTATATAGAAAATCCTAAAGACTCCATCAAAAAGCAGTTAGGACTAATAAATGAATTCAAGAAAGTTTCAGGATACAAAATTAATACGCAAAAATCAGTTACATTCATAAATACTAATAAGAAACTATCAGAAAGAGAAATTAAGAAAACACTCCTTAAAACTACATCAAAAAGAATAAAATAAAAATAGGAATAAATTTAACCAAGGAAATGAAAGACTTGTTTACTGAAAACCACAACTATTTCATGCTCGTGGACTGGAAGAATTAATATTGATAAAATGTCCACCCAAAGCAATTTACAGATTCGTTGCAATCCCTATTAAAATTCCAATGGCATTCTTCACAGAAATAGAACAAGCAATTCTAAAATTTGTATGGAGCCACAAAAGACCCTGAATAACCAAAGCCATCTTGAGAAAGAAGAACAAAGGTGGTAGCTTCATGCTCCCTGACTTCAAACTATATTACAAAGCAATAGTAATTAAAACAGTATGGTGTTAGCATAAAAACAGATACAAGATCAATGCACCAGAGTAGAGAACCCGAAAGTAAACCCATACATATATGGTCAATTAATTTACAAGAAAGGAGCCAAGAATATACATGGGAAAAGTGTCTCCAATCCACGGGACAGTGTCTCCAATAAGTGGTGTTAGACAAACTGGACAGAAACATGCAAAAGAATGAAATGGGCCCACTATGTTATACCACACAAAATTTAACTCAAAATTAATTAAAGACTGGAATGTAAGATGTAAAACCATAAAACTCCTAGGAGAAAACATAGGCAAAACCTCCTTGACATTGGTCTTAGTGATGATTTTTAAAATCTGACACCAAAAGCAAAGGAAACAAAAGTAAAAATCAACAAGTGGGACTACATCAAACTAAAAAGCTTCTTTATAGCATAGGAAACCATCAACAAAATGAAGAGAAAACCTACTGAAAGGGAGAAATTATTTGCAAATCATGTATGTGATATGTAATTTGGTTAATATCCAAAATATATAAAAAGCTCATACAACCCAATACAAAAAACAAAAACAAAAAAAGCAAAAACAAAAGAAAAGACAAAGAAAACAATTAATTTAAAAATAGACAGATGAACAGGTACCTGAAGAAGTGCTCAACATCATGAATCATCGGAAATGCAAATCAAAACCACAATGAGATGTCACTTTCATACTTGTTAGTATGGCTATTATAGAAAAGATAAATAACGAGTATTGGCGAGAACATGGAGAAAAGCGAACCTCTGTGCACTATTGGTGGGAACGTAAATTGGTGCAGCCACTACAGAAAACTGTACGGAGGTTTCTCGAGAAATTAAAAATAGAACTACCATTTCTGGTATTTATCCAAAGAAATGAAATCACTAACTCGAAAAGATATGTTCTCGTCCATTGCATATATTGCCGTTCATTGCAGCCATGTGTACAATAGCCAAGATACGGAAACAATCTAAGTGCCCACCAATGGATGAATGGATAAAGAAGTGATATATATTCATATATATAAATATTCATGTAATATTTGTGTATATGAATTATAGTCATACATAATGAGTTACAATAATATATATTTATTTAGATATATGAATATTATTCAAACATAAAAAAGAATGAAATCTTTGCCATTTGTGACAATATAGACGGACCTTGAGGACATTATGCTAAGTGAAATAAATCAGTCAGAGAATGACAAATAGCATATTATCTCTCTTATATATGGAATATTAAAAAAAAAGCATGCTGATAGATATAGAAAACAGATTGGTGATTGCCAGAGGCAGGTTTGGGGGTGGGAGAAATGGATGGGTAGGGAATTAAATATTTAAAAAAAAATGATTAGGACAATAAAACAAATCACAATAAAACTTAGAATTCATAGTCTTCCTTATTTTACAATAAATTTATAAATTTATTAAAGCATCTTTTGAAAGTCAAAGTGAGCTGCTTCCCATACATTCTGAGATAAGCAAACCGTTGGTTCCTAAATTGCAATAAAATGTTCTCAGCACTAAGTTTTACAAAGATTACACCAAAGAAACTTAAATGAGACTTACTTAGCATGTCAACATGTAGTTTTCATTTCCTCCATAGGGACACTGACACACCACTAGAAATATTTTCTGTTTTGTTTTTATTTAGAAACAAGTTTAATTAGGTTCTTTGCTAATAGCTTTTATTCCATGTTTTTAAATGACTAAACTTTACACATAACATCCTGCACGTCTACCTCTAATTTTGGATAGTCTTTAAGACTATTAAATATAAGAATGGGGAGTCAGCAAATGTAGGTCTAGTGCATTTTTGGTCTGGGGTATCAGGGAGTCACATAATTACTCTGAACCTTAGTAATCTTGTGTTTAAAAGGTGAGAGAAGAGTAGCATCTGCCTTACCTATTTTACACAGTTGTAAAATCTAATTTAACAATGGTGGTAAAGGCATTTTGCATCTTTAAAATAATTAGTTATCACTATTAATGCTGATTTGATTGCCATTATCTATAAATCATCTGAAGTCAGAAAATATTAAATCATGTAAGTTCAGATGGCACAAAATTACATAATTTACATCTGAAAAACTGCATATAACTTTGATCATTTCTGAAAACAAATGAAAAAAAGCAACTGGAAACTATCAAGAGGGGTCACTAAAATGTCCAAAGGGATGGGCTGCTAGTATAAAGGAATAGACATTATAGAATCCTAATGACTGATCCAAAGAGGGCCAAGAAAGAAAAGCAATGGATCTTGAAAAATAAAAATAAAAAAAATAAAAAGAAAGAAAAAAAGAAACCTGTACTCATTAAGTAGTCGATCCCCACTGAGCCCTTGGCAGCCACTAATCTGCTTCCTGTCTCTGGATTTTCGTATTCTGGATATTTCATGTAAATAGAATCATACTTTTTATGACTGGCTTCTTTTACTTAGCATAATGTTTTCAAGGTTCATTCATGTTACAGTATTTATCAGTACCTCATTCCTTTTTTAACTAATAATAGTGCATTATGTTGATATACCACATTTTGTTTATTAATTCATGTGTTGATGGATAGTTGGGTTGTTTCCCCCTTTGGTTATTGTGAATAGAACTGCTGTGAATATTTGTGTACAAATTTTTGTGTGGATATGTTTTCATTTCTCTTGCTGGGTCATTAGGTAACTATGTTTAATGGTTTGAGGAACTACTAAACTGCTTTCCAAAGGGGATGTGGTGACATTTTACATTCCCACCAGGACTGTGTGAGGGTTTTAGTTTCTCTACATTCTCCTTAAGACACTTATTGTCATCTCTCTTGTTTATTCTAGCCATCCTAGTTGGTGTGAATTCATATGTTGTTGTGTTTTTTATTTGAATTTCCCTTTTTGATACGAATTTCCCTTATGGCTAATAATGTTGAACACCTTTTCATGTAGTCGTTTTCTTTTTAAAAATGCATATATGCTTGCTATCTTTGGTTAGGCAACAGAACCTGTCTGGCAGGAACTTCATCTTTATTTGATTTTTAATGAGGGAGACAGTGGTGTGGTAGTAAATGTTTTGCAACTGGGAATTGAGGGAGAAGCCCTGATTTTTAGCATTTGCCAATGCCCATGGGGGAAGTACTGCCACCATGGCAGATTTCCAATAGACTCCTGTGAGCTGGCGCAAGCTGACTCCAACACATCAGTGGAAGGGAGGGATTGTGAAGTGAGCCTCCTTAGAGCTGCCTGGTAGCAGAGGGGTGCCATGCACATGTTAGTCTAAAGAGAAAAGGGTATAGTATTTATTGAGTGTCTCCTGCATATTTAATCTTTACCACAATCATATTTTGAAGCAAGGCTTACTATCTTATTTTCAGAGAAATCCAAGGCTTAGGGAACTAATTAACTCAGTGATTCACAGCTAGTAAGTGTCAAAGTTGGCATGTAAATCAGCTCTTTCTTACTCCAAAGCTCATTCTAGTTTACCAACTGTTTTGGAGGGATGGGGGGATCGCCAACACACACACCCCCTTCAATTAATTGCTAGGGGGACTCACAGGACTTAGCATATTGTTATACTCATGACCATCATTTATTACAGCAAAAGGAGACAAAGCAAAATCAGCAGAGGGAAATGCACATGGGGTGAAGCCCGGAGGAAACCAGACACAAGCTTGTAAGAGTCCTTTCTCAGTGGAGTCACACAGGCCATACTTAAAACCTCCAGCAGTGAGTTGTGACAACGTAGGTGAAATGTCACCTGCCAGGATGCTCATTAGCGACTCAGTGCCTAAGGCACTGGTTGGGTATGTAGGCACCCTCTGCCTAGAATGTCCCCAAAATCCAGTCTCCAGAAGGAAAAGCAGATGTTCAGCATAAACCATGTTGTTTGTGTAAACAATTTAGGTACAATTAGCTGTTCTTAATCAGTATTGGGAACAGTGGGAACCTTCCAAAAGGCCAAGTTCCCAGATGCCAGACAAGGGCCAACTGGAGAAAGGCAATTAGGCCTTTCTAAGAGTAGCAGTTTCAGGCCTGCTGTGTTAACTCTTTTCTGCACACTAGCCAAATGCAAAAATAGGAAAGAAAGTGGAAAAAGGACAGAGACCATTTCTGCTTATCATTATCCCCTCTTCCCCTCCCAGTGCCTGCATAGAATTTGATACATGCTGGGTTTCTAATAATGGCTCCCTGAGCTGTGTGGGTCCTCACTGATACCCAGCCCCTGTGTGTGTCTGCTGTTGGTAGAGCCTCTGTGCTTGAAAAGTCTGTGCTTGTGAAGTCTCTGGGTTAACCCAGAACCAACAAATCATGATTCATTATGACTGCTTCGCCCAGACATCTCAGGGTAGCTTCATAACTCCAACTCTGAATTCTCAGTGACTTTTCACTCTTAAAAGGTTTTAATTTGAAACACTGAGGCCTATTTGTGTCTTCAGTGGAAATATTGGTTCTTTTGTTCCACTGCCCCAGACACTCTGCCTCAGACTCACTTTTACATTGGTGAACTTTAACTAAAAATGGAACAGTTTCCTTCACCTGACCTCCATGTCGGGGTCACATGTTGGGGGTCACGTCTTCCTTTGTTCTCATGGGTAGTCTGACTGAATGTCTGCGCTGTATCCAGTTGTCACAAGCACATCCAAGGGGGGCTCTGTTTTAGAGGAACAGGTTTGGGAAAGAGCATACCAGGGTACCACGAGCTGACTAAAACTTGGGTTCCATTCCTTCTGAGTTACGAGACAGATCAATTAAAGAAAAGAAAACCAGCTTACCTTCTCTTTGACCATTTTCCTCAGTACTCAAGTGAAGTAGAAGTTATTTTCTTGCCTATGGCTTTGCATAATTATTTTTCCACTAATTTCTTTAATGTAATGGCTGAAAATGTTCTCTTTTTGAGTTAAAAAAGATTTTCTGACTAAAACATGAAGCATTGGTTCTGATGTCACATGGCCAGTGTTAAAATACTGGCCTCTGTCACTCACTAGCTTATATGATTCTGGGCAAGTGAACTTAACCACTTTGTGCCTCAGTTTCCTCATCTGTGAAATGGGGTAAGAATAGTCACTACCTTATAGGGTTGTTGTAGGGATAAGTTGAGCTAATGTATCTAAAACATACACTAAATGAATTTCAAGCAAAACTTGAAGAAAAGTTAGTAATATTGCTGTTATATTATTGTTAACCCTAGGTATATAAAGATCTATTCTTTCTTTTTGACTGCTCATGCTGATTTGAGTAAATAACATTCCTTACCTTCTCCCCCACATTCTTTAAAACTTTATTTAAGTAACAAGGGGAAATTTAATAAAATTCCTTACCTTCTATCCCGCACTCCTTTAAAACTTTATTTAATTAACCATGGCAAGTTCCGGGGTGGTGAATAAAAGCCTGTCTACCTTAAAGCAAGCCACCGTATGCTGGAATCAGGCAGCCTGGTGTTCCGCCTGTGACTGTTTCTGATTCTGTGAGCTGAGGAACCACTGACTGGGCTCTTGGTTCTCAGAATGGGGGTGGGGATGTGGCGAGATCCTCCTCCCCCTGCCCTGGAATACAGTCCCCTCCAAAGTCTCTCTCCAGTCTCAGAGTCTCTTCCCATCACACCAGCCTCTTAGAACATTCTGTTTCTCCTGAGCCTTTCTCCTCTTTCCTTATCCTCCCCCTGGCCTGTGTCTCTTAGATCCCACTTCCTTGTTCTTACAATGCCAGCTAGAAGTGATCTCCCTGACTCTTTCATGGCCTCTAGCCCTTCTTGTTCACTCAGTGAATAATTGGCACTTATCTCCTCGCGTGAATGTCATCGTTTTCCTGCTTCCTTTCTGGCTGCTCCTTCTTGTCTCCTTCCAGAGTTGGTGTTCCTCTAGGTTCTATTCTAGGGCCTCTTTCCTCACTCCGCACTCGCCTTCGGATACACGCTGTAGTCCAGTGGATTTGGGTTAGCAGCTATGTGCTGATGACTTCTCCAATCTGTACTTCCCAGCCTGATATCTCTTCTGAGGTCTACAAGTTTTCACAGGCAACTCAAATTCAAAATGTCTGAAAAGAAACTCAAGATGTCCCCCTACCATCTTTAGCTCAGTCATTGTACCACGGTCTACCCAGCTGCTTGTTCTAGAAACCTGAGAGTTAGTCTAAACTTACCCTTCTCCCTCACCCTCTCTTATGTCTGGACTCTCAACGGGTTTTGTTGATTCTACGTTCTAAATATATCTCAGCCCTGCCACTCTTCCCCATCTCTACTACCACCATGATCCAAGCCACCACTGCTGCTTCTTGAGTGAATACAGTAGCCTCTGTATCAGTTAGGATTGAGTTAGGCTATATATCACATAAAACCACTAAATAATAGTAGCTTAACCATAGTATTTCATTTTTTTTCTATGTGGAAGAAAAAAGGACTGCAGGCAGGCTGTTCTGAACTGGTGTGGTGGATCCAACTTAGGGATCTTGGATCCTGGCTTTCCCTTCCATCGTCCTAGCTTATAGTTTTAATTTTGGCCCAAGATAGCTGCTGGAGCTCCAGCCACTTTGTCTGAATTGCAGGCTGGATGGAGGAAGAAAGACAGAAAAGAAGGGACTTCTCCCACCTGAGTCAACTCCCTTTAAGAGCCTTCCTTTATGTTTCATGAAAGACTTCTGCCTAGATCTCATTGACTAGTCCTTAACCACAAGGCCATACTTAGCTGCAAAGGGAGCTGAGAAATAGTCATTTATTCTGGGTATCAATGTACCTAACTTAAAAGTCAGGGTTCTGTTACTGATGAAAGGTTGATATGGTGGGTAGACAGCTAGCGATCTCTGCCACATCCTAATAGGCTGCTCTGTCCACTCTAGCTCTGTCAAGTCTGTTGTACACAATGGCCACAGTGATAGTTTCCTTTTTTTTTTTAAATTGGAGGATATTGGGGAACTGTGTGTTTTTCCAGGACCCATTGGTCATTATCCTCCTTCAACCTAGTTATGGAGGGCGCAGCTCAGCTCCAAGTCCAGTCACCATTTTCAATCTTTAGTTGCAGGGGGCACAGCCCACCATCCCGTGCGGGAATTGAACTGGCAACCTTGTTGAGAACTCCCACTCTAACCGACTGAGCCATCCGGCCGCCCCCCAGTGATCTTTTGAAAACACAAATATGATCATGTCCCTCCCCTACTTAAACCCTTTAGGAGATTTTCATTATCCCCAATTTAAATATCAATGTCTTCATGGCCTATGGTCCCAACAGCCTGTCCATCTGTATACCATGTTTCCCTGAAAATAAGACCCAGCCGGACAATCAGCTCTAATGTCTTTTGGAGCAAAAATCAATATAAGACCCGGTATTATTTTATATTTATTATATTATATTATATTAAAGACCTGGTCTTATATTATAGTAAAATAAGACTGGGTCTTATATTAATTTTTGCTCCAAAAGACGCGTTAGAGCTGATTATCCAGCTAGATCTTATTTTTGGGGAAACATGGTACATTAATCTGCAGTTTTTTCTCTTTTTCACTTCCGACCTTCCCGCTCTCCAGTATTTCTGTTCCGCAAAGGTACTTGGCTCTTTTCACCTTAGAACATGTTCTTTAGCTGTGTCCTCTGTCTAGAATCCATGTCTCCTCTCCCTTGACTGGCTAACTTCAGCTTCAGGTTTCAGCTTAAATATCACTTCCTCAGTACCTCTCTGATCTTCCAGGTTAGATTCGTTTTTCCCTGTGTAATATCACTTTGTACCTCTGATCTCTATTTAATAAATTATTAGTACAATTAGTTTTTCAGCATCCCTCCCTTTCTTCCTCCCTCCCTCTGTCTCCTATAAGCTTCAGGTGAAGGCATTGCTTAGCCCGGTACTTGACCTTTGATAAATAATAAACGGTTGTTGAATGACCGAATGGGATTTATGTTCAAGGATGGATAGGTTGGATTTATTTTGAATCATGTTAAAGAGAAGTAAGTGAAAGACATAAGGAGAGATGTCTTGCTAGGTAGTCAGAGATGCAAAATCCGGCGCAAGTGAGAAGTAGGGATTAGAGAAGTAAATTTGAAATCATCAGATCTAGTCCATTTAATGCTGTTTATCCTATAAGGAGGCATTTTCCTGAGGGGATGCACAGTGGGCTTTGAAGCCAGACAGTCTGTTCTGAACCCTGGATTTGTCATTTACCAGCTGTGACATTGGGTTGTTGCCAAAACTCTCAGTCTCAGTTTCTTTATCTGTAAATGGAGAAACTACCCTGCTGGACCATGTGTATGCAGACAGAATATTACAAACTCTTCTGTCTGTTTGGTTCAAAAGCACTTTAAGAAGGAAGATATTCCTACTTTAAAAACAGAGACAATGGAAAACATACTCATTGTATCATTTCCTGGTCATCCTGAAAGCACACCTTTTGCATAGTGAAAATCAAAATTGCCTTCTGGAGTTAGGAACAAAATGGCTTGGGAAATCTTTTGTAGTATTTTTTTTTTTTTTAATTTACCAAATACTTCTATAGTGCTTACCATGTGTATGTATGGTCTTCTGTGCTTTGCAAGTATTAACTTTAATCCACTTAACTTTATAAGGTAAATGCAGTTATCATTCCCATTTTACAGATGAGGAAACTGAAGGACAGAGAGGTTGAATGCCTCAGCCAAGGCTGTAGAGCCAGTACGTGGCAGAGCCCGGGACCCAGCCTAAGCTGTCTGATTCTAAAGCCATGAACCATTACACTGCACTGCTTCTGGGTAATTCTGTGATACTTTTTGGCTGGCTAAATTGTGTGTCTACATAGGATCAGACTTACATCCATCTTTATATTCACCAGAACATGAAGTCCTCTAGAGAGCCTAACAAACTGGTAAAAGTATCGCTTTGTCATATGACTGTTACACTTGAAAGGAGGAGAAATTTTTAACTAAAGGTGCTCTCTGCTATTGTGTGTCAAGGCTGTGAGTTACCAGAGATCAACTGTTCCTAACGTTAAAAGGAAGTGCTAATATAGTTGCTGGCTGATTCAGAATTGGTTTCATACTGTAAGACAACTAAAATAACAGCCTCAAAGGATAAAAATAGTACAGTCACGTGAAACATTAACAGTCCTTTTTAAAAACAGAATCATAAGACCCATGAAGTAAAAGTTAGTCTTTTTTTCTGGTTGAAAAGAATGGATGATGGTAGATACTGGTTATTTCTATTATGTCCTCCTGTAATTTTAGGCAACTGATATTTGTCATGGTCCAAGGAGGAATCTCATTCATGACATTTTATTTTGTAAGGCACAGTCAAATTTGACACCACTTCTCAGAAGATCTTTTCCTGGAGTCTAGAAGGCTATGTGTGAGGGTCTTTCCTTAAACAGAACTAGTGGCTTTTGCTTTTATTTTCCCTAAAGACTAATACTATTTGAAAAAATAATATTAGTAGCTAAATTTATCAAGCACTTAGCATTTGTCAGCCTTGTTCTGAGAGCTTCACATGAATTGACTCTTTTAATTCCTACAACAAATGTTTGAGGTCGTGGTGCTATTATTCACCCTATTGTATAGCTAAAGGAATGGAAGCCCAGAGAGGTTAAGTAACTTGTCCAAGGAGACACAGTGAGTAAGTAGAAGAGCTGGGATTCAAACTCAGGCAATTTGCCCTCAGACTCTTTGCTCTTAAGCCATAAGGTGTTATTAGAGTCCTGTTGGTTTTTGGTGTAATGAGATATGAAATATGTAAAACAAAGTAAAGTGGCTTGTCCTTTCATTTTCATTTTTTAAAAGCTACCCAGTGTTTCTTCCTCGGAAAAGGAACAGCACACCAACAGAGCCAGGCTCACCTTTCTATTTTTAACAGCCTGTGTCCTTGCATGCCAAAATATAATCATTTAAGGCCTTGGTTCCTCATTGCCTGAAGATTAAACGCCACCCCTTAGCATAACATACAAAGCCCTTCCTAGTCTGGTCCCATCCCCCTCCCGCCTCCCCTCCCGCCCCTCCCAGCTGCCCCCTCAGTGCATCTGAACACACCAGCACCTGACATGCTTGCAATCCTCAAGCTGCTGTGCTCTTTTGTAACGACGTACCTTTGCTTGTCATGTTCTCTTTGTAATAATCGTTCTTCCTTTCTTTGCCTGGAACTCCCTTATCCATGATTCAAGGCTCAGCTCAGAGAAGCACCTCCTCCGCACAGCCTTGTGTGACTTTTCTTTTGGAAGAATTACCTGCTTCTTCCTTCGTGTGCCACTGCCTTTTGTTTAACAATGAACTTTCCACACGGCCGTATGAGTAATCTTCTCTTCCCGGGTGGAAATTCCTGAGAACAAGAGCAGCTGCTTCATAAATGCTGACTGAAAGAGCTGAAGGAGGTGTAGGGGAGCTAATGGGATGGTGTGAGGAGATTTGAGTTAATTTCTGACTTTGTTCTAAACAAAGATAAGGCTTTTTGATTTGGGGGCATAAACTATTCAGTGTGACCTGCTTCCTTTCATAGGAACGAAAAGTTTACAAATTGCCAAGTTCACAATCATGATATCTGTGACACATGCAACAGTGAAACAACTATTGATTTAGCAATCAAAATACTGGAGATTTAAAATAATTGTTATTATTCTAGGTTACCTGTCTGGTGTTTTAATTTGGCTATGTTAAATCTAATTCAATTCCGACGTCTTGCTGGGTTGTCCCCACCAAATACGGATTGAGTTCTGACTGCTCTCAGTGCTGGTGGTGACGACACCACGAGGGTGCCACACCCGTACCTGTGCCATTCGTTCTGCTGTGGGCATCAGGTGTCCAACAAGGGTCTCACAAATAATAACTAGGCTTGTGACATGTAGAAGTTAGAAAAAGTACAGCCGTTTCCTAGTTCAGAATGTGAAGTATGTAAGTAGGACCCAGTGTGCTAAGGGTACAACATGTATTACCTTGAACCATCTGAGGTTACCAATAGTTGATAATTTTTGACTTACGAGAATGGCAATTTCTTATGGTTTGACCTGATGTTACCTTGGTGAATTAATGAGAAAAGCCACCTCTCTTTCTGAATCCACTTAAAAGCCTGTGCTTGGTAATATGGAGGTTTCAGATGTACTTCCTGGAGTCACTACAGTAACTCCTGCAAGTTCCTCGAAAGCCTTCCAAGGCTGGTTGCTATCTAACTGGTATGATGTGGTACCTCTGCACCACCGAAAGGGAGGTGAGGGGGTGAGGTGAGAAAATCAAACGTCTAACGCCCCCACTATGGGTGCTGGTGGGCTCTCTGTGAGTGGCCTGGCTCCTGGGTTCTGGGGATCCTGTATTTGGCATTGGGGAACATTTCCTGGAATGTCCATATATTCTACAACTTGGACGAATTTTTACTAGAGTATTTGAGAGTTAAGTGCTTTAGCAATAGCAAACTAAGTGGGGATGAATAGTTTGATTGTGTCCCCCAGCTGGGATAGTAGAGCGCTGTAGCCTAGCGTATCTTCTTCATTTGTCCTTGGTCTGTTTGTTTAACCTCAGTGCCCCATTTGCCCACTTGTAAAATGCAGGCGCTGAATAACTCATGACTTCAGCAGGGTCAGTAGTTCTGTAATTACGCAGCACTTTGAGACTGATGGATGCAAGGGGCTGTGTAAACGTGACCTCTAAGAGCAGTTGTGGAAACGTCGGGGATTGTTTCTTCTTCTGAATCCAGGGTACACATTACCACATGATGGCTAAAGCTTTATTACTAGTAATTAATAAAATTGCCCATCCCTATTTTTTGCCAGTTTACAATGGATCCTTTCTGTAGCCTCATAAAAACGTTTGTAAGTAGACCCAACTACAACTTTGATCAGCATTTTTAAAAAATGTGCTGGAAAGAAGTATTTTTTTTATACTTTTCTTATGGAAATTTGCAAACATACTCAAGAGTAGGCAGAATAGTACAGGGACTGCCTTGTACCCAGCACCCTGACAAATAACCCTGACTCATACTCTCCCCCCCCACCTCCATTATCTTGTAGCAAATCCCTCCCACTCCCATTATCTCATAGGAGTCGCATCGTTTCTTCTACAGATGCTTCAGTACCCAGAGACAAGAAGTCCTCATCTTTAGTGGAACCTTAATGCTATCACCACACCTCAAAACGTTTCAACAGAACTTCCTTGATGCCGTCCAGCATACCCAGTCAATGGAAGGAATTGTTTTTAAAAGAATTTATCTGTAGAATGTTCCCACTTGAGGGATTGTGCTACAGAAATTTTCTGTAAATTGATTAATTGTGATACAAAGTGAATATTCCTATAGACACCACGTTAAAAGCAGCAATTGGCACCCATTAGGTCCACAGAAACCCAGGGAACTGGGCAATTATGTGTATTTCTATTTGAATATCTTACTGGGGGGAGAATTTTTATTTAGTTTTAAATTTAAGTATAGTTGATATACAATCTATTAGTTATATTAGTTTCAGGTGTTCAATATAATGGTTCGACATTTTTGTATCTTACAATGTGATCACCCCACTAATTCTAGTAATTATCTGTCACCGTGCAAACTTACCACAATATTATTGACTATTTTCCCCTTCCCCTTTTCACTCATTCCCCCACCTCTTCACTTCTGGTAACCATCCCTTTGGTGTCTGTTTCTATGAATCTGTTTTTGTTTTATTTTGTTTTGTTTTTTGATTCTGAGGGGAGAATTGATGGGCCATTCATCTTCCCTTATTAGAGACCTCGATCCAAGATACACATTTTCTCTTTCTTGCCCGTGTTCTCATGGTGATTCTTTTTCCCCAGGTCCACCTCCTCACTCTCCCCCCTCACTTTCCCTTCCTCTCCTCAAGGCCCTACTAGGAGCAAAAGAAAGGAACTTTTCCCAGGATGGCCAACTATCTTTATTGGAAAACAAAGGAAGCCATGTTGCTCTCAGGGGCAGCAAGGGGTATAGGGAAGCTGCCAATATATGTGTTAATAGTTTAATATTTGAAAGATATTTAGAAAGCAAACGGCACTGTGATCTCTTTAACCCTGGAGAGAACTAGAGAAATATTGTATATATTCCAGTAGGAGATTTTTTAAAGACGAGGTTAATACTCTGCCTTTGCGGTACCTGAGCAAAGTTTGGTTCAATTTTTAAAAAAATCCTATTTCCAGTTCATACTTGTCTGCATGAATCTTTGCCCTCCACCAACATCAGATAAGCAGGGAGGGAGGCTGTTCTTTTCTTTTTTTTAAATTCAAATTTATTGGGGTGACAATGGAGGCTATTCTTAAGTGGAGGGATTGGTCTGGTGTGGGGAGTGTGGAGTTGAAGTTCCTGGGAGGTTTTGAGCCTCCCAACTTCTCCCCCATCCAGGAGCCCAGTCCTGCCTGTAAGTTGTGGGTCCGCCACCTGGGGTGAGGCTGTGGGACAGTTGTCACAGGGGTTTCCCACTCTCTGGGCTGTCATTTCTTGGCATTGTCACTTCAATCCATTTAGCCATGGTGGGGATTATTGGGGGTGGCGGTGGGAATTGTACCCCAACTTGTGCTACAGATGTAAGTTCATACCACGTGCAAAAGCCACAGACTGTGCACTGTGTGTTTGCATTATTAATTGCCACTGCCACCCACCACCGATCCCGGAAATTGCACTTCTGTCTTGCCCTGTTTGCTGTCTGTAACTCTCACCCACCAGAAACTCACAAAGCTTATCTCCCCCAAGTTCCTCTTGATAAGAGATTGTGTTTGTGTGATTCTAGTTATTTCCACTTTCATAAAGATATAAAGTGTCATAAAAACAAAACAAAAACAACAACCCTGACCATGTGAAGTGTCTGCTGGAGAGCCTCAGAACACGCACACACGCTCCTACTCACACACAGGCACACAGAATAATTAGTACGGAAGCAAAGAGCTACTGGCTAATCAGTGTTGACCATAGCAACCCAAGAACTGAACTCTAGATTAAAGCGCCTTCCTTCTCTCTTGCTGCGTAACAAAAACAGCAGAGCTTTGCAGTGGCATCTCAGTGGTTGAGGAGGGGTCCCCTGACAGTAGTTAATGAGCATCTCTGAGGGTTGTAAAGTGACAGTCACTCTGTCTGTTGGGTATACACATGGGCAGTGGTGTGCGTCCACGGACCGGGGCTGCAGAAGCAGGGCCTCTGAAACCCCAGTGATTTTTGGTGCGCTTGTGCCCACCTGGTATGGGAAATGTCTGAAAGAGCAGTGGCAAAAATAAAACCTAGCCAAAACGCTTCTCAGCAATGGTTTAGTCAAGAAAAAGTGGTGGCTATGACTGGATATTGTGACGTTAGACCCAAGGAAGGCCTCTTCTCCACTTAGCTGATGTCCCTCCTGTTCATTTATGTCCTCATTCATTCACTGACTTATTCAACAAAAGTCATTAGGCACTTGCCACGTGCTCGGTGATCATGCCAGGCAGTGTTGTAGGTGCTGGGGTGGCAGTGGGTCTGTCTTCACTGAGCTTCCAGTGAGCGACCTTTATCATGCCTGCCTCAAAGAAGGGGGTGACGAGGAAGGAAGAAAGAGGAGGATAGGATCAGGCACCAGTTTGGGGGAAAGAAGAGTTTGGACATATGTATACATGTGCGAAACCATCCCTACAATAAAATAATACATCCATCACCCCTGAAAGTGTCTTCATGCTTCTTTGTAACTTACACCTCTCCTTTTATTCCCACCATCCCTAGGTAATCATGGATCTGATTTTTGACACTATAGATTATGTGCTAGAATTCTGGAATAAACAAACTCATACAGTATGTACTCTTTTTAAACTCGCTTCTTTCACTCAGCGTATTATTTTGAAACGCATCTATTTTGTCATATCAGTATTTCATTTCTTTTTATTACTGTGGAGAGTTCCATTGTATGGACATGTCACAATTTGTTTATTCACCTGTTGATGGACATTTGGGTTGTTTTCCAGTTTTCAGCTATTACAAATAAAGCTGCTGTGAATATTCTTGTACAAGTGTTTGTATGGTCAGATGCCTGCATTTCTCTTGGGTAAATACAGTGGCCCTACTTTTTAATCTTCACATCTGTTGTGTTTAGCACATTATCTAGCATGCAGCTACTCAGCAAATACTGTCCTACGTAGTTGCTGGACTTTTCCTGCATTTCTATGGTAATTGATAGATAGTATTAAGTTACTTTTAAAACTAGGTTTTAAAAGTATTGTTTTGTTTCAAGCGAAAGAGTGCTATTACCCCATTTCCCCAATCCTGTGTGACATTTTACGCACTGTGGTCAAGCTTCATTATCTTCTCCTATATTTTTTGAGTTCTTGGAATATTTACTGAAGTCCTCTAAGGAGAAAGTGAAGAAATACTGGTATGTTACCTAAAGAAACAACGTGAAAGCCAGTAATATGTGGGAGATCTCTGTTAAACCCTTTCTTATTGAATTCTATAACAAAATTAGAGACTGCATGGTTGAAAACATTAAGGATCTATATGTGGAGGGGAAAAGAGTTTAATACTGAAAAATTTTAGAAATCTTATATTCAAAGGCAAAAATAATTATGCTAACATATTAGTGATTACATTGGGCCAGATATTGTGCCGAGTGTTTTATGAGCATATCACAGTTAATTCTCACACCAATCTAGGAGATAGGTTATTTTAATATCCCCATTTTACACATGAGGAAATGGAGACGTGAAATTTACATGGAGCCGCAGAGGTGGCATTTAAATGCAGGTGTGCCTGACACGGAAGCTGTGCTCTCAACCACTATAACACATTGACTCTCTTATGTTAAAGCATTAAAACAATATCCAAAATAGTGTGACCTGTTGAGTAAGTTAAAAAAAAGTCCACGTAGGCAAAAAGATTTCTAGCAGTATAATCAATCATTGTATATATTATTCACATACATTTCCATAAAGTTAATCAACTTGACAAACTTCTTTATATTTATAACTTCTGCCTTTATATTTAAAGTCACTTTTTATACTCTTTCCATCACTTTATTGGCCAGTCTGTTTCCAATCACCTTGTATTAGGTGGAGTTCTCAGGTAGACAGACATATCCAGTTCTTTTTTCTTTAGCAATGGAAGCAGCCCCATTGTCCCTTGAATTTGTGGCTGTTTGGTATCTTAAAGATCCAACAGACCCAAGGTAACGCTTTGTCTGTGACTACGCTTTTCTTTCTTGCCTGAAATTTAAAATAACGATTGGCTGGGAACCCTCATTAGTCCTTTTAGGACATTGAAATGGTGAGCATGTCTTATTTTCTACCTAGATTATAAGGTCTCTTTAGCAGTTATTGCTGAAGAGCCTTCTGAGGTGACACAAGCTGGGAATTCTGGAGTTACAGAGAAATTTGCCTTCCATTACAATTCCATATGAACCTGGGAAGAACATTTTAGCAGATGCATGGGAGTAAGAGAGCTTTGTTAATCTGGGGTAAGAAATTAATCCGAATCTAGTGTAGAAGGTGACTCTCTGGGCTTGTATTTCTTTAAAGGTTGCCTCCAGGAGAGCTTAGTGTTTAGGTGTGGCAGTTAGTAGAATTAATTTATGTTTTAAAAAGTGGGAAATTCATGGTTATAATGTAATAAACATTCGTCTGGCATTTCAGACTCTATGAAACAAAGTTCCAGGTATCAGCATATTCAAATTGTAGGAAAGTACTTAAGAGGAATGAAATATTTCTGCGGTATTATGCTTGCAAACGTAAATATTAATGTATATAGTGGTGGTAAGCACCCTGACTTCCCATTTTGTATAGCTTAGTGTACTAAGCATATGGTAGGCATTACATAGACTTGATACTGGCTAGGGGATGTTCTTTCTCGCAGATCTGCAATGTGGGAGCCCATTCTGCCACTGAGACCCAGTTTCAGATTTCCCACAGGTGTTTTTTCTCTTAACAATTTTAGCAAAGTGAGCTGGTATAGTGGTTATTAGAAGGCTAAAATGAGTTAATTTATGTGAACCCCTAGCGGAGTACTTGGGACATAGTGCCGTATAAATGTTACCTATTATGTTTATTACTTGAATCTGGGTTAAATCAGATGCTCTGATTTAGTATATTTAAGTTTACCCCAGAGAATCTCATCCTTTTGTACCTATGCTGCCAGATTAAGAGCCTCAATTCCAACACCGACTTTCATATAAGTTTTTATATCCCAGTAAAATGTTTCCCTATGTGCCATTCTAGGCAGGAAATGTGTCCAGGTGGGAATTCTGCTCTAGAAGCCAAATGTTGCTATAAAAATTCATTCTCTATTTTTTGCATCTTATTAGTAAGGAATATTGGAACAAGACTGGTGTGGGAACAAGTAGGCATTTGGGATTTGTGTCAAAATGCTTGTCAGTGAGGAGAGGTGGCTGAGAATCATGTAAAATTCATGGGGATTTTACCTGTGGATCAAATCTTGTCCCACATAAATCAATAATCCTAATGTACTGTTAATTCATGTAGTAGGAGCTATACAAGGCAGGCCACGTGATGGAGCAATACAGTGACAGGTACAAAATTTTATATGAAGAGATAACTTAACCCAGTGTTGCCTAAACTTCAGCCATTATATATATGACTTAAATGATTTTGACATATATATGTGCCTTCTGTGTAGTACTGTTATTAATGTTTTCCTTTAAATAATTTCACATTTTTTCCTTAAATACACTGATTTTTAAAAGAAACTATCATTCAGTAAAGGGAAAACCATTAATAAAAGGTAATCATAAAACTAAATACAATAAAAACAAATGTTTGTCCAACTTCCACCTCAAACCACCTCAGGTACCACCATACAATACTTTGGGAATATGTTCCCAAAGTTCAATATGTTCCTTTTTTGGATATGGAGTCTGAAGTGTTGAGTAGCTGAGATATGGGGTCTTTTTATTATAGAATGTGTTATTCAATGCAGCTAACTACTATCACATACAATCCCCCCAAACCCAATGCCTGAACACAATAGAAAGTTTATTTCTTGCTTACATTATACCTATATAACTTACATTATACCTATGTATAATCCACATGGTGATTCAGGGATCCAGGCTCCTTCCATGTAGTAGCTCCATTTTTTGTTGTTGTTTTTAAAAACAGCTTTATTGAGATACAATTAACATATCATACAATTCACCCATTTAAGTTGTGCAGGTCAGTGGTTTTTAGTAGGTTCACAGAGTTGTGCATCTATCACCACAGTCAATTTTAGAACATAGTCATTAACCCACATAGAAATCTTATACCATTTACAGGCCATTGCCTTGTAGTCCTCAGAATCTTTCAGTGGATCTTCTATATCCAAGTGGAAGACAAGGGGAGGAGATGGAACATGGAGGATGGTGTGAAAGGCTTTAGGGGACAGGCAGTGGGGTTACATCACTTCCATCTTCACTCTGTTGGCTAGAACTCAGTCTCATGACGTCACTTAAATGTATGGAGATGGAAAAATACAGCCTAGCTAGGCACCCAGGAAGAAGAGGAAAACATGGCAAGCTGATGTCACTGGTATAGTCTCTGTTCCAAGAGATTTGTAATATTTGGATTCAATTTATGAATTCTGGACTTTATTGAATTTGGAAGTCTGTTACATGAAATTTATGTGGGATCCATATTTATGTATTTGTTTATTTTTTATTTTTGAGGAAGGCCACTTTCCATATGATTTATTTCAACAAAACTCATTCCAAGTTTTACTAATTTTTTTTTTTAAAGAATTATCTTTTTTTTTTTTTTTTTTTTTTTAAGATTTTATTGGGGAACAGTGTGTACTTCCAGGACTTTTTTCCAAGTCAAGTTTTTGTCCTTTCATTCTTAGTTGTGGAGGGTGCAGTTTAGCAGCTTAGCTCCAGGTCCAGTTGCGGTTGTGGTTACTAGTTGCAGGGGGCGTAGCCCACCATCCCTTGTGGGACTCAAGGAATCGAACTGGCAACCTTGTGGTTGAGAGCCCACTGGCCCATGTGGGAATCGAACAGGCAGCCTTCGGAGTTAGGAACACGGAGCTCCAACCGCCTGAGCCACTGGGCCGGCCCCCAAGTTTTACTAATTTTAAAAATAAACCAGGCCAATCACTTGTACACTTGTTTCAGAACACATTAGTAAGTTTTGTTTTTAATTGTCATAAAACATACCTGGTAATAGTGTTGAGAAGTGCCCTTGGGCTGCAAAGAGGAGTTGGGAAGAGGGTTGCCAGAAGTTTAGAGAAATCATAATAAGAGTGACCACTCAGGAAAAAACAAACAAACAAACAAACAAACAAACTTACTTTAGCTTTAAATACAGTAAAAATACTCTCCAGAAATCTATAATAGTGTACAAGAGCACACTCTTATATGAAGATTATTGTGTGATTTTGGAAATGGAAATTTTTGCCTTCAGATTCCTTACATAGAGAGATTTTTCAAAATCTTCGTTTTATTCTGCATATTATGTTAAAAACCATAATCTTCATAATTAGACCATGCTTGTGTATGTAACTGCTGGCTTCTTAATATAAATGTGCTTTGCTTTTTTTTTTTTTAGTTTAAAAGCTTTGCAATATATAAAGCACCTATGTCAGTAATTACTATTATAAGTTGGTTAAAGGGAGGAAAACTATTAGGATGTCAAATTCTTGTTTTTGCTTTCTTTCATTTTTCACTAGAATTTAGTCCTTGCGAAAGAGGGGGCATTTTATTATAGAATCATCAAGTTGGAAATGACTTTAAATTTTATTTATTCTATAATGCTTCTCCCGATACCAGAAAAGTCTACATCAAAATGATTCCCAATATCCACAAGAAAAATGCTATGTCCATCCTGAGGCTCTTCTTATTTCTCCTGGGTAACATTTTCTGCTGCACTTGAGGCCCATTCTTTTGACTCTATTCTGAGTGGAAATGGAAGAGCTACCGTTGTGGATAGAATAGGCTTTTTGGCTCATTTGCAATTTTTTAAAAAAGATTTTATTGGGGAAAGGGAACAGGACTTTATTGGGGAACAGTGTATATTTTTCCAGGATTTTTTCCAAGTTGTCCTTTCAATCTTAGTTGTGGAGGGTGCCGTTCAGCTTCAAGTTGTTGTCCTTTCAGTCTTAGTTGTGGAGGGCACAGCTCAGCTCCAGGTCCAGTTGCCGTTGCTAGTTGTAGGGGGCGCAGCCCACGATCCCTTACGGGAAATTGAACTGGCAACCTTGTGGTTGAGAGCCCACACTCCAACCAACTGAGCCATCTGGGAGCTCAGTGGCAGCTCAGCTCAAGGTGCCATGTTCAATCATTAGTTGCAGGGGGTGCTGCCCACCATCCCTTGCGGGAAATTGAACCTGGCAACCTTGTGTTTGAGAGCCCACTGGCCCATGTGGGAATCGAACTGGCAGCTTTTGGAGTTAGGAGCACAGAGCTCCAACCACCTGAGCCACCGGGCCGGCCCCCTCTGCGATTTTTAGTGTAGAATGTGTCATCATCTTTCTTTGCTTTTCAGGAGTTGACTGGAACTCTTTAGCCTCTTACTATTGGCCCATCCGAACTTTCATTGTCAACACTATCATTTGTCTCCTTAACCTTAGCAAATATATGGTTGTAAATTCCTCAAGGGCAAGACATTTTGTACTTTTTAAAATCTCCATCATGGTCCTTTGGTATCTGTGCTTTGCTGATGGTAGAGGGAGCCAGAATCAATCTTTGATGAATGTGGCTGAATGAAGGAATGGTCATGATGGCACCCAATGAATGTTAGTGGTAAGCTTTGGTGCTATCCATCTGCCAAGGACTGCAAGTTCTAGGCATTTTATTTATACCTTATTGTATGTAATATGTTTTTTTGTCTGTATTCTCTGGATAGCCCCTTGTCACTGAACTATGTCATGTCAGCTGCCATCATTGGGTTTGTATTTATGGGCTGTTTTAATTGTTGTGCCCTATTGAGAAAGAACAGAGGCTGACTGAACACTAAACAATTAGTGGTGCCGAATGGAGGCCTAATGATAGGAAGGTCGTGTGTGTACAAACGGGGGCTCTTCATAGTTGGAACTGAGAGAAAGTGTGGAAAAGGGCATCACCTGGCACATAGCAATGCAAGCATGTAGTTGCCAAAAGAACTGGCTTTGGGAGAGGGATTCAATTCCATCAAACACCCCACACATCACATTCAGGTAATGTTAATTTAAATCTTATTTATTGTATAGGTTTGTTTGGATTTAAGTTGTGAACTTACTTTGGTCTTATAGTTGTTAAAAGCTATAAGCATAAGAAATTTCCACTGAGTTTACGTTTGTTCTTACGTAGTTAAGTGATATCGCGTGTATATGGCACTTAAGGATTGGAATTAGAGTTCAAATCTTGGTTTATTGTGTGACTTTTGACAAGTTAATTATATTCTCTGAGTCATGCTTTTTCCATCTGTTAAATGGGGTGGCAAGAGTTCTCATTTATAATGCTGTGAAGATTCATTGAGTTATACATGTAAAGAGGTTCACATAGTGCCTGGCTCATAGCAAGCACTCTATAATTTTTAGATTTTGACATAAGATAATTTTCTGTTTTATAATAAGAGTCCAAAGATATTCCAGCTTGTGATACCTGGAATCAGGTAAACAGCTTTAGTATTTTTGAGAGATCTGGGTTCAGTTCTGGCTCAACCTCTTACTTAATCTCATAATCACTCTGCTGTTGTTTACTAACAACTTCCTGGAGTTGTTGTGAAAACTAATTAAATGCTGCCATTTACGGAGTGGCTCCCCGTGCAGACTGGACTGAACACCTATGGACGTTATCTTTATTCCTACAACAAGCTTAGCACAGCGGGTAGTGGTATCCTGTTCCTACAGACAAAGGAACGGAAAGGAGAAAGAGCTTGCCCTCGCTCTGACTTCTAAGTGCAGAGCAAAGGCTGGAAGCAGGATCTGTCTGTCTCCAATGCTCCTGTGCCTTACCTGAGGTCCTATTGCAGCACACAGGTGAATCATCCAGTAAATTTGTCCCGTGGCAGGCAGCTGGGAATAGCCATGTTAGGAATAAAAGTTGTGATATGGGAAAAGGGAGGGATCATTTGCAATATGGAGAGAAATTCTGGTATGTCTTTCGCTGTGCATTAAGGGGCCTCAGGACACCTAGGGAGAAGGGTGTGGAAGGTGCACATGAGGGCATCCTGAAGATAAACAGCGGACGTCTCAAATTCACCTGCGGCCAGCCCTGGGTGTTTGTGTACATATTTGAAAATTTTAATTTTGTTAGGATTGGTCTTGATATTTTAAAAATACTGAGTATTTTGGAAATTAAAGGAAAACAGTGTACCTTGTAAGACTTGTTGGGGAACAGGATATCTTATGCCTACTTCCCAGTTCTGCCTTTCAGTTGATTTGTGGTTATAAGCAAGTTACATTTCATCTTTCTGTCTAGTTTCCCCATTTCTGCTGGTTTACAAATGGGTTAAAGTGGCTGTTACCTACTTAACCTCATTTTCAAGCTTTGTGGAGTATGCAGAGGATGTGTATAAGAGGAAATATATACAGAGCGTGCCAACAAAATGTATACACATTTTAAGAAAGGAAAAATTGTATTAAGTATAATACTCCATATATGCCGATAAAAAAAGACGAATGCAAGTCACGTTTGACTTCTGCAATTACAAGAGGTGCTCTAAGTGGTTACCATCAACATAATTTTAATACAGTTTTTTCCTTTCTTAAAATGTGTATACATTTTGTTGGCACCCTCTGTGTGTGTGTGTGTGTGTGTGTGTGTGTGTGTGTATCCTGTACACACACACACAGATACACAGTGTCACTCATACTTCTTTGTAGAGTGGCTTAGCACACTGTTTAATAAAATTTACTAAGTGCCAGGCATTCTTCACAGTTCAGAGGATTCAAAGATGAGTAAGAGAAGGTCTCAGCCTAACCGTGATTCTCAGTCTAAAGGGCAGGGTAAAGGCTACAGAAATAGAAGGGAAACTTCGCATGAAAAAAGTAATGATCTAGGATATTTCTCCATGGGCCACAGTATCAGCAATAATATATAGCACACTTCAGTAATCACAAAGCAATTTTCTCATTGAAGAAATTCTGAGTAGTCTTAAGTGGAGAAAAAACTGTTGCATGTCCCTTCTCAGTGTTAACTTTGGTTAAACAGAGTGTGAAGACCAGGTATTACGAGACCAGGTGTTAGGAGGGTACATGGCTCTTTTATTAATTCTCAGGGTTCCCTATGGAGACTCTTAATGCTTCCAAACCTTTTCTTCCTTGGCCCTGCCCAACCTCCCAGGGCTACCCTGAGGTGTGGCTAGAATAAGGTACTACCGTATGTACTGATTATGTGTTTTGAAAAGCAGAATTCTCTGTATCTATATAGAAAGTAATAAGCATTTCTGAGTTTGAACCCTATATTTTCAACTCCCTCCAAACAGTTCCACCTGGTTGTTCAATAGTCAACTAAAACAACATTTCCCAACGTTGCCTTCTCAAACTGATTCTCCTTCAGTATTCCTTATCGTGATTTACTCGTATGGTATCACTGTCTACTGGTCACTCAAAGTCAAATTCCCTGAGGGTCCCCAGCTCCTCCTCTCATCTGATTGGTCACAAAGTTATGTGGACTCTACCTCCTAATACTCTGGCATCCCTGTTTTTCTCACCTTACTGCCATTCACTGAGTTCACAACCGCACTTGAACTCTTGCAGCAGTCTCTTAGCTAGCTAGCCCTCCGTTTCCACCCATTCGTCACACTGTCATTAATAATTACCTTTTAGAAAACAAACCTCAATCCAGCACTCCTTACTCTCCCGCTTTAAACCTCTCAGGATAAATCCAAACTCCTAAGTTTGACGTATAAGCATCTTCCAAATTTGGTCTCAAATGACTTTTTTGGTGTCATTTCCTATGCTTCCCCTGAACCACTCTGAGCTTCAGCCACAGTGAATTTCTTTCTGTTCCCTAAATGGATGCCATTTATTTATTTATTCACATTTATTTATCTATTTGCTGTTTGGAACCCTTCTTCACTTTCTCTACAGGAAACTCCTACTTATCCTTTAAAAACCAAATAAAAATGTCACTTCCTCCCTGAAACTGCTGGAGCTTCTGCTGGCCCAGTCACTGCCCCACTCCATAGCACACAATGCATTTGCTGACTTCATTGTTATTTGATTATGAATCACTGCCCACTTCCCCTTCCACCCACCATAATACTGTGATCTCCTCTTGAGGAGATCCTCAACCCCCTTCCAGAACTTCGAAGCTATGTGTGCTTGGTGTCTCATTAGTGTTTGCTGGTGGGATAGATAAAATAATGAATGAGCAACCTAAAGTTGAACTTCTTATCGGCAAACTTCATAGCAAGATACTTGAGTTAATAAGCCCAAATATTAGTACAGTACATGAATAGATTATGTATCACAGAACATGAATTTATGGTCATAAATCAACTCCGTATACAAGTCATCCCAAATTTTCCTGTATAGATTGATCCGCATCTAACAACTGCTTTTAGTGGCCAGGGCATGTGGTGGGTGGAGATGGGGTATCTTGGAAGCAGACCCTACGTTGCCTGTTGCTCGAGGGCTAAGAGAGCTGGCAGGGGATAAATGACCCCAGAACAATGTCTGGAAAAAGTCCATGGTGTCAAAGGTGATTTTCTCCAGGATTGGGTGTTTAAGGGTCATTTGCTTCTCTTTCGCTGTTAGTATTTTCTAAGGCTTCTACAATGAACATGTGTGACTTGCTAATACGAGGAGGGTGCTCTGGCAATTTCTTCTGCCCATTAACTGGTGCAGGCTCCAGGAACAGGGTGGGTGGCCTTGCCTGGCCAAACCCCTTAGCACCGTACCCCAGGTTCTTTACAGACTGCCCCCTGCTCACCCTTCTATTCTGCCTCATGCACCCTGAGCATCAGCCACATTAATCATTTCTTGCTACTTATATGTGTTTGGCAAACACTTACAGATACCATACTATAGGCCAGACACTCTTCTAAGCACTTTGCAAATACTAATTTAATTCTCATAGCTATGTAATAGTATCTATAAACTAGATATTGTTATTATTCCCATTTTACAGATGAGGCAACTGAAGTCATTCTGGAATAAGTGTTTCTTCACATGTACTGTTCTTTCTAAATTTGTTATTTAAGCCTCAGTTCCTCTGTGTTCTTTTAGTGTCTTTTTTTATATGCAGTACTTACTACATTGTATTATAAATCCTGTTTGTTTTTCCCACAGGTAAACTTGGAAAAGTTACTTAATTTTAGTTTCTTCCCTCTGTTAAAATGTGTCTAGTAATACTTACCTTGCAGAGTAGCTGTGAGGATTAAATGCAGAATATTTGGACTATAGACTTAGAACACGAGCTTCTCCTATATTGACTTTGTGTATTGCTTGACACAATTGCTGACGCAGGACAAGTGTTGTCCTGTGGGAAACTGAGGGAAAGGGAGAGAAGGAAAACCAGGATGACCCAAAGTCAAGGCCCCTAAGGGAGAAGAGAGAGTCGACCATCTCAAATGCTTGAGATAAGGTTTGAGGGATGACAGCTGAGCAAAGACGGTTGGGTTGGTCATTGGGGGTGTTTTTGAGAACGGCTTTAGCAGGCTGTGGTGACGGAGGCAGATTGCAAGTGGTTAAGGAGGAGTGGGTGGGAAGGAAATGAAAGACTGAGGGTATGATCACGTTCTCTTTCAGGAGGGGAAGAGAAGAGCTAGGGCAGTCGCAGGGCCAGAGGAAGGGTTCTTGGTACAGATGGGAGAGCCTGGATGTATCCAGAGGCAGGAGAAGTAAATACCCTAGGAGAGCATGACTGGGAAGAATGACCCTCTCCCTGTTCTGGCTAAAGCTCAGTCCATGCTCAGAATCTGTGTTGCCTCCTTCGGAACTTGGCTGCCTTAATTCTGTCACCTGTTTGCAGCTGGGGCATCCCGGGGTCTGGTTGGCTTGGGGTCAGTTGGGATCCTTGGGCAATATATTTAAGTTCTCTGAGCTGCAGTTTCTTCATCTATAAAATGAGGGGAATTTTGTGAGTATAAAATGAAATAATAACATCTGTTAAGTGCCAACTACAGTATCGTAATTGTTGTGTCCTTGTAACCTTCTCTGAGAGATAGGATGAAATAGAAAAGGGTAAATCTGAGAGTGCTTTTGACCTGCAGAAGGAAATACCGTAGTTGGGGGTGTGCCTGTGGGATGGCTGCTGTCTTCTCCATAAAGAGTGTCTGCTGGGATGAGGGGAATGGAAGAAGGGTTTGTAGTTTTGATGAGACTAGTGGTCTCTGTGGAGGCTACTAGGTTCTCTCCACAAGAGATACATGACAGAACTAAGGAGCAGCAGTGAAGACCTGGCTAAGAGTAGAGAAGACATTTAGGATTGTTTTGTGACCTTCCACAACCAGATATGCAGGAATAAGAAAAGGTGTGGATAGAAGTGGGGAATGACAAAAATGTCAAGGGATGAATAGGATTCCTGTGTGTTTTGGAGGAGGGGGAGGGGAGGGGAGCGAGAGAGAGAGAGAGAGAGAGAGAGAGAGAGAGAGAGAGAGAGAGAGAGAGAGACACACAGAGAGAGAGAGAGAGAGAGAGAGAGAGAGAGAGAGAGAGAGAAAGGAGGAGGAAGAGGAGGAGGCGGGGGAGGAGGCAGAGAAGAAGAAGAAGGAGGGGGGAGGGTAAAAGAGGGGACATACCCTGGTGAAATGACCTTCAGAGTAGTCTAGTCAGACGGGAGCTGATGGCCTGGGAGAGTTGGCAGGCCTGAAAATCTTACGGTGACAGTGAGGATGCTGAGCAGATTCCTGGAAGCAAGGTAGGCGGCCCAAAGATTGTGGCCAGAAGGGAATGTCAAAGTATTTGGTGAAGCAGGTTTGCCCAGGGCTAGGGGATGGCTGGGTCACCCCACACACTATAGTGTTCTTCATTCGTCTGCTTTCTCTTCTCTTTATCATTGGAATATCTACCTCTGCCCAGGTAACCTTTTGTGTGGAAGGTATCAGTTAATATTATTCAGCAAAGTTCTTTTTATTGTGTTTGTAATATTATTTAATGGATACAATATGTCAAAGTACTTTTGCACATACTGCTTTGTATTCTTTTGAATTTTTTTCAGATTCTCAAATGTGAGATTATTGTGCTCAAGGGTGTGAATGATTTTGGCGGGGGTGGGGTATATCTTGATATGTCATTAGTTATTTGCTGCAGAGAGACTGGCAGTGCGTAAGGAGGGTAGGCCACAGAGCAGAAGGTAGACATTCAATAATGAAGTCTGAAGGCTTTATGTGAACATCCGAAGGCCACCTCACATCCTTCTGAGTTCTGTGTGTTGGAGGGGGAATGTAACCGGTTGAAGTTTGCGTCTGTAATTGAGTACATGGAATTTTGCTTGGTTTGGTCTTTGATGCTCTCTGTTTGGGGACTGCCCTCAAGACATTGACGAAGTTAAGATGTGTGTCTAAGAGGGAAAGGCCACAGGAAGAGGGAGTTCCCTTTATCTGTTCTAGAGCTTTTTTGTGGGCAAGGACAGAACCATTCCATCATTAGAAATTAAAGGACTTCATTATTTGGATTGCAATCCCCACAGTGCTAATGTTTTAAACAAGTTTAACAATAAAGGGAGGCGTGGTTTAGGTAATTATTGAGGAAATTGTGATATTTTGAGTCAGCAATTTCATTCAATTTCATTAACAAATATTACTATTAATAACAGTTTTTCTTTTATGATTGTAATGGCTCTCCCCACCTTTTTTTTTTCTTTTAACAGAAAAAATACAGAAAGGGATATATTGATGTTTCAAAAATCAAGTGTGTGGAAATAGTGAAGAATGATGATGGTGTCATTCCCTGTCAAAATAAATATCCATTTCAGGTGAGCCTACATATTTTTGCAGCAGTGTAATTCTGGGCTTTTAGTCATGCTTATATTTGACATTATGGTTTCCTGTCATTGCTGTGGTGGTTGACTTCAAAAACATTTTTTTCAGCTTTATTGAAGTGTACTTGACACATAAGAATTATTTTTATTTAAGGTGTGAAAACTTGACACTTGGATATATGTATACATTGTTAAATGATCACACAATCAAGCTAATTAACATATCCATCACTTCACAGTTACCTTTTTTTTTTTTTGAGGTGAGAACACTTAAGATCTACCTTCTTAGCAAATTTCAAGTATACAATGCAATATTGCTAACTGTAGTCCCCGTGCTGTATGTTAGATCTCCAGAACTCATTCTCTGTGCATAACTTAAATTTTGTACCTTGGACCAACATCACCCCCTCCCCTACCCCAACCCCTGGCAACCACTGTTCTACGCTCTGCTTCTATGAGTTTGACTACGTTAAATTCCACATGTAAGTGAGATCGTGCAGTATTTCTTTATGTGTCTGGCGTATTTCACTTAGCATAATATCCTCCAGGTTCATCTATGTTGTCAGGAATAATTCAGCTTTTTAAAAGTGGAATAATATTCTGTTGTATATAGACACAACACATTTTCGTTATCCATTCGTCTGGCAATGGACATTTAGGTTGTTTTTATGTCTTGGTTATTGCAAATAATGCTTCAGTAAACATGGGAGTGCAGATATCTTGTCAACATCCAGATTTAATTTTTTGGGGGGTAAATACCCAGAAGTAGGGGTGTTGAATCGTATGGTAGTTGATTTTTAGGTTCGTTTGTACTTTAATAGTAGTTGCTTTTCTTTATGAACTGTTTCAGTCTGGGTCAAAGCATTATCTTTTTCTTGTTTTGAGTCTGTTAGATTCTACCAATGTCCTGAGTCTCTAAACCCCAGACCTAACTTACTACTTATTTAGATTTATCACAGAGAAGTTAGAGGAAAAACTAACTTCTGAGACTGAAAAACAGTGGGATAAGGTGTTTGTTATCTGTGAATCGGAGAAGCTGAGAAGGGGTGGGAGTGAGCTACTGGAACAGAAATGAGAGAAAATGAAAGGCTGCTTGCAGTGCAAAATATAAGCATTATGTATGGATTAAGTGGTACCTTTTGAAAAGGTTATGTGATTTCATGTTTTCCTTCACAATGATCCTCTAATATAAGGGAGGTAAATACCGGGGGTGCCAAAACAATGTATACAAGGGGGCACTTTGGTCAATGTTGCTCAAGCAGTAGTTTGCCGTAATCAGAAGTGTCTGGACGCTGATGGTACCACTTTGAGTACCTCTTGTAATTGCAAAGGTCAAACGTGACTTGTATGCGTCTTTTGTTATTGGTATATATTATTACAATTTTAATACAGTTTCTTCCTTTCTTAGAATGTGTATACAATTTTTTGGCACCCTCTGCATACTATTCTGATTTCTGATTGGGGAAATTGAAGTTCAAAAATGTTCAATGACTTGTCCGAGGCCATTTTGTGAATTGCAAACCTCCCTAGAACACATGCTCACATCTCTGCACTCCCAGGGAGGATGGACGTGGCCTCCTGAGCCGCTGTCCATCTGTGCAGGACCGTAGTGCACACATGCCTGGAGAATCAAGAGTGCAGGGAGGGATCCTGGTGTTCCTGACTTCGCAGCAGGCAGCCCAGGACCCTCTCCAGCAGGTAACCACCCCTTCTCTGGCTGAGGACATGTTTGTGCTTTCCTTTGCTATAACAAATGTCTCTAAGGAAACTCGCCTTTTACTCATGGCAATGGTCCCACTATGTACTAAGGAGAGAACTGCAGAAATCTTTTCAACATAGTATCACAGTGGAGATTTCGGTAGCTCTTGTGCTATTATGAAATTATTGATTACATTTCAAATAAACATTTGCCAGTTTGGAGGATTAAGATGTAATACAGTAGAATATCGAAGCTTTAAATCTGCATCTGGATTATTTTCACTGTGGTGGCAACAACACAATAGGAGGAAGGAGGACATTTACTTTTCCCTTTCCCAGTTCCTCATTTTAACTCTGCCATTTCTTTGCATGAAAAGCAGGGACAGTAAAATGCTTACAGAGGCAACTTGAAGGCCAAAACACCTGATTTGCCACTGACAGGCTCTGAGACCTTGTGCAAGTCACTTAACTGCTTTGTGTCTGTTTCCTCTTCTGAAAAATGAGAATAATAATAATCATAGTACTCATTTCCTAGGATTGTGTGAGGATTAATTAAGATGATATATAAATAGCTTAGATACACAATGAGAGCAAGCTAAGTGTTAGTTGCTATTACTGTTATTTTTACTTCTCTTACTACTGCTATTAACACTACGTTTACTACCTAGATCTAGAAGTAAGCCCAATTTGAATCTTCTTGATTAAGTATGTTAAGTGCATATATAATGGTGTGTGTGTGTGTGTGTGTGTGTGCGCGCGCGCGCGCGCTCGTGCGTGGTTTCATTTTAAGTTTAGTGGAGAACCACTCCGACTACGCTTCTGATGGCTGTTAGACATTTGTGGGGTGGCAGGTGGTTGTAGGGAGCGAGGATTCTCATTGATTCTGGACCCAGCGTTAGAATTTTTGCTGTGTAACAGAAAGAGATCCACTCTGCAGCTTTTGGTTGGTTTTCAGAACAATGAGAAAAATACGAGAACAGAAAACATTCCATCCCTGAACCATTTTTAATTCCCCATAATTTTGAGTTTCACATTTTTAATCATTGAGGTGAATAAGAAAATTTCAGAACAATTTGAAAAATTAAGACAAGGGGTCCAACCCGTTGGCTCAGGTGGTTGGAGTGCTGTGCTCCTAAGGTGGAGGCCGCCGGTTCGATTCCCACATGGGCCAGTGAGCTGCACCCTCTACAGCTAAGATTGTGAATAACAGCTTTCCCTGGAGCTGGGCTGCAGTGAGTAGCCGGAGGTTTGGGTGAGCGGCTCTGTGCTGCCCGTGGCCAGCGTGAGTGGCCGGTGGCCAGCGTGAGTGGCCGGCAGCCAGTGCTGCTGTGAGTGGCCAACCATCGATTGATGACCGACGGCCTCAACGGGGGAGGGGGGGTGCAAGGCTCATAATACCAGCATGGGCCAGGGAGCTGTGTCCTCACAACTAGACTGAGAAACAAGGGCTTGAACTGGAGTTGGGGGGCTGGGGGAGAGGTGGAAAAAAGGGGGAAAAAAGTTAAGAAGAGGTAAACTTGAGCTTTATGTAATTTAAGCCAGCAAGGTTTGATAGATGAAAAATATCCTCCCTTATTATAACTTAAGTATAACTTAAGAAAGTATAGATCCTACTTTAACATCATCACAGGGAAAGTTTGCATCTTGTGCAGATGCAAGGCAAAAAAGAAAAAAGAAAAGAAAAGTAGAAATAGATATTTTCAAAAGATACCAAGAGACAAAAGGAGTTTGCTTCCTCTCTCAGCGTATTCTAGCCCTAGGAAGGAACAGAGAAAATAAGAGAAGCCAGCTGCTTGTTTCCTTAGCTGTCTTCTGATGTGGGCTGGGGGTTCCCCAGGAGATGGCATTGCTTTCCTGGGTTTTACACCCAGAACTATCTGTCTGTGTAACATCTGTGCTGTTTCTTCTCCAGCACATTGTCAACGTCTCTTGAATAAATGAATCAACGAATGAAGATACAAATAGGAGGGAGGGTAACTAGTAAGTTAGTAGTGTTACCAAGGGAGACTATATTTCCTTCTTGTTGAAATGGCTTCTATGCCTCAAGGTCTGCAAAGCTCTTCTGTCCGCTTGCAACCTCTGCTGTGATAGGACGACTCACCAGAAGAGGCCCATGAGAAATGTGACTCTGTCACAGTCAGCTGTCCGAGTGGATGACATAGAAGGTGGCCTTCAAGTGTGCTTGGGGTTACCTGAGGGATACTGGACCCCCCACAGCTCACCCATCAGCCTGCCTGAGATGCCAGAATTAAATGTTTATTATTTGGGTTAAGGATGCTATTTCTCGATTTTTTTTTTTTATAGAAATATAAATGTCCCAAGATAGGGAGATAATATATCTAGTCTTAGTTTATCAAAACTCTGTGCTTGGATTAGCTTTCTTTTGATTACCTTGTCTCTAACAGTTACAAGCTCACAGTACTGACGTGAGGTGAGTTTTGAGAAGTTAGACTGTTTGGAGCCTGAAAAGGCCAATTCTTAGCAGGGAAACAGTCAGGGGGCAGCAGGAAGGTGTTTGGAAGAAGCATGAATAGGAAGAGCCTTTGGGGGTCAAACAGATCCTACTCAAGTGACTTAACCTCAGTCACTTTGGTTTTCTCATCTGGCATATGAGGATGCCAGCAGAGCCGGTCTGCTATGTGGATTAAATGGGGCAGTGTGTGTGAAGTGTGTAAAGTGCTTAGCCTAATGTAAAGACTCAGTAAAGTGATTTATTGTAATTATTACAATACACCCAGGTTTCTGGAAGGTTCAAAGCCCCTGCAGCATGATCCAGATAGATACCTCTCTGTCAATTCAGAATGCCTATTTCATGGTGCATTTTTACCTCATTCTTTCATACAGAGTTGATTGCATGGACAAACCAGACTAAGGTGTTAAGATTCTAACACCCAATTCCAGTGTGTGTGTGTGTGTGTGTGTGTGTGTGTGTGTGTGTGTGTGTTTTAACACACCATCAAGGAATTCTCTGACACCAGCTAGATGTCCTGTAATTCATCCTAATTCTAACACGAACTGGATATAGCATCAGATTCCACAGGTGAAGGGCTCAGTCCCACAAGACTGCCCCCACTTCAGATGCCCATTGCAAGTTCAGGTTGTCACCTGTGCTTCTGACCTGCCTACAATCTCTTACTTGGGTTTGACTAATTGCTCACAGAACTCAGAGAAACATTTTATTTAACAGACCACCATTTTCTTATACAAGGATGTGTTATGGAACAGAAAGAATTTGTCTACCCTTTGCCAACAGAGCCAAACACTAAACACCAAGGATTGCAGTGGAGAAATACTGGCTATTTTATCATAAATGGCACCACCCAGGAGAATGGGAAGTGAATGCTCAAAAGCCCGAACTCCCCAATGGTGTGTAGGATACAGATTATAGAGGGCAAAATCACAAAACACCATGGGTTAGGGGGCTCGGGGTTATGCTGGGAGCTGATTGGTCAGAGTTGAGGTAAATAAGGGTAATAAGACATTTGTTTAGGTCTTGAGGACAGCTTTGAGGTCTGCTGTAGTGTCCGTCTGGTTTCATGGGAAAGTAGCCGGGGGTTGTTCCACCTTGGGGTTCAGGAGCTGAAACATAACTTCGGCAAGATGTTGTCTTTAGCCTGGGCCTTGTGGTCATTAGTCAGGTCCGGGCTACTGTCTGCTGCTGCCTGGGGGTTGCTGATAATCCAGGCCGTGTGTGTGTGTGTGTGTGTGTGTATGGAGAGAGAGAGAGAGAGAGAGAGAGAGAGAGAAGTTTTCTAGAGCTAAAATTCAAAGCTAAATTTAATCTAAGTCTTAAGGACCCTCAGTTTCAGTTATAAGTCGGGAACAGCCAGATGGAAGACATGCATAGGACATGGTATGGGAAGAAGGTCACGGAGGTTCCTTGTCCCCTCCTGTCGAGCCTCTCTCCCCAAATCGCCATGTGTTCACTGACTAACCCAGAAGCTCTCCAGACCCTTTTTATGGAGGCTTCATTACATAGGCACAATTGATGACATCATTGGCCCTCTCCCCTCCTGGGAGGTGGGGAGTTGGGAGTGACCAGAAGTTCCAACCCTCTAATCACATGGCTGACTCCAAGGGCAACCAGACCCCATCCTTAGGTGCTTTCCAAAAGTCACCTCATTAGCATAACAAGAGACACCTTTGTCACTCTCAGCATAGGATATTACAAGGGTTTTAGGAGTTCTGTGTCAGGAACCAGGATGAAGACCAAATAGATATTTCTTTTTTTAAAATTGGGGAATATTGGGGAACAGTGTGTTTCCTCTAGAGTACATAGCTCCTAGTTGTTGTCCTTCAATCTAGTTGTGGAGGACGCATCTCAGCTCCAAGTCCAATTGCCATTTTCAATCTTTAGTTGCAGGGGGTGCAGCCCACCATCCCATGTGGGAATTGAACCAGCAATCTTGTTGTTCAGAGCTCCCCGCTCTAACCAACTGAGCCATTTGGCTGCCCCAGCTGCATCTCAGCGGCAGCTCGTTGTCTTCAATCTAGTTGTGGAGGGCACAGCTCACTGGCCCATGTGGGAATCGAACTGGCTGTTTAGAGCTCGCGCTCCAACCAACTGAGCCATCTGGCTGCCCCTAGATATTTCTTATTATAAGTCACAATATCGCGGTTGTGAAAATCATGGACCAAGTGAGGCTACGTACATCCCCACATCTCTCTTAGAGCTTTATCTTTTTTTATTTTTTGGTTGGCAAGTTCAAATATATATTTTTTTAATTAAAGTTTATTGGGGAGACAGCGGTTAGTAAACTGTGCTTTATTTTTACCGCTTTGTCATGTTTCACTTTCTGTCTTGTTATATTTCTATATATGTCTTGAAAATAGGCTCCATGTTGATATATTTTTGTATCTTGTGTAGTTCCAGCAAAATGCTAGTTGGATGAATTAATCACTGAAATACAACATTATTTATTCTGTAGTGTTCACATTGCTGTTAAATTGCATTTATTTGATTAAAATGAGTGGGACAGAATTATCTATTGACTATGGTCAGGAACAGCCATTTATCAGGGAAAGAGCTATTTGTGTTCAATCCCGTAGCTATTGACATGGTGAAGGAATATTTCTAGCTACATATTTCTTTTTAGCCGATTAAAGCATTTCTGTCTTGTGACTTACCATCGAGGGTAAAGTGACAGACCAATGATAAAGTTTTTGGGTTAGTTTCCCAGGTTTAATTTTATTAATAGCAGTAAAAAATATGAATAATAAGACTCTGTAATTGCTCATCAGATGTTACTTCTAAAAGAGGCACTGTGGTTAAAAGCTTGGGCTCTGGAGTCAGGATCATGGCTTTCTGGATTACCAACCAAATGATGATAGGCAGGTAGTAGCACATTAGAGGGCACCATGTGCAGTGCTATGTGATTGGCACTCTCTGGGGTTATACAGGAGTGGGGGTTTGTGACGAGCCCTTTGTCTCCTCTATGAAATACTAATACCGCGATCGTCTGAACCATTGAATTAATGTTTGTAAAGCACACCGCGTAGAGTTAGGATAGTCAGTGCTTCATACTCAGCTTCTGTAGTTATTTATCGTGGCAAAAAGAAAGGTATAGGAGTGATCCTGAAAGAGTAGTACATTTATCTAAAATGTTACTCTGAAAAATATTGAATTAGAATATTCAGTATTCTAAATATTGGCCCTGTTACACCAAGTTTACCTACGGAACTTTGGTTAATTAGATCCCAAGAAATAACCAGATTGGTGAAGCATCTTGGCCTCTGTGTATTTTATTCTTCTGTAGAACACAGTCCTTTGAAAAAGGTGTGTCCTATTCGATGTAGACATGAATAAATAAATGTGCTTTTGTAAGGCAGACATCTAGGTTCTTTGGATCTGAAGTAATTTTATTCAGTCATTTCAGAATAATTTATTGGTGTCGATGATACCACGGGCTCTGTACTAGACGGAAGCACTGCATCTAAGTATGTCTTACTGATTCCATCTTATGTTTTATTTTAGGTTGTTCATGATGCTAACACACTTTACATTTTTGCACCTAGTGCACAAAGCAGAGACCGGTGGGTGAAGAAGTTAAAAGAAGGTAAAACTCCAATAATGAAATATTAATTTATACATAATTTTAGGATATAACATTGTTGCCACTAAAGCAGAAACACAGCTAATGTATCTTACATTTATAATCTTTTAATCAACAATAAGTGTTTCCCCAAGGACATTCTTTTACTGTGATACATATTGAAGATAACTTCTTTTTTTATAATCTGTTTCCTTTTAGTGACATATACATAGTTTTTAAGAAGAGCATGCTTTCATGTAATCTGTAATACATTTGAAGATGATAAAGCACTGGGCTTTTACGAGAACAGGATTTGGTATTTCTAAGAAACTGCCTATGTAGTCAACATTTGGTGTGGGTGAATGGATTTGTATGTAAAGTGTTTGTCCTGCACTTTAACTGGGTGATTTGTCCTGCACAATCCTCATTTTTCCTTCTGCAGAACAAAATGGTGGTTGGCTGACTTTTGTGTTTATCCATCACAGTGTGGCAGAGATTACGTCTGCTAACAACAGTGCTTCACCAAAAAAAGGAGGTGAAAGAGAACCACGTGGATTTTCTAAATGCTGGGTTGTATGATGTTATGAGGGTGTTCTCAGAATAAATATGGTACCTGAGAAAGGAAAAGGAGACTGGTCCAAGATGGTGGATTAGGAAATCATTATGCCTACTGCATCCCAGGATCACACCAGAATTACAAATAAATTATACAGCAATCAACCTCACAAATCATCTGAAGAATAGTTGAACAGAATGCCTATATCTATGGATATAAAGAAGAGGCCACATTGAGACTGGTAGGAGGGATGGAGATGCCAAAAGGGCTGACTCAAACCCACAGATAGTGAGGGACACCTCAGTGGCAGAAGTCCCCTCAGAAGAGGAAGGGGTTCCTCTTCCCCACACCAGGCTCCCTAGCTTGGGGGTCGTGTGCTAGGAAGAGGAGTTCCCACAATATCTGGCACTGAAAATCAGCAAGGACTCTGTCTGCCCGTCCTAGTGAGATGGAAGGTGGCTGGAAACCCTGACGCCCTCTTAAAGAGCCCATACACAGACTACACTCACTTTGTCTGTGGTGGAGGGGTGGCAACTCGAGAGGTGCCAGAAACATACGGGGAAAGGCTGAGTTGTGTGGTTTTGGGGCAAGGGCTGGAGGGACAGCAGCCTTTATCCCTGTGTGGAGCCTGACTCACGTATAGCCTACTGGAGGGTGACATTTTTTGTATTTTGAACCCTCTCCCAAAGGGCCAAATCTGAGACTATATTGGTCTGGTTACATCCTTGCATGTGTACCACCTTGGTGATGCCCTGGGTCTCTGCCCCACACAGCTAGTGCTGCATCTCACAGGGCACTGTTGGCTACTGAGCAGCCAGCCCTGCCCCACAAGCTGCAGAAGCCTTTCACAGCAGGAAGATGACCTGCGGTGGTGTGGAGAACGTTTGTTGGAGGCGATGAGTGACAACCTGTGTCTCAGCCTCTCTTGGGCAGGTCTTAGGGATCTGTGAGCCCAAGGTGATCGATGGTTAGTTATGGTGTTCTCAGGGCATTTTGTGAAGTGATCACAGGCCTGAATCTGCATTAACCTTGTAAAAACCACTGGCCACTCCCTGTGAATCTCTGGGACCCCACCCTGCCCAGGTAGTGCTGCATCGCTGAAGGCTCTCTCAACCCTGGGTTAACCAGCCCAGCATGCACACCTATGGAAGCTCTTTTAATAGCTGAGCCTTACACGAAGTCAGCAGGTGGCAGTAGGCCTAGGGAGCCCTGGGCCTTTTGCTAAGCTGCCCCAAGCCCAATACTGGTTGCAGCTGGTCTAGGTTCACAGCAAGACCACTCCCACATGCCTCCAGGTCCAGCACAGGCAGCAGCCAACCACATATAGCTTTGGAGCGTCTACCAGGTAGCTGTGGGTCAGTCACAGGCAGGGCTGAAATTGCCCTGCACAGGAGCCTCTCCCAAGAGACACCAGAAACAACACACCCAAAGACCAGCTTCAGACAACACCAGAGCACTACCCGATTAGCCCCACAAGCAGTGCACCCAATGGGTGGTCTCAAAATGCACAGGAGCCTATGAGGGCAAATCCTCCTCTGAGCTGTCAGTCCCCACACAGTAGCTCATACATTATGGGAATAGCCAATCCTCAAAGTCAGTCATCCTGGGAGTCAGTCCCACCTACTGATGTGGCAAAAGCAATCAAAGTTCAATTACAACAGGAGAACACACACAGCACACTCAAGGGACACTCCTGGAACACAAGCACAAGAGATCAGGGAGACTGCACCATTGGACTACACAGGACACCTATATAAGGCCACCTGGAAAAGACTGAGCGACATGGGAGATCTACCTAATACATAGAAGTAAACACAGAGAGGCAACCAGAATGAGGAAACAAAGAAACATGTCCCAAATAAAATAACAAGAGAAATAGAACTAAATGAAATGTAGTTTGAAACCAACCAGTAGTTTGAAATGTAATTTGAAGTGTTGATAGAAATCAACCTACCAGACACAGAGTTTAAAACACTGATTATAAGACTGCTTAAGGGGTGGCCAGATGGTGCAGTTGGTTAGAGCGTGAGCTCTTAACAACAGGATTGCCAGTTCAATTCCCACATGGGGTGGTGGGCTGCGCCCCCCGCAACTAGATTGAGAATGGTGACTGGACTTGGAGCTGAGCTGCGCCCTCTACAACTAGATTAAAGGACAATGACTTGACTTGGAGCTGATGGGTCCTGGAAAAACACACTGTTCCCCAATTTTTTTTTTAAAGGAATGCTTAAGGAACTTAGTGATAATTTCAACAAAGAGATAGTAAGCATAAGCAAGGACGTAGAAACCATAAAAAAGAAACAGTCAGAAATAAAGAATACAATAACTGAAATGAACAATAGACTGGAAGCAATCAATAGCAGACTAGATGAAGCAGAGGATCAAATCAATGATTCAGAAGACAAGGTAGCATAAAACACCCAATCAGAACAACAAAAAGAAAAAAGAAAAAAAATCAAAGATAGTTTAAGGGACCTGTGGGATGACATCAAGCATAACAACATTTGGATCATAGGAGTATCAAAAGGAGAAGAGAGGAAGCAAGGGATCAAGAACCTATTTGACGAAATAATGATGAAAAACTTCCCTAACCTGGTGAAGGAACTAGACATACAAGCCCAGGAAGCGCAGAGTCCGAAACAACATAGACCCAAAGAGGCCCACACCAAGACACATCATAATTAAAATACCAAAGGTTAAAGACAAAGAGAATCCTAAAAGCAGCAAGAGAAAGACAACAAATAGTTACTTACAAGGGAGCTCCCATAAGACCATGAGTGGATTTCTTGATAGAAACTTTGCAGGCCAGAAGGGAGTGGCGCAAAATATTCAAAGAGATGAAAAACAAGGGCCTACAACCAAGACTACTCTACCCAGCAAGATATCATTTAAAACTGAAGGAGAGATAAAGAGCTTCCCAGACAAGAAAAAGTTAAAGGAATTCAATACCACCAAGCCAGTATTACAAGAAATTTTAAAAAGACTTCTTTAAGCAGAAGAAAGGAGAAAGCAAACAAACAAATGAAGACCAAAAATATGAATAATAAAATGGCAATAACTATGTGCATGTCAATAATCACTTGAAATGTACATGGATTAAATGCTCCAATCAAAAGATATAGGGTGGCTGAATGAATAAGAAAACAAGACCATGCATATGCTGTGTACAAGAGACTCATCCCAGATTGAAAGACACAGACAGACTGAAAGAGAAAGGATGGAAAAAGGTATTTCACGCAAATGGAAATGAGAAACAAACTCAGATAGCAATACTTATATCGGGCAAAATAAACTTTCACATGAAGACTATAATAAGAGACAAAGAAGGACATTACATAATACTAAAGGGATCCATCCAACAAGAGGACATCACCTTAATAAACATTTATGTACCTAACATAGGAACAACTAAATATATAAAGCAAATATTGACCGACATAAAGGCAGAGATCAACAGTAACACAATCACAGTAGGGGATTTTAACAGCCCGCTGACACCAATGGGCAGATCTTCCAGACAGAGAATCAACACAAATAGCAGCCTTAAATGACACACTAGAACAGATGGATTTAATTGACATTTTTAGAGCATTTTTCCCCAAAGCAGTAGAATATACATTCTTTTCAAGCGCACATGAAGCATTTTCCAAGATAGACCATATGTTAAGCCATGTCTCAATAAATTTAAGAACAGTGAAATTATATCAAGTGTCTTCTCTCACCACAAAATTGACACACCTTTTACCAGACTCATCAAGAAAAATAGAGAAAGGATTCAAATAAATAAAATCAGAAATGAAAGAGGAGAAGTGACAACCAACACCATAGAAATACAAAAAATATTGAGAAAATGCTCTGAGCAACTATATGCCAACAAATTGGTCAATCTGGAAGAAATGGATAAATTCCTAGAAGCATACAATCTCTTACGGCTGAATCAAGAAGAAAAAGAAAATCTTAACAGACTGATTACTACCAACAAAATTGAATCAGTAATCAACAAGCTCCCAACGAATGAAAGTCCTAGACCAGATGGCTTCACAGGTGAATTTTACCAAACATTTATAAAAGAGTTAACACCTATTTTTTTCAAACTATTTCAAAAAATCCAAGAGGACGGAAGGCTTCCAAGTTCATTTTACAAGGCCACTATTACCCTGATTCCAAAACCAGACAAAGTCATTTAAAAAAAAGAGAAAAAGTAGTGTGATATCCCTAATAAACATACAAATAAGAAGCTACAAATGAATGGAAACATACTATGCTCGTGGGTAGGAAGAATTAATATAGTTAAAACATCCATACTACCTGAAGCAATCTGTAGATTCATTGCAGTCCCTATCAAAATACCAATGGTATTTTTTACAGAACTAGAACAAATAATCCTAAAATTTATATGGAACCATCAAAGACCCCGAATAGCCACAGCATTCCTGAGAATGAAGAACAAAGCTGGAAGTATCACGCTACCTGATATCAAATTATACAACAAGGCTATAGTAATCAAAGTAGCATGGTATTGACATAAAAACAGACACATAGATCAATGGAACAGAATAGAGACCCCAGAAGTAAACCTATGCCTATATGGTAATTTAATCTATGATAAAGAAAGCAAGAATTTATATTGGGGTAAAGACAGTTTATTCAATAAATGGTGCGGGGAAAACTGGGAAAATACATGCAAAAAAAAAAAAAAATGAAACTCTACCACCTTCTTATGCCATATACAAGAATAAACTTAAAATGGATTAAAGACTTAAATGTAAGACCCAAAACCATAAAACTCCTAAAAGAAACTATAGGAAGTAAACTCTCAGACATTATCCTTAGTAATATTTTTACTGATATAGCTCCTTGGGCAAGGGAAACAAAAGGAAAAATAAACAAAGGGACTACATCAAACTAAAAAATTTTTCCACAGCAAAAGAAACCATCAACAAAATGAAAAGACATTCTACTGAATGGGAGAAGATACGAGGTCTGACAGTTAAATTCACGAACAGATCCTAGAAAAAGTGCTACATACCTCATTGCTGAATATCACTACAGTCACCTTCAAAGTACTCCCCTTGGGAAGCTATGCACCGATGCCAGCACCTAGTCCACCCTTTAAAGCAATTTTGGAACTCTTTTTCTAGAATGGCCATCAGAACTGTTGTCGTATTGCCTTTGATGTCCTGAATGTCATCAAAATGTCTTCCTTTCAATATTTCCTTTACCTTCAGGTAAAGAAAAAAGTCATTGGGGGCCAGACCAGGTGAGTAGGGAGAGTGTTCCAATACAGTGACTTGTTTACTGGCTAAAAACTCCCTCACAGACAGTGCCATATGAGCTGGTGCATTGTCGTGATGCAAGAGCTATGAATTGTTGGTGAAAAGTTCTGGTCGTCTAACTTTTTCATGCAGCCTTTTCAGCACTTCCAGCACTTTTCAACTTGGTTAAATGTTTGTCCAGTTGGTACAAATTCACAATAAACAATGCCTCTGATATCAAAAAAGGTTAGCAACATTGTTGCAACAAGTTCACGAACTTAATTGTTCTTCGTATTTGTCAGTGATACATCTAATAAGGGGTTAATATTCACAATTTATTAAAAAAACTCATACAACTCAACAGCCCCCCCAAATCCAATTAATAAATGGACAGAGGACCTGAATAGACATTTCTCCAAAGAGGACATACAGATGGCAAATAGACATGTGAAAAGATGCTCAACATCACTAATCTTCAGAGAAGTGCAAATAAAAACCACAATGAGATACCACCTCACCCCAGTCAGAATGACTTTCATCAGTAAATCAACAAAGAACAAGTGTTGGCGAGGATGTGGAGAAAAGGGAGCCCTTGTGCACTGTTGGTAGAATTGCAAATTGGTGTAGCCACTATGGAAAACAGTATGGCCGTTCCTCAAAAAATTAAGAATAGAACCACCTTATGATTCAGCAATTCCACTTTTAGGCATTTATCCAAAGAAATTCAAAACATGAATTCGAAAAAGTATATGCACCCCTATGTTTACTGCAGCGCTATTCACAATAACCAAGATATGGAAACAACTGAAATGCCCATCAATAGACAATTGGATAAAGAAATTGTGGTACATTTATACAATGGAGTATTACTCAGCCATAAAAAAGAATTAAACCTTACCATTTGCAACAACATGGATGGACCTAGAGGATATTACGCTAAGTGAAGTAAATCAGACTGAGAAAGACAAATACCATATAATCTCACTCATATGTGGAAAACACGAACAAACAAAGCAGAAATAGACTCATAGATACAGATGAACAAACTGATGGTTGCTAAATGGGTGGGGTGTTGGGGGATGTATGATGCATGAAAAAGGTGAAGGGATTAGGAAGTACAAACTGGTCGTTACAAAATAGTCATGGGGATGTAAAATACAGTATAGTGAATATAGTCAATAATGTAAAAAGTGTATGGTGTCTGATGGGTACTATACTTATCGGGGGGATCACTGCATAAATTTTATAAATGTCTAACAACTGCACTATACACCTGAAACTATATAGAGTAATTTTGAATATCAACTGTAATTAAATATGTATGTGTGTGTATATATATATATATATATATATATATATATATATATATATATATATATAGTGCTGTGTGTAGAGAGTACAGCATAGGGAATATAGACAATGGTGTTGTAATAGCTATGTACGGTGTCAGATGGGTGGTAGACTTGTTGGGATTATCACTTTGTGAGGTGTGTAGATGTCTAATCGTTATGTTGTTTTGTTCACCTGAAACTAGTAATAAAAAAATAAATACATAAATAAATAAAAATTACCTGCTGACGGTAAAAGAAAAAAAAAAGAAGAGCGACAGAGTTGCTTACTAAACGTTTTGTTATCTCTGTTTTATTTCACTAATCATTTACTGTCTATGAATTACAGAAATAAAGAACAACAATAATATTATGATTAAATATCATCCTAAATTTTGGGCAGATGGAAGTTATCAGTGTTGCCGACAAACTGAAAAACTAGCACCTGGATGTGAAAAATATAATCTTTTTGAGAGTAGTAAGTATTTTTTATTCTACAATTATATTGTGCTCAGGATGTACATATTGTTGGTATAACAAGAAAGTGACATGATTTTGATTTTGATGTTGGTTAAGCATGGCCTTCACACTTCCTAGCACAGTGCAAAGTATTGGGCAGGTGTGTTTTGTGAGACTAATTATATTTAGTTAGCAGTGGGACCGTTTCATGAAATCAGAAGGTCTAATTAATTTTCAGGACTTTTTATCACAATGGGAAGGAAGCCTGCTAAAAATGACAAAAAAAAATGTGAGCCTAATGTGGCACCAACAGCTGATTTTCTTTTTATTTTTTTCAACTTTATTCAGCTATGTTGGACAAATAAAAAATTGTAGGATATTTAAAGTGTACAATGTGATGATTTGATCTACTCATATGTTGTGAAAGGATCGCTCCCATTGAGTTAACACATTCACCGCCTTACGTGTTTACCCTTTTTTTGTGTGCAAACATTTAAATTATACTGTCAGTAAATTTCATTTATACACTACAGTGTTATTAACTCTAGGCATCAAATAATATATTAGATTCTCAGACCTTATTCATCTTATAACTGAAAGTTTGTACCATTGACCAACATCTCTGTTTCTCCTACTCCCTAGCCTCTGGCAGCTACTTTTCGACTCTGTTTGTATGAGTTTGACTGACAAAAAACAATTTTTTTTTGAGATTCCATATATAAGTGGTACCAAGTGGTATTTGTATTTTTTGGCTTATTTCACTTTGCATAATGCCCCCCAGTTTCATCCACATTGTTGCAAATGACAGGATTTTCTTTTTCTTTTTAAGGCTGAATAATATTCCATTTTGTATATATTCCACATTGTCTTGATCCATTCATATGTTGATGGACACTTAGGTTGTTTCTATACCTTGGCTATTATGAATAATGCTGCAGTGCACATGGGAGTGCAGATGTCTCTTCGAGGTACTGATTTCATTTCCTTTGTGTGTATATCCAGGAATGGGATTGCTTGGTCATGTGGTAGTTCTACTTTTCATTTCTTGAGGAACCTCCACACTGTTTTCCATAGGGACTGTGCCAATTTGCAATCCCACTAACAGTGCACAAGGGTTTCCTTTTCTCCACATCCTCACCAGCATTTGTTATCTCTTGTGGTTTTGATAATATCCATCCTAATAGGTGTGAGGTGTTATCTCACTGGGGTTTTGATTTTCTTTCCGTAATGATTAGTGGTATAGAACACCTGATGGCCATTTGTATGTTTCTTTGCAAAGACGTCTAATCAGATCTTTTGCCAATTTTTAATTGTTATTGTATTTTTCAGCTATTGAGTTATATGAGTTCCTTGTATATTTTGGATATTAACCTCTTATCAGATATGTGGTTTGCAAATATTTTCTCCCGTTCTATAGGTTGCCTCTTCATTTTGTTGATGGTTTCCTTTGCTGAGCAGAAGCTTTTTAATTTGATGTAGTCCCACTTGTTTACGAAGAATAAGACATGGCCCCAATCTCGATGGCATTTACAGTCTGTTCAGAGAGGCAGAAATACAAACCAACATCAAAAGCATTTTAAAATTTTGTTCTAAATAGTGATAGAAGCAACATGTGCCAGAGTGAGACTCAGAGTAGATGTCTGGCCTGTGTGTTCATTTTCAGTTTTCCTTAAAACCGTTGATCATTGGTAAATGGCATTTTGACCTATTTTTGTTATTATCATTTTCAGGTATAAGAAAAGCGCTACCTCCAGCACCAGAAACAAAGAAGGTAGGTGGCCTTTAACTTTTGGAAGTACTTGCAGATTATTGAATACGATGAACGTGTGTATGTATGTTTATATTTGTTTATGTGATGCTGTGTGTCCCCCCCCCCCAATCATATCAGAAACAGATACGTTATGGCTTCATATCAGAAACAGATACGTTATGGCTTATTTGATTTTTTTCTTGGTGTCAAATAATATTAATTGTATTAGATATTATCATTGGAGCCCCATTATGTTATCTGGCATTTTGCCTGTATTTTGGCTTCAAGAATTATGTAAGAGTTGTGTAGGAATTTAGAGGAATATTTCAGTCCTAAACCCACAATATTATGACAAAGGAGTGACCTCAGTGTTTTAATGATGTGCCTCTGAAGAGTGGGATATGGTGGAACACACATGTACTTTTAACTCGGACAGAACCTGATCCAACGGGAATCTGACTTTGAATGACTTTGAGTGGGTTACTTAAACCCACTTGTTTCCTCAGTTGTAAATTGGGAATCACTCTACTTTATGGGACCAGTACTAAGAATAAATGAGAAAGAGTGTGTTAGGTACTAAGTGTGTGCCTCGCACACAGTAAGCACAAAGAAATGCAAGTTCCTTTTAATGGGTGGAGACCTGATAAAAGTCTCCACTCCATAGTGTGTTTTCCCCATGGCAGGTCATTTGAGTGGTGGGTCTACTGTTAGTCCCCCTGGTTTCTGCTCACACGTTACTCTTCCCTCTCCCTGGAAAGTTAACACTGGTGTTTAAAGACAGTTTTTGCTCAGTCCCATGTTCTGAAACCCATGAGAGCTCTAGTAGCATCAACATTATCAGACTCATGAAAGGGTTCACCAGATGATGTTAGGTAGACTTGAGGTTTCTGCTTTATTCTGTGGTGATGTGGGAATCGTCGTGTTTTACTTCACACCGCGTTTCAAACAGAAGACTAAACCTTCACATATTATCTCCTTTCCTTAGCGAAGGCCTCCCCCACCAATTCCTCCTGAAGAAGAAGATAATAGTGAAGAAATAGTTGTCGCGATGTATGATTTCCAGGCGACAGAAGCACATGATCTCAGACTAGAGAGAGGCCAAGAGTATATCATATTAGAAAAGAATGATGTTCATTGGTGGAAAGCAAGAGATAAATATGGGTAAGTATTCCCCTCCGTGTATGACACACAGTGGGTGGATGTCAAAAACCCATGCCTGAGTAGAGGATAATTTGTAACTATCATGGAAGGAGACTAGTTCTGTGGGCCTTAAATGAAAGTTATTACGTTATTACTTTGCAGTAACACAATGTATTAGTAGTGACTCAATAAATGTAAATAGATTGACCACTTCTTTCCAGAAATTAGAATACATTATACTGATTTCTTTCTCATCCATTATGTGTTTAATTGGATTATTTTGATCTTCACTCATCCTGAGGTAAATAAATAATCTTAGGTTTTTTCTAAGAGAAAGAGAGAGAAAGACTATATGTATGTGCATGTATGTGTATGTATAAAATACATATATACACATACATGTAAGAAATTAAAAACAAGCATTTATTTATTTAGGATTATTTAGGATTTAAAGGGAACTCTTCTGTCAGTCTTATTTTTGGTAAATAATGGGTAAATATGGATAAACATAGGGGATGAATTTCTTTTTGGTTTCATTAATAAAATGCAATATCCTATGCTGACCTCTGAAATAGAATCCTGTTTCGTTTCTTGAGTTCCCGTGCATAAGAAGAGGAGGGCTTTTTGTCCTGGCCGGAGCACACTCTTTCTCGAAGTCTGCTTTCTCACCTCTCTGCCCTCTCTCTCCCCAGCTCCAATTCTTTCTTCCTCAGTTCACTTCTGGAGGAGCAGTGGAAGCCTCTGCGTCAGGCAGGGTCCTTCTCTTCTCACTTCTCAGTAACTTTGCGTCTGCTGAGTGGTGCTTTGCTGTGCATTATTATCTTCTCGGGAACTCTTAACCTGTTATTCTGTGTTTACAAGAAGACCATCATTGTTTTTCTTTGCCACATATTGCAGAAGACTGATTTTTTATTATAAAAAATTCAAACATCCACAAAAATACATAATAGTATAATGGAGCCTCTTGTCACGACTTCAAAATTTACCAACATTTTGCCAGTGTTGACTTACCAACCCTCCCAGTTATTTTTTCTAGAGCATTTAAAAGCAAATTGAAATCATCAAGTTAGTTCACCATTAAGTCTAATTGCTAAAGATTTGTTTTAAACACCACCATGTCATTAACATACTTAATAATAATTAAAAAATATCTCAACTGTGCACTTACCCCTATCATTTTTAGGACTAGAAGAAGAGTACACATGAAAGCCCACATATCATGTGTCTAAATATTTAGAAGTTATAAGTCAAGCTAACAAGTGATAAATAAAATATAATTTATCCTCCAGTGTGACAAACATACCATCAAAATGACAAGGAAGGCAAGGTTTAATTTAGCGTTCCATGCCAGTTCATTTAGTTCATGCAGGGAAGGCAAGGTAAATTTTTGATTCTTTCCTTTTACCAATTTTCAAAATAATGAGTTGATGATAGCTTCCTCTAGTGATAACAATGGTCACCAATACTTTTTTTAGTGTTACTATGGATGTTTATATATTTGGTTCTCATCCACTGCAATAATTATTTTTTGCTTGAACTGTCCCATCTTAGGTTAGTGGTAGCTGTTTTGGGTTGGGGACCCCTTTAGTCCTTCTTGGCTTCCTTGCTTTCTGGGTAAAATAAAATGGTTCAAGTTCACCTTGTAATTAACGTGGCCAAACGTGAAATTTGCCATTTTTCCAAGGAGTGCTGGCCCTTTTTTGTAAGAAGTAGTATTTAGAGACAACAACTGGGGTTCTAGAATTCTCACTGCTTCTGGAGTGACATGGCTTCTAGGGCCTTCTCTGTGCAACAGAGCTATATATATGCACGTGTGTGTGCATGTGTGTGTGTGTGTTATGTGTTCTTACTAATAGTTGAAATGTAAGATTGCAAGGTTTTTACTCAATTTCAAAATTTTATACATGTATCTCTTTTATGCTGAAAATCTTGGCTTCTGCCAAGATTCTACCCACTATGCGTGCTTCTTAAATGTAATGTGCATAAGAGTCATCTGGGGTAAAATTCAAAGATTTGTTGGTCTCATATAGGCCTTCTCAATTCAGATTGCTTGGGGTATGGCCCAAGAATTTGTCTTTTTAACAAGTGCCCCAGATAATACTGATATAGATAGAGGGCAAGGACTACTCTCTGTGAAAGAGTGCTTACACGGACTGTTGAGTTACTGGAGTGGTGAGTGTTTTTATCCAACACTTCAACTTTTCTGAAGTAGTGGTTTCTTCAAAACATCCCAAGAAACTGTGGATTCAAGAGAAGCTTCACGGAATGTTAGGAAGGGCTCTGAACCAAGTCACAAGGTCAGAGTTTAACTTATAGCCTTTTGCTATGGGACCTTGAGAAAGTGCATGAATCTTTCTATGCCTTGGTTTCCCCACCAGAAAGTGGGTACAATAATGCCTGCCTACCTCAGAATTTTTGTGAGGGTCAAATGAGGAAGTATTTGTAAAGCATCAAATGCTATAGATACATTGAATTATTGGGGGTCAGCTAAGTCTTTCGTACAAGCATTAGGCAATATTATGCTTTAATTATTTCAGAAAAGCAGTAATTTTTCTTTGAATAACCTCTCAGTAAAATGATTTAAGTTTACCTAAAGTATTTTTCTTATTTCTAGGAGTGAAGGATATATTCCAAGTAATTATGTAACCGGAAAGAAATCAAACAACTTAGATCAATATGAGTAAGTAAATGGTTATTTTGTGAATGTGGAGAAGCAGAAAATGTTTTCATTTTCCCAATAATGTAAGGCAGTTTGGAGATTCATGGATATCTTTCATTATCTTTATGGTGGTCCTGACATATCCTTAACTCAGTTGTCTAGGCTGGTAAAAGACATTGGGAGATTAGTTTCTATAATACCCTTTATCTGAAGGTACTGTGTATACAAGCAAATAGAGTTGATTTTAAACAAATGACAGCGTAGCTGACTTTGAAATACAGATCATTGTTCATTCATTCACGAAATCAGAATATAGTTTCCCCAAGTGGCTTTTTAAAAACAATGTTTATTTCTTTTTTCTAACTATAATAATTTATGATTATTATTTTAGAATTGTTTGAAAATAGTAAAAAGTTAACAGGAAAAATTACTCATAAGTCAAATGGAGTTGACTTCTGTCAACATTAGTGTATTTTCCTTCAATCTTTTAAAGACTAGAATCATGCTGTATACACTGTTTTATATTTTGTTTATTCTATTTAGCAACATATTATAAGTATATTTCCTCCTGCCATTAAACAGTCTTCGAAAATATTTTCATAACTGCATTATATTTCATTCAGTCATAAATTCATTAAATATTTACTGAGCTCTTAGTATGTATCAGGTACTGTGCTAGGCCTTAGAGGGTACAAGCGGGCATACGGCATTTGGATGTGCAATAATTTACGTAATCATTTCCTTATTTGTGTGGCATTATGTTGTTTAGGCATCTTTGCTATGTAAAAACAACCGGGATAACCTTTTCCTGCTTGTCATCTAAACTAGACATCTAAAACTCCACGTACTGGGCTAAGGGCTAGTTATAAACTTAGTGAGACTCCTAATGCATGCTGTCATGCTGCTTTCCAGAGAAAGCAATGGGCATACTAGTGCTATGCCCACTAGCTGTGTGTGTCCAGTTTTTAATGAGAGGCCCATATATACCAAATACTCTTGTGGCCATTCTGAGGCAGTGTATTGATGTTTCATTCACTTTCTTTAAAAACAATACCACTGCCACTACCACCAACAACAATGGAAAGCAGTTTCCTCTGTGCTCGTCACTTCCTGTAACATGTGTACCTGACATTCTAGAAAAGGATTAACAGGTTAAAAAGTGACAGCACTTAGTGGTATGATTCCCTCAAAGTAGTTTTATAAGTAGATGAGGGTATAAAAATATCTAAATAAAATAGTGTTTCTGTTCTTCAATAATATTTTATGAACATATAGCGAAATCCTTAGCTAAAAGGTGAAAGCTTAAACCTGATGTTAATGTGATCTGACTGAGAACTAGCTGATTATTTGGGGGAGCGGTATGCTTGGAATCCAGATACTCCTTATCTAAATGGGAGAACTCCCTTATGACGCATGGGATTACAAATGAGGATTGTATGAAGTTTCTGATTCATTGCCCTGAGTATTGTGGATATTTCGTAGTTCGGAAATTTTCTCTCTTCTGAGGAACTGTCCTCTGTGTGACTAAGCGAATGAGTTGCATCAGGTCTCTTGTGTGGGAGTCCCCTCAGCCATGCGCCCAGAGTTCAGGGATGCCATGTGGCACGGTGCCATGCCTGGCTGGATGAGAAAGGGGAAACCTGTTCTCAGTGTGGGAGTCGGACTTCCCCTCGCTTCTCCTGCTGTCTTTCCATTCCATGCTTTGTGTTGTTTTTTGCTATAGCCTGTCCTGTAACACATCTTACGTGTCCGCAGGAGTAGAAAGCCTTTGCCAGCTGTGAATCAAGAGTTCTGCTGTCTGTCTGGGCCTGGGAAGATCCCAGGAAACAGACTGTCCATTGGGCTGGACTCAGGATTGCCAGGCTGGAGGCCCCCAGGGCCATCAGGAAGCTAGTTCTGACCTCCCCACCCAGGGGACAGTTAGGGGAGCAGCAGATAAGAGGAACTGCTGCGGGGAAAGAAACTGGGTTCGTTGTCATGGTGAGTAAGATGTTCTTGAGGGAAACATGTTAAAGGAAGAAGGTGACAGAAATAAAAGGGCCCTTAGAACAAAAAAAAGTCTAGGATGAGGCTTTGAGTCAGTGGCACAGGAGGCAAAAGCCAAATTAGAGAACCGGCAAAGATTGACAGCTGGTTGGTTGGTTGGTTGGTTGGTTGTTTTTATTTTTCTTTAATTACACCTGTTGTCTTCTTTTTATGATTTACCCAACCCACCCTCCCCAAGAAGTTTGGCCAGGATCCAACCTTTCCAGAAAGGACTGAGTGTCACCAAATCAGACACCAGTATGAAGTCCTATTCCTCTGCAGTGTTCTGAAGTGACTAACCAACCTGAAAACCCGATTCACATTAAGGTTTTGATATCTAAGAACGGAATGACAAGTTGCTTGTGGGCATTCTTTCTAGATGTCTAGCTCCTTCATCAAGAGGAGCTAACCCCTAACAGAGTCATTTCTGTACCGCCTTGTGAGAGCTGTGTGCGGGCTGGCATCTATGCGGTAGCACCCCTCCGTGCGCGGGCTGGTATCTGTGCGGTAGCACCCCTCTACTCATCATGCGTCACGCATCACGCGGGCTCCTTTACATTTGACCCCTGTGTGTAGTTCTTCCTGACAAGATGAATTCAGCTGAGCCGCTGTCATCTTGCCCTTCTTGCCTGGTGACAGCTGTCATAGAAAAGGGAGTAAAGGCAGAAAGAAGTGTTAGGAAATACTCACCAGTAGTTGATTCATCTATTTATTTGTTCATCACTCCTTCCTCCTTTCCTTCCTTCACCATACCCTTAGAGGTCTGAATTAATATCTTAGGGAGGGAAAACAGCCTTTCTGGGGAATCTGCAAATGCCATAAAAAAATGACCCTTCAGATAGGATTTCCTAGAGCCTGCCCTCTGTGCAGTGGAATCCTTTTCTTTCCTTTTTTCCTTTATTTCTCCCCAGGAGCTTGAATCTACTAGGTGAGGAAAGGACCTCTTTTTTTCTCTGAGTGTCTTACATCTAATTTCCTCTCGGGAGCCACAATTCAGCTTTACTGATTTCTTGCATCTGAAACGTGAGACTAACCCCATTGCTTACTCTTGTGAAGAAGGGTTGGAGCTTCTCTCATTAATAAAGAGAATTTTTTCGATCCTTTTGTTGATTTATAATGTATAATGAGAGCTCCTGTTCCCTTTCCTTAGATAATTTTTGTGACTTTTTTGGCATTCTGACAAATGTTTCTTGTGTCAGTGGAAAAGCTTTAGGGACAGAATCCAATCTGTTCTCATTTTTTATATTTCTCAATTGTACTCAGAAACTGATTGATCAGAACTGCAATTTTGTTGAACTTTGGCTCAGTTAATAAATTGGGGTCCACAGCAGTGAGATCTTAATGTCCACAATTCTGAGGCCTGGTTAATCACCTCAGGCTCCAAATAAAATAGTCATCAGCTTGTATTGTGATTGTAATTTGTGTTTGGCCCCTACGCCTGCACAAAGGAGTCCAGACCACAAAAGATCTTGTATTGTATTTTATTCTTTGTGTATTTCCTGTACTCAACGAGGGAAGGCTTTTGTGTTCATTTGTCTCAGGGTGTTTGCTGGGCCAAAAGCATGTACTGGTTCTCTTATTCAAGTCTGAATAGTGGTGGAAAATTCAAATGTCCAGAGGGGCCAAGCTGGCTTCATAACATGGGAAGGAAATATGACTGTGGTGGGGGTTTCCTGCCCACTAAAGGGCATCTAAAACAACCAAGCAAGCAAACAAACACCAAAAAAATAAAGTTAAAACTGAAGGCCAACGTAAACAGTCTGAGTTCATGTTCTTTGACCCTTGAACAACATGGGTTTGAATTTTATGGGTCCACTGATACATGATTTTTTTCCATAAATACTGTAAATGTATTTTCTTAATAATATTTCTTTTCTCTAGCTTACTTGATTATAAGGATACAATATATACTATATAGACGTATGCAATATGTGTTAATTGACTTTTCTGTTATTGGTAAGGCCCACAGTCGGCTATTGGTAGTTAAGTGTTTGGGGAGTCAGAGTTCTGTATGGCCTTTTGACGGTGCAGGGGGTGTGTGTCTGCACTCCTAAACCCCATGTTGTTTGAGTGAACTGTCATCTCATGGAGAGATTGGCCTGGGGAAGCAGGGAGAGGGGAAGATCTGCCTGTGAGGATGAAATGGGAGATGGCAGTATCCTTCGTTCTTTGGGATACATAGATCTGCAGGGACTTGGGGTTGTGGCACAGAGTGGCAGGGCCTGGAGGGAGGTCAGGCGCCGCTGCTCGGCCATGGTGGGAGTCCCCCACAGCAGAGCCTGGGGTAACCGCCAGGGTGGGGGCTGTGCTAGGTCCAGGAAGTCTGGAAGACCCAGGAGGACTGCTGTTCTATTTTGCTGTTTCATTCGACACTTAGGACCTTCGTGAAATTCAGTGGGGGAAACTTCATAACGACTTGAGATGAAATCTACTGTCTATTAGTAGGATGGGGGCTTGGGATAAGATTTAGTGGAATTAAAGACAATGATGCAAAGTGACATTTCCTGGATATTTTAGTCTGGGAAGTAAAATTCATTCTTGCCATTATAATAGTGAAAAATTAGAAATGATTTTTTATGTTAAATAATGAAAATAGTTTAAATTATGGCACATCCATACCATGACACACAGAACTATATTGCTTTACAGTGATGTGTGTCATATACTGTTATATGAAAAAGCCAGGGTATGATTTGGCAAGTATAGTTGGATCCCACTTTAATAACAAAGTAAGAATGTTGGTATATGTGTATCTTCATAAAAATATGGGTAGAAAAAGTCTGGAAGTATCTACATTAAATGTTACTAGAGATGGTATTACTGAGACTATGAGTGATGTGTTAGTCTTACTTACTGTACTTGTTATTGATGAGAAATATTACCTTGTTAATCCTAAAAATGATAAAATATAATTTTAGAGACCTGGGGCCTTACATGTATATTTTCTGTTCAGATGGTATTGCAGAAATATGAACAGAAGCAAAGCAGAGCAACTTCTCAGAAGTGAAGTAAGTGTTTGTACTTGTTTCCTGGGTTTGGTTTCAGCGCATGTTAATTGTAATGAATCCATGATAAGTAATTCCACATATCTCTGCTCCCAACACCTAAAAAATACTATGACATGAATACAGGGTCTTGTTTTTTAAAATCATTTAAAAGTGAAAACTGGTATATTAGTTTCCTGGGGCTGCCGTAACAAAGTACCACAAACTGAGTGACTTAAGCAACAGAAATTTGTGGTTTCATGGTTCTAGAGGTAGGAAATCTGAAATCAAGACGCCAGCAGGGTTGGCTCCTTCTGAGGAGGGAAGGATCTGTTGTAGGCTTCTCTCCTTCTCACCCTGTACATGTCTGTCTCTGTATCCAAATTTCGTTTTTATAAGGACTCCAGTCATATTCATTTAGGGCACACCCATATGACCTCTTTTTAACTTGATTCTCTGTGTAAGACTCCAAATAAGGTCACATTCTGTAGTACTGGGGCTTAGGACTCTAACAAACGTTTTTTGAGGGGAAACAATTAAACCCATAAAAATAGGTCATAGCTACATAGGAGTAATTATCTTTACTCTCTTATTGATTTATCATTTGCACCTTGATTGTAGTACTTAAATGCATTTTTCTTTTTTGCTGAAGTTATTTGTTTTCAAATAATTAACATCAGTAGTACATGATATCATTTGGAAATGAAGTTTAAATATTGAGTTCCCATTAGAAATAAACGTAATAAAATTCTTACATTATCACACGAAATGAAACAAAAGGATAAAATGTAGTATAGAGGAAACTAGAGAGGACAGAGTAAGGAGTCCCAAGTCTAGCTGTGACTTTTTCAGCCTATTTTTGCATCTGTAAAATGAGGAGGTTGGATTAGAAGGTGATCTCTACACTTCTCTGCATTTATGATCTAGTTATTCTATTTAGTAATACGTGGTTCCCAATCTTTTAAACCCACGCTTTCTCATTTTATCTCCTGTTTATTACCATGAGTCAAGGTTTTGTCAGGCACTTGTTTCTGTAGTTTACATTGAGAGAGCAATAGCTGGTGACATTGCTTGATTCAAATGACATGTTAACTCCCCCACAGGATTCCTACATGTCTCCCTGGTGACACCACAATGAGAGGCAGCTGGAGGGGAGTAGGTAGCTAGTAGACCTGGGGTCCACATCCCGGCTCTGCTTCTTACTAGCTGTGTGATCTCACACAAATGATCCAACTTTTCTGTGCCCCACTTCCTTACCTGTGAAATAAAATGGGGGTAACAGTAGTGCCCACCTCATAGGACTGTTTTGAGGATTAGGTAAAGCTACGGATTAGAACATATTAGAACAGAATAAGTTCTTATGCTAAGTGTAATAAGTCAGACAAAAAGTCGAGAACCATATGACTTCACTCATATGTGGGATATAAAACTGAAAGCAGCAAAGGAACAAGACAAACAATTAAAAAAACAAAAACTCATAGACACAGACAATAGTTTAGAGGTTTCCAGAGGGTAAGGGGGGAGGGGGGTTGGTAGAAGAGGGGAAGGGGGATCAAATATACGGTGGTGGAAGGAGAATTGACTCTGGATGGTGAACACATAATGCAATGTATAGATAATGTATTACAGAATTGTACACTTGAAACCTATGTAGTTTGTTGACCATTGTCACCCCAATAAATTTTAATAAAAAAATAAATAAAATAGTAAATTATACAGAAAAAAACAGAATAAGTTCTCAATAAATAAATGGTAGCTATTATACTTTTTACAGATTGATTAACTGTAATGAGCATTGTCCCTAATTGTTCTTACAGATTTGTTTGTGGGGTTTTATTTAATTCCATTGTTTTTCTTATGAATAAGAACAAAATTTATTTTATTTCTCAATTATTGAAAATACTTCCATCTTAAATCAACTTCAGTGCTGGAGATTGACTGTGGTGTTATTGGTGGAAAGAAGTGTTGGAGGTTCTGAGCTTCTATTTCTTGCTCTGTGGCTTGGAACCTGATGAGGATTTATCCTTTAGTTGTTTATCATTGTTTGTCTTTCGGTTTTTCCTTGCTTAAGTTGTTTGTATCTCCATCTCTTCTTTTGTAAAAAATGAAATTTAATATTGATTTCCAGGAAAATGAAAAACATTCTTGTAAAGAGTACTGAAATATTTACAGAAAAAATGCTATCTGGATAGAAGATAATATTGAATCAGGATCGAAGCTGATAGCAAATATGAAAAAGATATGAAGTAAAACCCAATCATTAAGAAATACATTTTTCAGTATCTGTTTTTATGTCCAGGACTTAAAGGAATTGTAGTTTTGTCTGTTAGTTTTGCAAGGGCCCTGAAAGATTGTCGTGTTGAAATGTCTTACACTATGTGTGAGAAGATTTGTGATTGTGGGGAATTGTGAGTGTGCTTTCTTTAATCTCATGGCCCAGTGATATCTAGTGGAAGGTTTGTGGCTGCACCCTGTTGGTAAGTTGTGCTTCTCAGAAGCATATTTTCTAGGCAAAGGATAATAATCATGAAATCATAAGATTGGGTTCTTGAATCTTCTTCAGGGCATTGACTGATACTTGTTATTGCATTGGAACAATTTTCTTAACTTGCATTTTAGGATAAAGAAGGTGGTTTTATGGTAAGGGATTCCAGTCAACCCGGCATGTACACAGTCTCCCTTTATACGAAGTTTGGAGGGTAAGTAGTCTCTCTCTCTCTCTCTCTCTCTCTCTCTCTCTCTCTCTCTCTCTCTCTCTCTCTCTCTCTCTCTCTCTCTCAGAGTTTTTTTATGGAGAGTTCCCATATAGGTTGTATGGATTCATTATTTTCAAAAAATATGCTGTATTTCAACATTAAAAAAGAAAATCCGAACTCGATTTTTAAAGTCTATATGATTTTCTATATTCATATATCTCTAATTTTCCTCATAGTTTTCCATATACATGTTTGCTGAGAATGGCTATGAAAACTTCGCCAACATTCCACAGATAATTCCTATGCACTGTACTAGGTGCTATAGATACCACAGCGAGCAAAGGAGACACAGACCCTGCCCTCCAATAGCTTAGTGGGGGTTTCAGACAAGCAAACAGGCAGTTATGGTAACATGAGTAAATGCTGTGCTAGGAGGCAGTGTGTGTGTGTGTGTGTGTGTGTGTGTGTGTGTGTGTGTGTGTAATGGGGTACGGACTCCAGACACATCTGAGTTAGTCATTAATGTAGCTGAGACCTGACAGGTGAGACAGACAAAGTTGGAGGGAGGAGAAAGAGTGTTTCTACTGAGGAAAATGCCTGGACCCAGAAGTGAATGAGGACATGGTGAATTCCAGGAACTGACAAGAGTGTATTGTAGCTGGAGTGTAGAATGGGAGGGGCGGGGTGAAGGGAGGAGAGAGAAGCCGGAGACATAAAAGTGGATGTTAGGTTAGGTTAGGTCTGTCGATGGCAAGGAGTCTGAGCTTTATCTTAAGAGCAGCTGGCCAAAGGGCAAGGGGGAAGGCGCTGGTAGATGAGGGTAAATGGGATCAAATATATGGTGATGGAAGGAGAACCGACTCTGGGTGGTGAACACACAATGTAATATATAGATGATGTATTACAGAATTGTACACCTGAAACCTATGTAGCTTTACTAACCATTGTCACCCGAATAAACTTTAATTAAAAAAGAAAAAAAGAGCAGAGGGGTTCTCCTGAATGGATTTTTGGCAAGAGATAACTCGAGAAGATCTATGTTCGAGAAAGATATCTAAAGTACAATATTTCCATTTTTCATAAGTCTAGTTTATTCACTTTTAGAGGTGTAATTCTTCTAGACAATTACAAGTTTACACCAACAGCAGAGACTAAAAGCGGTACCTATTTTAAGACTTAACTGTGGGTAAATGGAGTTGGTAAATGTTCTCTTTCACAATCTCAGGCAAGGGACCAAGAATGTTATTAGTGACCACTTTAAACACTTCCACCTGTTAATGTGAAAGGAAAAACTAAGAAGAACATGGGGGAAAAGAAAATTTGTGCCACGAATAGAAGGGGCCACATGTAAGAATCTTGCCGTGACCTGTTAGAAAACATCTTCAGAGTGAAGGGACATTATTCCAACTTGGTTCTAACACTGTTTGATTTTTATTATAGAGAAGGCTCGTCGGGTTTCAGGCACTATCATATAAAGGAAACAACGACATCCCCAAAGAAGTATTATCTGGCAGAAAAACATGCATTTCCTTCAATTCCTGAGATCATTGAATATCATAAGCACAATGCAGCAGGTAAGTGAGTTTTGAAAACGCGTTTCAAATAGTAGGTAGTGGTTAAAATGATCAGAGATTGTGATGAATTCTTCCTTGAGCAGTTTTATTATGTAGTTAATTGTCAAATGTGATTGACTTAAAATTATTGCATGTTAAGGAACTGATAGATACTATATACAAAGAAAAATCAGAAAGTATATCAAGTCTCATAGAAAGCTGCCTTGACCTTAGGACATGAGTTATTCTTACTGTATACGGTAAATGTCACATTTCTATCATTTTATCCTTGCTACTGACAAAGATTTTCTGTGTGACCAGACTTTAGTCAGGCTCTTGAACTGTCTCCTGGGCCCATCTGTGCACTTTCTTATAAAATCAAGTTTTAGCAGGAGCGCTGCTAAATCAGTTTAACCAGAACCCCATACCCTCCACGTCTAACCTCTGATCACTCCCAGATTCCAGTTTCTCATCCTCCACCATCCCCCAAGTGATGCTGGTCATCCTGGCTCATCTTCATCAGGAATCCTGGCAGACCGGTGTAGTCAGAACTGCCCCCTTCCCTTCCCTCTGACGTTTCTCTTAGTGATGCTCCAGCCGCTGTCCCCCACCTACTTCTTGGCTGTAAATTCCCACTTGCCCACGCTGTCTTCCGAGTTGAGCCCAATCTCTCACCCTCACTCTAATATCCCATTGCAGTGGTCTCTGTACTTGTCACCATGGTCCTGGGGGAAGTCTGCCTTACCAGTTTTAAAATTAACTTGAAATTTTATCACCTTTTATCACCTTAGCATTAACTTGAAATTTTATCACCTTCTGCCCAGTCTGTTGTTATTTGTGGCTCTGTTCACTTTTCTCAGATAATGATCAGAACAGTTATTGAGATAATTTACATCCCATAAAGGTCACCAATTGAAAGTGAACAATTCAGTTGTCGTTGGTATATTTACAGAGTTATGCCAGCCTTCACCATAATATAAGAACATTTTCATCATCCAAAAAAGAACGTTTGTACCCATTAGCAGTCACTCCTCATCCCTTTCACTAGTCCAGCCCATGGCAACAACTAATTTACTTTGTCTTTACAGATTTGCCTTTTCTGGACATTTCGTATAAATGTAATCAGACGATATGTGGTCGTTGTGACTAGCTTCTTTGACTTAGCATAATGTGTTTGAGGGTCGTCCATGTTCTAGCCTGTATAAGTCCTGCATTTCTTTTTATTGATGGATAATAATCCATTGTTTATAATGGATTAATTGATATTTTGTTTATATCAATTTATCCCCTAAAGGACTTTTTCTTAGCTCTTATTCTGTTATTTTCTTTTTCCGTGTTTATATTCCACTATTCCTTTCTTTTGGGTTCTTGTATACATTTTTTTCTTCACTGTTATCTCAATTCACTCATTTAACAGACATGTATTAGGTGCCTACTGCATGCCAGGAACTGTGCTGGGTTCTAGGGAGACTGTGGTACAATAGGTTGTCATTGATCCATCCTGTCTCTCCCAAATCTTACCATCTGGCGGGAAAGACAAGTACATAACAATGTAAGTGGGCATGAGATATGCTATAGTAGAGGAAATACAAAGTGTTATGGGTGTTTATAGGAGACGTACCTGCCGTTTATTCATATTTAGTGCTGTAAGCAACTTAGATTAAAGGATTTAATGTGCCTCACTAATTTCCTGTAGTTGATATTTCCAATTGGCATTTTACAGCCTGATTTGTATGCCAAGATTCCTAATGCTGAGTTACGTCAGGTGAATTACTTTAATTTTTAGTAGACTGCTGTCATTTCCTTTCATGGATAAGATCTCATATTGGACACGAACGTGAAGTAATAATTGATAATAACTGTTAGAAAGCTTTTAACATCCTTTAAAATGTTTGAGAAGAGAATATGCTAGCATGGGGCCTAAGAAACACTGTAGTATTTAAAAGGAAATGTTTGTTGAACAAATAAAAGCTTATATCTATATTTAAATTTGTTATGCTCCATAAAAAATATGAAGTTGTCAACACAGAGAGTGGGATCATCTTCCTTCCTGCTTTCCTCTCTTATTTTTTGCCAGCATATAGCACAGTGCTGTATGTACACACAGAGGAGAGCACAAAGTGAATAAATAAATGAATTTATAAATGGGTTTCTAGTTTAGCACTTTACCATGCAGAATGATTAAGGATGAATTCTACTGCAATACTTTCTGTGATTTCTAGGACTTGTCACAAGGCTGCGGTACCCAGTTAGTGCCAAAGGGAGGAATGCACCAACCACTGCAGGATTCAGCTACGGTAACTCATTCTGTAGTTGCATTGGCTAATTTTGCTTGCAAAGAATCCGTTTTCACAAGACCAATTTAGTTGTGTAGAATTCCACATGGTGAGACTGTTTTTGTAAGTTTTATAGAATGGGTTTTTTAAATGATTATACTTACAGCTGTAGGAACCCTAGGTTTTCTGTTTTCATCATGAATCATAATTCAACAGAAAACTCCCTGTCAGTGAAAAATAAGCATCACCATGTTACATCTAAAAGAAGCTAAAGCCTTTCCTGGTTTTCACTGGCTTTGTTGGTTACTAACAGGAAAGTCAGGATGGAGGGAGTTAACAGAGAAGGTATCCAACTTGATTATTGTCATTGTTGCTTCTGGCAATAGCCTTTTAAACAGCAGGGTAAATTCTTTCCAACCTGCTGGAATTGGAAAAGAAAAGGGGAGGGGGTGGGGAGAGTGGTAAAGGATGGAGTTTTTATTTTTTTAAGGGAACCTTTAACTTTCAGGCTCTATTATTATTCGCTTCCTATGCAGCATCTTCTTGCCGTCTTCAGTTCACTTTGCTTGTATGTGACAGCTTAGAAGAGGTACATCCTCCCCGGAGGGTGGAAAGTCATCATTTGCAGTTTTGATGCGTGTTGCAAGTCTGCTCTGAGTTTTACCACTATTGTCCTGTAACTTTGAGATTGACCTTGGTTGTTATAGTTCTTTGTTTCTCACTGATTCGTGCTCTAGTGTCTGTATTGAATCTGTATTGAATTTTATCGCTTTCCCCCTTTTGTCTCACAGAAAAATGGGAGATTAACCCTTCAGAGCTGACTTTTATGAGGGAACTGGGGAGTGGACTGTTTGGAGTGGTGAGGCTTGGCAAGTGGCGAGCTCAGTACAAAGTAGCCATCAAAGCTATTCGGGAAGGTGCGATGTGTGAGGAAGACTTTATAGAAGAAGCTAAAGTGATGATGTAAGTTACTATGTTTTTTCTGGTTCCCTTTTTTGCATTAAAAAGTGGTCCCTCACCAGCATTAGCCCCGGATGGTTTCTTTTGCTTTCATAACTGTGTGTATGCATGACTTCTCTCCTAGGAAACTGACACACCCAAAGTTGGTACAGCTTTATGGTGTATGCACCCAGCAGAAACCACTTTACATTGTCACTGAATTCATGGAAAGGGGCTGCCTTCTGAATTTCCTCCGACAGAGACAAGGTCATTTCAGTAGAGACGTGTTGCTGAGCATGTGTCAAGATGTATGTGAAGGGATGGAGTACCTGGAGAGAAACAGCTTCATCCACAGAGACCTGGTAAACTATAAACCACCTGTATTCCCATTCATTGGCCAAATTCCTTTGAAACACACTGAGTTAGCAAATGAGCGTTGATGGGTCAGTACCCAATTTTTGTTCTCAACAGTATTTCACCATTATTTTTAAACTTGGTAAGTTTAACTTGCACCATAATGGTAACAGGAAGATCTTTTTAAAATCTAATATATATAATACATAATTATGTAGGCAATTGTATAAATAATACATAATTAAATAGGCAATATTTCCCAACAAGTTAATCACGTGTAGATTATTTAATCTCCATAAGCATCTCATGAGATAGCTAGTCATGACTGTGTTTCTGATCATTGTTTTATAGATAAGGAAATTGGCTTCAGAGACATGAAATGACTTGTATATGGTGATGAAGGAGGAGGTTAAAGGTTGACTCATCCTTTAACTCCTAAACTCACTTCCATCTCACACATTATAAGCAGAAACTGTAGTAACTGGCTCATTTTCTTTATCTCTGAAATCACTAGGAAAAGTTGGAAGCCCATGTTAATTCCTGAAAATGCCAGAAAAAGTAATCTAGTACTGGTTTAAATGATTGTGACGGAGACACATCTTAATTTTCCTCTCATTCTTTCTCCCTCTCTCCCTCATTCCTTTCCTTCTCTTTTCCCTCTGCCTAGTCTTCCCAAATGTGTCTGTTTTCAGCATGTTGATAGAATTATCAGTCCCCCATCCCCTGTAACCACCACTTTATTCTCTGTTTTTTTACAGTTTTGACTTTTTTTTTTTTAAGATTCCACTTGTGATATCACACGGTACTTGTTTTTCTCTGACTTATCTCACTTAGTGTAGTATGTTGAAGTTCCCTTCATATTGTCACAAATAGCAGGATACCTTTCTTTCTCGTGGCTGAATAATGTTCATTGTATATATATTCCACATCTTTTGTTATCTATTCATCCCTTGATGAGCATTTGGGTTGTTTACATATCTTGGCTATTGTGAATAATGCTGCGATACATGGGTGTGCATGTATCTCGTCAAAATCCTGTTTTCCTTTCCTTTGGGTATATTTCCGAAAGTGGATTGCTAAATTGTATGGTAGATCTATTTTTAATTTTTTGAGGACACTTCGTATTGTTTTTTGTAGTGGTTGGACTAATTTAAATTCACACTAATTTACATGCATAAAGGTTCCCTACTCACCACACCCTTGCCAGCACCTGTTGTCTCTTGTCTTCTTGATGATGGCCATTCTAACAGGTGTGAGGCGATATCTCACTGTGGTTTTGACTGACATTTTCCTGATGATTAGTGATGTTGAGCCCCTTTTCATGTTCTTATTGGCTATTTTGATGTCCTCTTTGGAAAAATGTCTATTTAGTACTTCCCATTATTAAATTGGTTTGTTTGTTTTTTGTTAAATTCTGTTAGTTCTTTATATATATTGGATGTTAACTCCTTATCTGATATATGGTTTCCCAAAATTTTCTCCCATTTTGTAGGCTGCCATTTCGTTTTGTTGATTATTTCCTTTGCCATGCTGAAGCTTTTGAGTCTGATGTAGTCCTATTTATTGATTTTTGCTTTTGTTGTCTGTGCTTTTGATGTTACGTCCAAAAAATCATTCCCAAGACCAATATCGATGAGTTTCTTCCTTATGTTTTCTTCTAGGAGTTTTATGGTATCAGACCTTATGTTTAAGCCTTTGATCCACTTTGAGTTAGTTTTTGTGAGTCATGTGAGATAGGGGGCTGATTTCATTGTTCTGCATGTGTTTCTCCAGTTTTCCCAGCACCATTTGTTGATGAGACTATTTTTCTCCCATTGGGTGTTCGTGGCTCCTTGTGGAATATTAGTTGACTATAAATGCCAGGATTTAATTCTGGGCTCTCTAGAATTTGTTCTATTTTTCTGACTATTTTGTGCCAGTACCATATTGTTTTTACTATGGCTCTGTTGTATAGTTTGAAATCAGGATATGATACCTCCAGCTTTGTTCTTTTTTCTCAGGATTGCTTTGGTTATTCAGGGTCTTTTGTAGTTCCACACACATTTTAGGATTGTTTCTATTTCTGTGAAGAATGCCGTTGGTATTTTGATGGGGATTGTGTTGAATCTATAGATAGCTTTGGCTAGTCTGGCCATCTCAACAATATTTATTCTTCCTATCCATGAATACAGATGTCTTTCTACTTGTTTGTATCTTCTTCAGTTTTTTTCAGCATAATCTTGTCATTTTCATTGTACTGATCTTTTGATCTTAGTTAAATTTATTACTAAGTATTTTATTGGTTTTGATGCTAATTTTGAATGGGATAGTTTTCCGTATTTCCTATTCTGGTTCTTCATCATTCGTGTAAAGGAATTTGATTTCTGTACGTTGATTTTGTAACATGCCACTTTACTGATTAATTCCAACCACTTTTTGATTGACTCTGGGATTTTCTGTATGTAAGATCAGACTGTCAGCAAATAGCGACAGTTTTAATTCTTCCTTCCCAATTTGGATGCCTTTTATTTCTTTGTCTTGCCCAATTGCTCTCGCTAGGATTTCCAGTACTATATTGAATAGGAGTAGTGAGAGTGGGCAGCCTTGGCTTGTACCTGATCTCAGAAGAAACCTTTTCAATTTTTCTCCATTGATTATAATGTTAGTAGTAGGTTTATCATATGTGGCCTTTATTACGTTGAGGTACATTCCTTCTCTAATCAATCTGTTAAGAGTTTTTATCATGAAAGGACATTGTATTTTGTCAAATGCTTTCTCTGTGACTATTGAGATGAACATATGATTTTCATCTCTTATTGATGTAATGCATTGTACTTACTGATTTGCATAAGCTGAACCAGCCTTGCATCCCAGGGATAAATCTGACTTGGTCATTGTGTACAATCCTATTAATGTGTTTTTTAATTAGTTTGCTCATATTTTGTTGAGAATTTTTGCATCTGTATTTATCAGGGATATTGGTCTATAGTTTTCTTGTGATACCATCATCTGGTTTTTGTATCAAGGTAATGCTGGCTTTGTAGAATAAATTTGGAAGTGTTTTCTCTTCTTTAGTATTTTGGAAGAATTTGAGGAGGATTGTTGGTATTAATGCTTCTTTAAATATTTGGTAGAATTCACCAGTGAAACCATCTGGCCCTGGAGTTTTCTTTGTTGGTACTTTTTTATTACTGACTCAATCTCTTGACTCATTACTGGCCTGTTCAGCCTTCTTCCTGATTCTCTCTTGGTAGATTGTGTGTTTCTAGAAATGTATCCATTTTTTTCCTACTTATATAATTTGTTGCCATATTATTGTTCATAGTAGTCTCTTATAACTTTTGTACACATAACTTTTGTATTTCGGTAGTGTCAGTTGTAATGCCTTCTGCTTCATTTCTAATTATATTTGAGTCTTCTTTCTTTTTTTCTTTATCATCTATAGAAACAGGTTTGTCAATTTTGTTTATCTTTTCAAAGAACCAGCTTTTAATTTTGTTGGTCCTTTCTATTTTTCTGATCTCTATTTCATTTCTTTCTTCTCTGATTTTTATTATGTCCTTCCTTTTGCAAACTTTGGGCATAATTTGTTCCTCTTTTTCTAGTTCCTTGAAGTGTAAAGTTAGGTTGTTTATTTTAGATCTCCCTAGTTTCTTAATCTATGTGCTTATTGTGTTACACTTTAAAACTGCTTTTACTTCATTCCACAAAATTTACTATGTTGTATTTTCATTTTCATTTGTTTTGAGATAATTATTTATTTCCCTTTTGATCTTTCCTTTGACACTGGTTTTTGAGAAGTGTGTTGTTTAGTCTCCACGTATTTGAAGATTTACTACTCACTTTACTCAGAGTTTCTTACCTTTTTGTATGTGTGATAAGAGTGTGTAGATTTATTCTCTTAGCAAATTTCAAGTTTAAATTGGATTTTTTTTTGCTTTTGAGTTGTATGACTTTCTTATATATTTCATATCAAATATTTGTTTTGCAAATATTTTTTTCCCATTCTTTAATGAGGCAGAAGAGCCTATTTTTACTCTTGTGTATACAGTTGACCCTCGAACAACACGGGGGTTAGGGGCTCCAACCCCCCACACAGTTGAAAATCTGTGTATAACTTTTGATTCCCCTAAAAATTAATTGATAGTGTATGGGTGACTGGAAGCCTTACCAATAACATACACAGTTGATTAACACATATTTTGTATATTATATACTGTATTCTTACAATAAAATAAGCTAGAGAAAAGAAAATGTTATTAAGAAAATCATACATGTACAGTACTATATGCATTTTTTGAAAAAAAATTCACATATAAGTGGACCTGTGTAGTTCAAAGCCATGTTGTTCAAGGGTCAGCTGTATGTTGGAGACAGTTGCATAGGTGTACAAACAATTTTTGAAGAGATGTTTCTACCCTCTGCTGATGTTGACTGGGCTAAACTAAATTTAAAATAAATAGAGCTTGTATTTTTTTACTTTTATTATGGAACTTTGTAACTAATATGTCGTTATAATATTGTTTTCCAGGCTGCCAGAAATTGTCTAGTAAATGAGGCGGGAGTTGTAAAAGTATCTGATTTTGGAATGGCCAGGTAAGTCTGAGTCTAAGTATGCATTTTCTATTAATTTTGGATGAAATTAATATGAGACTGTGACCTTTCCCTTGAAAGTAACAGGAAGCCTGAATTTTTCTCTGCAGTTTGACTCTGTCAGCTACTTCCTCCTCTATTTCAGAGCTGTTTTGAAACCACAGCTTTTGTTTCATTAGCAAAATAGTAGTACCCATCATTATTTTAATGTAGTACCCATCATTATTTTAATAGAGGAACTAATTGTTTTCTCTGCTTATTAGTGTTTTTGATATAAGCTAATAAATTAGGGTATTTGTATTTTGAAAGATTTCTTTGCTGAGTGTATCCATTTTACTGTTAGCTTTGGCTTTTTCTCAGGTGAATAAATTGTTGAGGAGTTATGATTGCTTATGTTTTATTATGTGGCTTTATGTGATATTCACATTAGCTTGTAGAATGAATAAGCCTGGGAAAGATCTGCACTGATGAAGCAGGAAGGCAATCTGGTCAGCTGGCCCTTCTGAGATAAACAAATAAGTATACACTGTGTTAATTATTGTTAATAATTCTCTCCACTAGGTGGCAGGATGGCCTGTTAAATACATTACTTTCTTTTCTCCCTGGTGTGCATTAGATTTCTAGAATCTTTTTTTTTTTTTTTTTTAATTTATTGGGGTGACAATTGTTAGTAAAATTAGATAGATTTCAGGTGAACAATTCTGTATTACATCATCTATAAATCCCATTGTGTGTTCACCACCCAGAGTCAGTTCTTCCATCACCATATATTTGATCCCCCTTACCCTCACCTCCCACCCCCAGCCCCCATAGATTTCTAGAATCTTTTGTTTTCACAGAAATCTTTTCGTGGGGAAAGTTCTTAGAATACCCAAATCTGTAGTGTTTTTATTTGCTTAATTTTTATAATTTTAATAGGGTATTAGAAAAGACCTTTAAAAAATATTTAGTTCTTTCCCTCTATACATCCATATATACACTCATAAGAAATTAAGTGCCTACTATGTTCCAGGCACAATGGTAGACCGAACCATAGCAGAGAATATGACACACAAGTCCTGGCTCACATGCCAGCTTGTTTTCAAGAGGAAGGTGAAACATGGGCCCTGAGACATGCGGAGAGGAAAACAAACGCAGTGATATGACAGAGCAGGGGCCAGCAAACTATCCTCGGGGCCACATGTGACCCACCACCTCTTTTTGTACAGCCTGTTACCCAACAACGGTTTTCACACTTTTAAATGGTTGAAAAAAAGTTGAAAGAATATGACGCATGAACATTATCTGGCATTTAAGTGTCAGTGTCCATAAATAAAATGTGACTGAGACATAGCCTCGCTCATTCACTTCTATATTGTCTGTGGCTGCTTTCCCCCCACCAAGACCCAGGTGAGTGGTTGTGACAGAAACTGGCCTGCAAAATCTAAAATATTCGTCATCTGGCCCTTCACAGAAATAGTTTGCTGGCTCCTGTGAGGGAGATAACTTGGGGTTAGCGGTGGGGTGAGTACTGAGTGGTGGCCTGGGTAGGAGGGATGGTGGCTGCTTTAGATCTGGTGCTCTGGAAGGCCTCTTTGAGATCCTTAATATTTGAATGAGACCCCAAAGGCGGAAATTAGCCAGGTAGGTGAAAGAATGAGGAGAAAATATTCCAGATGGAAGAAACACCAAGTGTAAAAGTTTGAGATCTGGGACAGGCTCGGCTAACTCGAGGAATGGAAAGAGGATGGGGTGGCCAGCCCATGGCCAGGACAAAGAGCAGTAATAAAAGCAGGCAAGGACCGGGTCGTACCGGTCAAGTTTAGCTCCTAAGGAAACGGGCCCAGGGAGCTTAGAAAGCTGGTCTTGTCAGAAGTGGGGCCGAAACGGCTGACTGGCGGGTCCTTAATTACCCAGTGTTCTTTATTGGCTTTTTATGATGGTGTTCTGTATCTGACAGGCAGTCCTCCAATGTCACATGTTCAATTTTCATATGTTTGGCTTTCAGAAGATCTGTGCTTTTGTATCCACCCCTCTAACACACTCATTAGACACTAAATTCAGAGTCCCCTGATTGACAGACGAGTTGGTCCAGCACATGGTGCATTGTCACCATCTTTGTCCATACAGGAAACGAGGTTTGTGCAGTTATTCGAATATTTTCTCCTGGAGTTTTTTAGAAACCAACTTTATATGTTCATACAGTACACAAACACATTCCCCTTGGAAATGCATACTGAGCACATTACAGGAAAGGCTGAAGGTCCCATGTTTACCAGCCCAATCAAGGATTCTCCCCCAGACATAGCCAGTGTTACCAGTTTGTGTGTGTCCTTCCAGAAGGACAGAAGTTGCTCCCATAGGAAAATTATATAATATTGTTTTGAGTGTGTGTGTGTGTGTGTGTGTGTGTGTGTGTGTGTAGGAGGGATGTCATGGTGTATAAAAATATATTCCACCATTTACGTATGTCATGTTGCAATTCGCTTTCTTGACTTGTTGTAGTTCTAAATTGTGCTCTGTGGAATTGTGGGGACTAAAAGCACGTGTGTCTCCAGACGCTCTGCACCACTTCCTTTACAGCCGCTTTGCTTTAGATGTTTTACATGTGAGGCCTTTGGGTGAGACTTTGTTTTAAGACCAAAAATTGCTTACAAGAAAAAGTTTGCAAACTATTTTATTGTATTGCCTTATAAAAAAGGAAAAAAACAAACTGAGAAGTGAATGCATAGATACTAATATTACAATGCATCCATTTCAAGCACTGAATTCGAGCTGAGATAGAAGTCGCCAGGTGGGGCCACCAAGGCAAACATTTAGCTTCAACCGGATGCTTGTTGGACTTCAGTCAACTGTGTTTTTGATTCTAAGGGGGGAAAAAAAGAACGTGTACAAAATGCAGATCGTAACTCAGAGGTGTAAACTTACGGTGTGTCTTACTGTAGGTATGTTCTGGATGATCAATACACAAGTTCTTCCGGTGCTAAATTTCCTGTGAAGTGGTGTCCACCTGAGGTGTTTAATTACAGCCGCTTTAGCAGCAAATCAGATGTCTGGTCATTCGGTAAGACACATGGCCCATTTTCCCTCAATTCTGCTCTGAAGAGGACATGGATATGTCATTTGGTAATCCTTATCCTTTCCCAGGTGTCTTGATGTGGGAAGTATTCACTGAAGGCAGAATGCCCTTTGAGAAAAACACCAACTATGAAGTGGTAACCATGGTTACTCGTGGTCACCGACTCTACCGGCCGAAGTTGGCATCCAAATATGTATACGAAGTGATGCTGAGATGTTGGCAGGAGGTATAGAATTTTTTGTGTGTGCTCTTTAAAACAATCTCTGTGTGCTCGCTTCGGCAGCACATATACTAAAAAAAATCTCTGAAACATTATGGATCTGGGCTTATAGATTAATAGTGTGTAGTCTTTATAGCCTAGTGAGTTGGTACATGTTTTACATGATTTCAAACTCTAGGTAGGAAGCCAACTCTCTCAACTCAATTCTGAATAATGGGAAGAAGAAAGTGAAGAAGGGGAAAACGCTAATAATTAAGAGAATAAATTCAGGCGCTGCTCTATTACCAAGTGGGAATCCTGCCATAGTTGCCCGAGTTAAGAACTCAGAGAATAAGTCTGAGGAAGTGATTCTCGTCTCAGTGGCCCTCTTGTATTATTGAGGTGTTACTTTTCCAGGGAAGGTTTCTTTCTCCAAATCTCAACTTTCTCAGGTCTTTTTACTCACATTCTTTGGAAGTTTTCCTTCCCCCTGTAATGAAATGTCACCTCATAGAAGAGATTAGACACTAAAATGACTTTTGAAAGATAATAATAATTATTAAAGATAATAATGACATTAGCTCACATGTATTGTGTGCTAGACACTGTACTAAATGCTTTAGATGTAGTTCTCAGAATAACCCTTTGAAGTGTGGTTGCTTTTACTGTGACCACTCTGTGGGTGAGAATACCAAGACTCATGAAGTTGCTGTTTACCCAGGACCACTTAGCTGCAAGGAACCAGCGTCCTGTCTGACTCTAAAGCCCATGTTCTCCGTCACTTGCTGAAAGCCTCCCAAGAGCATTGACTGGGATGGGCAGAGGGCTGGGCAGGAAGTGGTGCTAAGTGGTGCTAGGGGGAGAAGGCCAGCATGAGCAAAGACGTGGAGGCGGAAATGAACATAGTGTGTATCCACGAGGGTGGACACTGGGCTGATTGAGCGGAGAGCCCATGTGAGGATTTTTCTAGGAAATGAGATTGGCTAGCCAGGGGGTGGGGGGTGGGCAGGTTGTAGAGGGCACTGCCAAGTAGAAGGACTTGATTTGACAGACAATAAGGAATGATCAGTTTCTTGAATTGGGATGCAAAAGCAGTGTGGTAGAAAGCTTAGTCTAGTGGTAGTACATGCAGGAAAAATCAGACCTACTTGGAGATGCCTGCATGTTCCAGTCCCGAAGCAGTGAGTACCTTGCTCTAGTGTGCTACGATGTTCTCTGAGTTTGAGAAATTATTTTGGAATGGATCCTGGAACCCATATCTTCTCTTTGATTTTTAATTGTAGAAACCAGAGGGAAGGCCTTCCTTTGAAGACTTGCTGCGCGCAATAGATGAACTAGTCGAGTGTGAAGAAACTTTTGGAAGATAAGTAGTGTGTGACCAGTGGCTTCTAGATTCCAAAGCCCAAGGAAGAAATGGCATCTTGTGGCCAACTTTTAATTTATTTAGCACTTGGATGTAAAGATTGTTTTACTAAAGTGGAAACACCTAAAGCATCCTTGGCTCCATGACTGAATCTTCCAGATTTTGGAAATGCTGCCTTAGAGATGGTGATTGAAAGCATTCACTTTTATCCACTCCACAGGGCTTAGTGCCCACACAGGTACTATACCCAGGCCCCATGGTTTGCCCATTTGAGGGGTGCACATGGGGCCATGTTAGCTGGTGCCAGTGGAAGACCAGGATATTTGGGAAGGGAGAAGGTATTAGAGCCATTTTCCAGCAACCCTCCTCTTCCTTTTGACTTCTACAGAAATCTGGGCCTGGGGCATTGTCTAGAATGTGGGTTCTGGAGGAACCAGGAACCCACCTTGGATAAATATCCACTTTTGTTTTGAAAACATCTGTTTTCAAGACTGCCATTAGTATTACAAAACATTTGTATGTTGTTTATATTGTAAATATATGTAATATATAAAGTTATATATTTATAAGAAACACGAGTTGTCTTTTCATTGAAACTTTGAATTCTGTAATATATGAGCTAACCTTTAAAGGACTAGGGTCAGTGCCTTACAGCTGTCAAGTGCTTTTCCCCTAGAGCTCAAATATTCCATACCGAAGAGGTAAAAGTCTGGACCCTTCTATGGTTAATGTGCCCTCCTCAGGGGACATGTTTGGGGGGTAGCTAAAACAGCTTAGGGCCCCAACAGGGCCCGTGCTTGGGCTGAACGACCGTGCCTGTGGTATCTGCAGCTAATTGGAGTTAGGCGGAAAACTGACCTGATGGGAGTCAGTTTCTGCATCTTAGGAATCTGCCCCAGGACACAGATGATGTAAGTGGTGTTGCTGGGCTCCAGAGCAGAGCGATCAGGTGATGTTGACAACAGAGGCTGCCCCGGCTGTCAGCAAGACCCAGGAGCAAGCTCAAGTTCTGGCAGACCGACCAGGAAAAATGGAGAGCACGGTGTATTGAGCTGGCTCCCAGATGGTTTTCAGGAGGCCTGGCTGGATGTGGGTTCCTGGATCAGAGATTGTCTATTACAGCTTCACAATAGATCTCATGATCACGTTTGTTTTACAATCTCTTGACTAAGACACCTGCTGAGTTAGAGCCTTCATTTTTCCTCTTGAACCCAGGGAAAAGCAGTCTTCGTCACCTGTAGCTGAGACCATGTATAGCCCCACATGTTATTCTTGCCATTGTGTGAGTAGAAAGCTGAGGAAGATGCCGGGCCTTTCTGTGGGAGTTCTGTCTGCTCTGGGGGCCACTGTGGTGTCCCCGGTGCGGGGAGCATTGTGTGAACACACGGCTGTCAGCGACTGCTCTGAGTGCCTCACTCTGACCCTGGAGGACCATCTCGTTCCTTTCTTGTCGGTCTGTCCACTGAAGGCTGTCTTCCATCCTTCTTGTCCCCGTGATAGAAAAAATAACGTCTCTATCCTAAGTCTTGTCACAGTCTGTTTGCCACCTTCCTCCTCATCTTCCTGTTGAAAGATACCATCAGTACAAAAACATACACACCTGTTGACTGAGTTGTAGCTCATTCAAGGAATTGGTCACACTCAAGATATACCCTGCTGTCACTGTCACACTTTTCTGCTTCCTTCCTCCCTCACCTTGCCTCCTCCTGCCCTGCCCCCCTGCCCCCATCCCATCCAGACTTCCCTTTTCACCTTGAGGACCTGAGTCCAAAGTGCTCGATGGCATTGAAGAAAGTGAGGAGAAATAGAGTCCTTGCACTAACTGTTACATGTACAATTGATGTGGAAAACAAGGTGAATAATACCTTGTAACATTGGGGAACATTTTTTCAAAAATCTTCACATATTTTACTAAAATGTTAAAAAAAAAAAAAGTTTTTACATAAAAGCATAGCTAAGGGAAAAGGTAAAGTAAAAATAGAAGAATCCACCCAGAATGTTTAGAGATCTTCATCTGTGAGGCAGGAAATAGGAAGGGCAATGTGAATATGCTGTGTCTTCATTAGAGTAGTTCTCTTTAGTTTTAGTTAATTTTTGTTTATATTTTCCAGTGGAATGACGTGAAACTCCTAAGTGCATTTTTTATTGTTGATGTTGTTTTTATATTTCTCAGCCATACCCTAGTCACCTTGTAGGTATATTATTGTATTGGTTGCCCTCCCCCTGCCAAATAAAAGTTTCCTCATATTTTCTGTGTCCCTGAAGTGTCTGTGCTGAGTTCCCACAAGTCTAGGACAGAACATTCTAGACTTTGCACCCTAAAACCTAGACTCTAAATCTATTTCTACCACTAAGTGTGTCCCTTATCCGATGCTTCCATTTCCTTCTCTGCCAAGGGAGGGCAGTTTGATTTGATGAGTTTTAAGGTCCCTTTTACCCAAAATTTTGTGATTTCTTAGAAATGTTGTTTGCTAGAGTCACCCACACAGTTGGGAATGAGAAACTAATAGCATTACTCTGAGAGATCTGGATACAGATTATTGCACTTTCTTATATAGGCCGTCGGGTTGTCATTGACACACTTCTGAGGTTTTAGAACAGGAAAATAGGTGGGGTTAACTTTGCCCTTGAGAAACATCTTGCGTGAGCTATGATTTCAGTTAAAAGATGTGTTTTTGTGACTGGAGCCCTGCTGAAGAACTGAAGGCTGTTTTGTGGACTCCCTGCAGACGTGCAGCCATGATTCTTTCTACCTGTAAGTAAGATGCCTTTGTCATTCATCTTCAGGGCTTGTTCTGGGCACGTTACTTATTCTCGACCACCAGAGAAGTTGTCTCTAAGGCATAGAGCTGGTGGAATGTTGAGGATAATTTCCCCAGAAGTTGTACCAGGGTTTTGTTTGTTACTTAAATAACCATTGTGGTGATGTAATTTTAGCAAAGGTTCAGCACTGAGAATGCAAAAGAAAGCAAAACAAAAATAGTGTCCTTAAATCTATATGTGTATGTAGAAATGCAATTTGAAAAGTGTTTGTTTTTAGAATGATATTTAGTGTAAACAACTCAGGGCTGAAGATAAGGAGACCAAGCTCTAGTTTGCTGCATCCTGGGTAGGTCACCTTTGGCAACTTCTTTCTGTTAGGTTCCCATCTAGAAAACGGGGACACTCTGTTTGCCCACCTATCAACAAGCTATCATAAAGAAACACTAGAGAAAAATGACAGGTTCTTCATGAACTTAATTTTGGAGTTGCTTTGGAAAACGATTCAGTCCCATGTGAAATTTTTGGAAATGCTTATTAATGTGGCTCTATGACTCAGAGGGTCTTATAACACAAATAATTAAAAATAAAGAAGAAAAATAGTCTTGGATTTTAATTCTGGGTGACTAAGGAACCTAGCTGTAACCAAGCGCAGTACCATCAGGTGAAAGCAATCAAAGGCCAGCTAACAAAGTTTTTACATTTCTGATTTTTAAAATGGCAATAGGAAAAAATGATTGCAATTTTCAAATGTCATCTGTTTTAAGCCAAATCACCTCATAGGACCCAATACTTTTTGGTAGAATTTGTAAAACATAAACCAGGTTATTCCAGTTGTACTGACCTGAATATAAGTTATGGTCTTGATCCACTCGTAGAGAAAACTACGGCTGCTAGTTATCAGAAATCCAGACCAAGCAGAGCAAAGCAGGAAGAGCTAAGAAGCAGAAATCGGTGTCCCCACCTCCCCAGACGGCAGGACAGAGATGAGCAGTGACTTAATAAGAACCTTTCTATTGAAAGCTACCTGAGCATCTGTTTTTCACTTCTCCTGAGGTCAGAACTAGAAGAAAGGCTGTAAATTGTAACAGGAAAGATTCAGTTATATATAAAATAAATAGTGGTGAGGGTTGAGACCACAACAGGTTGCCCAAGGGATGAAATGAGAGACTCCCTACTGGCCGGGATACTTTGAGGATCGTTCTGTCTGGCCTAGAAGGGCATGGATTTGATGAGCTCTCACTGTTCCTTCCAACTTCTGATAGTTTGATTTCAATTGTAAGAAGTACCTGTTTTCTTCTGCAAAAACTATACCGAGACATGGCTCCATTTTTTTTTTCTGGGTAGAACAATGAGTGTTTACTGTTGACAAGAGAAAGCCGAGCTATGCCTCAAGATGTATTACTGTGAATAAAAAAAAATAAAAAATGTTTGTATGTGTTTGCCAGGCCAGAGTCATTTGCTGAATAATTTGTTGTTTTAAGGGCTGTCGTAGAAGTTCATCCTTGGGCTGCTATAGGGCAGAAGCTCAGGAGGAGACCATGGTGGAAGGTGAGATGCTGACCGTACGGGACGGTGGCGAGAGCCTGAGCGAGGTCTCCAGGCCCTGCTCCAATGAGGTTCAATTTGTGAACTGTAATTTGTATTGCCAACGTTTCTACCAACTAACAGTTGCCCTGAGAACTGGCCTAGCCCAGGAGAGTTATTCAGAGGACAGGCTGCAGGGAAAAACGCTGGGGTTCAAAAAGCTCACCTCTTACCTCCCCTGCACCTCATTTTCACCGAATTTCTCTGCCTTTCTTTTCTTTCCAAGTTATAAAGTAGAAGGAAACAGATAATTTATATGAGTGGTTCATAAGTCTTAGCAAACCTAATGCATGCCGGGGATACTGTTAAAATGCAGGTTTCTGGATTCATCTCCACAATTTCATCTGGGGGTGAGGTAAGGACCCCTTAATCCCACTGGTTTTCTAGGGCCTCTGTTTTCAAATCCCCTCTTATTTCTGATTGCATTTGATTCCCACACCAACCCTGCTAAGTTAGTATCTCCCGCTATTACTATTAGTATGAAGACAAAGAGGGTAGCTGCACAGACAGTCTCTAAGCCGGCCCCCAATGATGTCCACCTCCTGGTATTCACACCCTGTGCGATCCCTCTCCTTGAGGATGAATTGGACCTAGTAACTCACTTCTCATGAATAGAATATGGTAGAAGTATTGGAGTATTACCTCTGAGACTGAGTTGCAAAAAAACGGTGGCTTCTGTCTTAGTGCTCTTGGGCTCCCCGTCTCTTGGATAACTAGCCACCATGCTCTGAGCATTCTCAGGCAGCCTCTGGAGAATTCCCCATCACGAGGAACCAAGGCAACTTCAAGGCCTGACGACAGCTGTGGGAATGAACTTGGAAGTGGATTCTCCCGCTCAGTCTAGCTCGGCCTGACTATGATTCCATGAGCTTCATGAACTTCTCAACCTTGCACCAGAGACACCCAGCTAAGCTGTGCCTGGACTCCTGATCCCCCGGAAACTGTGAGATAATAAATGTTTTACGCCTCTAAGTTTGGAGATAATTTGTTTCCAAAAATAAAGAAGTAATTCAGTGGCAAAAGGAGGGAGAGCCATGGACCAAAACCAAACATGGCCACTTTTACCACCACTTTGACTCAGGCTGGATTTGGTCCCCTTTCTCAGAAATAGAGAATTTCTCAATGTCAATATGGACGTGAGTATATGTATCTTTTGCTTGTCAGTCATTTCGCTTTTATCCCCCTGCAAATGCCTACAGTCTGTAGTAATCAGGATAAATGCAGGCACGGTTTGTAACTACATCTATGAGGCTGCGGGCCTTCTCGTGTGCCGACCTGCAGACGCTGTTGTTCCACCTGGCCAGCGTCGTCTGTCCACTTCCTGCCCAGCAAGGGTCGGTGAGCACAGCTTTCCGCACCATGCCAGCCAACCAGCAGGTCTTGTGGCCGAGCACTTCACATCACAAGCTGACCAGATGTCTTGCATGTGATTTCTGTGAGCACGTCATGAACTTGAAGTTCACAGTCTTCTAGGAAATACTGCTCTGAGACCTGGGGGCGGGGAGGACGTGTGTGTGCGATGAGTGCAGTCCAGGTCACCTCAGCTCATACTGGGAAGAAGCCAAAATTCCTGCGTAGAGCAAAGGAGGGCTTCAGGCTGATGGAATGTTTGGTGTCTGGGGAGCAGCGGGGGGTGCCCTGGCTGAAGTTGTGAACGGATGAGCAGTCTTCAGGGAGACTCTCCTTTTCCTTTCAGCACCCTTTACTCCCAGGAACTCTATCTCCCCTAGTGCCCAGTGCCCCATCTAGCTTCCTAGGCTTCTAGAATCTCGTCACTGTTTCTCCATACTCAGGACCCCTTCAGGCCCTGCCAGGCCAAGCACCATTCTTATCCTCCACCGAAATGTATCCAGTTCACTGTCCCATGAGCTAGGTACCTAGTTAGTAAGCAGTGAATCCCCTGATATATTCTTCTTCCTCTAAGGTTTCACAGGCAAGGATGATGTTAAAAAACAAGTTTGGGAGCTAACATAGGGTTGTTTATTTATTTTGTCAATGGATTCAAAAAGATTAACATCTCTGATGACTCATTTCTTAGAAGAATGGACATTTTAATATCAAAAGGAAAGGCACACACACAAAACAAGGATACTTTAACACCGCAAATATGTAGAGCATGAACTCAGAATAAAGAATAGCTTGTCAAATTGAAAAAACATTTTAATGAAAAACTCAGTGTATTTTTCTCTCTTTCCCCCTCCTTTCCCCTCCCCTCCCTTTCCCTTCCTTCCCCTCCTCTCCCCTCTCCTCCGCTCCTCTCCCCTCCCCAAGAAATAGATTTAGTGGTGGGAATTTATGACAGTAATGCGGAGGTTTGGCCTTTCTGTTAATTTTTGGAAAAAAATAAAGAGTATCATGTAACGAACTTAGAGGCTCAGCTCTAATCATCTAGAGCTGTTTTTCCAAAGCCACAGTTTTGTAGGTTCTAGACTCTGAGCCCTTCAGCTGCAAATGCAGCTGGCTCCAGAATTCCTTGCCTTAAATCCACAACCTGGAGAATATGGGTGGGCGACTAGCCTGGTCTTTAGTTCCGGGCAGCAAAACTGAGCTAGTTATTCATGTTTTCAAATAAAAATCACCAGCCATCTCCCTGTTATTATGACTAATTCAGTAGGAATGAATTTCACTTGAACCACTGATTCAAAATGAAAGTCCGACATCGGAAATGCCAGGGTATGACACGAGGTTACACTAATGTAAACCTCAAAATATTAGAAACGGAAGGAATGCCAGCAGCTTTGCTTCCCAGACAGCAGTGGCCCAACAGCTTTTCATCCACTATTTATTGGTTGTGTTGAAGGGTGGCCTGGGGAACTGTTCTGGGAAGCCATGCTTCTCACATTCCTGCCCTTCCAGCGCCCCCTGGTGGAAACCTGTTCCCAAACAGCCTTGTAGCCACCCACACAGGTCTGCCGCTGGAAGGAATGCTAATGGGACCCTTGCAGGAATGAAAACTGAGAGCAAGCCTTCCCAGGAAAGAACACGAATACCAAATAAAGTCAGAGGCTCGACTGCCTAACCCATGAGAGCCGTGCCAGTTCCTAAAGGTCACAGAGATTATGTCAAGATGTGATGCCCTTTTCTGATTTGCTGGTACATGGTAGATAATTAAAGATATTTGCTGGGGAATAAAAAACAGATGAAAAGAACAGAGCAGATATACGCCTGGGAGAGGAAGCTCTGGCTCCTTCCCATGGTAACCCTCAATCCTGAATATATCCTTCCAGTGGGCAAATAGTCATTGTGTCTCTCTGGGGCATTTTAGTCTCTCTGGCAGAGCCCCTTGATATGCATGAGTTTCTGCCTAAATTGGAGATTTTCCAAAGGCACAAAAGAGCTTTCAATGCACAGGTTAATCAGCAAAACAATTCAAAGATGAGTTTCTGTAATCACAGTATGCGTATGCTTGTGGAAGTGACTCTCCACTTATTCACTCACCTGGAAGCCCTGTGATGCTGTAACTTGAAAATAATCATGAATCTAATGATATCTGCTTTTGAATGAGTCAATCCTTTAATCTATAAATAAAGATGCCTAGTGTCTTGGAAAGTCCTGCCAAACAAGGGAACATCAGGGAGCTGTTCTGCTTTCACCATTTGTTTTTACACACTCAAGCAATTATTGAGCAGCAACTGTGTGCTAGCAACTGTGCTGGGCAGAAGTGAGGGAAGCATAAACAAGGCAGAGGGTGGCCTTCCTGCTCACAGCCGCTCTTAGTCTTCAGGGGAGAGGGAACACAAACCTTATCATAATTAAAGCATTGCTGGTGTGGGTCTGTACCTTTGAGGGCAATTGTTTTTGCTATGGAGTCATGAAAAAATAAATATTTTTGAAAAGGCTTCCTCCTTAATTCCAGGATGCAGGAAAGAGCAAATGTAACCGAGGGAATGTCGTTGGGTTTATAATCCACTCTGTTGGTGTGTAGTCATGTATTGTGAGTAGAGTGAACAGGAGAAGGTCCTTTCCTAGTCCCCAGATATCAACGATGCCTGCTGACTGATACTAGCGATTCTCTTAGAAAGTTCTGTGTATTGTATTTATTTATTTTGGTCGCGCTATGGTTTATTAAGCTGTGCCTTAGTACAGGCGCTGGGGCTCTTGATATATAAAGCTCAGATGTTCTGCCAGTGCTTTTTGAGCAATGACACCCGGAAATTGACAGCTAAGTGGATGTTATACACAAGCTCATCATCTGTCATTTGCATGTGGCCAGTAGCCACTGCCAGACAAAGCACCTTCTTCATCTGGAACTTGACCGTGGATTTCACTTCATCGACTTTGGCCACCATGTTCTCACTGTGTGTTAGCAAGGAAGGGACCTTGCCGGCCTTATTCAGGCCTGGGCCTAGGATTCATGAGATCTGCTTGATCAGAGACTCTGAAGCCAAAAAGGCATCATGCTTCTTGGCCAGCTTTTTTTTTTTTTTTTTTAAAGATTTGATTGTGGAAGGGGAACAGGACTTTATTGGGAAACAGTGTGTAATTCCAGGACTTTTTTTCCAAGTCAAGTTGTTGTCCTTTCAATCTTAGTTGTGGAGGGTGCAGCTCAGCTCCAGGTCCAGTTGCCGTTGCTAGTTGCAGGGGGCACAGCCCACCATCCCTTGCAGGAGCCGAGGAATTGAACTGGCAACCTTGTGGTTGAGAGCCCACTCTTGGCCAGCTTTTTGACCCATTTCCTTTATGTGTTGAGTTTCTTCAGCGCCTCAATGCCCGTGTGGGGTACATCCACAGCCTGGGCCTCGTCACAGTGCTGCTGGTCCCCAGAACACATACGGAGAACTTGGGACGGGGAGTGAGTTTAAGCCTGACGTGCCTGAGAAGCGTTTATCCTTCTGAGGGTCATAGTTCTTCAAGTTGATTTGCAGCTCAACTGCCTTCAAAACCTCCCAGCGCAAACGCTGGTTTCGGGGCAGGAAGTCCTGCCCCGCCTCGTAGAGGGTATCGTGGGAGACGTTGCTGTTCATGTTGCCTCGCGCCACAAACACCGGAAAAGAGCAGTTCTATGTATTTTAATTTAAGGTATTAGGATGGTCAACTTGGCGGGGCCTCGATGCCCAGATATTTGGTCAAACATTATTCTGGATGTTTCTATGAGGGTGTTTTGGGGATGAGGTTAATAGTTACACAGGTAGACTTTGAGTAAAACAGATGACCCTCTATAATGTGGTTGGGCCTCATCCAACCAGTTGAAGGTCTTAATAGAATAAAGACTGACTTGGCCTGAGCAAGAAGGAATTCTGCCAGCAGACTGCCTGTGGACTTGAACTGTCGCCCTTGCCTGCATCTCCAGCCGACCAGCGTACCCCATCAAATTTTGGATGGTGCATCCCCCATAATTATGTGATCCAATTCCTTAAAATAATTCTTTCTGTGCACTCTAATGCAGGTTCATGTTTACGAACATGAGAATGCCTTTAAAAGAAACACGATAGTACAACATGTTTACTATTATATCTTTTGTACCGTACCAAAAATAAGTTTCAGAGCCTCTCCTGAGAGCAGCTTTGATAGTCGGGGTAGAGAGAGCCCATCAGAGTCCATTCGAGTCATTCTGTGGCTTTGGACTGTGGCTGGGGCGCTGGGGTATGTGTGTGTGGAAATTTCCCCTCTTTTCCTTTTTAGTTCTTCTGGCTGGTCTAATAACCAAATTGACATGAGACAGATTAATAGGAGAAAATAACCAAATGTAATTACATCTGTACATATGGGGGTTCTATAAGAATATAGGCCCCTAGGACAATTCAGGCAGTTAAAGCTTATACCGGGTTTCCCTGAAAATAAGACCTCACCTCAGCCCTAGCATGATTTTTCAGGATGACATCCCCTGAACATAAGCCCTAATGCAGCTTTTGGAGCAAAATTTAATATAAGACCTGGTCTTATTTTCTGGGAAACATGGTATGTCATCTTGAGCTAAGGAGAAATGTGGGGGAGGGGCATGTGGTGGTTTGAGACTTCAAAGTGGGAAAGACAGTTCACTTGGAGAAAGAAGGCAGTTCATTTGGTAAATAAATGTTTGCTCCGTCATCTTTAACAAGGGGACACAGAGAGGACTTTGATGAAACGTGCCTTGCATGGTTCCTCTCCGTGTAGCACATAGTAGTTCATATTAACCTATAGTTATCTATAGCTCCCTTCCTGGAGTGGGCTCTTTATCTAAATTCTTTTAGGAAGTTAGGGGGAAATCAAAGGTTTTTTTTCCAAGTCTTTCATTTCTTTCAAAACAACCAGCTTAAAATAATATCCCAAACAGGCATATTTTGGGGTGACAAACTACTCCCCCTCAGGACAAATTACTGAACCTCTCTGTTACTCAGTTTCTTTATCTGTAAAATGGGGATAATAACAGGACTGATTTCACTGTGTAGGGAGTAAGTTAGTATAATATAATATCTTAGTATAGTGCCTGCGTATGGTGTTATATTTGTAGGTGTGGGGAGGTGCCCTTCCTAGAAGATAGAATTTTATTTCCTGCATTTTCCAGATAAGGCTCCTAAGTAATTGCCCAGATTCACATTGTTGCTACAAGAAAATGGAGCCCTGGTTTGACGTTTGGTTGGTCTGACACTAAAGCTTATTCAACTCCATATGCTGTTCTGATACAGAAATTAACAAACAACAACAACAAAAACAAAAACAAAAAAGCAATAACACACAAACGACAGCAACAACAAAACTTTTTGAACACCAGAGAAGTTTTAGCCATTTCATTTAGCATTTCATGCTATGATGCTTGATTTTGAATAAGCTTTTTTTTTTCTTTTTAATATATCTGGAACAAAAGGTTAGACTTAAAACCTACTACAAGTGCTAGCTAGCTAAAGCTCCGGAAGCTCAGTGTTCAGCAACTTTGCTGTTCCACATAGAACAGTTGACCACAAAAGATCGTGGTCAGTGTAGCTTTCTCTGCGGTCAGCGTTGATCTGTGAGATATCATGTGATAGAATGAATTACTGAGAAGTAGAGCCCAGGGGTAATGTGATGGCGTAGACGTTGGTGAAGCCTTATTTAACAGCTATTTATTGAGTTCTTGTTATGTACCAGGCACTGATGCTGGAGGCCAGGAAGAAGACAAAAATGTGTAAGATGCAGGCCCTGAAACTGGAGAGCTTATAGTCTAGCTCAGTGGTTCTCAACTGGGGGTGATTTTGCCCCTATGGGTACATTTGACAATTCCTGGTAACATTTTGGTTTTCACAACTGGGAGGTGGAGGTAGGTGTCAGGTGGGGTGGGGAGGTGTTACTGTGGGCATCTAGTACAGAGACCAGTACTGCTGCTAAACAGCCTACGATTCACAGGACAACCACCCCAAGATAGAATTATCTGGTCTAAAATGTCAGTAGTGGTGTGACTGAGAAACGCTGTGAAAGCTGAAGCCTACACCAAGAAATTATAATGACCGTAGAAGGTGATACCTAATTAAGCGCCACAGGGCAGGACAGATCACCTGTGCTCTGGGAGCCCAAAGGAAGGTGAGTTGGGAGTGGATTGCAAAGGAAGCTTTTTTCAGGCCACAGGCAGGTAAGGTGTGAGACTAGATCACACAGAAGAAGCTGGTGCGATAGGAATTGGTGGACACTAAGGGTAGGGTTGGTCACAGTATGGAAGGCCTTGAAAATCAGGGAAGATTAAATAGTCTTGATGCCATATGTAGTTGAGAGTCTTTTTAGATGCTGAAGATGTAGAGCAGTTTGCTGAGCCAGACTTTTAGGGAAATGAGTATGTAGAATGGATTAAAGGAGAGAGAGTTGAGAGGTGGGGCTTAGAGGTAGGGAGTATGGCCACTTCGTCCAGTCACTGAGCCAAAACTGGTTGCCCAGAGGATAAGAGCAGAGACCCTGGAGTCAGGCTGCCAGGGTTCCAATCCTGACTCTCCACTTACAAGCCCTTCGACTCTCAGCAGGGAAGATCCTCTTTGTGGTTCAAATACATCACCTGGAAAAGTGGCACCTATTTCACAGGGTCACTGTGAGGATTAAGTGAATGAATGCAGAAACACAGGTGTGGGTTGACGAGGGCTTGGACTAGGTTGGTAGCCAGGAGATAAGAAGTAAAACGCCAAACAATTTAAACAGATTAATGCAGATGGAATATAAAAGCATGGGGCTCAGGAAGAACCCAAGATCTCTGTGGGGGACTCATATATACACAGACCTGGGAAAATTGGAATGGGAAATGCGTAGAATGGTTTTCTTATTGGAACTAGCGAGGAAGCCGATAATTCTGGTTGGGAAAAAGGTAAGACAATGGCTAAAATAAAGAAAAAGCTTTTTGCATCTGTCACTAAAAATCATGTACATGAAAAAAGTTATTAAACCTAAAATAGATACCTCACTAACCCACAATCCTACCTGATTTTCTGGGGGTTTTCCTTTCAAATCTACAAATTTTAGTTTTGAAATATTTCAAGCATATGGAAAAATTTGGAGAATAATATCACATGCCAGTGATTAATCCAGGAGTCAAGTGACCATTATAGACACTTTTTGGCAATGATGACATTACAGATGCTCCTCAACTTACAACGGGATACACCCTGACAAATCCATCGTAAACTGAAAATACTGCAAGTCAAAAATGCATTTAACACACCTAACCTACCGAATATCCTAGCTTAGCCTAGCCTGCCTTAATGTGCTCAGAACACAATATCCAAAAAGTGCTGGCAATGCAGGACACTAGAGTGTCTTGTTACTTACCCTCGTGATCACGTGGTTGAGTGGGAGCTGGGGCTCGCTGCCGCTGCCCAGCTTCACGAGAGAGTATCATACCGCATATCACTAGCCCTGGAAGAGATCAAAATTCTAAATTCTGAAGTATGTTTTCTACTAAATGTGTATAGCTTTTGCACCATTGTAAAGTTGAAAATATTGCAAGTTGAACCATTGTAAGTTGGAGACCGTCTATAAATGGTTTTAGTTTATATGAAAACAAAACATGATAGGTGATCACCGCTTACATTGCTGGACCATCTTACACAGGTTTCTAGGCTGAGCATAGAGTTTACTCTGCTTTGGACTGTGGCCAACTGGTTCTCCATCTTGAGTATAAGAGTCCCTACTACATAGACACCCAAGGTCTTATCTCCCCTTATTTCAAGCCTATTGTACCTGCTTAGTCTGTCCCCAAATACAGTTTTCACTTTCTCATTAGGACTGAATCAAGACAGGTGGGTGCTCTGAAAAGGTTTTAATCTGATGCTCCTTCAAACCAATTCATTCATGTATTCATTCATTTAATACATATTTGTTGAGTATGTATTATGTGTCAAAAACTGTTCTAGCCTCCTGGGATATAACTGGAAATGAGATAGATACAGATCGCTGTTTACATTCTAGTTGGGGAGACAGTAAAACAATGACAAAAAAATGAATTGCATAATACATTAGAAAGTGAGGAATGCCACTTTAAAAAAAGAAAAGAACAAGTAGAGCAAAGTAAGTAATACCAAAGTTAGGGAGTGCAGGTGGCAATCATACTTGAGAAGGTGAGGTCTGCGCACACTTGAAGGAGTGGAGTAAAGAAGGTTGATCGCTGGGGGAAGAGTGGTCTAGGCCAAACAAAAGCGAAGAAACTATGGTGAGAGAAGGCCTGGTGTGCTCCACAAGCAGCTATGAAGGCAGTATGGCTGAGTGACATGAGAAATGTGCGTTGGAGAGAAGAAGGGAGGCAGCAAGAGTCTACACGATGAAGGGTTTTTATAGGTTATTGTGGGTGATTTGGCTATAACCCTCCAGGACATGGGGAACTATTATGAGGTTTTGAGATAAGGAGATACGATCCTATATAGATGTTAGATTAATCACTCTGGCTACTGTATTGAGAATAAACCATGGGCAGTTAAGGATAGAAGCAGGAAGAAGTTAGGTTGGTCTAATTCAGATAAGATGATCGTGGCTTAGGCCATGGTAATGACAGAAGGGTGGGAAAAGCAGTAAGACTGTGTGTGAGTGTGTGTGTGTGTGTGTGTGTGTGTGTGTGTGTTACAGTGGTGAAATAAAACATAAATGAAACAAAATGAGTGCATAAGTTAAATAAAACAAGAATGAAAACAAACTGGGTTAGAGGTCGATGTTTTGATATCATCAGCAGATGGATGAGATAATCAAGGGAGTAATCGAGACAGAGAAAAAAGATCAAAAGCTTTGGGCGATCTAACCTCAGACCCAGTCTAAGAGGTTGGGGAGGAAGAGAAGAAAGAAGCAAAGGAGACTGAGCAGGGAAACCAAGAGGTCACATTGTCGAATGCTGCCGAGAGGTCAAGTAAATTGAGGACTTTAAATTGACCATTGGGTATAGTGGTGTGGAGGTCACTGGTGACGAAATAAGGGCAGTTTGGGGAAGTGGTAGGGACAAAAACGTGACTGGAATGGATTAAGAGAAATGGGAGGGGAAGAATTGGAGCCAGTAAGTAAAGACTACTCATTTCTAGAATTTACTATAAATTGGGAGCAAAGCTGATGAAGGAAATAAGACCATGAGTGGTTTGCTTTGTTTTTAATGGGTGAAGGAGCAGCGTGTTTGTACGCCGATGGGAATAATCCCATAGAGAGGGAAAAAATGGTGATGTGGGAGAGGGAGGGGGTATTTTACAAATTTTGAATTTAAAACCTTCTACATGGGGCTTTGGCCCAGCATTTTGCCGCAGTCTACAGCACATTCTGAGCTGCTTCCCTCATTTGTGTAAACTACAATTGGCTTTGCCTCCCCTCGTCCTGATAGGTACAGATCTCTATGGGACTCTAAAACAGCACTGGAATAAACTGGCGTGGCTGTAAATTAAACCCACTCCTGCCAATGTAGACAGAGCCCTCAAGCGCTAATGTACCCTCTTTCTAAGGAGTGTTTTTGGCAATTTGCTCACCTGGGCACCGCCAGATGAAAACTGACAGAGAAGTTGAAATCCAAACACCTAATAATACATCATGTAGTGCGTATTTTTGGAACTTAGTAATTTGTTTTATTTGAGATGATCCTTGGAAAATAAGTGGTGTCTGGGTACAGGCAAAGGAAGAGAAGAAGTTATTAAATCAGGCGTAAGCGGTGAAATAGCAGCCTTTCCCTGGCTTGCACTAGACCTGTATCTTCAGGGTAGAAATGAGGCATTTCCGACTGGACCACCCACGTGTGTATAGTCCCAAGACTGAGGAACGGTAATGTCCACATCAGAAAAAGAGAAGTAACCAATACGTGAATCTAGGTTTAGAAATTTATAAAGTCAACTTCTGTGAAAGGAAAAGGAACTAATTAGCATGTATTGATTACCGTGCTGGATACATTTGTTCTCTTCCACCCTGTACTACCCTGGAGAGGGGACCTACAGGATTGAATGTGGTAGGCAGCCAGCATCCGGGACGGCTTAGCGACCCCAACGTCTTCATATTCATTCTTCTCCACGTTTCACTTTGTCCTGGAAGAGTGATCTGCGGGGATTGGTCCAACATGCTTCCAAGACTCTGATTTCTGGCTGGATCACACCAGGGCGGGGGCGGGGGTGGGGGTGGGGGTGGGGGTGGGGGAGAGCCCTGGAAGGAAGTTGTGTCCCTCCACAGCAGATCATTGCTCCTGTGCTTTCAAAGTGCTCTCTGCTCTGCTCAACTCTTTCTCCCTTTCCTGGTCCTTGTGCACTTAGGGATGATGGCAGTTACGTGACTGCTGGATCCAGGTTTCTGTGCATCCTTGTGGTTCCCTTACCTCCATCCATACTTTTCAAATTAGTCTCTTTGTAAATGAAACTTTTGAAAATTATTCTAATTTAAGTATGTCATGTTTCATATTGGAACCATGCCTGATACTTTAATTGGTATCAGAAGGTGCTCTAGAAAACAGAATCAGAATCGGACCTGCGATTTATTTGGTCATATATTTAGAAGTCCAGAGAGTGCCTCATTGCGGGGAGAAATAACTCAATTATCAATTACTGGAATTATCATTGGCGATAGCCTGGGATGAAGGGCAAAGTGCAGGCAGTATATGGAGCTTCTGAAAGTCCCAATATGAGAATCACAGCACAAAGCCCCAGGAATTTGGAATAATGCCTTCGCCCTGTGCTGATAACTATTTCAATTTGAAAATTAGCTCCTGGCTTGCTATGGTGAAGACTGAATGACCATGGATCATGAAATATATATATGATCCCAACTGCCTATCGTGAGCTGAGTGTCATCTGATTCACTGAGCCACAAAATGGGGCACCCATAGCAGTAATCCGTCATAATACGGAAGTGGTATACATGAAAGTGGGCCTCGGTAGATCCAGAATGCTCAGGAAACCTTCATGAGCAGGTGACTTATACTTACCTAGTACCTGTTCTTTTCTGCTGCTTCTTCAACTCAGACCAGAGGCCTCCGTAGGAGTTCTCCATCCATCAGGCCTGACTTACAGATAGATCTGCATCCCAAGCCCACACAAATGTGAAATAAACAGCCGTTGTGCTACAGCCCTATTCAGAGGTAGCCTGAAAGAGAGTGCTGAAATAAAACCCTCCCCGAACTTTAAGTATATCCATTTGTTCTCTTCATTAAGGCAAGATAGTCTGAGGCATTGATCTACACTGACTATGGACAATGGCAAAAAAGTTGACCTGCTAGTTTGGAATATTGAAAGAACAAGAGCAGGAGATTGGTAGTAAGGCGATCCAGGGGAGAAGAATGTGGTTGAAACTCTTTCAATGGGGACAGAATGCAAAGATGTAACCAGAGGTCTAACAGATGATCCATTCTCTGGGGTCAGTTAGCCTTCTATTGGTTTCATTGGTACTTGCTCAGTGGTTCTTTGAATACTCTTACCATGTGTCCCATAATTCAGAAGCAGCTAGTTTGATAGGACAGAGGAATGGCTTGAGAAAGGCTCAATTCCTATCACATATGGGAGGAAACATCTTGCAAAGTTGGAGTAGTGTCATATAAGAGGCAATAAATGCCTTAAAACAGCAGTAAATATGTAGCCACGATGCGTGAGTCTGGGAACTAAGGAGTGAAGAGTGGAGTGGCCCCTCTCCCCATCTCAGCGAATAACACTGGAATATTGTTGTTCTCTTTCCTGTGACTTTGGGGTTGGTAGGTTTAGAGATTCCAGGTCCCAAGGGAAGAATCCTTTCCTTAGGGAATGTTGGAGATTGGGACTGCTCTCTGGCCATTTTGGGATTCCTTGTATCACTGGAATGATAGGCACAGAAAGTGGTTGCAAAACAAACAAAGGAAACAAAACAAAAGCAGACTCAGAAACACAGACGAAAACGATGATTGCCAGAGGGAAGGGGAGTAGGGGGCTGGGTGAAAAAGGTGAAGGGGAATATAGTCAATAAGTTTGTACCGTGATGGATGATTATGAGAATTAGTGGGGTGATCATATTGTAAGATACAAAAATGTAGAATCATTATATTATACACCTGAGACTAATATACCTAACATAATATTATCTACCAACTATACTTAATAAAAGGAAGAAAGAAAGAGGTCAATGTAGCTGGAGTGAGTTTTCTGATTACCAGGAAGGAATTGAGTTAGTTCTTCACAATGAAGGCAAAGAGGACTTTTGTGCTGAGTGGTGGACTGTGCTGGGTATCTTCCGTTTGCTCCCCTCTTCTATTTTCCAGGACTTTAGAGAGGATGTCTGATTTAATCTTCTCAACGACCCTATACTAATAATACGTCTGCTGGATTACGCTCTTATTGCATACCTGATATTGTTCTAGGTACTTTACATGAATTAATTCAATTAATCCTCACAGTAGCCTTTCATGCTAAGTGTCCTCTTATGCCCATTTTGTAGACAGGGAAACTTAAGCACAGAACAGTTAAGTAACTTGTCCAAAGTTGCAAAACTGGAGATTAACCTCTGCCCTATAAAGCTTCTCAAAGTAGGTAGGTATGATTATCTTGTTTTTACAGATAGGAAAACAGAGTTAGAGAAGTAAAGGAAATTATCCCAGATTAGTCAGCCCCACAGCTAGGATTCAAACCCAGATCTGTCTCCCTTCAAAGCTCACACTCACGTCTAATGTACTCCGCTTGCTTCATAATACTTTGTTCAGGTGTGAATATGAGGAAGAGCTGACTAGGAAACGTAGATTCTATGGACATAAAACATCCTTTTCATAAATTCAAACTATTTTTTAAAAAGGCAAATGATCTAACTCAAATCAAATAGATTAAACTCGACAACAAAAGTGTAAGCATGACCCAGATTACTAAACTACCATAGCTAGTTCTTTCTTTAAATATTCAGTTTATATATGTTAAAATACATTTTGTACAGAATATCACATATTATATAATACATTATATTAAATATAAGATGTGTTTATATTTGATATAAATATATAAAAATATGTATTAAAAATAAGTACTTTTAAAGGAAATACAATGGACCTAATTCAAAATCCCTGCTAGCAGATTTTCTAGGACATTGTTTTTGGAATCATGTTCTTTTGTACATTTGTTAGCTGGCATTAGCCCTGACCAAGGTAAGGGAGAATGTAGTGGTCATTTATCATTTACAGACTGAGGAAATGCATAAACCAAACCTGGGGAGAAGAGCCTGAGAAGGGAAACCACATTGATCAGGGTGCCAGTAACTGACTTTTGCTTTGGTGGCAGGTTTTCATCTTCCACTAGTGACAGAGGGTGCGGTCAAGATGTTACATATGCTTTATAATAACTCTTATCACCATTGTCTTCAGGGATTGCCTCCTTTGGAATAGCACCACTGCCTCATCTATCCAATATCATGGACCTATGGTTTTCTAACAGTTGAGAATGCTCTGCTTTTCAGATAATACCATCCAGTCGATTTTCTGTTGCTGCTGTTGCTGTTCCGTGCAGAATCGGTAAGTCGGCTTTCTGAGGCAACTTCTTGGAAATGAATTGATTCTGTTTCTCTATCGTCTAGCGAGTCTCCATGTCTCTTTGCATCTTCTGTTTCTTTTGCCTGGAAAACCCTTCTCCCATTTTCTCCCTGTTGAATGCCAGTTCATTTAAAACCGTAGGTCAAATGTCAGGTCTTCTGTGATCCTTCCTTGATCCTCTTGGATTTAATTATTTAATTGCTCCTTCGATTTTTGATCCCAAAGTATGTGGCCTGATTCTCTATTTAATATTTATTTCATGTATGGTATTTATGTGATTTATGTGTCTTGTGTTCCAGTCTGTAATTTTTACCTTTAAGGGTAAGAATTCTGTATTAGTTGAATATCTCCCCAAAACTATCAGTGTGTCTTACACTTTTGTGCCCAGCAAATGATTGTATAAGAATAAAATCCAAAGCACCATGATAACAGTAATAGCTAACATTTAATAGAAGTGTCCGATGTGTCAGACTGTGCTAAGAAGTAATTCTCAAAACCACGTATGGTTTTATTTTTTTTCACAATCCCCATTTTACAGATGAGTAAATTGAGACTTAGAGAGGTTACATGGCTTATCCAAGGCCACACTATGAAATGGTAGAGCAGGGATTCAAACCCATGTTCTTAATCACTATAACATGTCTGCTTATAACAACAATAGGTACCATGTAATGAGGTAATGCATGTAAAATGTTAAACATGGAGCCTGACACAGAGTACGTTTTTCATTGTCATGATTATAATTATATGCCCCTAATATGTACCAGACTCTGTACTGGGCATGTGCCATATGTTTTCTCAATTTTGTTTCATAACAACTCTATATGCTCTTAGCATCTCTAGTTCCCAGCTAAGAAAAATTACATTCTGAGAGGCAGTAACTTGCCCAAGGAAATGGAATTAGTCTTCTAAATAAAAAAACTTTTGGAAAAAGACTCGTATTTCCCTACTAGTTTTGTGATCATCTATTGGATTTAAAGATAACTAGAATGCAAATAGTCATTTGTAATATGATTGTTGTTCAATATCAGACAAGTGAGAACACAAATAAGCCTGAGCAAAGATGAAGAACTTTCGGAAAAATACAGTCGGCATCGCAGGCCATGGTTCAGTGAATTGCCAAGTAAGAAGCAAGTGAGTATCATTTTAATTAGGTGGGGGTACAGAGGAAGCTTGTGTTTTTAGTGTCTATACTCCATGAGGCACTGTTTGCTGCCATGTCCAGAACCTAGAATCATGCTTCGTACATAATAAGTGCTTGATAACCACTTAATGAATGAGTGTTCTAGAAGAAAGTGGAAGAGAAAAAGATTAATTAACATTGCTGGCTCTGCTATATTTTGGAAGAACTTGAAACTGGACAGTGAACAGGAAAAAAATGCATTCTGGCTACTGTCATTGTGAGGCCAGGATTAATTTTCAGTTCAGTGTTGGGAGAAACAGTACTGGTAGGCAGTGTGGTGAACGCAAACACAAGCTTACAGCGTGTGAAAGAGAAGGGCTGCTTTGCATTTTCCAAGAGAGAAAAACCTTTAAGACAAAGTAATGTTGGGGAGGAAATTAAGTTTTAAGAATGGTGACCCGAAAAAAGTCCAAAATGTTGCCAAGAGAACTTGTGATCTTGAAAAATGTACAAAATGATGAGTGTGTTGCTGGATCTGACAGTTGTTTTATAGTTGATCCTTTCCCATGTTTATCCCACCCTGGCTTCTGCTTTGGTGCAGCTGGATGGGAGAAGTGAGGCAGAAGGGAAATATACTGTATGCCTCTTCTTTATTAGCACCGATTCCTAAAACAATGGTACAATCATTCACTCCTTGGTTTTCACAGTCCAACAAGGGACGTGTACAACCATCAAAACGCAAGCCGCTGCCTCCCCTCCCATCCTCTGAGGTTGCTGAAGAGAAGATCCGAGTCAAGGCACTGTATGATTTTCTGCCTAGAGAGCCCTGCGATTTAGCTTTAAAGAGAGCCGAGGAATACCTGATACTGGAGAAGTACAATACTCACTGGTGGAAGGCAAGAGACCGTTTGGGGTAAGACTGGTGGCTTGGTCCTTATCAAATTCCTCCTCTTTTATTCTCTAAAGACTTCTGAAGCACAAAGAAGACTGTTTAGTGGCTCAATTTCCCCAGGTTCACAACTCTTCCTTTAGTGTGAAATTGAACCTGTTCCCCATCCCTCCCCATCCCTATGAGAGAGCATTATAGTACTCTGGTTTCAGACACTCTCAGAAGTAGATATATCTGGCTTCATACCCGCATGCTTCCACCTATAGTGTGATTCCTGTGGTCAAGTTACTTACCCTCTCTGAGTTTCCGTTTCTTTTACCTTGACATATAACTTGACAGATAACTTGACATTATCTTGATGTATAACTGACATATAACATTATATTAGTTTCAGGTTACAACATAATGATACAACATTTATGAAATGATTACCACAATAAATCCAGTTAACATCTGTCACCACACATAGTTACAAAAATTTTTTTTCTTAAGATGAGAATTTTTAAGATTTAGTCTCTTAGGAACTTTCAAACATGCAATACAGAATTATTAACTATAGTTACCATGCTGTACATGACATCCCGATGATTTATTTATTTTGTAACTGGAAGTTTCTATCTTTTGACTCTCTTCACACATTTCGCCCACCCCCACCCCCTCCTCCAGCAACCATCAATCTGTTCTCTGTATCTATGAGCTTGTTTTTTTGTTTTAATTAAAAATTATTTTTTAAGATTCCACATATAAGTGAGATCATATAGTATTTGTCTTTCTCTGTCTGACTTATTTCACTTAGCATAATATCCTCAAGGTCCATTCATGTTGTCGTAAATGGCAAGGTTTAATTCTTTTTTATGGCTGAATAATAGTCCTTTGCATATATGTGGCACATTGTCTTTGTCCATTCATTCATTGATGACTACTTAGGTCATTTCCATCTCTTGTTTATTGCAAATAATTTTGCAATGAACGTTGGGGTGCATATATCTCTTAAAGTTAATGTTTTCATTTTCTTCAGATAAATATCCAGGAGTGGAATTGCTGGATCACATGGTAGTTCTATTTTTAATGAGTTTTTGTTTCCTTATTTGTAGAATGGGAATAGTAATTCCTACCATCTAGGTTCTTGTTCTGATTTATACTTTCTTTGGAAATTGTACTTTTTTTTTTTCTGTTAAGCTCTAAGGTAGGAACAGAAGTGGCATCTTACTCATTTTCATATTTCTACAATGACTAGTTTTGGAATTAGGCACTGAATTAAATAGGAAAGGAAAAAAGACCCTGGGATGCAAACAGACTTCACTGTGTCAGTTGCAATGGACTGTTCATGCCTGACTGGAGTCCTGGCTAGAGAAGAATTCTGAGCAGTGTCTAGGCTCCCTGGGAGAGAATGCTGGCATTAATTTCTGATCTTTGTCAAGATTTGGAGATTATAAGTATCTAAGTAGTAGAAGTAGCTACATTACATACCTCTTTCTTTATATTTTCCTGATGATTTGGCTCTCTTACCTGTTCTTAGTTTAGACTCAACATGTGATGGAGACTTTTCAGTGGGAAAAGAAGCATCAGTAGTTTTAGGCCTGTGTAATTCACCACTCCTGAAGGAGGTCTATTGGCATGACTCAGACCTACACAACACACAAAAAAAACCAACCAATTAATTCTAACTTCAAAGTTAATAACTGAATATAGTTTTTTAAACAATATACAAACATGATAAATAATACCAAAAGTCTGCTTTGCTGCTCCCTCTCAACCCAGTCTCTTTCTCAAAAGTACGGACCATTATTCATTTAGTGAGTACCCCTCCAGATAATTTTCAATGTACTTTTATGCATATATTGAAATACATGGTATTTTTTTTGCAGATTTAATTTCCCTAAATCTTATCATGCTTTAGGCTTTGTTCTGCAGCTTGCTTTTATTTCTCAAAAAAATATCTTGGGGATCTTTGTGTAATTTCAAATGTTGGTGCAGATGTAGGAAAAGAGAAATCCCTACCCTGTTGATGGGTGTATAAATTAGTATATCTTCCTTTAAGGGCATTTTTTTCTATCTACTGAAAGATGCACATACTAGGCTATCCAAGAATTTCCCTGTTTGGTATCTTTCTTAGAGAAATACTACTTGTGCACACGAAGGCATGTTCAGGTATTTCTTTACTTCATCACTATAATAAGGATGTGGCTAAACTAGAGTATCTACTCTGTGGAATACTGTGTAGCAATTAAAAACAATTAAGCCAATATCTTTGCAACTGCTGTGTTTTTAACTTAGTCACTGTGAAGTCCCAACGGTCATATATGTGTAAATGCCCATTTTCCTCCTTGAAAAGATTCTGGTGTTATAACACATCTTAAAGTACTCACATTATAAGTCAGAATCTTAGTATTTATTATACAGAGATTTCAGTTGAATGTAGAAATGAAAAACCTTTTTTCCTGTTTTAATAACTTAATCCGTAAAATGAATTTTCCTATTTTAATAACTTAATCCTATTTTAATAACTTAATCTGTAAAATGAATCCCCTATTTCCTTGATGTTTTAAAAGGGTCGTTGCCATGAGAATGCCACAAACATGTCAAACATTTTGATTTTTGCTTTGTCTTTTGTTGTAGGAATGAAGGCTTAATCCCAAGCAACTACGTGACTGAAAACAAACTAACCAATTTAGAAATATATGAGTAAGTCTTCTTTAAAATGTGCCCTGTAGTTAATCTATGAAAATCAGGTACATTTTGGCAGCTTATAAGCGTCGATGCTGTTTTTGGTCTATAAAAGGAAAAGAAAGTAACACATTTGACAGCTGTAGTTTAAGAGGTCTTTGATCCATATAATGGTTGATTCAGAAAGTTCTTTTTCTTAAACTTATTTTTGTTTCATTTTGTATAGCCACTTTTTGTTGTTGTTGTTGTTGTTTTAATGGTGACAGCATGAAACCAAACTTGGTTTCATGAAACTCATCTTGCACTTGTTTTACTATGTGTCCTAAATGGAAAATTACCTATTTTTAAAAATGACATTAAATTTCCAAAGAGTGGTAGGTAAATTGAACTTAATATATAGACACATCACTATATTTTGGCTCATGTTTTGAAATGTTTGGAAATAGCTGAAAATGAGAACTGGGCTAATGCTGTAGTTTGCAAGAACTTTTGGCGTGTCTGCTAGAGTCCTGCTTTGAAATCTGTTTTTGTTATAATAGATTTGGAAAATAGAGGAGAGTTTAGCAATCACGTTTTAGCCCCTCATTCTTTGATCATAAACTAAAGTTGGGGTATTAATTTATAGATAGAGAGTGGCAGAGCTGGGAATAGTCCCAGTCTTTTATAAATTTGGGTTTACAGTTTGAGCCCTGCAGTGTCCTCCCACACCACTGAGATACTTGCTTTGTAATTAGCATGTGCTTCCAGCAGGTGGCAGTAGGTGATATGAGTTGAGGCATTAAGACAGGTGCTTCTCTGAGAACCAGGCAGCAAATCTAAATTGAATGAGAGAGCCTCCTGGTCTGCCTTTCTACTAATTTAAGCCCACCTGGAGGCCAGACTCAACATATCCCTCCCCTAAACAAATCTAATTTTAAAAGCATTGGTTAATAATGTAGACTTTACTAAAAGGGAGAAAGAGATGACCACAGGACACATGACATATGAGTATGGGTCAAAAAGTTGTATTGAGATGTGAAAAATGAGGATATTTAAGGGACCTCTGGGATAATAAGTGTATCTACATTCATATCACAAGGGTATCAGAAGGAGAAGAGAGAGAAGAAGGCATTAAAAACCTATTTGAAAAAACAATGACAGAAAACTTCCCTAACCTGGCAAAGGAAATAGACATACAAGCCCAGGAAGTACAGAGATTCCCAAACAAGATGAACCCAAAGAGGCCCACACCAAGACACATCATAATTAAAATGCCAAAGTATAAAGACAAAGAAAGAATCTTAAAAGCAGCAAGAGAAAAGCAGTTACCTACAAGAGAGCTCCCATAAAACTATCAGCTGATTTCTCAACAGAAACTTTGCAGGCCAGATGTATTGGCATGAAATATTCAAAGTAATGAAAAGCAAGGACCTGTAACCAAGATTACTCTGAAAGCTATCATTTAGAATCTTAGGACAGATAAAGTGCTTCCCAGACAATAAAAAGGTAAAGGAGTTCATCACCACCAAATCAATATTAAAAGAAAGGGTTAAAGGGACTTCATTAAGAAGAAGAAGAGAAAAAAAGATTGAAAATATGAATAATAAAATGGCAAGAACTATGTATTTATCAACAATTACTTTAAATGTAAATGAATTAAATGCTCCAGTCAAAAGACATAGGGTGGCTGAATGGGTAAGAAAACAACACCCGTACATATGCTGCCTACAAGAGACTTCAGATCAAGAGACTTACACAGACTGAAAGTAAAGGAATGGAAACATACATTTCTTGAAAATGGAAATGAAAAAAACACACAAAAAACTGGGGTAATAATACTTATACCAGACAAAATACACTTTAAAACAAGAAACAAAGAAGGACCATTAATCTCACTTCTGGGTATTTATCCTAAGTAGCCCAAAACACTACTTCAAAGGGACATGTACATCCATATGTTCATTGCAGCATTATTCGCAATAGCTAAGATGTGGAGGCAACCTTGGTGTCTGTCAATGGATGAATGGATAAAGAAGAGGAGGTACATATATACAATGGAATATTACTCAGCCATAAAAAAGAATAAAATCTTGCCATCTGCAACAACATGTAGAGACCTAGAGGGTATTGTGCTGAGTGGAGTAAGCCAGACAGAGAAACACAAATGCCATATGATTTCACTTATATGTGGAATCTAAATACAAGATAAATGAACAAACAAAATAGAAACAAACTCATAGATACAGAGAACATTTTGAGGGTTGTCAGATGGGAGGGAGGTTGGAGGGGTGAGTGAAAATGGGGAAGGGATTCAGAAGTACAAACTGGTAGTTACAAAATACTCATGGGGATGTAAATTATAATATAGGGAATATAGTCAATAATATTGTAATAACATGTAAGGTGTCAGATGGGTACTAGATTTATCAGGGTGATCACTTTGTAAGTTATATAAATGTCTAATTGCTATTTTGTACACCTGATATTAATATAGTATTGTATGTCAACTGTAATTTTGAAAAGTTGAGTTGAGATGTGATAGAATAATCTAGATATTGCACCTAATAAAATTGTACTAAACTAAATGAACTGATACATTATAATAGTACATTATTGTTTATCTGAATTAAAACACACACAACTTTAAAAAATCAGTTCTGGAATAAGTTTTTCAAAACAAGGGAAATGGAGCAGGTTTTCTGTCTGGGAAAAAATGAAATATCAAATTTAAAAATATTTTTATTGCTTTTATAGGTGGTACCATAGAAACATTACCAGAAATCAGGCAGAACGTCTTTTGAGACAAGAGGTAATTTAATTTACTTATGAATAAATCTGTGAATATTTTCAAATTTTCTCAGAGAATTACATTATAAAGACTTTTCCCAACTAAAATGTTTACTTCCTGTTCTTTTTAGATCTTAAATATTATTACAATTTTATCTCTGCACACATTTTCTGAAAAGTTATAAAGTAGATTTCTTTGTATCAGATCATGTTTTTCATTGTAATTTCAGAAATGTGTTTCTCCTGAAATGATTTCAACTCCAACATATTAGAACTCCTTCTTTCACTCCAAAGTACCTTCTGCCAGTAAAGCTATATTTGAATTGCCCGTATACCTTTGTATCAATGCCAATCAAACATACGCTCTATCCTCATGAGCTTAGCTTAGGCTCAATAAAAACACAAATACAGAAAAACGCACGGTACTGCACTTTCTTCGTTCTTTGGGAACAAAGGGAAGAGTAAGGTAGCCAAAATATCAAGCTCAGCTCAAAACTGCTCGTTTAGATCAAAACAAAGCAAGAATGCATATTTTTAAATTTCCACATGACGGTAAATACCAACTGTGGGTAAACGTAGAGTCAAAACTAGAAACTAGGTAAGAGGTATGTGTGTCATCACTGCTCTCGGATATTGAGGAAATCTAGAAATACAAGTGAGAAAGAATCAGTTCTGTAACTAAAAACTCAATGCCAGTAATGGCTCAGGACATGGGGAAGGTACAGGTAATAGCTGGGGGCAGGCAGAGCCCCCGTGACACAGACCCAGACTCAGTTGGCCATGGGGATGGACAATAGAAATCAGGCCTGGCTTCCTTGACTAGGAGGAAATGGAGTGTGGCAGCAAATGTGGTACCACAAATGATGACAGCAGGTGGCCTTCTGCAAAGTGATCTCAGTAGGTCCAGTAGGACAAAGAAAATGTTCTGACAGGCAGGCAGAACTGGAGAAGGGGCGGCCAGAAGCAGCTCCACCGTAAGCAAGTTGGTTACAGGTAACAACGCCAGAACCACCAGGCTGTGCAGGTTCCGGGTGAGAGGTTCTGCATCTGAGAGGAAGTCTGAACTGGGTGAGGGTCTGACCTCCCTCCCCACAGACACTAGAACAGGGAGTTATGTCACAGCCCGCATATCCAAAACCTTGGTATGATAGATATGTGGTAACAGTTGGCCATAACATTCCTGAATGAAATAAAACATTACAGACAGGTAAGCCCATCCTCTCATCTTTCTTGTCCTTCCTCACTCCCCAGGAGCAATCACAGGAGGAGAAGGGCGTGTTCCCATTTTGTCCCTGTGTTTATATTTTCATCATACATATGTGCGTAAACAGCCTACAGTGTTATTTGATATATTTTAACATTTGACATAAAAGATCATGTATATTGATTTTTAAATTAAACATTATATTTTTTTATTCCATTCATATGGGTACATTTAGATCAAACACGTTCCTTTTGCTGTATGATATTTCATTGTATGAATATACCCAAACATATCCACTTCACTATTGATAAACATTCAAATTGTTCTCAATTTCTTACTATTACAAACAGTGCTGCAAAGAACTTCTTGTACATATCATGTGATACACAGGGGCAAGGGTTTCTTTCGGTTATACCCAGAAATGGAACGGTCTGGTCAGAGGGTATGTGCACATTTAGCATTACTAGATATGTTCAAATCATGATTTAAAGTTACTTGTACTAGTTTGTAATCTTACAGGGAATGAGAAAACCAGTTCTCTACATTCTTGCCAACAGTTGGAAGTTTCAAATTTTTTCAATTCATTGAGTGAGAAATTTTATATATATTTTAAAATGTGCATTTCCTTGATAAACATTTTGATTGAGTAATTTTTCATGTGTCTATTGGCCAGTTGGTCTTCCTCTGCTGTTACATGCCTGTTAATACTCTGCTCATTTTTCTATAGTGTTTGCCTTTTAAACTGATTAATATATATTTTAAAAATATATTCTGAATACCAATATTGTCAGTTATGAGTTACAACTATATTTTTCTGGTTTTCTCCTTTAAAAAAACTTTATGCTGTTTCCTTTTCTTATACAGAATTTAAAAAAAATCTTAATATAAAATTTCTCTGTATTTTCCTTTATGATCTCTGCTTTTTTGTTTGTTTACTACAAGAAATTCTCCTCGTTCCTGAAGTAATAAAGGGATTTTAAATTTTCCTTTAAATGTTTTAAAGATTTGCTTTTCACATTTAGGTCTTTAATCTGTCTGAAGTGTGTGTGTGTGTGTGTGTGTGTGTGTGTGTGTGTGTGTGTTTATGTGTGAGAGAGAGAGAAGATTTAAAAATATATACAGACTTTTCTTATATATCTTTAAAATTTTTATAATTTACATATTTTCTAATTTTTATTTTTAAAAATATGACTGGGTTAAATCCTCCTTGGTCATGAGTCATTTAAAGTATTTATTGCTGGTTTGGCTTTCCTAATATTTTACTTAGCATTTTTTCTGTGATGTTCGGAGTTAGTCTGGCTTCTAATTTTCTGTTTTCTTTGTATGGTTTTAGTATAACGGTTATACTAGCATCATAAAAGGAGTTGGGGTGTGGGACTTCCCTCTTTTTTAAATCTCTGAAATAGTTGATCTTAGATAGAAGTTATTTGCTCCTTGAAGGTTAAATATATCTCTTGTAAAATAGTCTGGACATACTGCTTTCCCAAATAGATCTTTGACTACTGATTTAATTACCTTTTTCTTTTTGAAATGTTTGCTACTTTATATTTACCTAGACTATTGCCCACTTTATATTTATTTTCAAATTTATTGCATAAGTTATTTATAGATGTATCTTATAATTTTAATTTATTTTATATTTTAATAGTCAGTATGTTCATATGATTCAAAATCAAAAGGTTTTGAAAAGTTTTCTTTCATCTTTGTCCCCAAGCCATCAATTGTTACCATAGACGAACTACTATTATTAGTTTATTTTGTGTCCTTTCAGAGATATTTCACACACACACACACACACACACACACACACACACACACACACGACTATTACTTTGCTATAAAAAAAGAACAAAATCTTAACCATTTGTGGCAACATGGATGGACCTAGAGGGTATTATGCTAAATTAAATAAGTCAGAACGAGAAAGACAAATACCATATGATTTCGCTTATATGTGGAATCTAAAAACCAAAACAAATGAACAAACAAAACGGAAACAGACTCATTGATACAGAGAAAAAGCTGATGGTTGCCAGAGGGGGTGTTGAGGGGCTGGGTGAAAAAGGTGAAGGGACTAAAAAGTACAAATTGGTTGTTACAAAATAGTCATGGGATGTAAAGTACAGCATAGGGAATATAGTCAATAATGTTGTAATAATTATGTATGGTGCCAGGTAGGTACTGAGCTTACCAAGGGGATTACTTGGTAAATTATATAAGTGTCTAACCACTATGCTGGACACCTGAAACCAATATAGTATTGACTGTCAACTGTAATTGAAAAATGAAAAAATAAAAGAAATAGTAACACTAATAGGAAAAACAAACAAACATCATTACGTCCTTTGTTGGAAGTGAAAGTATCCAAGCTCTCCTTGCCAAAGTCTGTGTTCTATAAGACTTTGTATTAGACTGACTACTAGAGACACTTCATAAAATTTGAACATAAGAAAAAAAAAATGCGGATGATTTCTCTGGTGTGGCTAGTCTCCCTCATCTCTCTTCTTTTTCAGAAATACTTTGGATATAGGTTTTTCCCATATGAACTTCAGAATTACTTTGGCTAGTTTTTAAAAACTTCCTGTTGGTTGCATTACATTTACAGATTAATTTAGGAAAAGTTGTTTAGGCATTACAAATCGGTGGTGTTTTGGGACCAATTTGTTCTGGGACCCATATATTGATTATACATATAGAAAAAATTAAAATTAGATCCCTCCCTCAAGCAGAAATAAATCTTAGATTAATTAAAGGCCTAATGAGAAAACGAAACACTTTTGTACTCTTAAGGAGCATTTTAAAGTTTTCTTTATATAGCTCTTGCACAGCTTTTTAAAGGTATTTTATCTTTTTCTTGCTATTATAAATGAGTATATATTATTGTTTTTATATATTAAAGCTCTTGATTTCTATGACCAAATTATTATAACTGATGACTTTAGTGAATTAAAATTTTTTGTAGTAGTTTTTCAGTTGATTTTCTTGAGTTTCAAGTGCTTAATCTTAGCAGCAGACAGTGATGAATTTAGCTCCTCTTTTATAATTTTAATACAGTAGTTCTAATTTTCGCCTCTCATTTAATTGCTTGGCTAGTATCGCAGAACAGTAGTAAATACTGTGCTGACAGTAGGCATTTGTTTTTTCCTGATCTTAGTTGGAATGATAGCCACATAAGACACGATAATACACACTTGGAATGAAAGTGAATAAGGGCTATTGTGTTAAGGAAGTACACATATTTTCCTATTTTATCAAGAATTTAAAAAATCGATACTAGAATTTGAAATTTGTCAAATGCCTTTTCAACATCTGTGTAGATGTTTATGACATTTTCTCATCAGATCTATTAATATGAATTATATTAATAAAATGTCAAATACTGAATTACTCTTGCATTCCTGCATGCAATCCCTCTCGATAATGATATATTATTGTTTTATTGTGCTACTAGATTCAGTTTGTGATTACAATATTTAGTTAGGATTTTTGCATTGATACGAGTGAAGACTGGTTAGTAGTTTTCCCTTTTGTGTATAGCCTGCTGTGCTAATATTGATGTTAGGCTCACTTTATATAAAAATTTAGAAGCTTTTCTCCTTCACTTATGGTCTGGAATAATGTAATTAATCTATAATTTCTAAAATTTAAGATTTGGTAACATCACAATGTATAACGTTAGTGTTTTTAAATGTTGTAGCTTTTAAAACTTTATCTATTTTTCTGTTTAGTAGGTCCATTAAGATTCCAGCTCTTCTGGAATGAATTTTAATAAATTTATGTTTTGCTAGTTAGTTATCCATTTTATTAAAGTTTTCAAACTTATTTTAGAGAGTCAAGACAATTCTTTTTTTTTCTAGATCCTTGTGACTTATATTTGATAGAGTTTCCCCCATTATTTATTGATTAGATTAAGTATCAGTTTATCTGTTTGGTGGTTTTCACCTAGACAACCAGATTTTGAATTTAATTACTAGATGTGTTATATTTTGTTTAATTGCTAGCTATATTATATTGTTTTTTTAATTATTTAAATAGTTTAAATTATTCTGAAAATTATTCACTATTTATGCTTTTGTCTTTATTAATTTGTTTCTTCTTCTTTACCTAAGTTTATTTTATAGTTCTCATCCTCATTTCTTGAGTTGGATACACTTATTTGTATTCCTTTTATTGATATAAGTAAGAAGACTGAATTGACTTTGGAGTACTGCTTGAACTGTATAGCAGAGGTTATGACACATAGTGGTTCCCTATTATTTTCTAGCTATTTTTCACTTTTTATTTAAATTTCCATGAGTTTTGCAAAAGAGACCTTAAAAATTTATAGGTGGTAGCGGTTTTTTACTTTGGAGATTGTTATTAATTTTTATTTTTATTGCTTTGTGGTTACGAATGTTGTTTGTACTCTTTCTACTTTGAAGCTTTAAAAGAGGAGATCATTCCATATACAACTTTATTATATGCATATTATATATATATATACACATACATATACATACTATATACATATTCATAAATATATACCACACATACAATCTTGCTTTTTCCATTTTTGTCATTTACATCTTGTGTCCCTACAGTATGCAACAAAATCTTTGCACATGGTAGGAATGCAATGAAAGCTAGATTTTTATCATTAAAATGGCTATCAGAGGTTCTTTGGTTAGAAAACTTGACCAGAAAATGAGACTTGTCTCTGACAAGCACCTGGGAGGAGAAGGAGAAGACTCTGCGTCATGCATTTGTTCATCTTCAGGGTCACACCATGCTGTTTGGGTTGTAAAGTTCTCAAGCACGTTATCAGCACTTCATAGGCGTAAACTTTCATGGGTTTGACAAGATTCTGAGATATTTTCTTCTTCACAAGTGTAAATACACTCAGTAAAACTGAAGCATTTTACAATATCAAACAAAAAAAATCAAACAAAACAGTCCAGCATTCAAGATTATTTGAAAGCATTTCACGGCTTTTTTGGGATTTCTCAAAGAACGTCAATGGACATCCAATTCATAACCTAATATCAAATTCATTATCATATTCTTCCCTCCTACCATTTCTCTTTTTGTCTCTCCCATACCCTTAGGACAACTAAAATGGCTCTCCTGTTCTTCTCTGCAGACTCCCCCAAATCTATTCTCTCCATCCTTATCATGAATTCTGGTCTCTTTTCCCACTCCCCCCACTCCAATTCCGGATGCATTTCTCCCTGCCTCCCTCACCCCCACCTACCACTTTATTTCTTTTCTTCCGAAGTATCATCCTGTCAGTCTGGTCTCAGAATTGTTTCTATTCGTCAGCTATTTTGATTTATTATCTTGATCAATAAAGCAAAAATAACTAAATAGTGGGGTACAAGATTGTCGAATGCAAAATTTTTCTTAGAAAAATTGGGGGCAAAGTTTTAAAATACTCATGTATTTTAAATTCTTGTCCTAATTATATTTTACTTTATAAGTATTATTTCTAAACCTGCACTTGTAAAAATAATCTCATCTTTTTGTAGTAAGTCAGCATAGCTTTGGTTTTCATGACTAAGATAGGTTTGCCTTTCTAATAAGAAATAAACTTGTACAATGAATGAATTGTTTTGCAGTCTAAAGAAGGTGCATTTATTGTCCGAGATTCAAGACATTTGGGATCCTACACAATTTCTGTGTTTATAAGAGATAAGAGGTAAGCAGTTGTTATTTTGGTAACTTTAGAAATAACAATCCCTGGAACAGTGTGTTTTATGGAGACACCATCATATAGAGAATGTAAACAAGAGCCTAGCATAGAGAGACTGAAAATTGGAGCAACTGACCAGTTCAGGTTGTATCCCTAACAAACTCTGTGGGAGGCACTGGATATTACTTAACCCCTCCTCTCCTTTTTTCAACCATCAAGAGAAGAGGATAGATTAGTTGTAGCACAGCTGGTGGTGCTTTCCTCATATCCCTTGGTCCATCCTGGAGTTTATCTCCAGAGAGTTCTCCTGCACTCAGAAAGTTTCCTGTGTCTTTCTGTCTGAGGTTGTTCTCTGGATGAGAAAACTTGTGATCTCCATGGCAAGGCTGGAAGTGCCTGAGAAGTAGCATCCTAGGAACAATCCTCCGTCAGGAATGGGGACTGGATAAGCACCTCAGCTTCTTTGCACTTTCGTGGGACAGTTCTGGAATGTGTTCCACAGTCTCTTGTAGCATTCTGAAGGGATTAAGATATAGCTGTCCATAGCAAACTTGCTCATCAATACCCCCTATATTGGTTTTCCTCCCTTCTTTGATTCACACCTCTTATACCCCTCATAGTGCATTTGTTCATTTACTTATCCAGTACCTGATATTCAGTAAATACTTATGTGTCCATTCTGAGCTCTGCATTTCTGGACACTAGACTTGTCAGCTAGACAACTTTGGCTGAAGTTATTTTTGAATCTAAGGCCCCAATAACGCAGCTGAGGAATTTTCCTGGGATGGGGAGACACCCATTTAATTTAATCCAATCCTTTCTTCAGTGTGTAGGGCTGCTAGGATGAGAGTTTTAGAGGTGGAGTCCTGTTGCCTAATGAATTGACTTAGTTTCAAAGTGATCTTTTGCTTGTTGACTAATTCATATTTTATTGATTGTAGAACTTCGGAGGCTACCATCAAACATTACCAGATTAAAAGGAAAGACTCAGGACAGTGGTATGTGGCTGAAAAACACCTCTTTCAATCAATCCCTGACTTGATCTGGTATCACCAGCACAATGCAGCCGGTAAGTCGGGAACTTCAGGCTGGGTGAATAGAGTCAGGGAGCCAGGCCCTAGATGGAAAATGCATCTTTGGTCTCAGACACTTAACAGAAGCAAATATTCCCATGAAAATGTTTTTAAGAGCTTGAAATACAACCTGCTTCTGAACAATCCTCCTCCTCATTGATACTTCTTTGTTTTTCTAGTTGAGGGCAAGAGGGAGGTCGAGTTTTCATAATTCTGCCACGTTAGAAAAATGATAGATGACAGAGAAGCAAAAGGTCATTTAGTCATTATGCATTTGTTTTTGAAATTTACATAGGGCTAAATGTAATAGGATTTCAAATGTTCTAAATAATCATGCTTCCTTCTCTTTGCTCCCATAAATTTTCTCTCTACTTTAGATAATTATAATAGAAAATTACCCTTAAACCTTTCACTATCTGTTCTTTCTTGTTTTGAGAACAGAAAAATGTACACAGGACGCAGCCTTTCATGGTTACATTTTGGTCTAAATATACCAGAGGCATATTGAATCCCCTTCCCCAGCTGTTGTTTGCAATAACTGCTATTTGTGCAAACCTATCATCTGTGGAAAGATATAGGATTCCAGAATGTTCCACCACAATTACAATCACATCGCTGGCCTTTAGCCCTCACCCAATCTGTGCTGGACCACTCTGAGCCCATGGGGAAATCCTCTCACCTCCGCATTATAGAATTTGGTACTCTCTGTAACTTTTCATATTGTTTTGACTTTTGTCATTCAGTACCATGTAAGATTTCTCTCATGAAAAGTTGTGCTGACAAAAAAAAAAAATCTCTTTTGGAATTTGGCCATTTTTTCCATTACATTGGTTCTAAATGTTAGGAATAAATCTAAGGAAAATTATATCTACTATGAGTCCACATGGATATTCCAGATAACCAAGAGAGGTTGATTAGAGACAAAGTGACCACATGTCTGAGTGGGGTCAGGGAGGATATGCTTGTGGCTAGATAGAAACCTTTTGTCTCCGGAGACCAGTTCTGAGTTTTCCCTTCACACTCTTCTTTCCTCTTCCTTCAAAGACAAAATTTAAGAAACAGCGTGGTTATGGTGGTAAAGTTAAAAATAATACTGAGGTATGTCAGGATGTGCTGATGTGAAAAGATGTTAGTGATAAGTTTGTTTAGTAAAAAAAGTACAAAGAAATATATTTATACTCCCACTTTTGAAAAAAATACACATTCATACGTATATGTGTGCATAGAAAAACTGTTGACAATTAGGTAATACTTTTTAAACTAATAAGATGATAACAGACTACAAACTGTTAATGTTCACCTCTGGGGAATGAGACTGAGGGTATGGGAAGTTTTTTTTTTTCCTTTTATATTTGCAACTAGGCTTGAAATGCCGATTTCTCTTTCTCCTTAGGTCTCATGACCCGTCTCCGCTACCCAGTTGGTCTGATGGGCAGTTGTTTGCCAGCCACAGCTGGTTTTAGCTATGGTAAAGTATGCACATGTGCTTAAGCAAAATATCAATCCATAAAGCATTTACCCCAAGTTCCCTCTATGTTCTTTACATTCTCAGCTCTTTGGAGATGTCTATCTAGATTCATTTCTTCCAAAGTTTAAATCCCCCTTCTCAGATATTTAAATATATGCATCTCATAAGAGCAATTTAAACTTTTAGTGAAAATGTTTCACTTTTACTTCAGATTTCATTATACGTTATTAGGAGCCCTTTTGATAAACAACACTTCTTTTTATTTGAATGCTTGGGCTATTGCTCTTTGGTTACATGGGTGGTTGGGAAATGACTGCTCCCCAGGAGAACCTTGTAAAATGAGCTGCTAAAGGTGTCTTCTTTACCTTTTTCCAAATATAACTTGTACAAAATTTGACTTGAACTATTTTCTAGCAAATGTGTTTGCAAATCTGTGAGAATACATAAGAGCAAAAGAATCCTGTTATCTAATTTGATGACACTTTACTCCCTCAAATTTCTCTCATTAGTGGGACTCAGAATATACTGGAAAAAATGATAACACAATTATATGTATAACTGGTAACCAGGACTCATGGTCTCTATGTAAATTGGGATGGCAGGTGATTTCAGGTGTTATGGGTGCCTGCATTATTGCTCTGTTCCATAAATTCTATATATAATAAAAGTTCCACCATTAGCAATTTATTTAAGTTAAACATGGTCCTATTTAATTTTTCAAAAGTAAACTTCTCAATTTTTTTTGCCATCCAGAACAGTGCACAACACAGCTATAGCTCTATAGCTTTGCCTGGTTTTGACTATATGAATAGAATTGGACACCGAGCATTCTTTTATGTCTGGCTTCTTTCTCTCATCATTCCATCTGTCAATTCTCCCATGGTGTTGGGTGTGGTTGGTTCATTTTCATTGTGGTGTGATGCTGCATTGCGTGATTATGTCACAGTCTTTTTTAGACGGCCATTTAGATTGTAACCAGTTTTTGTCTCTTATAAATAATATTGTTATACACATTCTTGTATGTCTTTTGATGAAGTTCAGTATACCTTTATGCTCCAATGTTGGATATATACTTAAGAGTAAAATTTCTGGGTAATAGGACATGCACTTAGGTATTGTCAGTTTTCCAAAGAGCTTAACCAAATTACATTTCCATCAACAGTGTTTCGAGTTCCAGCATCTCCACACCTTTGCCCTTGGCAATAGCTGGTATTCTTGTGGCTCGTTTGTTTTTTCGTTTTTTCTTGTTTTGTTTTGTTTTGTTTCCACTTTAGCCAATCTGGACAGTGTGTAGTGGTATCTCATTATGGTTTAAATTTGCAGTTCCCTGATGACTAATTATGGTTTAGTGGCCATTTGGGTTTTCTTTTTTGTGAGAGCGTATTCTATTCAAAAATTTTAACCCTTAAAAATAGGATTATCTGCCTTTTTATAATTGATTTATTTATATTCCGAATAGGAATTCTTTGTTGGTTAAATATTTTAGAAATATCTTCTCACAGTCTGTGACTTACCTTTTCACTGTCTTAATAGGGTATATTTGCTGAATAGAATTTTTATGATGCATAATTTATCAATATTTTCCTTTACGGTTATATTCTGCTGAATAAATCGATGCCAATCCCAAGGTCATGAATGTGTTCTCCCATGTTACTTTTCAAACACACCCACTATTGGGAGGGGGAATACTTGGCAAAGCTGGTACAAAGGGGACATCAGCCCTTACAATTCTCTTAAATGCATTATTATTATAAAGTTCCAGTAGATGGTAGTGTTGCTATATGAAAGGAGATAAGGAAAAGTTAAGATTTGATACTTCTCAGAGTTTTCAAGTGGGTGCTTTTAAAAACAGTTTTTTCTCCCTGAATTATTTCTATAAGATGAGAAATATACACTAATGCAAATTTCACTTCAAACATACACTTAGATATATGTGAGTTAGAATCCTAACACTGGGCATATTTACTTAGATGAATTGATTAGACTTTTCCCTAAGAAGGAGAATTTTCCAAGGAAGAAAAGCGCCTTTAGGAATGGGAGTGGGCAGTAGAAGGAACTGAAATGGGGGGCGGGGGGGGGGGAGGGGAGGAAGGGCCCAAATTTTATCTGCCTCACAAATTTACTCACCAGGATGAAAACAGAAGGGATGTAAATATTTTATGTCTCATGTCTAATTTTGGTAGGTTTAGTTTAGAAAGGCACAGAACTGTGTTTCATCATGGGTCTCTGTGGAAAAAGAAAATCATGTTTTGATATCCATAATTCTCTCCAAGTGTAAAGTTTGTATTTTTAAACTTGAATTCTGGAATTTCACATTTAAGTCACAATGAGTGTATTAAAAATGGTTACAGGTCCTCTCCCCTCATATATAAATTTTTAAAACTCTCTGTAAAGAAGAGAACAGGTCTAGATAATTCCTAAATCTTTTCTAGCTGTAACATTTTAACATGCTTTTATCTACTTGTAACATGGATGTTTTTGCTTTTCAGAAAAGTGGGAGATAGATCCATCTGAGTTGGCTTTTGTAAAGGAGATTGGAAGCGGACAGTTCGGGGTGGTCCATTTAGGTGAATGGAGAGCACACATCCAGGTAGCTATCAAAGCCATCAATGAAGGCGCCATGTCTGAAGAGGATTTCACTGAAGAGGCTAAAGTGATGACGTAAGTAGAAACAATACCCAGATACATATCTTACCACATCCTGGTGTCATGGAAAGAAAGTAGATTTTGGAGTTCGTGACACCTGGATTTGTCATAACTCTTCCCAAGCTAGTTGTGCACCCCGGGCAAATTATTTAATCGCTAAGTGCCCTGAGTGAGTTATTTCACTTTTCTGAGCCTCTATTTCCTCACCTGTAAAATGGGGATAACAATACATACCTCACTGCATCAACATGTGAATTAAATTAAATAAGTCTAGGAAAGTGACAAACATGGGTTCTTTTCAGTTCAATAGTAGGTGTGTAGTGAGTGCACTTATTTTTTTCCTTTTCCCAGAAGCAAAAATGTTGACTTTGTCTAAATAGTAATGTAAGGATAAAGTATTTGCTTTCAGAGGATTTAAGAATCCTGAGCTCTAACAGAAGTGGCTCTTTGTAGACCATTGGACACTGCTCTTCACTTCTGTGATTTCCCAGGTTAACATTTTGGCTCAGTTGAACCTGGGCTTTGGTTTCCGTCTGTAATCTGGCGCAGACAAAGGCAGGCCAATAATATCACACAAATCAAATCAACATTCTTTAAGTATTTGTTCAGTATTTACTTAGATGAGTAGCAAAGTGATGAAGAAAGAAAACCCAGGTGGCATTACCTAGATTCTATTTTATTATCCAAAGCCATTTACTTCTGTTCCAAACTTGCAGACTTCAATTGAAAAAACAAACAAATGAAAAAAACCAGATGTGATTAAGTGGACCCATTCTCCTTTGAAGGCAGAGCAATGCTGTCTGTTGGGCCTCTCAACCCATACCCAAGGGTCCTATCAAAATGTTCTTTGCAGCGGGCGGCCAGTTGGCTCAGTTGGTTAGAGTGCAGTGCTCGTAATGGTGGTGGGGATCCCCGTGTGGACCCCTGTGTGCTATGCTCTCCACAACTGGATTGAAACAACTACTTGACTTGAAGCTGATGGGTCCTGGGAAAACACACTTAAATAAATAAAAGTTGTTTTTTAAAAATGTTCTTTCCATCCACTTACAATAAAGTGAATTTCAAGGGAAGTTATCATAAACACAGTTTTCCAGTGACATCAGCTTCCCAAAGATGTTTTTGTGCCCCTAGTTTACCCAAGGCACCTAGCTATCTGTCTGGCCTTTTCTCCTTGATACAATTTGCATTAGACCATGGTTTCCTGTATCTAAAGGAGAGACAAAAATTATATTCCTGTGTGTTGGATTAAATAGGCATAATAAGAAAAGAAAGAATGGGAGACATGTGATTCACTGAAAGGTGAAGTCATATTGGAATTCCTACCCTGTTTTCCTGAAAATAAAACCTAGCCAGACAATCAGCTTTAATGCGTCTTTTGGAGCAAAAATTAATATAAGACCCGGTTTTATATTATATTAATTATATTATATTATATTATATCTGGTCTTATATTATTGAAAATAAGACCAGGTCTTATATTAATTTTTGCTCCAAAAGATGCATTAGAGCTGATTGTTTCGCTAGGTCTTATTTTCGGGGAAAAACGGTATCAAACAAGAAAGAATTAGAGTTGCTAATGTCATGGCGAGGGGATTTTTGAAAGGTTCAAACCTGATTGGGCATTTTGGGTCAGGATTTTTGAGGATGATATTTTGAGGACAATGGAAGATGCATGGAGTGTGAGGAATAGAAATAATTCTTGGTGATTTATGGAGGCAGGAATGAAGCTAAGGGCTTACTTATTCTTAAATCAGTTCTGATGGATATGATGTGTTCTTGGATTTGAATATAGGTGAATTTTTTGAAAATGGGGCTGGAGAAATTCCTTTTTAACTTCTAACTGTGGAATGTGAGTACATTTGGCTTTAAAAAATTAAATAGCTGATACACATGGAGCTGTACCTGTCAAGCATATACAGCTTGGTTATATACAGATTATGTTGTGTATATACATATTATATTGGCAATATACATATTACCTCCACTTTGTCTGTAGTTTAAATGTCACCTTCTTCAGGACATCTTCCCTGTTTAATTGACATACCCACCTCCAAATGCTTTCTATTGTATGACTTTGTGTTAGTGCCATCAAAGCACTTGTCACTCCCCAAAACTTCATGAGTATTTGTTTTGTTTCTCCTCCACTAGAATGTAAGCTCCATAATAATAGGACCTATTTTTCTCTCTTCTACAAACTGGTGAGTGCCTAAAATGATGACGAGCATGTAGTTGGTATTCAAAAACTATGTGTGGATTATTGAATGAGTTGATGAATCCTCACCATAATTCTATGATATAGGTTTTATGAAGATCCCAATTTTATAGACGAGAAAAAGGAAACTTTGCAAACTTACCTAACTTGCCTACAGTCCTAAAACAAAACACTGGTAGAATTTCTAATTGAAATCAGAACTATGAACTGTTTGGGCACAAGGCCACAATCTTAACTAATGTAATAATGTAATGTAACAATCAACAAATATTTACTGGGCAACTACTATATGTCAGATCTTATAGTAGTTGCCACAACTGTTAACCAAAATTGTTGTCAGCTTGTGCAGCTTTTCCAGTGCAGTAGAAACAACTTCCAATCTCTGCTGTGCACTATATTTCGAGAGGTAGTCTAAATTGGGGGGCCTGTACTCATGGGGTTTCCAGAGCATCTGCTAAAGATGATTGAGAAGAATGAAATAAAACCAGGTTTCCCTCTTAGACAACTTCAGCTCATCAAACCCCATTAAATTTAAAAATTTTATCTGTATATAGTTTTTAGTTTTTACAGTATATTCACATATATGATCTCATTTAATGTTCCCTGGAAGGAAGAAGGACAGATTTTATTATTCCCATTTCATATGTGAAAAAAAAACTGAGGCTTGGAAAGTTTAAATAAGTTGCCCCTGGTCAGGCAACCAATAAGAGGTAAAATAACAACTTGAGTTCAGCTCTTTTGATTAGAAGTATTACATTTTCTTTAAATTATTACAATATTGCATTGCTTTTAAGAGATTCTTCATTTTAGTTGTTGAACTATGGGTTTGTAAGAGTATCTCTGGATGTAGCATATTAGTAGCAGTGCATTATACTGAGATGTATGAATAAATTATATTTATAATTATAAAAAACTATATGTATAAATAATTTTAATTTCTCTAAGAACTTTTTCACTGTGTCTCATTTCAGTCTATTCATTATTTATACATCATCGTATCTTCTAAAATATGTTAGATTTTGAAAGAAAAGATTTAACCTTATAAATTCATATTACACAGAAATGAATAAATTAAAAACTGAGAACACCCCTATTTTCTTGCCTCTACTTCCCTAAGTGTTTTTCTCCAGGGGTAGTTAATATGTATAATAAAAATTGTTAGTTGGTCTCCTAACCCTTATTACTTAAATATAATTTAAGTAATTTTTATTATTTAGTTTTCTTTTTTATATGCATCAATCGCTCTTTCTTCCCTTCTGTCTGTCCAGAAGTTTTGTCTGAGCAGCTACCGTTAGGAAGGTTGAAACTCAAGGAACAGGAATAAAATCACAAGACCTGGGCAAGGAGTAAGAGTAATGAGGAAGCAAAAGGCTTACAAAATGGAAAGTAGAAAAACCAGAATATGGGGCATGTAATCTTTAGTCTCTACAACAATTTAGGCCGTTCTACTAAAAGTCTTAATCCTACTTTCTCAACGCATAAAGAGGAAAGGAAACTGCTCTATTTTCTCTGTGGTTGGGTTAATTTTTATCAGATTTTGATGAAAATTGTATAGATAATAATTAATAACCAGCTGAGTCCAATCACTTTAAAGTGCAAAAGCGGTTCTGCTGACTGGTGTGTTTTTCATCAACAGGAAATTATCTCATTCGAGGCTAGTTCAGCTTTATGGAGTGTGTGTACGGAAGAAGCCCCTTTACATTGTGACGGAGTTTATGGAAAATGGCTGCCTGCTTAACTATCTCAGAGAGAGAAAAGGAAAGCTTAGGAAGGAAATGCTGCTGAGCATGTGCCAGGATATATGTGAAGGAATGGAGTATTTGGAGAGAAACTGCTTTATTCATAGGGATTTAGTAAGTATGGAGATAAATTCTATCAAACCATTGTCCTACATGAGGCTAACTAATGAAATCAATAATTTTCTCGACTAGGTTGACTGAAAATGGATTGTTAAAGCATCAAATAGATTGTCTCAGCATTATTGTATAGTACGACAGTTCACTGTGGTAATTTTAAGAAATGTGAAAATATTGTAAATAATTATATTCAATGAGATGTAAGTTTTGAAATACAATACAATGCCTTAACTTTTTTTTTCTTTTTTTTTTTTTAAAGATTTTATTGGGGAAGAGGAATAGGACTTTATTGGGGAACAGTGTGTATTTCCAGGACTTTTTCCAAGTCAAGTTGTTGTCCTTTCAATCTTAGTTGTGGAGGGCACAGCTCAGCTCCAGGTCCAGTTGCCATTATTAGTTGCAGGGGGCACAGTCCACCATCCCTTGTGGGAGTTGAACTGGCAACCTTGTGGTTGAGAGCCCACTGGCTCATGTGGTAATCAAACTGGCAGCCTTGGGCATTAGGCGCACGGAGCACCAACATCCTGAGCCACCAGGCCAGCCCCACAATGTGTTAACTTTTATTAGCAATTAATAGATCTTAAAGGTATATAACGATTATCCCTATTTGTCGTGTATATTGGGATTCCTTCTTTTTCTTTACTATAAGTTAATATACCCTATTTTTATGTCAAGATTCATAGTTTGTCACCTCTTAATCCTCATTAAGATTGACTTAATCTTCATATTTATCAAGAATACTTTTTGAGAAAGATTAAAATCTTAAAAAGGAAAAACATTACAATTTATTTTTGTTGTTGTTATTTCTTTGAAGAAGCTTTAAAATCCTCCATGTGAGGGCAGATATATTGAATCATATATATCATTGACAGGTGTCACCATAAAAATAACATTGCTACCCATACAGAGAAGTAGTGTGGGAACCCAAATAAACTAAGGAAAAGGAGAGTAGATACTCTTGAAAGAAATTGTATTCAAACTTATGTTCTTTCCTTCTTTCATAGGCAGCAAGGAATTGTTTGGTCAGTTCCACAAATATAGTAAAAATTTCGGACTTTGGAATGACAAGGTACATGATATATTTTTTTGTTGTTGCTTGCTCATAAGAGGGAGTCTTACATTTGTCTGCTGACAAACTGAAAGATGTTATTGGCTTTGCTTTTTCCTCTGTTAATGTGTTAATGCGGTTGTATGGCCTGCTGACCCACTTTGAATTTTAGGACATGCAGCAATTTTAGGTGTGAGGTAAACGGATACTGTGGGCTATTCTGATCTTCCTTCAGATCATTGTTAATAAAACTGTGGCATATCTTAAAATTTTTATTATTTATTTAAAAATAATTTCTCAGTCTACTTATTTGTGTAAGAGTAAGAAAAAAGTTTTGCTGATTTATCCTTGGCTGGCTGGCCACACAGGTGGCCAATGACTCAACCAAAATTTCTATCTACAAAATTCCTTCATATCTGGCATTCTCTATGATTAGAAAACTCCATGGGGTGATCTAAGTTCCCATTTACGTGGATACATCCACAGCTTTTTGTTTTCTGCAATCTTTCTGCCTTTCTTGGGCCTCCACCTGGGAAAGAGGACACAGGTTCTGTTTTGCTCTTGAATCTCATCAACCTGTTGTGGGGAAGTGGGGCCTTCTTTCCCTGCTGCGTGACTGGGGTGGCTCCTGTCTGGTGCAGGGTCAAGACCCTGCATCAGCTGCTCACTAACGTCTCACACTCCTTCCCTTTCCCTTCTATTTACCCTCACTTCTCAGCTTAAGCAACCTTTTTTCTAGAGGCATGGATGGATGAATGGTGGTGGTGGTGGCAAGGAGAGCTCACTCTTATTCAGGAGCCATTCTCCCAAATACTTTGTTAATAATTCAGTCTTTCTCCTTCTCTGGAAAGCCTAGACTTTTGAAACTCAAAAGCTATGAAAAATGGCTCTTTCCTTTTTGTTTTCTCTCATTCGTTCTTTCCCCTAGTAGAATGACCTCTGGTTCAATAAAGAGAGCTGAAAGGTGAGGTGAGGTAGGGTATGAGAACAAAAGTAGAAGTGTGGGGAAGCATTAATAAATAATTTAAAAATACTATTACTGCATACTCAAGGGGCTACATAGCACAAGTTAGCTATTATCTCTTCTCTTCAGATGGCCCACACTTGGATATATATTCCTGTATCCAATTCTAAAACAAGAGAGGCTTTAATTTTTTTTTGTTGTTATTTTTTTTAAAGGAGATAGTAGTTACTATTGATTTTTTTCCATATAGGGTCATTTTAATGCATTAGAGATTTTTCACATCAAATTTATTTATTTATTTATTTATTTTTTAAGCTTTTTTTTAAAGATTTTATTGGGGAAGGGGAACAGGACTTTATTGGGGGAACAGTGTGTACTTCCAGGACTTTTCTTCCAAGTCAAGTTGTTGTCCTTTCAATCTTAGTTGTGGAGGGCGCAGCTCAGCTCCAGGTCCAGTTGTTGTTACTAGTTGCAGGGGGCGCAGCCCACCATCCCTTGCGGGAGTCGAAAGGGCAACCTTGTGTTAGAGAGGATGCGCTCCAACCAACTGAGCCATCCGGGAGCTCAGCGGCAGCTCAGCTCAAGGTGCTGTGTTCAATCTTAGTTGCAGGGGGTGCTGCCCACCATCCCTTGTGGGACTTGAGGAATTGAACTGACAACCTTATGGTTGAGAGCCCATTGGCCCATGTGGGAATCGAACCGGCAGCTTTAGGAGTTAGGAGCATGGAGTTCTAACCGCCTGAGCCACCGGGCTGGCCCTCAAATTTATTATTTTCAAATATTTCCTCCCTTCTCTAGCCACAAAATATGCAAAAAGAAAGAAAATAAAGCATGTAATTTTGAATTTCTTCCTTTCCATTAGATGTTTATCTTTTAGTTCCTTTTTATAACCTTGGCTGTTAGGCCATTCAGCATGCTTCTTTGCAGAATCGAGAATTTGTCGTAACTAACGTCATCAGTAGGGTATGTTTTAGACTGAAGAATTGCTATGATTTTCTGAGAGCCCCCCCCCCAAATAAACACAATTGAGGCTTGGTTTAGAGAAGAAACACTATAAGGGCTACTTTCCCACTTTGACAACAAAAAAGAGAAGGTATATAGAACCTTTCTGGAATAACTAACTGCCTTTTAAGACTGAATTAACTAAAAGGATTTGAAATAAACAGAACTTGGAGGTAATTAATGCAATCTACTCTGACTCTGATGACCTTAGGTATGTTTTGGATGATGAGTATATCAGTTCTTCCGGAGCCAAGTTCCCAGTCAAGTGGTCCCCTCCAGAAGTTTTCCATTTCAACAAGTACAGCAGCAAATCTGATGTCTGGTCATTTGGTGAGCGAATTTGGTATTCATTTGATGGAACTTAGTGTCATAAAATAGGTCAATATCTTTTTACTTTGACTTTTTAATATGATGTATATTTTAAAAAAGTCTTCTTATAACTGTGCTTCTATCTAAATGCATCCAGACTTTCTTTGGCAACTGCTGTCATATACCTTCTTACATAAGTCTGTCTTCTGGATCTTTTCTTTTCCTGTTGAGCACTTGCTATAAAACCATAACAAAGAGTCTACTGATCTAGAGAACAAACTCAGCCAACTTTTCCACACCACAGAGACTTGCAAGGAAAAATGATCTTACAGTGTTATTGAATTTTGAATGTAATTAATAAACTTCATTGTCTAACTACTAAGCAATGTCACCTAATTTACTCATCACCTTCAAATTTTGTGGGATTTAGACATAGGCCTCCTTGGGATCTGTCAATTGATATTTATATTGGGTAATGTTCTTCATTGAGAAAGAAGACCCTGTTGACCCATGTCCAATGGAATTTGTTTTTCTAATTGATTTTCAAAAAGTGGCAACAAATGTGCGATTATCTGTTCTCATCCAGACCCTTCCTGAATGGCTTCTTGGGTTTGGAAAGACAGCTGCACACTCAGAAGGGTGTGCATTTTATTGTCCACAATAAGGTTAGGCTTGTACATTGAACTTATTAGCTCTCCACTGGCATGTGTTAGTCTGGGCAGATGACATTTTAGGCTCTACTGGAGAGCAGTTATGAGACCAGTGGATAGTAACACAAGGAGCTTATCAAATGGTTGCAGAACAATTAGAACTTCTTAAGTTTTATCTGACCACTTGTCTCTCTTCCCCACTGGGCAGTGAGCTTTAGAGCACATGAACTGGTCTCATTCTTAAGAATCCTCTGGTTCTAGCATAGGCCTGGTGTCTAAGCAATACTTAATATATATATTTGTTATATTTGTAGAATAAATGAATAATTAAATTAAGTCAAATTGGGAGTCTTGAAGAAGTTTCACGCATCAATTAATCAATCATTGATTACTGAACGCCTACTTCTATACAAAGCCCTTGCTATATATTCTGGGGTTCCACCCAGCAGTCTAACTTTCAGTGGGGGGAAGGGAACATATGCCATCTACTGGCTGGTAGACTCTTGGTCTTAGTGGGCAGCAGAGCCTCACACAATTCCATCATTTTCTGTGGAATGGCAAAAAGGTTTATTGATTTCAGGGTGTGGGGACATGAGCATACTTCAAAACGAGAATTCTGCCAGCATTTACTTCCAATAGGGAGACAGGTAACACCAAAGGAAAAGGAAAGGCATTGTTTTCACTTAGAATATTTTCAGATTACAGGCCTATTCAAAAACTAAAATGCACGTGGTCTGCTTCCTAGATAGAAGTGCTCTCATTCTGGATGATTATAACTTAAAGTCTGGAAGAGGAAAATAATGCCTTGTAGTTTGAAATAGTTCTTTCCGTTCCAATTAACTATTTCTCTCTAACCTCCGGTTTTCATGCATTTTATTTGCAGGAGTTTTGATGTGGGAGGTTTTTACAGAAGGGAAGATGCCTTTTGAAAATAAGACAAATCTTCAAGTAGTGGAAGCCATTTCTAAAGGCTTCAGGCTGTACCGCCCTCACCTGGCACCAATGTCCATATATGAAGTCATGTACAGCTGCTGGCATGAGGTGAGTGTCCATTACTTCCCTGCAAAGGTTGGCAGTCCCAGCTTCTGAGAGCAGACCTGTTATCACAAACCTTAACCCAGGACTCCATCAAGGCAGGAAAAGGTGTCTGTTTCTTGGTAATGATCCCTGGGAGCCAAAAGTATTATTTCTATCTGAAATCCCCACTATAGATCATTAATCCATTTGTTTCTCACAATGGGCTTTCATCTGAGGAATTCAGGGCATTTTCTAAGTCTTATCTTTCTGAGGTTGGTTCCTGCAGAAACTCTTATTGTTAGGAAAGCCTCAGTGACCAGATGTTTTACTCCTTTTAAGAAATGGTGGGTGGAAACTAAGGGTGGAATCAGCTTTGTTAAATTGAAAGAGAAGGATGGTGTTTTTATTTACTTCACTCTAATCTGTCTTGCTTTTCCAAGGCTAAAAGTAATGGGTTTCATCTCTCTCCTGTGGCATTCAAGACTCCTGATGGAGAGATTAACCAGACTAGGAATAGAGGCAGAAAGTGTGCCAGGAACTTCTACTCAGGAAATTATCTCTTGGGAGCTCAGTTTCTCTTTTTCTTGAAATGCCAAGCTTAAAAATAAAACCAGAAGGTTTATGTCTCACGTCTGTCTTTTCTGGGCACTCACTCAACACACACCTCCCCTTTACATCAGACTGCCCTGTGATTTTGACAGCTCCTCTCTTTCCAGCTGACAGTTTCAGCCCAGAAAAACCACAGCTGGTTGAGGAGTTTCCTCTTGGCTAAAAAAGAAATAACTTGATTCCCAATCCACCAAAACTGGAAAATTCAATATTTCAAGAGTGATGTGGTTGTTCACATTCTAGAGAAGTATTAATTTCATAAAGCTACCTGTTGTAGGAAAATATTTTATGTGTGATTAACTGCTCTGCAAAGTATCTTGAAAGACATAAAAAAAAAAAAGTTAAGCTGTTTGTAGCAAACAGCTGTCTTAAGAGCATCTTTGCATTAACAACGTAAATAGCTCAGGAATATATATTGTATATGAAGCAATATACATGTACATGTGCATGCAATAAAATGTTTACTGAAATTTTATATATCTGTGGAGAGGAGACAGAAGGAGGAGGGGTAATGGAATGCTGCTGGGAGGACCAAGTAAATGACGTCAGACTAAAATTACAATTGGAATATGGATTAAAACAATATTTTGGTTATGTTGATTCACCTGTTTGCAAAAGTTGATTTTGCCTACAACTTTTTTTTTTAATTAAAATTTATTGGGGTGACAATGATTAATAAAATTATCTAGGTTTCAAGTGTACAATTCTATAATACAGCATCTATATATCACATTGTGTGTCCACCACCCAGAGTCAGTTCTTCTTCCATCACCATATATTTGACCCTATTTACCCTTTTCTACCCCCGCCCCCCACCCTCTGGTAACCACTAAACTATTGTCTGTATCTATGAGTTTTTGTTTCTCATTTGTTTGTCCTGTTCTTTTGTTGTTTTTGGTTTATATATGACATATCAGTTAAATCATATGGTTCTCTGCTTTTTCTGTCTGACTTATTTCGCTTAGCGTTATAATCTCAAGATCCATCCATGTTGTTACAAATGGTCCTATTTCATCTTTTCTTACCACCAAATAGTATTCCATTGTGTATATATATACCACAACTTCTTTATCCATTCATCTATCGAAGGCCATTTTGGTTGTTTCCATGTCTTGGCCACCGTAAATGAACATTGGAGCACACTGTCTTTATGAATAAATGTTTTCAGATTTTTTGGGTAGATACCCAGGAGAGGGATTGCTGGATCATACGGTAATTCTATTTTTAATTTCTTGAGGAACCTCCACACTGCCTTCCATAGTGGCTGCACCAGTCTGCATTCCCACCAACAGTGTATGAGAATTTCTTTTTCTTCACAGCCTCTCCAACACTTGTTGTATTTGTCTTGTTGATGATAGCCATTCTGACTGAGGTGAGGTGATAACTCATTGCAGTTTTTATTTGCATTTCTCTGATGGTTAGTGATGAGCATCTTTTCATATGTTTGTTGGCCATCTGTATGTCCTCTTTGGAGAAATGTCTATTCAGGTCCTCTGCCCATTTTTTAATTGGATTGTTTGGGGTTGTTTTGTTTTTGAGTTGTATGAGTTCCTTACATATTTTGGATATTAGCCCCTTATCGGAGGCATTGTTTGCAAATATCTTCTCCCATTCTGTTGGTTGCCTGTTTATTTTGCTGATGGTTTCTTTTGCTGTGCAGAAGCTTTTTAGTTTGATATAGTCCCATTCATTTTTTTTTTTTTTTTAGCTTTTACTACCTTTGCCTTTGAGATCAGGTTCATAATATCCTCTTTGAACCCAAGGTCCATAAGTTTAGTACCTATGTTTTCCTCTATGCAGTTGATTGTTTCAGGTCTTATGTCTAGGTCTTTGATCCATTTTGAGTTAATTTTGGTACATGCTGACAGACAGCAGCCTAGTTTCACTCTTTGACACGTGGCTTTCCACCTACAACTTTTTAAAGTAACCTAAAATCTCCAAGTACTTAGGCACCTCTAGATTCAAACGTGATTATAACAGCATTGATACACATGTCTCATAGGCGCTATTACCTACAGAACTTCAGCCCCTTCAAAAGTGTTACAATGTATTTTTGGAGCCTCAAGGAGGATTCTCATATGTGCTTACATCTTTTTCTGCTGTTATTTTTTTAATTTTGTTTTTTACTGTTCTTAAGCCACTAAGGATGGTATCTCCCCACTAACACTGCTGCCTGTGAGATTGTGGTTATCACGAGTAGTGCTATTTCCCATGGATTTCAAAGATGCCAACAGGGTCATCTCTTCTTCCTCATGGAGCCAAAGCCAAACTATATCCTGCTGTGAAATAGGAAAATGCTCCAATCCTTGGCTCAGTGGGCAGAGATTTTGTTGACTGAGCACAGCCTGTATTCCAGGTCCTGCAAAATTTCTCAGGAAAACCTCACTTTTGCTTTCTGACTGAAATCCTTCTTTCTACAGGGCATCAGGGGTAGTAAGCAGCTGGGGCTGAGCTCGGGGGCCTGGTACTCTAGATGCTCCCTCTCTCCCAGCTCTTCCTTTATCTCATGCATATGGAGTATCCAAATAGACCTCTGGAGCAGTGCTGTCCAGTAGAACTTTCTGTGATGATGGAAGCACATGTGCTATGTCTGATCTGTCCAATATGATGATACCTGGTCATTTGCTGAAAACTTGAAAAGTGGCTGGTGTGACTGAGAACTAAATGTGAAAATATATTTAATTTTAATGAATTTAAATGAAAATAGCCACATGGAGCTAGTGTTTGCCGCTCCAGTCATTTTATTTTTGCAGTGCTCTCTACTCTTATATTTTCACCCTCATGCCTCACTTAACTGCCAGTCATGCCCTGTGTGTCAGTCAAGATGTCTTTCTCTGCCATCTGTGGAGAACCAGCCCGGATGCAGGTCCCTGCTGTCAAGTTCCAGAGCTAGTGTCTGAGTGAGTCTTCAGCTGAGCTGATCACCTCTGCTTCCCTTTTCCAGAAACCTAAAGGCCGCCCTACCTTTGCTGAGCTGCTGCGGGTTCTCACAGAGATTGCAGAAACCTGCTGACCTGAGTGGAATGTCAACTTAGAGGATCACGTTGCAAAACTGTCCCCAGAAGGAACCCTGTGTGTGGTCACTGATGGGGAATATCATCCTCTAGAGTTGCTGACTCTTGGAAACATTGTGAAGATCACAGTCTTTCCAAACTTTTTAAAATTTAAAAATATTCTAACAATAATTTGTCTACATGTGTTTGAGAGGAACTTCTAAACTCTTATTTTTCTGTAACATTCTTCATGGTCCTCATGTAAAGATGGGGAAAAAATGCTCCATAGCTGTCCTCACAGTGGCTGATGTTTCCAAGAATAGCCCTGAGAGCTCCTAAAGAGACATGAAAACCTGATCCTCTACAGGGCTGAGGACTTTCTTTCCTGAAGGAGTTACATTGTTTACGTCAGTGGTCCATGCATAGAAGATGAAAATAAATTCTTCCAACTCATGCAATAAAGGAGCCTCCCCTGCAGAATCTCCTGGTTTTGAACTGTACAGATCTTTATAGAGAAGGCACCTTTGCAAACTACATGAATGTGAGCATTCTGGAACTTTTATCGTCTTCCCTATGTTATTTAACACGTTGTTTTTGCACATATCTGATTATTTTGGAGACAGTTTCTTGTATTCCAATTTTAAACACTGTTCTAGGAGATAACCAAAGTTCTTTGAACAGATCCTGGTGATATTTCCATTTCCAGTGATGTCCATCGTCAAAGGCAATTCAGAACCTGAATTTCAGTTCTAAGGTTTCACGCTTTGTGCAAGTGAAACGTGACAATTTAAGAAGGCTTATGTTGTCATAAAAATTACCTCCTGTGCCTTACCAGAACATGACTTGGTCTTTCCACAAGAAGAAGAGGAGGCAAAAACAAGATAACCACATGTTACATCAAGCTCCTTTATTTCTGAAGTGCAGGGTTTTGAATTCAAGATGCAGTTACTTGTAATCACAATTAAATTTCTCATGAACTGTTTGTAGGAATGATTGGAAATCGATCTTTATCATTCCGACTTCTTAGGAAGTACCATAGGAAGAAGGGTACAGCAAAAAGCACAAGTGTCATTCCCATGAGATTTAACAACAGGAGCCTATTATTTTTATACCATCTCACCCTGCATCATGGTTCTAGGGTAACTTGTTTTCTGATTCTCATTAGATTCTAAGTTACCACCTGTCAGTAGTTGGGACTTTTCAATCATATTTCCCCACTCCAGGAATGATATCTTTGAATATCAATAGTGCTCAATAAATGTGCCTTGAAATAATGAGCATCAGGCACAAGAAGAGCCTTGATGATTTAAGTGGTGGTCTCATAAATATTTGTCTGAGATTCTGTGCTGTTTCCGAGGCGATCACAGCCCTTTTCCTCATGGCTCTTGCTATGGGGAGGGAAGACAGAGGGCTCCTACTACTGAGACCATAGTTCAAGTAAAATGATGTGGAAGTCTAGTTCAAGAGGGCACGAGACTATTAAACAGGGAAAGTTAATCTTATAACAGTAAATAAAGTAGTGCCAATATATATAGTAAGATGTCTTTCTCAGGTTTTATTAAGCTTGGAAGTCCCCACACTCTCCCCCAAAATTAACAAACAAACACTGAAATGCTGGGACTGACGATAAAGCATCTGCCCACACTATCGATGCAATGCAGGTGACAGAGTAGGCAGCAAAGAGTGATACTCAGAGATAAGTCATCCCTGAGGTCGTATGGCAGCAGATGGCATTTCTGACAGCATGCATTGGTGACGGTAAGCAAGCGCTGTTCCTTTTGTTTTAACACTTCAGGAAAGTTTGAGCTACCAAATTAGGAACAGGAATACCTGGAGCTATCACCTACGTAACTGAGATGCAGATAATGTGTGAATGTGGAATGTCTATGGACAGAGATTCAGCATTCTCTGTCTAGCAAAAGAAAAAAAATTCTTTAAAGAGTAGTTGTACAACTTCTTCTGGAAGGGAACTAGGTTTTGCAACCAATCTTAGTGTTAGTTATTTATATGAGCTCTCTGTGGGTAGTTTAACTAGTTTAGGGTGAGGTAGTGCAATAGTAAAACAGCTTTGCATAAGAAATGGACAGGAAGTTTAGGGGGTGGTTACAGGTGAGACCCCTAAAAAGGAGAAGACAGGAAGTCAAAGCAAGGAGGGGAAGCTCAGAAAAAAAACAGAATTTGGAGGCCAAGCAGAAGATATGATCAGTGTAAATAACCATTTGACAAGAATAGCCAAAGGAAATTTTCTTTAATAAACTTATAATTGAAGTACAATACATGGTCCCACTATTGCATTGGCAACATGTTTGACTGTTACTCAAACCTAGCAGACACAATAACATTTAATCCAGCATTAAGTTTGTTTAGCTTTTTAGAAGGATTCAGGACAGGATAGAGAGTATGCACAGTCCTTCAGTCTCAATGGACGCCTACAAATTCTCCATGTGCATAGATGCTTGGGTTCCTCACCTGCCTAGAGAGTGTGTACATAGCTTAGTTCTCATAAAGTGAATACATCTGTGTAACTAACATTCAGGTCAAGAAATGGTGCATTCCAAAATTTCAGAATCCATTCTCATTCCTTATTTAAGTCATTAACCCAATAGCAGTCAATATGCTGACTTCCAACACCATGAATTAGTATCGGCTATTTTTGAATTTTCTGTAAATTGTAATCCTATGGTACACACTCTTTTGTGCCTGGCTTCTTTCACTTAATATGTTTCTTTGATCCATCCATGTTGTATATAGTTGTATTTCATTCATTTTCATTTCTGTATAGTCTTCCACTATGTAATTATACTACAGATTATTTATCTATTCTATTCTTGATGGATATATGGATTGTTTCCAATTTTAGGTTATTAAGATCAGTGCTGCTATGAACATTTTTCTATACAGAAAACTTCTGTTAAGTATATACCTAGAAGGGGAATTGCAGGGCCCAAAATTGTGTGTCTGTTCAGCTTCTGTAAGTAGTGCCACAAAGTATTCCTAAGTGGATATAACCAAGGATACAACCAGCAGCAGTGTGTGAGTGTCCCAGCTGCTTCAGACCCTCGTTTGGAATTGTCTTGGGCATTACAATGGCCATGGGATTTTTATGGGCGATGATGTCTCATACTCAACTTTAAGTTGTTTGTTGAGCTGAGTGGCAATCTAATCTCTGTCCCCCACTCTTTGTTGCAAGCGTAGCAGTGTGTTTCATATACCATTTAATATAAATAGCATTGGAGAGGACTGAAGTGATTCTGGGTGATACAAAAGGAAAACATTAGAGATATAGTGCAGAGTAGAGAAGGGGAATTTGACAGAAGCAAGAGTTTGGTTCTGGAGATATTATGAAAGATGTGGGTTTCCCATCATATGGGGGATGGATACAACACACACACACACACACACACACACACACACAGAGCTATTTGCATCTTTAATTTCTTTCCAAAGAGTGGGGTCCTTATTAAATGGAGGACCATGATTTGATGAGAAATTTGATAGGTTTGGCTGAACACATTTGGGGGTTAACACTGGAGACAGATACATTGCTTGACCTACTCATACAGAGAAACTGGAGAAGGGAGAGGAGGAAAGGAACTGATAAAAGATCTGGAGGGAGAACTTGGGGAAGCAGGAATGTCTTATCTTAGGTTGAGGTCACCATCCCATCCCCATTACCCCCAGCTATTCAATAAAGCCAGTTGGTTCATGAATCTATGTTTGAATGGATTTTACTTTGTGTGTGGGAAATGTACATGTATCTTTCACATCTGGTTCCACATGGCACAGGGCAGAGGTCATAGGAAATGTGAAGAAACCTGAGAAACACAAGAAGCTCTAAGCACATTTGCCCCCTGAAAATTTGTCTAAATCTTGGAGAAAGCTTTGGTTATGTATCAGATGTGCAATTGCTACACTGAGGATAGGATGGAGGGTGTTCCAGCCAATTTCACTTAATTTTGAGGTTAGAAAGAACCTCAGCTAACATCTGGGTTACAGCTGCTTAACTTCCCAGCACTGGATAACTGGGAGAATCAAGGCGTTTATGTTTGGGTGATAGCTGCATTAGAGGAAAAATCCAAACATAAATGGCATGAGATACAGAAGAAGATGCAAAGCAGAAGAGCATCAGCCAATGATACAATGATATCATTATGGCTACACCTGATTTTCTCTGGATACCATTAGCTTGGAGTGTCAATTTCCACCCTTTTACTTTGAGTTTATGCTTGTCCTTGTAGCTGAGATGTGTCTCTTGGAGACAGCATATAGTTGGGTTTAGTTTTTTTATCCAATCTGCTACTCTGTGCCTTATTATTGGTGAGTTCAGTCTATTTACATTTAGGGTGATTATTGATATGTGAGGATTTCCTGTCATTCTATCTTTAGTTTTCTGGTAAGACTGTGTCTCCATTGTTTCTTTGCCTTTTTGTTGTTGTCTATTATTTCTGTGTGGTGGTATTCTATGACGTTTCCCTGTGTTTCTTCTTTTATTACAGTATATATTTCAGTTCTGGATTTTTTTTTTTTTTTTTGAGTGGTTACCCTTAAGTTGATGTAAAAGAAAGTTTGATATTTAGAGTATTCCATTTTCTTCAGCATGCCTACTTTCTCCATTCTCATGTTCTGGTTCAGGCCTTTACTCTCCCCCTTCTTATGTTTTGGTTGCCACAAATTGTCCCTGTTGATGGTGGTCGAATAGCCTCCTTTAGTATTTCTTGTAGTGCAGGTTGTGTATTAGAAAATTCCCTCAGCTTCTGTATGTCTGGAAAGGTCTTTATTCCTCTTTCATATCTAAAGGATATCTTTGCTGGATATATATTTCTTGGCTCATAATTTCTCTCTTTCAATAGTTTGAATATTTGGTTCCACTCCCTCCTGGCTTGTAGAGTTTCTGCTGAGAAATCTGATGATAATCTAATGGGCTTTCCTTTGTAGGCTACCATCTTCTTTTCCCTGGCTGCCTTGAGGATTCTTTCTTTGTCGTTGATTTTAGACAGCTTCAATACAGTGTGTCTTGGAAAAGGCTTATTGGGGTTGAGGTAACTAGGTGTTCTATTTGCTTCTTGGATTCGAGGATCCAGTTCTTTCCACAAGTTTGGGAAGTTCTCATCGACTATTTGTTTGAATGAGATCTTGCTTTTTCCAGAACAATTTGACTTACACATAATTTCCTAGCTCTCCCTTTCCCAATTACATAGAGAATAATACATTATGATAGAGGTTGACATCAGATAAACAGAAAAAATCTACAGAGAAATATAAATCCATTTAGACAGGATAGAGGAAATAGATTATCCTTATGTCTATAGCAAGTGTGAAAATTTCCTTATCCTACTGCCAGATGTACAGACAACCTGTAGCTGCTTTATTTTGTCTATTAACTATCCTGTTTCCTCATGTGTTCCTACCTCCTGGGTAGTGCTGGGAAAAGTCAATTTAGCTTAATCTCCTAATTTTAGTACAGTGCAAAAATCAAAATATTCTCTGTAGGCGAAGTGGGTAGTCTCTCAGACTTTGCCTTTCCTTCCCTCTGTTTCTGCCAAAGTTGCACCTGGGTATCTATACCCAGGGGAGGGCTTTATCCAGGGGTGATATTAAAAATACTTAAAAATTGATTTGGCAGAGGTACAGACCATTCAGAATGGATGCTGACTGCCAATAATCATTCCAGCCCTTGTGATGCAGACTCTGACTATCAGCTCTGGCACGGTGACCTTGAGGTGGGGACATGAATGGGAAGGCTGTTTGGATTGGAGCAGTGTCCCTGGCACCTCTGGTCTCAAGAATATGTCTTCTCAGCCTGACATTTACAGACCATGCTGGTGTCTGTGTGGGATGGTCTCTTCTGACTTGGTCAAGGCACAGAAGCCGTTCCTGGTTGCTGTGACCTCACCCCGGCTCTTGTTGGCACTAAAGGTCCCTGTTAGGCTCTGCAATGGCTTCCATTTGCCGCTCAGCCTTGCCTATGGGTGTAGTAGAGGCTACAGGTCACCTTGCCCCTTGAATGGTGGGCTCCATGACAGGGCTCAGGTTCTCGATTCAGCCGCTTGCTGAGTCTCAGCTGGATCACATTTGGAACTTCTGGGTCTTGTCCATACTGCATGGGGACTAAGAATAGACCAGTTCTTCACAAGAATAGCTCAGGAAGTTAAAACTCTGCAACTGCACATTCCCATCCTCCCCCATCACCACCCTGCTTAATCATGCACTGCTGTGGTTTATCTTACCACGGCTGGTTTGCAGACTGGGGCAATGACTTTTGTGAGGTAACTCCCTCCGGGAGTCTGAAATATGAATCAGATCAAAAGCCCACTCTTGCCCTCAGCAGTACCCTCCATCTAGCCCTCCCGTCTCAATGATACCTTCATCTACCACTACTCTCCTTCTTCTCTCAAACAGCTGGACCAAAAGATATTAGCTTTTCACTTCCTCTTCCTGGGAGGTTCTCATGCATTAGGAATGATCTGAGAGCTTTTCAAAAATACTGTTGCCCAGGTCCCACTTTTTCACTCCTCTTTCCATTCTGACTTAACTGATCTGAAGGGGACCCCAGCATTGGTGGTTTTAAAACAAAGCACCCCAAGTGATTCTCACCCAGGGTTGAGAGCCACTGTTCTAGGCCAGTGGTTCTCAAACTTCATTGCTTATTAAAATCATCTGGAGAGCTTTTCAAAATCATGATGCCCCGATAGCACTCTAGACCAATTATATTAGAATCTCTAGGGCAATATTTTTAAAAGCTGTTCAGGTTATTCCAATGGCAGCTAAATGTGAGAACCAGTGTTCTTCTAGGCCAGTTCTTCACAAACTTTAAGTACATACAGTTACCTAGGGACTTTGTTGGAGTACGGTTTTTGATTCAGTAGGTTCAAGGTGGGATCTCAGATTCTGCATGTCTAACAAGTTCCCAGCTGATGTCAAAAGTGCAGGTCCTTAGACCGTATCTTTCTTCTCAGAGGACTTTGCAATTCCCCGTTGGCCCCACCCCCACCACTGCAGGCTAACAGCATTCAGAGACAAGGAAATTGACAAGGAAAGTGAAGGTATTTCAAAGATGTTATACTCATTACATGTGGCAACAGACAGCTTTCTAGTAGGTGCTGTGGGTTCATCTTTCAAAAGTCAGCTACAACCCTTTATTCTTTCTATTATGACAGGTTAAAATACTCCATTTTCTAACCTCTTGCAGCAAGCATACCCACATGAGTAAGTTCCACATAATGAAATGCAGCGACAAGCACCTGAGGAGAGCTTCCGTTCCCAAATAAAAAGCCAAGACTCTCCAGAAGGAAAACTTGATTGACTCTTCCTGCTTGCAATGTGGCTTTGAGACCTGAAGGCAGAGTGCCCATCTGTGACGCTGAGGAAACAGACATGAAGACGAGGCCCATAGCTAGGATAGCCAGATAAAAGACAGGATGCCCAGTTGAATTTAAATTTCAGATAAACCATAAATAATGTTGTAGTGTAAGTGTTGCTGTCACTCCCAGAAATAGATGGAACCTCTATCCCAGATTTTGTTTAGATGTTGAGACTGTTGACATCATACATGTACCAAGAGGGTAGTAGAGGTTTACGATTCACATCATGGGGGTTTCTGGGACATCAGGGAAGGCTCCCAGCAGATCCACAAATAGCTTGAGAGAGCAGGGTGGGATGACTGCCCTGGGGTTTTGTGGTAATGAAGGATGGGGCTGCAGTGAAGGGGCTGAGGCTTGTATGGTTGGAACTTTCGGCTGGTACCAAGGAGAGGCGCACCCAGCCTTTCTCATCAGCTTGCTCAGGTGTGGGGGCAGAAGGGCAAGGGGAAGTGATGGAGTTTGAAAGCTGTCAGCAAATGTCCAGAATGGAGTCAGATTCTTTATTACAGTATGTTCCAAATATTGCGTGGGACATGTTTATGCTAAATTAGTCTGAAATTCAAATTTAACTGGGTGTCTTGTGTTTTTTCTGTTGGTTGTTAAATCTGGCAATCTTATCTGTGGGGACAGAGTCCCAGAGAGTAGTTTCTAGGCTTTTGGCCTCACATGGAAAGGTGCTGACTTGGGTAATAGATGACCATCAGCTGTAACTAATTGGCCATCAGCCGTAACCAGTTAGCCATTGGCCACTGATATAACTACCATGGCTGAGCTAGCAAATGCGGATTGCGGTTAGCAAGGGGTTGGTTTGTTGGCAGAGAAGTGGACAGCGAGCGGATTACCACTAGCAAGTGCGGTTAGCAAGCGGATTGTGAATTGTGTTGATACTATTTCCTGTGTCTTGCCCAGCTGCCAGCGAGACCGGTGCAGGAAAACCCCTCGTTGGGGTATTGGCAGATGTTTGCTTTTGTGTCTCGACCAGCCACCATCGAGAATATAGTGATATGAACCCCCTATACATGGCTCTGTTGGTGTTCCTTTTTGGCCTCACCATATCCTGTGTTCTGGTGCAGGGAGCAGGACCAGACTTCTTGCATGACACATGGTGCAGCGAGCAGGGTTTGGTGCCGGCCAGGAATTTTCAAAGGGGCAGTTTGTGCGTATGAAAACTCAGTCTCAGGAAGCCTGTGAGGAGCAGCGCCAGGAGCAGGAAACACAATCTGCCTGGGAGAAACGTGACCCCTCAGTCAATTGGTGGGCCTCTCGAGCCTCTGGATGGCATGCCACCCTATTGGCCGTGACAGGCATCACTTTCCTTTTGGTAGTCTGCTGCTGCCGTAGGTTCTGAGGCTTGTGGATATCTGACACTGAGGCCTCCACCCAATCGCAGCAAGCAGGAGTCCAGCCAGGTAGGAATGGTGTCTAATTCTGGGTGGGGAGGGGTGGGGCGTGTAGCCCCCGCGTGGTGTGTGGTGCCCAGTGGCCGCTGTTCTCAGTGATTGGGCGCCTGGGGAGTGGTGGGGAGACATGGATGGTTCTCCAACCTAAGCCAGAGAAAGTGAAGGTCATTGTAGCCGTGTGGGCTGGGAAATGCTTGCTGAGGCCCTCACCCCTAGGATGGGGAGGACTTGGAGCCTCACCCTGTAGAGAGGGCACACGTTGTGAGGCTAACGCACAGCCCTGTCAAATGACTGTGGACTATGGGGAATTGCCTTCCATCCCTGATTTGATGGACCACTTGCCTGTTTGCTTGGGAACTTACCACTATGTAGTGGAACAGGCAGATGTTCTCGCCTGGCCGCCAGTGAGACTGTGGTGCAGGAAGACCCCTTGTTGGGGTACAGGCGGATGTTTGCTTCCTGTGTCTCCACCGGTCGCCATCGAGAATATGTAAGCACCTTGGTTGTGAGCCACAATTGTTCCAGCACCATACCCTGAGAACCCTGGCTGTGCCCAGAGAGTGGGTACACATCGAGGGACACCCCCTGGGACATTGCTTGAACTGTACTGAAACTTTTTCTTGTGAGCTGGGTTCCTGGCACAGGATCCCTCGTGGAAGATGCTTGTCATGTAGATTGTGAGGCAAGACCCTGTGGGGGTGGAGTCGCAGAGAGCAGTTTCTAGGTTCTCAGCCTCCGGTGCTGGTCCGGGTAGTAGATGGCCATCAGCTGTAATCCGTTAGCCATTGGCCACTGATATAACTGCTGTGACAGCTAGCAAGCGCGGATTGCAGTTAGCAAGGGGTTTGTTGTTTGGCAGAGAGGGTTTGTTGTTTGGCAGAGAAACAGATGGCAGTTTGCAGCTAGCAAGTGCGGTTATTAGCAAGAGGATTGTGGATTGCAGATTATGTTGATCCTATTTCCTGTGTCTCGTCCACTGCCAGTGAGACAGTGGTGCAGGAAGACCCATCGTTGGGGTACTGGCAGATGTTTGCTTTTGTGTCTCGACCAGCTGCCAGTGAGAATATAGTGGTATGAACCCCCTATCCACGGCTCTGTTGGTGTTCCTTTTTGGCCACACCATATCCTGAGTTCTGGTGTAGGGAGTGGGACCAGAGTCCCTGCATGACACAATCTATAGAGCAGAAAGAAGAAAGCCTAGGTCCCTCCTAGGGTTCTTGAACCACTGCACCAATTCTGAATTACCCCCTTCCATACTTCTTGTTCTATGAGACAAATGAAACCCTGTTTCTTTAAGCCACTATTAGTCAGATGTTTAATTACCTGAGGCCAAGTCCATTCCTAAGTGATACATCTCTACTGACTCTTCAGTTGACAGCTGTTGTGTTATGCACTTCTACTTAGGTACACATTATACACCTTATTTCAAAGATTGTTGAGATCTCTCTAAGAAATTGAAAACAACCACAACCACAGAATGTGTGTATATTATATTTCAGCACATTATTTTTTAAAACAATTTTGAAATTGAAAAGTGACTAATAATATAGGTGGGGTCATAGATTAGATCTGTGGTTCTCAAACCTGGCTGCATATCGCACTCACATAGGAAGTTTCAACAACTATCATTGTCTGTATCTAAACCTCAGATGTTGTATTTAATTGGTCAGGGGTGGGGCCCAATCATGGTAATTTGAAAAAAGGCTCCTCAGATAAAAGTAATGTGCAGCCAGGACCAAAAATCATTGCACTGGATAAAATACTTTATGTGTGTGTATTGACATGTCTACTCTTGGTCAAGGTGTCTTGTGAAGTTTATTAAAAAGTGGAACAAAGGGAGAAAGATAGATGCCCCATCACTGCCTGATGACTAACAGCTGTCCCTTGCTAACTCACCATATGCTTTACGAGTTTGCCTGACATTTTGCTATTTCAGTCACCAGAATCAAAACTAAGGGAATCAAAACTAAGAAGAGCAGAGGAAATACAATGCCTTCCTAGAAAGTGCCAGAAACCCAGAGGCAGGGAGCTCGTAGCTTCTCCTCACTTGATTTCAGTACTAACAGGTCTCTGCAGAAGATATTGAAGGTGCCGAGAAACTGGTAGGATTTATTCTGTATATCTCGCTTGGCGGCCACACTATATGCAGAATTCTGTGGAACCTCAGGGAAGAGCCAGAGGTTTAACTATTCCTTTTTTAAAAAAAAGATTTTATTGGGGAAGGGGAACAGGACTTTATTGGGGAACAGTGTGTACTTCCAGGACTTTTTTCCAAATCAAGTTGTTATCCTTTCAATCTTAGTTGTGGAGGGCGCAGTTCAGCTCCAGGTCCAGTTGCTGTTTTCTAGTTGCAGGGGGCGCAGCCCACCATCCCTTGAGGGAGTCGAACCAGCATCCTTGTGGTTGAGAGGATGCGCTCCAACCAACTGAGCCATCTGAGAGCTCAGCGGCAGCTCAGCTCAAGGTGCCCTGTTCAATCTTAGTTGCAGGGGGTGCTGCCCACTATCCCTTGCGGGACTCGAGGGATTGAACTGGCAACCTTGTGGTTGAGAGCCCACCGGCCCATGTGGGAATCGAACCGGCAGCCTTTGGAGTTAGGAGCATGGAGCTCTAACCGCCTGAGCCACCGGGCTGGCCCCTCAAATATTTTAAAAGGGGGTTTGTTGTTCTGCGGTGTCTGCTGATTGACTGTGGGAAATGAAAGTCAGGAAGTGTACTTCTGATTTCAAGTAAGCCTCATTTTCTTGTCTGCTTGGTACCAACATTGAACATGTTTCTGCTTGGCTACATAGTTTAGATCTCACCCTTTTTGTCTCATTTCACAATTCTGAAGTCATGGTGTTTGGACTGAGTCTGAGTTTTTCCAAGATTTGCACCTGAGAAGCCGCAAACCCAAAGAACACAACAAGTGGCTGAGTGTGAGACAGGTTTATTGAGACTTACAAACCCAGGAGACTCCCAGGGGGGCAGCCGGCCAGAGTTGTAGCACTCTGCCCTCAGGTGGAGAAGAAGCAAGGTTATATAGGTACAGCAAAACAAAGAGCTTTCCGTGAGAGAAATCACCTGGCAGGCCCTGCAGACCTGCTCTCATGCACACAGCATCCCAAGAAGCTGGGAGACCTTTTCACTGCTGGCCTGGGTACAGAACTAGGTATCTGTTAAGCAGCATTCCCATGTAGCCGGGAGACCTTAATGGCTGCCTGCCCATCTTGCTGTGGGCCAGGGCATTTCAGAGACACTGGATACACAGCTGTGTTTGGTGGAAGTGTCCAATCTTCACTCTATTGGACTGACTGTACATTATGCCGACATTGTGGAAGTGGATCACTGCTCTTATCGTGAGTATCTGCTTCCTCCAGTCCTAGTTACTCCACACTGTGCAGCAAAACAAATAATACAGCCTTGATCTTGTTCGACCAGTTCCTCCACACTTTTTATTTTTCCTTTTTGCTGTGGGCTAACCTTCAAGCAGGAGGCACCTCCCCATAAGAAGGGAAATTGCTGCGTGTAACCTGAATTGCATTGAATTCCTTAAGTCCATCTGCTTCTAAACCAGTTTGGTTCTCACAGTATGACAGCATCATAGCGTCGCTGATGTCGGTCCTCCTTTTCGCCCACTAATCTAATCCAGCAGCTTCCATTTGCTGAGTATCTGTCTCAGTACTTGCTGAAAAGACTGAATCATTGCATTACTTAAATTTACACCCTTTCAAACCAGATTCTCAAACTGGTTTGAAAGCTTTGCTCCTTTTTCTGTGCATACAAGATTATTCAGAAGGAATTAAGTTCAACTAAGGTAACAAGGGTAAATAAAACCCAATTCTATCCATAGGAATTTGTTTTCTGTCTGTTTCCTCCAAGTCTTGACCATTCTAACTCAGCCTTACAGTTCCGTAAGTTAAGGAGAAGAAAGATGTCTTATATTCAAACAGATTTTATTTAAAACTATGCTAGTAATATACTGAAATGTTAATAGTGAAAATAACGGCAAAAGCTAACTGAGAGAAAAGGAGACCTTCTGAGCCGGAGGGCTATTTACCCATTCCTGGTCTATGAAACAATTTGTTTTATTGGGCTTTGGCTATAGAATACCCTTGAGTTTGTTTCCTGGATGCTTGTTAGGAAAAATTAACTCAAGGACGAGCCACATATCATTAGCCAGGACCCATTCTAGCGGAGATCTAGAGGCTTTTCCCATCTAGACTAAACAATCAGGGCCCTGTATTTGGTTTCTATGGTCAGTAAGTCCCTATAGAAGGCATTCACAAAGCAGTCCACAAGCATTTGGGCTAGGTTGAGTTGCATGCTGTTTACTGGTGGTCAGGAGTTAATGGCTGGATCAGAAGGCACAAAATGGGAGGGGATTGTGGAAATGTGGTACTCAAAGCATGTTTCCTTTATTTCCACTACCAACCCTGTTCAGGTGCGTTCTCTCCCCCCAGTGATGTAGTTGCTGGGGCATGAGGTCTTATGAATGTCCCAGTGCAGAAAACTGGTGTGAGGCCTTGTATCCTGAGGGCCGGACAAGCTCCTCAGGCTGGTAGAGTTTGGCCTAAAGAGATTCCTGCTCCTCCCTCTGCCCTAGCCACAGGGGAAGTTCTACATATAAAAACTAAAATATCTTCTACCTAAAAGGTGTTCTCCATAGTAATGGAGTCTACAGAGATTCACTTTTCCCTCATGAGGAAATATTTTTCATGATTTGCAACTGAAATGGAAAAAGGGTGGCTCACAGGTTGAGATCGGTAGGAGGGTCAGAGAGGCAGAATGGGCTGCTCCCACACCAACAAGTGGTGGTTAAAAATTGGAAAGGATATTTAAGCTGCGGAGGTCCCCCCTGTAGACCAAGGAGTCCCAGCCCACACCAGGCTCTCCAGCCTAAGGTTCCAGTGCTGGGAAGAGAAGTCCCTGTAACTAGTTTTAAATTCCAGTGGAGATAATGGCTGAGTGAGATGGAGGGCTGCTGGAGTCCCAGGAGCTCCTTTGAAAGGGCCTGTGCACTGACTTACTCACTGATGGACTCACTCGCTCTGGGCTTCAGTGCTGGGGCAGCAGCTCAAAAGGCAACAAGCACATATGGGCAGGAACTGAATTGTCTGGCTTAGGGTGACACCTGGAGGGGCAGCTTTCTCCCAGCCAGAGGTACTGGAAGAAGCCATTGTTCCTTTGTTGAGCTCTCTCCATACTCAGTTTGCATTTGCAGACAGGTACCATATCTGAGCTTCCATCAACCTGGCTAACACTGTTTGCCCTGCCCTTCCCACTCAACTTGCAGGCCCACCCAAGCTGCTTCCAGTGGATTTTCCATACAAATGGCCTCTCATGGTTCATGGTATAGAATTTTTAGGAAACTGAAATTTCTCAAAGGTTCTAAAACCTCAAACAAGCAGTATCTGACCTCGGCTTACCCCATACCTCTTGCTAAGCAGCCCCAAGCCCAGCAGTAGTGGTAGCCAGCCTGTTTGAAGCTTAGCCTTTCCCAGGCACGTCCAAGCCCAGCACAAGTGGCAACCATTGGCAGATCACTTTGTAGCTCATACCAACTGGCCCTGGGCAGGGCACAGGCAATGGCTAATCTTGGCCTGCACCAGAGCCCCATCCCAAGAGGCCCCAGAATCAAAACACCCAGTGGCCAGCTTCAGACCATATCAGAGCACCACCCAACCACCTCCACAAATGACACACCCAAAGGGCACACTGGGCAGGTACCAGAGCTCTGCTAAAGTAAATCCTGCTCTGTAGAGTCAGCCCCTGCACAACAACTCTTCCACTGTAGTCATGGCCAGTCCTCACAACCAATCAGCCTGAAGGTCAACCCCTCCCATTGATGTGCCAACAGCAATCAAGGTTCAACTGCAACAGGAAGGCACACACAAGCCACACAAGGGACACACCTGGAGAACCTAGCTCAGGTAAGTAGGGAGACTGTGCCACTGGGCCCCACAGGACACGTACTACATAAGGCCACTCTACTAAGACCAGGAGACATAGCAGCTCTACCTGGTACATAGAAACAAATACAGGGAGGTAGCTAAAATGAGGTGACAACAAAACATGTCCCAAATGAAAGAACAAAACAAAGCTGCAGAAAAAGAACTAAACAAAATGGAGACAAGCAATCTACCAGATACAGAGTTCAAAAAATGGGTTATAAGGATGCTCACTGATCTCAGTGAGAACTTCAACAAAAAGATAGGAAACATAAAAAAATCAGAGATGAAGGATACAATAACTGAAATTAAAACTACATTAGAGGGAATCAACAGTAAATTAGATGAAGCAGAGGACTGAATCAGTGATTTGTAAGATAAGGTAGCAGAAAATACAGCTTTGAGCTCCTATCTTGTACAATAAAGTTATTGAAAGATAAGACAATTTCTTTTGTTCAGGTGCCAAGTCAGTTATACAGAGACAGTTTTGTGGAGAGCCTTCTTCTAAAAAACAGATTTTAATTTCAAGGAAAATGACAAAGCAAAGTTAACCTACATACAGATTATTTTTTAAACTTGGAAAATTTATTTTTAATCTCAAAACTGAATGGAGATATTTTTGCCATTATATAAATTTAACTTCAATAAATTAAAAATTGAACTCCAACAAGCATAATTAAACCACGTTATTTTATTGGAAATGAAAGATTAATTTAAAATTTGTAAAGTTTTAAAAATGAATAGTATTTATAAGCATTTGAAAAATAGAAAATTTCATGACCAGTGTTTATTCAAAATATTTGAGAACATTCCACATATGTTCAGAGATTTTTCCAAAGTTTTGTTGGATTGTGAAAATTGCAGTTAGTTCAGTTTTATTAAGAAATGTTGGAATCATTTTTTTTTTTTGGAAGGGGAACAGGACTTTATTGGGGAACAGTGCGTACTTCCAGGCCTTTTTTCCAAATCAAGTTGTTGTCCTTTCATTCTTAGTTGTGTCGGGCGCAGCTCAGCTCCAGGTCCAGCTGCCGTTTTCTAGTTGCAAGGGGCACAGCCCACCATCCCTTGTGGGAGTCGTACCAGCAACCTTGTGGTTGAGAGGACACATTCCAACCAACTGAGCCATCCGGGAGCTCAGCTGCAGCTCAGCTCTAGGTGCGGTGTTCAATCTTAGTTGCAGGGGGCGCTGCCCACCATCCCTTGCGGGACTTGAGGAGTTGAACTGGCAACCTTGTGGTTGAGAGCCCGCTGGCCCATGTGGGAATCGAACCGGCGGCCTTTGGAGTTAGGAGCATGGAGCTCTAACCGCCTGAGTCACCGGGCTGGCCCCTGTTGGAATCATTTTGTATTGATTTGTGTTGAGATAATGTAATGATGGAACTTTCACTTGGGTTATTTTAAATGAGCTAATGTGATACAAATTGAGAAAAGTGGAAGAATGTGTGAAAACTGGCAACTAATGGTCCTTACTTATCTAGTAATGAGACTATAAGAATTAAATGTTGATTCAAAACTAAATTTTATTAAATGCCTCATATATCAGGCATGATGTAGAGTGCTTTCCATGTGTTTGATTCTAGTACTCTTAAAACAAAGGAGTTAATTTCATGCTGTTAAATCTAAAAGGTTTTATGAACATTATGCAATCTGAATTACCATTGACCTAAGAATAAAATTATAAGTCAAAAAACAAAATGAAACTATTATGTTTACAGAATTAGGAAAATCTTTCAACTTGGCTGTGTGAGGACAACTTTGTAATCCTTAATGACACATGTGCAGAGATTCACATAATAAATCTTAAAATATCATGTATGTGAGATAAAGAAAATATATATTAAAATACATACATATGTGAAACTACAGTTAACACTAACATTAATCTGAATATAAGGATCCAGCATTTTATTCCTCCTCAGACAATATCTTCCTATGTGGGAAAAATTATTCTGAGTTTGAGATTTGCAATAACATTTTGATTTTTCAATGCATATGCCCACCCAGGGATTTTTAGAGTTTTTCAAATATTTCTTTGTTTCTCAACATATTTCAACTCATTAAATTTTTCTCAGTCTTTCTCGTGGGCATATGTGTCAACACCAGTTCATTTTCCAATCCAGGGTACACATGGTTTCTAGTGTTCCAATAACATTCAACCCGGGCATAATGCACCAAGGACATAGTTTTGTTAACGGGTGATATTTAAGAAATATCTGACACTAAAATTCACAGCCTCAGGTTGGACACCATTAATTTCCTCACCAGGAAGGTATTGGACAAACCAATACAGTTTTCAACAGAAAAGAAAAACCTTAAAATAATTGTTTTCAAACACTACCTTTCCCTACAGATTTTTGTTCATAGCTTATATACCTGATACACAATGAAAATGAAACATCAATCCACACAGTAAACACATATTTGACCTGATGTATCAACCCATGTATCTTCCATGGATTATCAATTTTTAAATATTTAGAATGCACTGAATTGCACTCAACATTAAACTACACTGAAGAGTCTATAACAGCACTTTAGGACTTGGCAGTCATCTCAGGGCATCACTGTGAACCTCAGTCACAGTTCAACAGAACTAGGGAAACGCTAGTCAGTTTAACAGAATTCTGAATAACAGAAAGTACTGTTATTACCCAGGATAGACTTGAGCTCAGTTACAAACAAATAAGCAGACAAAACTAATAACATTTGATGTTAGAACAGAAAAAATCCAATCAACCAGAAAAGTTTTTCCTTTTTGAATGTCACAATTTTTTGGTTAGGATTTTTGTTTTGTTTTGAGAGAAATAAGTTTAGTCTAGAAATATGATAGCTGTTTTCTTCTTTTCCGTTAAATCAATTTGTGATGAGAAATCTGTCCATAAACATTATAGGCCACCAAGAATGTTATTCCTGCCATACACTTGGAGTGACACAGGAAAACTTTATGTATATTTTTATAGGTAAAAGTTGATTTTCCTGTAGTAGTCCCTGAGGTTTTAATATTTTGTTTTCTAGGAAGTTAACTCCCCTTCCTATTCTCCCAAAACACTTTTCAATAAAATGTATGGAAAACATAGGATGAAATTCAACTGAAAAAGACAATCTACCACTTATTGTAGTAGGATATGTATAGTTTAAAAAAGGTTCGTAACTAATTATAATTTCCTTAATAAGCGTGAACGTGCCAAATTTCAAAAGAACAATTGTAACTCATTCAGGTTTCTCACAAAGATTTTTCTAGTTGTTTCCAAACAGTCTGTGGAAAACCACCCTTTGGAGATTAAACATTTGAGAAAAATTGAAGTGTACAGTATAATCCTAAAATAACGTAGCAATTACTTTATAAAAATCTCTACACCAACAAGAGAAATGATCTTTGGGATAATAGTAAAAGAAAGGAACAAAATGACTATGAGGAATTCAAAACTGAATTCACTAGGACTCCTCCAGAAATTCAATTTGGTCTTATGTTGTTCAGGTCTGAGTTAAAAGACTTTGTGAACACAATCATTTGTTTTAGTGAAAACAAACAAAAAAAATTCTGTGTCATTTACCTAACGTATAAAATATTTCCCTCCTCCATTCTCCCTCTTTTAATGGTAATAAACTTCAACAATATGTCAATAAATTACAATCCATAAGCCCTTCATGGGCACAATGTCTTTGCATTCTAATCCACCAAGGAGATTTCCAAAGCAGGCCTATTTTTTTATTTAACACTCTACCCTTTATCTATTTAGTTTAGATAGAGGAAGTTGTGGAAGAAGAGGAAAAGCATCAGTAATCTCACTTCTCAGTTTTAATCATTTGAAACTATGACTCATCTGAAAATGACTGGTACTCTGCTTATCAGTACACAGTTGAGTTTATCTATGAATTATTGTGACACTAAGAATAGCAGCCAAGGTCATGAAGAGCCACCTGGCAGAGCCAAATATATTGTGACCAGAAGAAAGAGATTATTCTGAGACTATCTAACTCTGACTTCTTTTATGCTCAGGGAATATTTGAAGTTTGTAGAAATGAGAAACAGCAGAAGTCTTCTGGAGAGAGATCAAAACTTTGATTTTCAAATTTGATGGCCAAAAATGAAGGCATTTTTATTTGACCTCACATCTAAATTATTAGTGAGAACTTTAAAAATGTTAACTTTCCTAATAGTTCTTCTAAGAATCAGGTATTCCTTCTCTTCTCCAAGTGTCTCTTATTGGTTAAAGTTCAGGGTTTGTAGAGACTTTGACTGTCAGTCCTGCTAAACAAGGTAACGTCATCCTCATATCCTGGGGTTGAACATTCTATGTTCTCTAGTAAGACATATTTGTCTTCATTGCCATTCAGAGAGAGAACGTCTTTCTGAGTAGTGGATGTCAGGTCACTCCAGGTAATGTCAGTGTTTTTAAAAGCATGTAGAAGGAAGATGCCATTGATAATGGTGAAGAACCCACTCAGGGTTCCGATGATATCTCCAGCTTTCATGCCATACCATTCTTGAAATAAGATGGCGGAGCAAGTCACTACCATGGATGTGAAGAACACGTAATAAATGGGAGTCACAAGGGATGTATTAAAGGTGTCCAGTGCCTTGTTGAGATAGTTAATCTGCGTTGTCACAGAAAGCGCAAGTATAGCCAGCAAAACAAAGACCAGGGGATGCTTGTAAACTGGCTTCCATTCCAACAGTTCCTTAATGGCAATTCCCAGGCCCTTGACAGAAGACACTGAAAATGCTCCAATCAATGAACAGATTGAAATGTAGACCAATATGTTGGTCTGTCCTTTCTTGGGAGCCACGATCAAAATCAGCACCAAGGAGATCACAGTTACGATCACAGCAAAGGAAATGAATCCTGTGAAGAAGACAAAAGAACTAGATTTCAGAAAATGCTCATATGACCATGCCTTTGTGAAATCTTGTTAGCCGTGAATTTCAGCGCTTAAGTGTTTTAGAAAGATTGTCTGATTGATTTCTTATTTTCAGAGGGAGAGACTGGCCTTGTCCCATCCCCCACTCTCCCTTTCATTGTGTAGAGGGGAAGCATAGATGGAAAAATAAGTTGTGTTGCCTTTTCAGAAGACTTGTAACCTTAGCATATCTCATAACCACAACTCAGCCTGTAGGAAGCCTATTACAATATTACTAAAAATTCATTTGATGAGGAGAGAAAGTGGAGCAGAATTTGAGTAAGTGTGTCTTTCAGTTGAATCACAGACCTGGGTCTCTCAATTTCATTTCCATTTCATGCAAAGAAGTGACTTCCTCTTCTTGTGGGGCATGGATAACCATCACAGTTGACCCCAACATACTTAATATGCAGCCTATTTTTCCATGAATGTTCAAGTGCTCATTTAAAAAATAGGAAGACAATATTGCACTGTTGGGAGAAGAAAGAAAAAAAAAAATCACTCTGTTCAATTACCTTTTGATTCCATAGCAGCTCAAAAGTCATACTGTGGTACAAGCTACTCTGTATCCCAATCAGCTTATCTGAATATGCTATGTGACACTGAATAAACTGATTCATTTTAAAATTCAGGAAATGGTCAGTCAACTCTGCTTAATTGCTTTTATATCTAAAGAGTTATAATAGACATTTGATATCCCTGTAACTATCCCGTGACCTTCTAAGAGGTCCCACTCAATTCATTTTCAATTTCCTCACCTTTTGCATCTTACTGGCAAGATGTATTTAGAATACGTGTGCTCATGAAAACTTCAAAGAAAGATATATGCCTAGAGAAGAATTACTCTGCTCAGGGCTGCTGTTTGGCTAGTACATGCAAGTACACTCACATGAGCTGTCAAAATATTGAAATGTTTTCTTACCAGATACTACTGCCCTGATACTTTTACCTATCAATGCTCCCACTACTTTGGTTGTCATGGCCCCAGGAAATACCAAATTGGCACCATTATGGACACCAGACTATGCCGTCCTGCTGCTCTACCAGTACGTCTGCTATGGCTCCTGCACACCAGACTCCTTCTTCTGATGCCCTGGCATTACCAGTGCCCATTTGCACCCAAGACTGTTGTCAATTACCAGGTGCTTGCCAAGAGTCACCCTCAAGTGGCCACTCACGAGGACTGCAACCTCAGTGAAAACTCATTCATTGCGTAGTGTTGTAGAGCTTTATGTGTATTGACTCATTGAATTCTCACAACAATCCTACAAAGAAGGTGGACAGAGGTGGGTAGGCCTCGTCATCAGCTTTCTATTACAGGCTGATAATGAACTGAGATAAAAGGAAAAGAAAAAGGCAACAAACAAAACAGTTGCTTAGCTACAAAATAAGCGAGTTCGTGGATACATTGAACACATTCATTTGGGAACATAAAGAGACTCCAACTCGGGAAATTTATATCCACATTCTGTGAATGGGAAAATTATTCCAGTACTAAAAGAAAATATTTCCAGTACTAAAAGAAACGAAGAGATCTCCAAATAGAAGTATCTAGCAGACAGAACAAGACTTTGAGTGAGAGTTGACATGTAACCCAAACACTACGCTTTTTAAAGTCCTCTGATAGCAATGGTCATTAACCACAATGATAACAGAAAGGATTAAAAGGTCTCTGGCAATTTGCTCTGCTAAGAGAGAAAAAATATCTGCTAGACTTCGTTGCATCCTCACAAATAAGATATAACGATTACTTCATGTTAGCAGGCGTCCAGGCTTATGCTCTTCGAGTTTTCTAAATAAGACAATCTATTGATTTCCTATTTCTACTATGATTTATTATGCAGTCTGCTCAAATTATTTTTGTGATTTTTAAAATTTTGTTTTGAGATATGCTTAGTAACATACCTCTTGTGGGTTAAGTTTATCATGTTTTAAAATCCCTACAAAAGCCACACTCCTTCTTGCTCACATACCTTATGAGAACACTCAGAGCGCCCAGCGGGGTGACCAAGGTGGCAGGTGCAAAAGCATAAGCTGCAAAATTTGCAGCCTCTCCTGCTCCCACTGGAAAGCAAGCAGCAGCATTAATATTAGTCAGAAGAGAAAAACAAATGACACATGCTAAGCAGTAGACTTTTATCCCAAAGACATTGACAGATCTAGGGGGAAAAGAATAATTTAACTTTTTTAATGGAGGGTGGGGGCGTGTTGCTATTAAGGAATGCAGACAAACTGTAATTACATGGATACAAACTCAACCAATGCAAAAAGTGGTGACAGATGAATACACATTTTAAAGGACTTCCAATAAAGATTTTAGTCACTTCAGTACCAGAACCATATTTGGTCACTCAGATGAAATCTAGTAGAGGTAGCTTTGGAGTAAGTAGAGAATTATTGTGTTTGCTCAAGAATACCCACTGTTATGCAAATTAACAATACAACAACTTGTAAATTGAGAATGCTCTGTAGAGAGATCTGCCCTGGCAGGGGACAGCCAGAAGTGCCTGCCACAGGCCCAAGTAGTCAGGCATCTCTGAATTACAGATGATCTACAAGCAGGTAACACTATCTTCCTAGCTCAAGGAGATCCAAGCAGCTGTTTTAAAGTCCTAACAATGTGCTCTAGCAATGCCTTTCTTACCGGAGGAACTCTCAACTTCCATGAGATACTGTGATGCAAATAACTTTTAGAGTGAGGGAGAGCTCCTCTAAGAGCTGGGCTCTTGTGTGGGAGGCAAGTTATTCTCAGAGGTCACCACTGAACACTTACCCCCAGAACGTCGTGTTTCACACTGGGAAACTATGTCAAGCAAACTTATTGTAGAGAAAGCTTCTGGAACGGGCGAAAGACACCAGCACAATTTTTCTTTTTCCCCTCTGACTGCTATGACCCCCCACCTCATGCCCCAAGCCAAATCTACAGGGGCACTCACTCAGCTTCAGGAAAACATCACACAACAAATAGAAACTTACAGAACAGAACAGTTAGGAGACTGTTCTCTGAAGAAAAGCAATGGCAGTTTTCTTCGAATAGTAAGCTTTCTTGAATACTTTACATTTTTATCTTTACAGACAGCTTTCCAGGAAAATATTGATTTCATCATTAAAGTACTGGATGTTTGTCACTGGATAAAATCTCTAATGTTGAAGACTTATGTTTGTCTGTCTTCAATACTGGTATACACTTTGTACATGAGGAGAATACCATTCTAAGTATAGCCATATGAGAGTCTCCTATTTTCATTCTGTTGTGTGGGTAGAGAGTGGGGAGATGAGAGAGAGAGAGAGAGAGAGAGAGAGAGAGAGAGAGAGAGAGAGAGAGAGAGAGAAAGAGAGACAGAGAGAATCATGTAAATCTCTATTAGAATCTTTCCAGTATAGCCCTTGTCAGCTGTTACTCAAATGAAGACAACAGATGTGAAAACACCTTAAAAACTAAGTATACAAATTTAGATCATTTTTATTCATTATTTTAAAACTCGCCATTTATTAAAGAAAAGTATTCCAATTCTTTCTTATAATAGGATCTCACAAATACTAAAATGTGTCACTTTGAATGGAAAAAATAAATGGAAGTTTTAAGGCTTCTGGCTGCAGAGGGAGGTGACTAGCAAGTGGTGTGAAACTACAATTTATGAGGTCTTTTCTTTGGAAGATTTAGTTTTGGGGTTTAAGAAAGTTCAGAGGTGTTAGGAGGGAGATAGAAATCTGCAAAAATGCCTGAGGGAGATCACACTGTCTTTTATTTGGACACCACCTTCGCATTTAGAAAGTGCATTCATTCTGGAGTCTCACTTAATCCTCTGGGCAAGTCTAGGAGGAAGGAGAGCACGGAAAACCTTCATCTCCTGTTTGTTCAGTGTTGAGCAGCCAGAGGGGTATTAATTGATCCATGTTTTGGTCCTGGCAGGGAAACGGTACCCATTCCTTAGAACCTAGGTAGCTAGCATACCCACAGATTTGAATAAGGGGCTGGGAAAATTTTGGAAGAAAGCATTTCCTTCCATTGTCATGGGGAATAGAATATAAGAGAAATAGAAGTTTGTGATAAAATATAATATTTCAAACGTTAACTTTTCTCCTTGCGTTCCAAGGCAGTATTGAGAACAAGAGGATGGGGGAGGGAGAGGTTAAGATTAATTCTAAATACATATGACTTATTTTATATGTAAGACAATATATTACAGCCACATAAAAGTTTCCAAACGGAAATGCCATCCTTACCAAGAAGATAAATTAATGAATTTTGAACAATTCCATGCAATTTATCATTTTAGAAGCAAACACTGTTCTCAACATTAAGGACTTACTTGAGAGTAATCCTGCCCACCAAAGCCATTCCTTCAGGTAAGAATGTCCTCCTTGTCCTAGGAAAATAATAAACATGAAAATTAAGTTCTTAAGTGGAGGAAGAAGGTTTGGAGAACTGACTTCTAGAAAAGGTACTGAAATATGGTTGGAAAAGGCCAGACTTAAAGCCAAGTCAGTCTATGTAGTCCTTTAGCTTATTTACTTGGTCATTTCAAAGATCTTCTAAGCTTTCTATTACACAAACTTTACTTTCTATAGAAAGTAAGTTTTTTTAATCATCAGGTTTACTATGTTTATGCTATTCCGAGGTGTGGACATAGAGTGTTATACTTGGAAGTTCTAAATACTCTGTTTCAGCAACAGTTAAAATTAAAGATACAAAACCATAAATCATGAATTACATCAGTACCTAATGAGGACCTTAAAGAAAGACAATGGTCAACATGAGAGCTGTAAAGATTTTGGACAGCCAATCAGAGAATAATGAGCATTAGCCAGCTGGACTCTAGTCCCTACCCTGGCATCACAAAATTAAATTTGGGTCAAGTCTCCTGAAAAGGACAAAAAGCTTTCCTAAGGTATCCAAACAGTTCTCTTCCCACTCCTGTAATCTGTGACCTTAAGTCATTGTCATGTTTGCTGTAGAAAATGGAATTTTCTCACCAGTTTTAATACACTTATCCCTGTGAGTTTGACCTATCTGATTTTGTTATAGTTAAACTAGATAGGATATATTAGCTATGAAGATCATCTTGTAAGGTAGTTAACGATATTTACTTAGGATTTTCTTCTTACAAAATTTGTAAATGACTAAATTGGAATCATATTACAAAATGATTTCATAATCTGTCTTTAAAATTAAGTAAATATCACAAATACTTTCTCATTTCCTTAATGGGTGAATATTCCAAAATCTGGCATATCATTATTTACTTAGCCTGTAAGAGACCATATGTATATATAATGTTTCTAGTATTGTTCTCATTATATAAAGCCCTTAAATAAGTATCCTGGTATGTAAATCTAGGTGGCATCCTTGTGCACTTCTTAAGATAAATTCCCCAAAGTGGAATTACTAGGTTTTAAGACGTTAAGAGTTTTAAACTTTCCAAATTGCCCTCAGGAAACTTTGTACCAATTTAAACTGCCCCTAGCAATGTTTGGGAGGGATACTTATTTCCCAAAGTCCCTTTCTAACAGAGAGCATTATCTTTTAAAGAAAAACAAATACTTTGTTAAAATGGTAGGCAACAACATAGGAGCTCATTGTTATATAGTTTATATCTCTTTGGGTGAAATAACATTTACTTATGTATGCTTATTGGCCACTTGCATTTCTTACTTTGTGAGTTTCTTGTTTTTATGTGCTTGGCTTATTTTCTCTTAGGATACTAATCTTTTTCTTATTGACTGCAGTCACACTTTATATATTGTGGATCTTTACTACCCTTTGTCATATATTTTGAAAAATTTCCCCCATATGTCATTTCCTTTTCAGTTTTAGTTAAGGGTGTTTTCATATAGAATTTTTTTGTGTGTCAATCCGGATAATCTCTTCCTTTATATAGAACAGATTCTTCCTTTATCTTTATGCTTAGAAAGACTTTCTTTTAGTTTTAAGAAAAATGATTTCAAGTTTAAGGCTAAACTATGTAAAATTTATTTTGAAGACTGGTATAAAGTAGAACTTTTATATTTTTCTCTTCTAATATTTGCCAATTGTCTTAATACTTTTGATAGAATAATTCATCCTCTCTCCAGTAGATTGAAATGCCACTTTAAAAAATCATACGTTAGGGGCCGGCCTGGTGGCTCAGGTGGTTAGAGCTCCATGCTCCTAACTCCGAAGGCTACCAGTTCGATTCCCACATGGGCCAGTGGGCTCTCAACCACAAGGTTGCCAGTTCAATTCCTCAAGTCCCGCAAGGGATGGTGGGCAGCACCCCCTGCAACTAAGATTGAACATGGCACCTTAAGCTGAGCTGCCGCTGAGCTCCCGAATGGCTCAATTTGTTGGAGTGCGTCCTCTCAACCACAAGGTTGCCAGTTCGACTCCCGCAAGGGATGGTGGGCTGTGCCCCCTGCAACTAGCAACGGCAACTGGACCTGGAGCTGAGCTGCGCCCTCCACAACTAAGACTGAAAGGACAACAACTTGACTTGGAAAATAAAAGTCCTGGAAGTACACACTGTTCCCCAATAAAGTCCTGTTCCCCTTCCCCAATAAAATCTTTTTAATTTCTTATTATTTTGCGTTATCTTTTTTAATGCCAGTACCAAACTATTTTAATTAAGATAGCATTATAGCATGTTTTAGTTTCTGATAGTGTAAACATCCCCTCAATGTACTCTTTAATAAACTTGTTTGCACAATTTGTAGTCATTTATTTTTCCATCTGAACCTTAGAATAATATTGATCTCTTTTCTGATATTATTCTTGATGAGAATGAATAGGAAATTCATGGTTAATGAAGGATAGTCCAGCAGAGCTACTCAACTGTGAAATGTCACTATTAATAGCAACCTAATTCTATTGTTATCCATTTATTGATTTAACAGCTATTTACTAGGTGCCAAATACTATGCTAGGGAAAGTCCCCATTCTTGTCAATTACTATCAATAAACGAGTAAACCTATTGATAAGAAGTATATAAACAGTAAACATACAATGACAAATTATCCTAGGTATAATGAAGGAAACCATTAGTGTAAAGACAGAGAGGAACAGCGTGGTGGTGAGGGAAACCTGCCCTGAGAGGATGGCCAAGGAAGGCCTTTCTGGGTGATGATATTTAAGCTGAGAGCTCAAGGATGAGTCAGCCAAGTGAAGGGCAGGGAGAAGAGAGTTCCAGCCCAGGTGAAAAGGCCTTGAGGTCAGAAAGAACTTGGTGCATTCCAGGAACCAGAGAAAAAGTAGGTGACTGGGAACGTAGCAGAAGATGAAGCTGAGAGGTAGCAGGAGCCATTTCATGCAGGAGGTCGGAGTCTGTGGAACGATGTCTAGATTGTATTCTGAGTGCAAAGAAAAGCCACTGATGCGGTCTGACTTTGACTCCCAAAATTGTAGACAAAGCTATGAGAGAATCCATATACCACACTCTAAACCTCATGAAGCAAGAATTTTAGTCTCGCCTTAAAGGAGACATGGCTGGCTCCGTTCTGAGAACTGCTGAGAAGAGAATAGCTAAGAATGGAGATAGAGGCAAGATAGAGACTGTAAAATATTATTACTGTAGCATTATGATTTTACAGTAAGGTTATTTCTGCAGTTAGAAACTTGAATTTGTTAGTTGCATCCATTTCTTACCAGCTCTAGTAGAGCCCTTGTTGGCCAGTTGCAAGAGGCCCTTCTTTTTCAGGATGAAACTGGAGCCAATAAAAATACTGGAACTTACTGCCAGTACCAGGCCCACATAAAGACTGTATTTGTTTTCTACATTTGCAGAAATGCTCAGGTTCGTTAGGCTGGAATTCGGGTCCCTGTGGAGGACAGGAGAAGCCAGCACCTGTGACACATTTGTGATCTCACACCAAGCCTGGGAGGAGTTCGGACAGACCAGAGACAGCACGTAGCCTGGAAAAAAGGAAAGAAGGAAACGTCAACAAATGAAAGGGAGATGCATTCATGTTTACTCCCTTTCTGCAAGTAAAAGAACTTGAGTGAGTGGATGGTACTGAAACACTGGTTGTCACTGCATGAAGAGAAGTCCCCAGCAGGTGGTCCTGTGAACATGTTGAGTTTGGCTCACACATTCTTAAATTTTTTTTTTTTTAATTTGCTTAGTTGTCATCATTTAAATATGAGAGGTTTTTGCATGAAAGTCTGGATTCCTCATAAATTGCAAAATCTTGGCAATACTTGGTTCTTTGTTCCAGAAAAATAATATCCTGCTGGAGCAGCGAGTAGCTGTTTAGACCTGGCTTGTGTTCAGCAATTCATCACAGGCCCCCCACATCCACTTCACTCCTTCTTACCAGCCTGTCTCCTGGAAAACAGTGTCTGTGACACCTGAGTGTAGGAAAAGAGCACAGCAACCCCACTGGTCTCGAAATCACCATGTTATAGGAAATTTAACCCATTTGGTGGGGTAGGAATTGTATACTTCAGAAAATGTGTTTAAAAGGGGGTTTAGTGTTCTATACCACTTTCCTTGAAGAGAATGATTTTTCAGGTCTATAATCTACCTTCTCCTAAATAAAACCGAATCTAATAATCTAATAGAAAAATGAATTAACCATCAGTAGGCTGTTTTTTTGTGTTTTGTTTTCTTTTTTTTTTTTTTTTTAGAATGAGTAGGATACAAATAAGCATGTAAATTCACTGAACCAGAACCATTATAAGTACCTTGGAATTTTGAGGCCAAACACTACAACACAAAATGAAAACATTTTACTCTTTATAAAAAACTTTTTGTTATCTGTTCTCCACGTGAAAAGCGTTCAACAGGTGACATTGTGACTAGGTTTTCTGACTGTCTGCTCAACGTTTTTTTCATTTTAAAAGGCATAGCTTCCCATTATGAATTAACCTAAACAAAAAAGGGCAAAGAAAAATCAATCAGGTATAATGTTAGAATTCAATGAAAAAAATCAGTTTTACATCTCAAAAATCTTAAGAAGGCATAACAAACTAAAACAAAACAAAACAACAAAAGATGGTTTGACCAAAGATGTCTTTAGCAATAAAACTTTACTGATTGGACTTATGCATCCCTGGCAAAGCATTATGAAGTCATTTGCATTTTACCACATATAAAGTTTAGAAACAACCATAAAGTTCAGGTCCAGAAAAAGGTGAAATAATTGAATTTAAGCTTTTCATGATTATTATTTCATTTATCTCTATTACTTGAAAATGAACCAATTTTGATTCAGAGATACAGGATAAATTCTAAGAGAACTTCTAATATTCCAGGGAGAATTATATGATTTCAGGGATATTCTATAACATTGAGGAATTTTCAGTCAGGTTGTTTTAGTAAGAATTGCAATATATTTTCAAATAAGCTAGCCCTTAACAATCTTGTGCTGGGCACTATTCATCTCATCTAAACCCTAAGAATGGACCACAATTTTTATAGTAAGCATTTTGATTACATTGAGTCCTGAGAAAACATCTGACTAGGCTTTCCAGTGAATTCCATGGCTGTATGAGTGTCGCTTACTATGTAGTTAACATAACCATTCCAAAACTTCATCTTTGAAAACAGTGTGGGTGGATCTCATTCCAGTGAAACAATATTCTTTGTAAGCTGTTGACATAGCAGAAGGTTTCCGACATTTTAGGGGGTGAGGGGGCAGAGGATCAGGGAGAGCAAATAATCTTTGTTGCATTTTCTAAGTTCTCATTGTGAGCGGCGGACATTAATGACCGAAGTTTTATGGCAGGAAAAATAATAAAAACCTTGTTTAGTTACTGACCTTAGAACTTAAATTGTTTCATGTTTTGGGTGCATGCTAAGGAGAGAGCCTACAGCAGATATGATTGAAGGAGGGAGTGAGGGAGTGAATGGTGAGTTAGTGGGTGTGGAGTGAAAGACAGAAGGGGAGAGATGGGTGACGTAGGATGTGTGGGCAGGGGCTTCGTGGAGTGTTTCAGAGGAATCAGATCTCAAAATCAGTTGACTTTTTAAAATTGGAGTGAGCAATGTAATTATACCAGGAACTCAACCAAGACATCATTCAACATAGAAAATCTATTACATTCATTATTTTTCATTATACCAATTTATACTTCTGCCAGCAGGCAGCTACATTACTTCTTCGATGGTTGTTATTATTTATTTTTCTAAATATTGAATAATTAATATTTAGGAAATATGTGTCAGTTATAAAGACAAACAATTCAATACATCAATGAATCAACCACCCAATTTAAGAAATAAAACATTACCCCTCAGAGGTAACAACTATCCTGATCTTCTGCTTACCATTCCTTTACTTTAAAAAAAAAATTTCCCTATATGATTATATCTTCATGTAATAAATTATTTAGTTTTGTCTCGTGTTGCACATATGAAAATGTAATTATACAGTGTGTATTCTTTGGGACTTGCTTGTTTTTGAGATTTATCAATGTAGATGCATGTGGCTACAGGGTTTGTTTTTTTCCCCACTGTTCTGTATATTAATTTTCTATTTTATAGTTAGTGGACATTTGGGTATTTTACAGTGTTTTTGCTTTCACAAACAGTACTGCTAATGTTCTCAATTATGTTGAACCATAGGTAATATATATTTGACAATTTTAGACCCTACAAAAATAGCAGTTTCATATGGTTCACCTTAATACATATTTTCTATGTATAAGTGTGAATGTTTAATTGCATACATACAACTTAAAAATTTAAAAAACAATGTTATGTTTCCTATAGGACAACATGCTTTTCCCCTTAAGCCCTATTACTAACTATCCATTATCATGGGCAAGTCGAGTAATCACTCTTGGCTTCAGTTTCTTCACCTCAAAAACGAGGGAGTTTGACTTGATGGCTGTGAGATTCTGTCTATAATTTGGTGCTTTGATTCTAAGCCAGCTTTGTTCCCAGAGTAATTTCCTGACAATCTTGTTGGCTCATAAACGTTGCTGGTGGACCAGCTCTAAACTCATAGGCACTTGTAGTTGGAAGACATTTGAAAGAAACTGTTGCCAACATATTAAGTGACTTGCCAAAGCCATATAACTGCCAAAATCAGTGCCAAAAAAACCAATTCTCAGGCAAGTAGTCCTTCTATTTCAGAAAAGTAAAAACATAAAGTACAAACAAAGCCAGCCAAAAATTATCATTGATGTTTATACAAAGATGAAATGCTTTGAATAATTTTTTTCCAGTACAATTTAATTTTTATAGAGAATAATCATTTAAATTGTTCAGTTTATTCCATGGAGTAGGATATCTGGTTTCTAGGAAGTCAGTGATTGTATGAAATTCCATTTTTAATCACTGCAAGATATTATTAGTTTGCAAAAAACACTGTCTCGCTGTCTAGTCTGTGTGTTAGTTTGGCTTATTATTAAGCAAATATTAACTCCCTGACCCTCGCAATGTGGGCAGAGTATTCTTCCCCTGATGTTGGGATGGAAGTGAGTTGTAGCCAACGGGGCATTGGCCAAAGTGGTATGACGGAGGGTCCAAATGCACTCATGTGTTAGGTTTACTCTCTTGCACCTCTGTGCTTGTCAGGAATAGTGCTTCCCTGAAGAGCTGCTGCCCCATCAGCCTGGGCACCAGAATAGAAAACATGGAGCAGATCTGGCCTCATCCTACAAAAAGGAGCCAAACTGAGGTGGACATGTAGCCTGACACAGACACCAGGTGAATCCAGTCTAGATCATCAGTCAACCATCAGCTGAAGTACGGATACATAAGCAAGAAGATACAACTGTTGTTTGTAGCCACTGAGTGCCATGTAGCAATAGCTGACTGATACACCTGCTTATTCATATTAGCAAACGAAAGAATTTCTGTCCCTTACAATATCAACCAGGGTGAATCAGATCATGTCACTCCCCTGCTTAATCCCTCCCTCCCATGAATTTTTATTGCAATTATAACAAAATCTAAATTCCTAATCCTGGAGTTTTATTTAAAGCTTTACATGCTTTGAAGATTGTACACTTCTGACATTATATTACATTTCTCTCTCTCTCTTTCTCTCTCTTTCTCTGAAACAACACTAGTCTTTTCCTCATTGATTCAACAAATATTTATTGAGTATCTATTATATGTTAGATATTTTCTAAAAGCTGGGGATACAACAGTGAACAAAAGAAAATTCCTGCTTTCTCACATTCATTCTAATGAAGAGAAGTAACATAAACAAGTGAACTAATAACTACATAATATGCTGAGTGCCATGGACAGCAGTAAAAGCAGCATAAAGCAATACTTTTTAAAAAAACAACATAAAATGGAAAAAACTCTCAGCTACTTGTAAATACAAAAGTTCTGAGGCGGGAATTTGCTTGAGGGGTAGAAGGAACTGCAATCAGCCAAGCTGGCTGGGGTGAGACAAGAAAGCACAGGAGCAGATAAAACGAGCCCTTAGATAAGGAGGTCTAATCTTGTCATTTCTCCTTCCAAAATTCTACAATGACTTCCGTTCTTATTCAGAAAACATCTAAAATTCCCACCAAAGCTTAAAAGGGCCTACAGAATCCTGCTTCCAGCTATCTCTGTAACTTCATTTCCTACTACTGTTTTTTCTCTTTTGTAGACTAAGTTCTTGCCCTTACTTAGCCTGAGTAGTAGAGTGAATAGTGGCTGGCATAGCTAGTTCCTTCTCATCACTGAGCTCTCATTTAAAGCATTACCTCCTTGGAAAAGCCTTCTCTGCCTTTCCAGTCTAAAGGAAGTCTCAGTCATGTTCCATCATAGTGCCCTATTTAAAACTGCCAATCAAACAAACTTCCTGTTACAGTTTAATTATGGTTTTATGACAGCATTGTATATCGTATAGCTATTTCATTAATTCATTCAACAAAATAGTTGTTGCTCACCTACCATGCAAGGCACTATGTTAGGTATTCATTTATTCAACACGCAGCAAATTCCTACTGAGCACTTCCTAGGTGCCAGGCCTGTTCTCGGAGCTGGCCAGATAGTGATCAACAAGGCAGCTGAACAGGTCTCTGTTCTCACAAAGCTGATGATTTTAGTGAGAGAAGGGACAAATGAAGAGGAACAAGGGGAGCAGAGTAGGAATGCATAATACCTTAGAGCAAATTTGGAGCAGAATAAGAACGAGAAATAATTTTGAGCAAATTTGAAAATCAAATCGTAGTATATTTACATATCAACCCTGATAGGGCTGGGGAGGAAGCCCATTATTTCAATTAACCAAAATAAAATGGAAAATATATTTTTTTTAAAGTTAAAAATCTGTATCTCTAAACAAGATCTTCCTCCTATCAGTGTGTTTAGAAGCCAAGAACCTTAAGACTGTTAGCCATCAGATTTCCTATATAAACTGCTGTTTGCACACTTATGATCTGTGTGTTATGCAAGTTACTAAATTGTTAAGATAAAAATCCCCTTGAAGTTTAAAAAATGTTTAAAAAATGAAGATGCAGGAAAGAAACCTAAAGAATATCTCAATAAGCATGCATTTATATCAAGGTTTTTAAAAACAATCGTGTACAGTTCATATGAAATATTAACCTAAACGTTTAATAGCATATTGTTTTCTGAACAGCCTTTAGTGGAGATTTTTCACTACCTTTAAACACTTCTGAATTTCAGCACTTAGGAAATCTGTGGAAGGATGGAAAAAAAAACTTGTGCTTTTAAACTTCTAGTAAAAATCTGGAGGAAATCTTTTTTAGTACAGCAGCTATATTTTACACAAAAAATGCAGCTTGTCCTGATAATAAAAATTGTGTTTATTTTGTGGAATTTTGATAAATGTTTACGATATGGATGTCTCTTAAGAGTAAAATCTCAGAATCATTAAAATGTATACGTTGTATCCAAGATGCCAGAGATTGGGGATGGACAGCTACAGAAAAAACAAGGGCCCAAATAATTTTGTGACTGATTGGATCACATGAAACTTTATTCAATTCTCTGTGTCTTGGTTTCTATATCTGTAAAAAGGAAACAATGGCTACCTAATAAAACTCACAGAATTTAGTATGTGTGAGAGTAAACTGATACATTTTTATGTGAACCTGTTTTGAAAATTTAAGAATATTATATACCTGAATATGGGACGTGTCTTAATCAGTACAAGAGAGGTACAGCCAGTTCTCTAAATTAAGTTCCTTTTCTTCTTTCAAAACCATGAAGACAGGCTGAATCAGGTCTAAATACCACCTATGTCATTTTTCACTCTGCTAGCTGGCTGCACCCTGGGAAAGTGGCTCACTCAAAGAAAACTTTGAAAACCATCCCTTTCCACCTCCAAACTTACTCTCCCTCCTGCAAACCAGGTTAGAATTCTCCAGAAGATGTACTGGAATATACCTGTTTGTCCTCCTTACAGCCTAGTCTTTCTGTCCTTTGTGTCCCCTGGCACATAATCTTCCTGCAATTGGTGCTTCACAGGTGATGGGTATATTTCTTACACTGTATTTTCATGGAGCTATATTTTCATGTTAATAAAACTATTGGCTGTTGAGCTCAAATTAAGATCTGTAGAATAGGTGACATAATGTTTTAAAAACTAAATTAAAACACTTTTCATATATATTTAAAGTTATTTTTTGAGATAATTTTGGATGAGAAGGCCTTTTGAAGCATCTATGGTTTTAAAAATAAAAATCACAGTATGGGGTTAACTTTTTCTTCATGGAAGTCCAACTGCAATGCTCTGTGATCTCATGATGGACTCCTTGTCCGTTGGGTCTCAGCTTACATGTTACATTCTCTAAGGAGCCTTCCTGAGTGTGGAGTCTGAACATCACACCTCTCTCAATACATGACGCATGGCACTTAACCACTCTTTTCCTTTTTTATTCATTTGTTTCTTGCATATTATCTGTCATCTAGATAGTAAGCTGCATGGGAGCAGGAACGTGGTCTAGAGTTTAGGACCAGACTATCCTTGCAAATTCCTCCATACTAGTCCCTCAGCCAATGCCTGGCACATGGATCTCTTGCTATTCGAATGAATGGAAAATGAAAAATTGAGACTTTACTCCATATCAGGCTCTGAACTGTGTGCTTCGTATATAATCCCACCTGCATCTTTTCCTCACAACTGTAAACTATAGGAATTATTCTCAATTTATGGACAAAGAAAAACTCAAGGAAGCTAAATCACAGCTGAGACTAATGCCAAAGCCTAATCTCTTCCCACCACTACTGATAATGTGGATTATGAGTTCTCTCAAGTCTTTCCCATCAGTCTCCCACACAATTACCACAATCAATCACAGTTATTAAGCGTTGAGCTTGAATATTTCTTCTTGGGACTAAATGTATTACCAAAGCAGGAAAAACATTGGGAAGTTCAAACAAATTGGTGTAACTCACACACCCTCCTTACAGTTGGGTAAACAAGGGTTGATGGGTTAGTAACAGTCTGACTTACTGGTTTAGGAATTATTTAGACAAAGGTCACACAATCTCACTATCTAGGAAATCTAGATCCAGTTGCCTTAGTAACCACTTCCAAAATCTCAGCTATTGAAGAGTTTGTGAGTTGTTCAGGCATTTTCTCTTTCTTTGTGTCTCTTCTCTCTTCTCTCGCCATAGTTTTGATTCACCATAGTTTTGACTTTTGACTAGTTCACTGCTGTTCTTTTTTGTTTTGTTTTTTTCCTTTTTAACTTGCCGCATCAAGGAATAAACTGGAGGGGCCAAGACAGAAAACTGGGGAAGCTGCCAGCTACTTCGTAAAGGTATAGTTTTTGTCACGCCCCTCACTGTCCTATCCATCTTTACGTCATCAGGTAAATTAAAAATCAACTTTCCCTTTGACATTGTAAAAACCGTCATTTCGGTTGATACACACCCTTCTGTCGCATCCTTCTCCCCCATTTCGGTCCCCTGGTCTCTACTTTCATCGGGTCTCACGGGCGCCTACTGACTAGAAAGCCTGCCAGTGTTGTAGTAAATACCTGGACTAGGGTGGGGGCTGACACCCCAGCCCAGCAAGCAGTGAGAAATCCACAAATGACTGCACCCTGCTCCCGTTTCCTCTTCGGTCGGGCTCTTGCTTTAAGCAGCCAAGAAGTGACTGCACAACGAGTCAGACCGAGGTGAGTGGGCAGGGGACGTTTTCATCTTGAAGAGGAAAGATGTGGGCGGCCCAGGCAAGTCCAGTGCGCTCCCCCGCGGTCCAGGGCGCCTGACCTTCCACAGTGTCTGACCCTCACGGAGCCAGCGCAGGGCGCAACACGACAGTCTGGCCGGGTCCCCGGGCACGCCCTCTGCCCACTGGGTGACGTCGCCCGCGGACTCTGGAAGCGAGTCTGAGTCAGTGGGAGCGTCTATCTCAGACGCGACTTGGGAGTCTTCCCACAGCATCCCGAATATCCCGGTCACCAGACTCAGCACGCTGTAATTTACATGGATATGCCTTCCGGACCAGAATGAGAGCCACTTATGTCTTGTTCGACTGACTCACGCTTTCCCAGAGTCTGGCATATTGTAGGCACCAATAATAAATAGTTGTTGCCTGGATGGCTGACTGCTTGAATGAATGAATAAATGCGTTAAGAGTCGGTGTATCCCTTTCTCATCTCCACAAATACCCGGGATCCACCCGGTCTCTTCGCCACCCAGACGCCAGGTCCCCCGGCTCAGGGCAGAACTCACCTTCTCGGCAGGGCTCTCCGGGCGGCAGCCTCACCTCTCCCCCCATAGCCCCCAGACAGGGCTTTCGGAGCACAAGCGCTCGCTCCTCACCCACCCGGGCTTCTCCTCCACTCCATGGATCGGAGTTTCGGCTGGGCTACGCGGTCACCGATCCGGGGGCGCTGATCCCGCCCCGGGAGCGCTGACCCCGCCCCCTGGCAGCCTCAGCCAATGGGGATGGCTGTGTGGGGCCTCCGCGCGAGCCACGCCCACGAGCTCCAAGGTTGAATGCTAAATTGTTTGTGCCAACGCGGCGGCGGCAGCTAGTGGTGCGTTGTGTGACTGGCGGGATCTCTAACTGCCCCTCGAGACGGCTGCTGCAGCCGCTCAGTGAAGCACAGACACCCCGTCCCCTGCGCCCCCAGGGTAAAGGCGTCTCTCCGACTGTGGAGACCGTCGAGCCAACTCTCGGGGCATTTCGTGGAGTACAGCTGTGCTGAGTCTCCCTTCTGGCTCGCCTGAGTCGAAATGACTCCTGCCGCTGGATTCTGAGGGCTCGGCTTCGGATGTTTAGCGGCTTTGTATGGAAGTTGGTGGCCACTGGTATTCTGCTCTGATTACCATGCTAAAGTTTTTTCTGGTGGCTTTAGAATAGACTTTGCCCTTTTGCACTATTATCAGCTCCTCCCACGGTCGCTCAGCTTCAAAGTCACGCCCCCACCCCGCTTTTTCTTAGTCATGTAGTGATTTGCAATAAACCCTAGAGGAAAAGCTATGCTCAAACTGAAACGACTTATTCTTACAAAATACTAATAGCTCACATGTATGATATTCTTGCTTTACCATGCATATGTAGGCGCTTTATATGTATTAATTCATTATACCTCTCAACATAGTCTATTAACGTCTAGTTTACAGATGAGGGATCATTTGTAAACCAGGCAAAAAGTGAGGTTAAGTACCTTAACCAACTAGTTAATGGAAGGCTTGGTAGCAGTTCATTATGCAACACGAATGGGTACAATTTCTGCTAAAGCCCTTACCATTGGAATGAAGTGCCGTCTTCACCGAAGGACATACGGTCTTCTCACCTTGCCTTTGCTCTGGGTAGTCATGAACAGTGCGGTTAACTTTATTACCTAAGAGTTTCATAGCAGAGGCCTCAATCTTGCTTTTCTTGTTCTTCTGCCGATGAGAAAAGAGTTAAGAACGATCAGTCAACACAGTACAAGACATACACGTTCCCATGTAGATGGCTTGGTGAAGGAATAGCATGGGAGGGAAATAGGTGAAGGTTGGAAGGGAGGGAGATTTATGCCAAATTTGGATAACAAGCCTTAAAACTTAGATTTCTATTTCAGCATTTCGTTTGGACATGAGATTTGAAAATTTTGCCTTTATCAAAGATTGGTGATAATAGTAAACGTGATCTAAAGTGTTATTTATTACTTATTTATGTAACTGACACTTAAATAGTATTTATGTGGGCAAGCACTATTCAAAGCACTTTATAAATATTTGCTTTTTAAATCATCATACTAGGTACTATTATTAACCCCCGCTTTACAGATGAGGAAAGGGAGGCAGGCACATAGAGGGTAAGCAGCTTGCCTATGGACACACAGGTAGTAAGTGGTGGAGCTGGGATGCTAACTAAGGAACCCTGGCTTCAGAATCTGTGCCCTTAACCCATTTGCTAATTGGATATTTTAAAAAAACTTAATTGAATTTAAAAAAACACCAAAAACTAAAAATGTACCTTTGAGAGAATTTTTTAACAAAAATCAAATTTCAGTTTCTTATTCAATTCTATTTTAGGTAGGAGGCACTTTGTTGTAATTCTTGTTTTGAGTTCTGGAAATAAAACCACACAAAAATGTTTAAACTTATTTAAGAACATTGTTTTCCCAGTTTAAATGTTGCTTAGCGAACTTTATAATGTATTTTCCTTCACTGCCTGTTTCTAGATTACTTTGGATAGTGTACCATTATAGCACCATAGGCTGTCGTGAGTGACGTTAATTTTGGAGATTTTTATTCCCAACAAAAAGCATAGTGTTTATTTAACCAAAGAAGAGATTCAAAATCTTCCAACTAACCCACTCCACGACTCTGGGAAAATTACTTTTCTGACTCAAAACTTAAGATGTGACAATAAATGACATCCTCTAAAAATGTCAGCTTCTGTTTTATTGGTCTTTATGCCAGGTCACCTAGACCCAGTAGTGATGGACAAAATAATAAACAATCAATAGAGCCTCAAAGCCTCAAGGGACAAGGCCACAGGTTCTTTGAGCAGGGTAGGGGTCTGAGAGGGTCCCTATTGTGTGAGGCTTTAACCCTTCAGTTGCTAGATTGTAGAGAGGTCTGAGGCAGGGGATGAAATGACTAGGCACAAGCTGTGGTTCTTGGGAGGGAGCTCGAGACTATTTGCAGAAGTTACAGTCCTGCCTAGCATTGTGCCAAGTCTACTGTGGGAAATTTGTGATTCTTTATTTTTTTTCTTAATCAGTCTAGCTAGGAGGTTATAAGTTTTATTCATCTTTCTAAGAACCAACTCTTACCTTTATTGATTTTCTTTACTGATTTTAAAAATTTCATTGACTTCTGCTATTTTTATTATTTCCTTCCTTCTATAAGGTATGATCGCAAAATGTGTGAATGTTTAAATAAGAAAAAATTATCACAGTAAAAGACACATTGCCATTAATCCCCATCACTATATTCCCCCTTGTTTCAAACACAATTATCCCATTGTTCTTGCCACTTTCTGAAGCAGTTCTGGAAATCCTCTTTTGTGAGTGTCTTTAGTTGCGCTGTTGTGGCTGCCTCGATGTCCTGAACCGATTCAAAATGTTTTCCTTTCATGATAATTTTGACTTTGGAGAAGAACCAGAAGTCACATGGTGCCAGATCCAGTGAATAAGATGGATGAGGACACACTGTAATGTTTTTATTTGACAGAAATTGCCCTGTCAGAAGTGATGTGTGACATGGAGTGTTGTCATGATGGAGGATGAAATAAAGACACTTACGAAAGAAAACTTCCAGAACTGCTTCAGAAAGTGGCAAAGAATGATGGGATAAGTGTGTTCGAAGAGAGGGGGAGTATTTTGAGGGGTATTAATGGCAATGTGTCTTTTACTGTAGTAAATTTTTCTTTTTTTTTTTTTTTCAGTAACTTTTTCTTATTTAAACATTCACCATAATTTTTGAACACACCTCAACATTGAGTTTAATTTGCTTTTCTTCTCCTAGTTTCTAAGGTGGAAACATAGATAATTGATTTTAAACCTTTATTCCTTCTAATACAAGAATTTAAAGCTAACATTTGCCTTCAAATACTGCTCTAGAAGTATCCCACAAATTTTGATGTTTTATTTTTATTATTTAGTTCAAAATATTTTAAAATTTTCTTTGTGATTTTTTTTGGCTCATGGATTATTTAGGAATGTGTTACTTGATTTCCAAATATTTGGGGATTTTCCAGATATCCTTCTGTTATTGATTTCTAATTTAATTCTCCATTTACATTGAAAGTAATTGTTGATATAGTTTTTGCCATTTTATTATTCATATTTTTTATTTTTTATTTTTTTTCCATCTTAAAGAAGTCTTTCTAAGATTGCTTGTAATACTGGTTTGATGGTGATGAACTCCTTTAGCTTTTTCTTGTCTGGGAAGCTCTGTATATACCCTTCGATTCTAAATGATATAATAGCTTTGCTGGGTAGAGTAATCTTGGTTGTACATTCTTGCTTTTCATCACTTTGAATATTTCCTGCCAAGCCCTTCTGGCCTGCAAAGTTTCTGTTGAGAAATCAGCTGATAGTTTTATGGGAGCTCCCTTATAGGTAACTAACTGCTTTTCTCTTGTTGCTTTTAAGATTCTCTCTTTGTCTTTAACCTTTGGCATTTTAATTATGATGTGTCTTGGTGTAGGCCTTTAATTATAATGTGTCTTGGTGTGGGTTCATCTTCTTTGGGACTCTCTGCACTTTCTGGGCTTGCATGTCTATTTCCTTCACCAGGTAAGGGAAGTTTCTCATCATTATTTCTTCAAATAGGGTTTTTTTTTGTTTGTTTGTTTTTGTTTTTTTTTAAGATTTTATTGGGGAAGGGGAACAGGACTTTATTGGGGAACAGTGTGTACTTCCAGGCCTTTTTTCCAAGTCAAGTTGTCCTTTCAATCTTAGTTGTGGAGGGTGCTGTTCAGCTTCAAGTATTTGTCCTTTCAGTATTAGTTGTGGAGGGTGCAGCTCAGCTCCAGGTCCAGTTGCCATTACTAGTTGCAGGGGGCACAGACCATCATCCCTTGTGAGAGTCGAAACCGGCAACCTTGTGGTTGAGAGGACGCACTCCAACCAACTGAGCCATCCAGGAGCTCAGCAGCAGCTCAGCTCAAGGTGCCGTGTTCAATCTTACTTGCAGGGGGCGGAGCCCACCATCCCTTGCGGGACTCGAGGAATTGAACTGGCAACCTTGTGGTTGAGAGCCCACTGGCCCATGTGGGAATTGAACCGGCAGCCTTCGGAGTTAGGAGCACAGAGCTCTAACTGCCTGAGCCACTGTGCCGGCCCTCTTCAAATAGGTTTTTAATTTCTCACTCTCTCTCTTCTCCTTCTGGTACCCCTATAATGCAAATGTTGGTACACTTATTGTCCCAGAGGCCCCTTACACTCTCCTCATTATTTTTGGATTCTTTTTTCTTTTCGCTGTTTTAACTGGGTGTTTTCTGCTACCTTATCTTCTAAATCACTGATTGGATACTCTGCTTCATCTAATCTACTGTTGATTCCCTCTAATATAGTCTTCATTTCCATTATATTATTCTTTATTTCTGACTGGTTCTTTTTTATGTTTTCTATCTCCATTTTTATGTTTCCTATCTCTTTGTTAAAGTTCTCCCTGAGATCATTGAGTGTCCTTATAATCAGTGTTTGGAACTCTGCATCTGATAGGTTGCTTATTTCCGTTTCGCTTAGTTCTTTTTCTGGAGCGTTGTTCTGTTCTTTTATTTGGGACATGTTTCTTTGTCTCCCCATTTTGGCTGCCTCCCTGTGTTTGTGTCTATGTATTAGGTACATAGAATAATATAGTACAGTGGCCTTATGTAGTAGGTGTGCTGTCAGTCTTAGTGGTGCATCTCCCTGGTGACCAGTGCTGCGCACTATAAGTGTATCCCTTGTGTGTGCCCTCCTCTTGTGGTTGAGCCTTGGTTGGTATTTCCACATCAGTGGGAGGGCTTGACCCTAGGGCTCATTGGTTGTAAGTGCTGGCCATGACTACAGTGGAGAAGTTGTGGTATAGGGACTGACCCTACAGGAGCCAGAAAGCAATCTGCATACAGCTGCTGCTGATGTGGTGCTTAGAAGTGCCTCCAGAGGCCAAGCCATGAACCAAGGCTGACTGCCACTAGTGCCAGGCTTAGTGCTGCTCAGCCAGTGGTATGGGACACACTCAAGCCAGATGCTGCTTGTCTGAGTTCTGCAAACATTTGACAGACCCTAGGAAAGTCTGCAGCATGAGCCAAAGCCAGTGGTTTGTAGGAAAAAGACACTGGAAGTAGCTTGGGTGTGCCTGAAAGTTGGGTGGGGTATGGTCTCAGAATCATCTAGGTGTGGCAAATGATCAGCGTTAGCCAGCTTGGTGGAGACTCAGATATGATGGCTACCTGTGTCTGCACACCAGGAAGAGGGCAGGCTCAACAAAGAAACAATGGTCTCCACCAGCTCCGCCATCTAGGAGAAAGCTGCCCCTCCAGTCCTCATCCTGAAGCTAGAGAACGCAGGCCGCTCCCACCCTTTGTCTGTCCTGCTGCCTTTCCAGCTGCTGCCCCAGCCCTGGAGCTCTGAGCCAGTGATCCCATAGGTGAGTAAGTCCATGCATGGTCCCTTGACGAGGAGCACCTGGGACTCCAGCCCTCTGTCTCACTCAGCCACAATCTTCATTGGTTTTCATAACCAGAAATCATGGGGACTTCTCTCCTCAGCACCAGAACTCTGAGCTAGGGAAGGACTGGGACTCCTGGCTCCTGTTGTGGGGGGAAACCTCTGCAGCTGAGATATCCCTCTCAATTTTTAATGGTCACACGTGGGCGTGGGACCAACCCATTCCTCGTCTCTGCCCCTCTTACCAGTCTTGAGGTGGCTTCTTTTGTATGTCCTTGGTTGTAGGGCTTCAGTTCAGCAAGATTTCAGGTGATTCTCAATGATGGTTGTTTTGTAGTTTAGTTGTAATTTTGATGTAGTGAGAGGAGGAAAGCACAGCATTTACCTGCTCTACCATTTTGACTGGATCCCTCTCACGTTTTACTTTTTTAACCAAAGGGTCAATCTCTGCTATTAGTTAGCTCATTTAGTGTGATATTTGTTTTGTAATTATTGATGCGGTTAAATTAAATATTGAAGAAGTTTCTTTAACATTTCTCATAGTATGGATTTGCTGGCAATAGGTCCTCTCCATTTTGTTTGTCTGAAAAAAAAAAGTCTTTATTTTTGAAAGCTATGTTTCCTTGGTATACAAGTATAAATTGACAGTATTTCTTTATTTTTAGCACTTTAAGGATATTGTTCCATTGCCTTTTAGTTTACATTTTTCTATTAGAAGGCTATGACTATACATTTAGTTTTTCCCCATGATATGTAATGTTTCTATTTTCCGCCTCTGGCTATTTAATTTTTTTTTTTACCAGTTATTTTCAATAATTGGGCTTTTATTTGCCTTGGTGTGGTTTTCTTTATGTTTATTCTGTGTGGGTTCATTTGAGATTCTTGAGTATGTGGGTTAGTACTTTTCATTAATTTAGAACATTGTTGGCCATGATTTCTTCAAATATTTGTTTGTACCTCCTCCCTTCTAGGACACTGATTACATATGTGAGCTGTTTAATATAGTCTCATGAGTTACCGAGGCTCTGATGTTTTAACTCTTGCTTCAGTTTGGACAGCTTTGATTGCTATGTCTTCAAGTTTACTGATGTTATCTTCTGTATTATCTATTCCTCTGAATAGGTATGTGGTAAATTTGTCATTTCAGTTTCCTTTTAATTTCTAGAAGTTCCATTTGTTAGTTTTTCATGTCTTTCATATTTGTTTATTCATTATGTATTTTTTGAATTCTTGAGTATATTTATAATAAGGATTTTATTTACTGATTTTTATCCTGATTATAGATCACATTTTTCTGCTTCTTTGTCTGTCTAGTAATTTCTGACTGAGTGGCAGACATTATGCGGTTACATTGTGAAGGTTTTGGATTTTGTTGCCTCCCTAAAAGAGAGAAAGGGACGTAAGGTACTTGACAACCTTGTTTTAAGACTTATATGGTATATTGAAAATATTCTTTACCCTAGATATAGGGTAATATTCTTTACCCTAGATATAGCCTAAAAATGTGGCTTTTCTGTGTGCTCTGCTAGTGCCTGTGTCTTCAATGCGATCACTCTACTCTGACAGTTTGGAACTTGACTCTCCAAGCTCTGTGTGAACTCTGGTAATTATTTAACATTTAGTTCCCTGGCAGTGATATGCTATATGTTTATCTAAAAGACTTAAAATTATCAGCTACAACTATGTACTGCTTCATGATAGATTCCTTCCCCCCTCTGAATCCTTCTGAGCCCTTCTGTATTTAATTATGTTGTTTAACTAGAAATTTGATAATCTAACAGTGAATTATTAATTAGTTAATAGTAAGCTCCAGGAACTGTCTCTCAGTAAAATAATGATAATCTTAATAGTTACCATAAATGAGGACCTGATTTGTTCCAGACACTGTGGGAAGTTTTATGTAGATTACCTCTCATTACCATAACCTGATAAAAAGAACCCCCCCATTACACTGATGAGAAAAACAGAGGCTTAGGAAAGTTAAATTATTTGTCCAAGACCACAATGCTGTTTGTAATTGGCAAAGCTAGGATGCAAGTCTACCTTAGTCTAACTCTAAAGTCTATTAAATTTCCAGTATTCCAAGCAGCTATTAACGTTAAGTGGTAATACTATTACTCAGCTTCTCCTAGATGTGTAAAAGGATTAATCAAAATTCTATCAGTTTTCAAGGTCAGTTAAATTAAGACATAATAATAAATATTTTATTTATTTTAAATTGCATAATAATTTCAGTTATCATAGAATGATGGTAACTTGGCAGGTACACAACTCCTAGTGGTAGCATTGTTACTGTATAGGCTCTAAAATTCTATTTCATTTATTCATTCAGTGGATCTGGTTTCATAGATTGGATGCTTATGTTCCGTAATTAGTGAGTTTCCTCTCTGTGAACAAATTTACCTGAGAAGCTAAATTATAGTCAAAGGTGGTTTGCTTGTTAGCAGAAATCTATCCATATATTGAACATCTCATTTGTGGAAGACAGTTTATCACATTAAATATATCATTTACTGAAAAATAGAGAACTTACATAACCTGCCCTAGGTAATACAGCTAGCAAGTGGAAGGACTGGGATTTGAACCAAAGTGTAGATAATGTCCAAAGCTGAGATTCCTGACTATTGAGGTAAACTGCCTCTTTTAATGGGTAATCTTATATATGCTCCCTAGCCCATTGACTAGCATGTAACAATATCCACGTTTTTTAACTGAATAAGAACAATAGCATTTTATCAATCTTGCACATTTTATGTATTTTGGACTCTAATTGAGTTCACAAAACAACAAAGAGTTAACAAGTACTTAATAAATGTATATTAAATGAATATATTGACACATATTAACTATTTGGGGGAGGCAAATTGATGGAAATCATGGGTTATCTCAGAAAACACATTTTCATGTAGGTACCAAATATCATGGGATCATGGATACCTAAACTCTGCCGGTGGAATTTATATGAGAACCTTTGACCTCAAAGGGCGGTGGAAGGCAGTTAAACTGTTTATCTCTTTATGAATATTGCTACTCTCTGAACTATACAGCCTTCGTTTCCTCTGATTGAATCCTGATCAATAAAGCACAAGAAAATATGTGAATTTTTCATCTATTTATTTCCATGAATATTACTGAGGCACTGACATGCAAATCTGTATTTTCTAAATAGAACTCCTAATGTCCCTCTACTCCCAGCCTGTTCTTCTTATCTCAGGAAGGCACAACTGCTTCTTTCATTGCTTAGGTCAAAATATCTAAAGTCATCTTTGACCCCACTCTTTCACTTGCATCCTACATCTGATCAATTGGCAAATCTTACTGCCTCTATCTTAAAAATATATTCTCTTCTCACCAGCTCCATTTTTGTCATCCTGGTCTGAACCAGTGTCATCTCCCACTGAATTACTATAATAGCCTTCTAACTATTCTCTACATGACCTTTCTCCCACCCCGCCACCCCTTGCTTCTTCTAACTTACCTTCTTGGCCTCCTTGCTGTTCTTTAACTGCTCCAAGCACAGTCCTACCTTAGGCTTTGCACATGCTTTTTTGCCAGACAGAATCTTCCTCCAAAGTGGGCATGGCTAGCTTTGTCTCTGCTAGAAAAGGCCTTCCCTAAATACCTCACCTAAAACAGTCCTGCCCCATCCTCACTCCATTTTCTGTTCCTCTGCTTGCTTTCTTTATCATGTTACTAATCCCCACCTGACTTCTTCTGTTTACTGAGTTGTTTGTCTTTCCTACCCCATTAGAACTAGAACGTATAGTTCAGGGCAGGATCTTAGTTTTGTTTACTATTGATTTCCCAGTGCTTAGAAGAGAGCCTGGCACTTAATAAATATTTGTTGAATAAATGACTGTGCATGGAATTGAACTATACATTAGAGATACAGTAATGAACAACACACAGTCTCTGCCCTGATGGAGTTTACAGTTCTTACATGGGGAGATATTAAACAATTAAATAATTAACTATGTGGCATTTAATTATTATGGTTATAAATCCTGTGGAGACATCATCATGCTGGCTGAAGGTGTTGGTGTGTTGGAAGACAGATGATCAAATATTTAATAATTTAGGGCCAAGAGCCAAAATATCTCAAATCACATAATTTTTGAAATGAAAATACGAAAGAGTCAATGTCATGCAAATGAGCATCTATACTATACTATAGTTAGAGGCAGTTTAAACAGGATTATAAAGATTTAGAGGGAGCTGACAAAGCAAGACTGGGAGCCAGACTAAAAGTAGCCTACTAAATAGATAATCCAGTGTGGCTATGTTCTTTCCATTAGTCAAGGTTACTGCAGGTCCCTGGAAAAGAAATCCATTCAGATAGACGGGATTAAGCTCTTCACTGTTAGGAGGGGAGAACAAACAAAACCAAAACAAAACACACTTTTACTCTTTTAAACTTGGATAAATCATAAAATATCCTAGTATGTATATTTTACATATGAAAACAACATTCCTACTTACCTTTAATTTTAGCAAAGAGCTAATTTTCCCCCAGGAGTCTTCTAGTTGAGTTTCTTTCCTCCCCAAATCTTAGAGCTCCTGTATGTGCTTCCTCAGCTCTTGAGTACACTGTACTGAAAGCATCTCTTCTCTAACCTGTTTCCTCCTCTGTACAATCTGTAGGGAAAGAGCTAAGCCTGTGATCCCCACCTGAGAACAGTGCGCAGCATAGTGTGGTGCTCAGAAATGATATGTTGAATGGACGAACAAACACTTGAAGAAATTCCATGTCCTTACGATGAAGGATTATTACTTCACATTATTACACATGCTGCACACATAAAACACAGATTTTCATTTAAAAAATGGAAATGACTTACCAGTTATGTCATTTGGTCATACTTTACTAGAATTATATAATAAATTATTTAGAAACAGGTATGTGTAAATATGGTTCTGTAACTTGACCTAAGGTAGTTATTTAATAGCCACCTGTACCTGGTTATCAAAAGTCTCATTGCAACATACTGAGTACAGGGCAGCCTAAGCAATATTCTGCAAAGCTCTGACTTAGGTACTGTCCAGAGCTTAGACAAAAGGAAAATAAAAAGAGAGTACATTTATTAAGTGTCCTCTCATATACCGACAGTGTGTGATATGCTATAATCTTGCTCCATTTATCCTCAAAAAAATAACGAGGTAGGTATTCTATTTCCATTTTACTGGTAAGGAAATTGAAGCTCAGAAAGGTTAAGTCTTTTTCTCAAGACTACACAACTACATCTCAAGAATCAAGAATACTTAGTTCACCATTAATTATAATTTTGGCATGGGAAAGGTACATGGAGAAATTGTGAGAGCTTGTAAAGGAAAGTGCATTTGAAACAAAACAAATGAGTCATTCCAAAGAGGAAAAGAATTGTGTGTGTGTGTGTGTGTGTGTGTGTGTGTGTGTGTGTGTGTGAGAGAGAGAGAGAGAGAGAGAGAGAGAGAGAGAGAGAGAGAGAAGAGGAAGAGCTGTTTTATAATGACAAATTCTGTGAAGTTTCATGATGTCTACTAGGAGTTAAATGGCAAGCAGAAGAAAGGTTTATTAGAATCATTGCTCTGATGATTTTATTTAATTCATTAGATCACATAAGAAAGTTTCAGATAACAAGTAAACCATGAGAAAATGTACATTTCATTTCATTAAGAGTGAGAACATTCATTTTGAAATATTACAGGCCAGAGGAAAAATGTTCAATGATAGGGAAAGCAGTAAATAACTTATGGAATAATGGAATACGATAGAATGTTATGCATTCTTAAAAAGGATGCTTCAGATAGATATTTAGTAATATAAAAATGCTAATAATATATATTAAATAAAATAAAAATAATTTTATTAAAATATCTATATGAGTGTAAACCAAAATGTTAATATCAACTATCCCAGAATTTTAAGAATGTTTGTGGTATTTTCTTCCTTTCTGTATTATCCAAATTTTATGAAGCACATTTTATATTAGAAATATATTAGTATTTTTAAAATTCTATAACTCAAAAGTCATTTTCCCCAAAGTACTCAGTACTCTGCTAATTCTCTTTGCTAGGCTTCCTGGGGTAGCTCCTCTTCTGATTGCCTTTTAGCCCCACTGGGAGCTAAAGCTATTTAACTGAGGCAATAAATGTGACTGCGTTGTTCAATGGCTAATTATTCAACAGGACAAATACTGCAAGTACTGGAGAAAGAATGATATAGTTTTGGAGCTGATAGATTGAAATGAAGGCAGTTTTGCTAAATGGAGATAGTATTATTTCATGACATCTGATTTTCAGTCATGAGCAAGTTTTGTGGATATGTAAACTGTCAAATGTTGCATTAAAAATTCTTGGGAAATTTACTTGTACGTCATTAGAATAACATTTAGAAACTAACTGGCCCATCAGTGTTTTTTGCATATCAATAGTCTGAATTATTCTTTTAGGCAAGCTCAGACTCATCCTTTGTATTTCTTGACCAGATGTGTTTCAAACATGCAATTCTTCCACAAAGTACACAATAATCAGATCAATGAATACAAAAGTGCACCCTACTTATATTTTAATAGTTTTTAGTGTGGTGACACTGTATTTAAAAAATTTAATTACACTTTGTAAAAACCTAGAAAATTCTTTCAAGATTGTAACCATGGATGAATTGATAGTATAACTTTAATAAAACTCATCAGGCAATATTACCTTTGGTTAGTTTTACTTTCAAATTTGTTAAGAGGTGTTGTTCTGTGCAACCACCTATTATCTCTAACCTCACACATATTAATAAGCTTGGGGTCTAACAAAGGATAATGGTGATTTGGTTGCTGTTATTTTCATCCGTACATAAATCCGCAAATCTAATACTGACTCGTGAAAATCCTCCCTTGTCTATACCACAGAACTGTGTTTTTCCCTGGGAATAATTAAGAAAACCAACCATTTGCGCATATTTAAAGAAAGGAAAAGATCAATATATATATATTTTTTTTTAATTAGGACCTGGATTTTGACAATGTCAAGATTTACACTATATCCCTGTTTGTTTTGGATACACCACTGACTTCCACTTCCAGAAGACACAGACATATTGCTTAAGCAACCGAAGGTAAGAACCCTGTGGTAATTACAGTTGTATTTTTACATATGCTTACACCTCTGTTTTGATTTATTAAAACATAAACCTTTGTTTTGTTTTCCATGTTATATGCTTTCTAGTTACAGCTGATGTTTGTTTGTATTTTTATGAACTTCTTTGTATTTTGACAGATAAGTGAATATTCTGCTAAAATACAATTTTAGTTAAAAATCACAATAAATAAAGGCCTGGCAATATGATTCTGCTAATCTGAATGTAGCAACATAGTAAATATTACCTGCTTTTTGCAAATTTCAAATGCATTTTTATAAGTCAAAGACAATAACTTTGACAGATGTATCCTAAAGGAAGTATCAGATACTAGGTTTTCTTCCTCTTTAAAATATTTGAAGATAGAAGACCATCTAAACCATATAAATCTTAATAAAAAATCAACTCCTGAAAATATAAGCTCGAACTCATTGAGAACTTCTTAATAATGCTTTATAAGCATTATTATAACCTGACACCCCCTTTTAGAAATGAATTAAGTGGTCCAAAGAGGTTAAGTGGTTCCCTCATGACAACATATTACCATTATATGACAGTCAGAATTTAAATCACCTTTCCTTCTTTTAATTCTCCATGATAGACATGCATGTATTTTAATTAGATTTTGAAAAACTGTTATAATTACTGGCATGTTTTGTTTTTATAAATTTAAAAACTACTCTATCATTTTTGTTGTGCTAAGATTAAAGGATTTTCAGTATCTGTGATTTCATTCTACATGAGAAAGTTGGACATCATTAAACCAAGGTTTTAAAATGTTCCTCTCAATAAAGATGTCTTAAATTGACTTTTTACATTTTGACCTTTTTTGTTTACATACCTCTTAATCAATTTGTTCTACTGTATTTATTCTTTCCCCTAGCATTCTTTCCACAAGTATCACTCAATCATGTCATTGTTAGATCAGGCAGACAGACAAAAGATGATGCGGGTGGTGAAGCTTCAGGGTGTAAATAAAAATCCTAACAGTTATTGATTGCACTTTATATCCCATAGAGAATACACCATCTTTCCTCTACTCTTGGAATATTTATAATGTTTATTATAAAAATAATCTCAATAAGGCAAAAAAGTATACAGGCTGCATTCTCTGCCACAATCAAATAAAGTTAGAAATTAATAAGTAAAGTTTAAATTAAAGAACTTACCCCTTAGAAATATATATATATATATATATATATATATATATATATACACATATATATATGTATGTATGTATATATATGTATATATGTATATATGTATACACACATATATATACATATATATGTATATATATATATATACACACACACACATGAAGGGAGAGAAAAACAACGTCAAATAACTCTTTAATTGAAGATAACAGCAAAACAGCTATTGCGAATCTTTCTATTTTTCATGGAGGTAAGTTTTTAATCTGTGAAGTTAATATGTAGTAAAAACCAAAAAGTCTGGATAAAATAGATAATTTTCTACAGACAAAATGTCTAAATTTAAATTAAGAAATAAAAATTAAATTGATTAAAAAAGAATGAAATCACAGATATTGAAAATGGTCCAAGAACTACCTCCAGAAAAAGCCATGTACCTTAAATATATACTTATTAATTTATTCAACACATACATATTTAGTACCTACTAGAGGCATTGTCTTAGGCAAAAACTTTGCTTTGTTTCTACTGTGTCTCATGAATAGATCAAAGGAAGAAATCCACACAAAGCCAGAGCCTTTCACCTCTGATAAGAGTATGTGGGAATTGGCCTGCCATAGTGTAAGTTTTGGCTATGGCACTAACCAAACTTTCCACAGCTGGTACTTTCCTACGTCTCCTTAATGGAGAAATATATTGCAGTTTCCCATCAGCAGATAACCACTGTGCCAATATTTTTCTAATATAGGTACTCTCTAGTATGGGAAAAGTGTTTATAATTATACTTAATTGTTCTCAAATGTACAAATCTTCCTAAGTATAAATCAACTTAGCTTTAACGATTCATATAGTTTTAATTGATGAAAAAGTAACAGATAAAATTCAACATATATTTTTGATGAAATAAGACGTTAGTAATAAAACTTCCTTAATACAATAAAGAAAATTTATCTGAAATCAATGGACAAAAATAGGAGAAATTCTAGCAACTGAAAGATGACAAGGAGTGCTGATAGAATATCTATTAAACATTGATCTATAACAACTATCAATACAATAAGACAAAAAAAGAAATAAGATATATGTTTTGAAGAAATAAAATTATTATTACCTATGGATAATACAATTGTCTACCCAGAAAACCCAAATAGATTGATTTAAAACTATTAAAACTAGTAAGTTCAATAAGATGATAGGCTACAAAATAAATACATAAATTAATAGCTCTCCCGTAAACCAATGATAACTAATTAAGCAATATAATAAAAACAGATCTTATTTATAAATAAAAAACTTAAATACATAGAATACATTTAATAAGAAATATGTATAGCTTATTTAAAGAAAATTATTAGACTTACAAAGTAGATTTTTAAAAGCCGTCAATAAATTAGGATACATTCCTTGTTATGTGATTAAAATTTTTTTAATATTTTAAGCATATGTGATAACCTTAGTAAAAATCTCTTTCAAAACACATTGTTTTGGGGGCGACCGGTTAGCTCAGTTGGTTAGCGCGCAATGCTCTTAACAACAGGTTGTCGATTTGATCCCCACATGGGCCACTGTGAGCTGCGCCCTCCACAACTAGCTTGAAAACAACTACCATATGTGACTTGAAGCTGATGGGTCCTGGAAAAACACACTTAAATAAATAGTAGTTTAAAAAAACAAAAACAAAACACATTGTTTTCTTGGGAACTTGATAAATTGCTCTAACAGCAACTGGGAATAATAAATGTCCACATTTTACTGTGATAGGAATAGTTATTTAAATGCAGTCATTAAAATGATGGCATGTAGGACACTTATTTTTTGACAGTAGTGTTTGTGGAGTAAAATAAATAACAAAAGTAAAACAAAAAAAATTTTTTTTGGTTGTTTATTGTGAGCCAGAGACTATGTAAGTTGCCAGAGACATAAAAATCAGAGCCTATTGGTACCTGCTCTCAAGTCTGGTGGGAAAGACACTGATATAAATGGATCGTAATATTTTGATTAGATTATTTATTAATATAATAAATAAAATTATGGGTCAGTGTGCTTCATACTGTGTGACTGCTGAGGGGGAACCACAAATACCCAGGCATCCCAATTTCAGACATCAGAAATATTTTCTCTTTTCTTCATTCTTTACCTTTTTCACATGCTGTTTCCTCTGCTGAAAATACTCATTTCCTCTATTGCCTGGAAAACTCCTACTCATCCTTCAAAATCCAGTTACATATTCCCTGTTTTGGAAAGCTTTATGTGAGTCTCCCACCTCTACAGAGTGGAAAAAAATTGTCACACGAAGTTGTTATGTTGGATTTTTATTGCCTACAGGGTCCTCTTCTTAACTTCTGTAGGCCTCAAAGCCTGTCTTAATCAGCATTTCTTCTTTCTTTCCTTCATGAGCAAGCAAATGGTGCTTTTATTTACATAGCACTTGCTCAACAAATGTTGAGAAGCAAAAACATTAATTAAAAACAGATTAGATTATGTTATCTGCACATTGTTTGCAAGTAAAAATATCATCACTTTAATGTGTTCCTTTTGGAATAAGGTATAGATTTGTAAGAAAAGCAGGAAAAAAATTATCCTAAATCTCAAATGCTCATTGTGACTGTAAATCTGCGTAATTAGAATCTAAGGCACCTCAAGTGCTGGGTTCTAAATATTTATTTGCCTCTCTATGTGTTTACTCACCTTTATTATTCCCATCAAAAGTTTGTATTTGCTTTGTCCCAGGGGATATAAAGAGAAAAAGAAAGTTCTCTGCCCTTTTGAAGCTTAGAGAACACTGGGAAAGTGGTACATTCTCATGCAAACATAGACATATGTACAAGGAAGTAAATGCTTATTGCCAAAGAAATGATTTAAAAATATAGTCAATACGTATAATGGATGGTGAAATCGCAATAGATTTATGGAAGATGGACTCCTAGTTAGACTTTCTAGAAACACCTCTCATCAATAGGTATTTCCTGAGAAATTCCATTGTGAAACAGACAGGATGAGGTTCTCTAACATAAAAGACAAGGAAACTTTCAGTTAATTAGAATTTAATAAATTTTATGGTCAATTATTAGAATTCTGAATACTATCTGAATCAATGGAGAAAGTGGGAAGGATAACAACACATTAAGGCCTCCAGCCATCATGGAAAGTCTGTTCTTATCCTTGATTAGTGTAACATCTTGATTTTAAAGAAAACTTTCTTTCATGATGTAGGGTCTTGCAAGGCTCCAGGGTAATAATATATACGACTTTATAGCTATAATTAATTCTTTACATTTTGTTTGGAAAATATTCCTAGTTCTGGTCACTGGAAAAGTAGTAGTGAATAAAAGAAGTATTTTGTTCTCATGACGCTTACATTTTCTGGCATTTAAACCACTCTGTTATTTCACCATGTTTTCTTGTAAAATGTTTTGGGTTAAAAAAAAGAGTATTGGATTTTGTTAATTGGCTATTGAGTAATTGAGATTTCATTTTATGATGGCTGCTTTGTAAATTTTCCGTGGATTGTGAAGGTAACGATAATGATTATGATAATGACCTCCTTGGTGAAATTGGTTCTGCCTGAGAAAGTATTGTGTTTTCTTCATAAGTTGATAATAATTGACTTAACCAGCCAGACAGGTCCTTGTGTTTGCTGCGGGCATACATAGCAACAGTGTTGTGTCAGCTCTGTTTTCGTTTTCACGGGAATTACAGCTTGCTTATGATTCTATAAAGATAGTTATTAAATAGTTGCCTTGACAAATTTGACTCCTCAAAGTTATAGTTCAAGGGGGGAGGGATTAAAAGAAGATTATTTTCATCATTTTAGCCCTCTTTGTCTCCATAAGAAAGTTGATGGTTCTCTCTCTCTCTCTCTCTCTCTCTCTCTCTCTCTCTTTCTCTCTCTGAGCTTGGGGATTATATAATAATATCAACATCTTGCATTTATGTAACTCTTCCCAGCCTTTAGTAGTTCTTTATATTTTTCATTCGGTTCCCATAGAGAGTCATTAAAATAGGCAGGGCAGGTATTATCATCTCCGCTTTACAGAGGAAATTGAAGCTCAGAAAGATCTCTGCCAAGGTCTCACTGGCAATTTGTGAAGCGCTGGGATGGAACCCAAGTTTTTGCCAAGTCGAAAATGGCTGTTGTCAGGCACTGGCTGCTTCTGTGTTGCAGAGCTGGCAAAGCCTGTTCTAGGTGGTTACAAACTCCGGGAGCATGATGCTTTAAAGATGATGCTTAAAATTCAGAAACAATCTAAGTTCTGCAACTGACTACTGAGATTGGGCAAGGATTGGAAACATTATTTTAAAGCAAAAGTTCTGACACAAATTATTTTTGCTACTCAACAAAATCCCTTTTTTTTCTCATTAAAAAATAAATCAGGAGAAAATACAGAACACAAAGAAGAAAGCCAAAATACTTATGCCACCATTGAAAACTTAGCATATTAACATTAAAGTGCTTATCTTTTCTATGCACATATATATATACTTTTACAGAAAATGAGATAATATAAAAATATTGCTTAACAATCTGCTTTTCCTGCTTAATACCATATTGTGAACATTTCTATAAGTCGTTATTAATGTTCTTTTAAGAAAAATATCAAAATTTACTCTTTTATGATAAACTTAATATGTGCTTATTGTATAAAATCCAAAAAATAAAAAAATAAAAGTACAGGAATCTACTCTCCAGAGGTAACTATTGATTACAGTTTAGTGTATATTGTTCTGTACTTTTTAATGAGGTGATTGCATCAGCAGATTAGAATACCTTCTTTATCAAAGCTTTGTACTAGAGCATTACATATTTTAAAAAGGTACACATTTTGCTTATTAGTGTCAAGATAACAAATAATGTACAAATAACAAATACATCATTTATAACAATCTTTTGGGACATTCACACAGAAGTTCACTCCAGAAAGTACCAACATACAGAAATTCTTATACATGTTGAATCACTTTTGACCATTTCAAATAATTAAATAGTGTGGGTAGTCTGAGCTGCGTAATATGTGTTAGCCTTGTTTAAAGATGATGCTTTAAAGTCCGAGTACTCTGCCAGCCTTACAAACTGAATCCCTCCATCCAGTCTTCAGTTTTATCCAGAAGTTCACTGGGGATGAATAAACCAGCTAAAAGAATTAGTCAAAGACAAGAGGTAAAAGGCATCTGACAAATCCTAGTGACAATTAGAATGAAAATGAGGGAATACAAGCAAGAGCAATTGCAAAATAGCATATGTAAGACTTGACAGAATGACAGGGTGGGAAGGAAAGAGTCAAAGATAACTAACTCCATGTTCTAAGCGAATTTAAGTAAATGAAAGTACAGTGATTCTGCAAACAGATTGTTAAATGAGGAAGAAGAGTTGGTTTGATAGGGAAGGAAGCGGAAGTCCATTTCCAGACACACTGGACACAGGGCTCTGAAGTAGATGCTAGGGAAATTAAATGAAAGGAGCTTGGTCAATAGGAGGTATGCAAAATGTATGGAATGAATTGATGGATGAAATGTAGTCTAGGAGTTAAGGATGATGGCCATGGCTGTATATGTGGAATTGGGAGATATCTGCATAGAAGTGAAGATTGAATTTCATGGAAGAAAATGGGTGAAAGTGGGAGCCCCACTGTTCCTCAGCAGTGCAGGATGCTGAATGTGGGACTGTACATATTACTAATTTCTGTATCATAGGTGGTACTACTACTACTACAGATGGAAGGACGCAGCAGAAGGACAATTGCTGGAGCTGACAGAGCTCTGGTTCCCAGGAGCTTTGATGGTTCAGAACATAGTATTGATTGATGAAAAAGTGAAATTCTCATCCATACCACCTTTCTAGAGGCCACAGGATCTTCAGATTCCAGTATCCTTACAATCCTGACTCACTGCACCAGGATCTTATGGGTTGGGAGAATGTGATAAACAGAGGAGATGGGGAAGGAGACTTTAATAGAGAGTTTGGAGTATTAGCAAAGCAAAGATGAGTGGGTTCCCTTCATCACTTTCACTCCTGCTCCCTCTGGCCTTCATTTATTCATTTACTCATTCATGCTTTCCACAAGCATCACTGGGTATTTGCTAGGTTCTCAGCACAGTTCTAAATACTAAGGATATATGTATGAAACACAAAACTGTTCTTTCCTTAAAGGAGCACAGTCTACTTAAATTATAGAAAATTTTTTTCTGCTATTTTTCCTAAGGACAGTAGTGGATTTAGAATTTCTACTTAGTAGGGGCTTAGGAGCAGCCAACTGGTGAGAAGTGGGGGCTAGGAATTTATTTTAAAGCTACATTTATTTACCACATCTACTGTTTTCTAAAAAGTGTATTATTTGGGGGTGGCTTAGGAGCCTAAAGGATATTATTAGAAGTTAAAACTCCCAAGGCATCCTCTTTGCTTAATCAATGTTTTAAGATGTGCTTTCTGAATTTCTGTTACCGCCTTATAAATAAGTAAGTGGCTGAATCCAAAAGACACACTTTCATGGAAAAGCCCACACTGATAGGAATGAAGCAGGGCCAAACAAGTATCGCTTGGGGCAGTTGGTGACTGAGTTCCTGTATCATGTCTTTTCTGAGCTGCACAGAAAGCCTTGGGTTTTGCAGCCTGTTTTTGCATACCAGCTCTACAGTAAAAGTCATAAGACCTTGAGCAAAACATTTAACCTCGCTGACCTTCATATCCTCCCATGTAAGATGGAGGCCACAAAGCCATGCCTCAGATTCTTAGGTAGATGAAATGGGCTAACGTAATGTAACGCCTGAGCTGTAGCAGGCATTCCATAACACTTCTTTCCTTTCTCTCTTTGTTCCTACTATGATCTGAAAACATAGAGACTGCAGGAGGCTGACAGATGCAGAGCATGGCCCACCCATATCCATGCTTTCTCAATTGCCCAGGTGTGTGAAGGAGTCATTAAAACTTCCCAGAGGCATTCGCACCAAAACAATCAGAAATGTCTCACTTAAAGTCTGAAGAACTGTTTAGACTTTGGACAGATTCGGCTGATGCACAGCCTGGAAGCACCCGATCCACTTAGAAAGAGGCTGACATTTTCCTACCTCCCAACGGCCACTTCTAAATCCTTTACGACACAGCCTTTTTCCACTGAAGCTCATCTCTTTCATCTCTGTCTTGGGCATCTACTGATCTCCCTGTTGTTACTCCACATTCATCAAATAATTTGGCACCGACTGTACTGATGTCACTTTCCTACGGAGTCCCATTGTCATGCTGGGCAACCTCCACAGCTATGAAATATGATACCTTTGAGAATCTGTGTCTCTAGCTTCACAGGTCCTTGTCTTCCTCAACTCTGCTGAGTTTTCTTCCTCGTCACCCCTGTGGCACCCTGCATCCTCGAAGAACTGCTTCCCTTCCACCATGGTAGACTTCAGTACGGCATCTCTTTTTCTGACAGCAGCCTTCTCTACTTCCAGCTCTTACTCTCTTTCCCACTGGTATTCTTCAACCTTATTGACATATTTGTCCCCTTGACCTTCAATTACCTAATATATCCTCTCTTCCCAGCATCCCTTTCTCCCTTCAGCCTAAGACATGTGATTGTCTTTGATAGTCTTTCACAACCTTCTTACCTCTTCTGCTCCCTTGTCTCTCTACCTCAGCTAATGACCCTATGTGGGGACAGAGCCAGGAGAGCAGTTTCCATGCTCTCGGCCTCACATAGAAAGGTGCTGGCTTGGTAATTAGATGGCCATCAGCTGTAATCAGATGGCTATCCGCTGTGGCTGGGAGGCCATCAGCTGTAACCAGTGAGCCATTAGCCACTAATATAACTGCCGTGGTTAGCCCGGTGGTTGGTTGGTTGGCAGAGAAGCAGACAGCAGATTGTGGATTGTGTGGCTCCTGCTTCCTGTATCTCCAACCCAGCCGCCAGCGAGACTATAGTGGTATGAACCCCCCATCCATGGCTCCATGGGTGTTCTTTTTTGGCTTCACCATATCCCGCATTCTTGTGTGGGGAGTAGGAGCTGAGACCCTGCATGACACCCTAATATTGGATTATTTCAAGTATCTGCTCATTTTGGCTCTTTCCTTCATGAATTACTGCACATGGTGAGAGAAAATCACAGCACTCTTGCATCAGATGGGGCCCCAGTGATCCCTTGTAATCCTTCCCGCTTCTTCCTGTTGCCTGCATACCTCTTTCACAATCCCTAGATTCTCACCAAGTTGGAAAATTGGGAGTGTCCCCACTTAGAATTCTCCAATGACTCCTCATCCTTATAGGACAATAGAGCATTCAATGCACCCGTGAATTAACCCCTGCCTTCCTCTCCACCTCTTTTCTTGTCATTTATTCACCTATTCTCCACGAGTTGATCTGCTGTGGTTACCTGGAGGCACCATGCTCTCTCATATGTTCTGTTGTTTTTATGTTTTGTTTTGTTTTTCGTACTTGTTACTGCTTCCACCTGGAATCCTGTTTCACATTGTAATATGCTTGGTAGGTGTCTTCTCTTTGTCCAAGATTGCTCTAGCCCCGCCTTTGCAGGAAGCTTTATCTCAAGTCCCCTGCAGAGAATTAGGTGCATCTCCTCTTGGCTCCCACAGCAACCCCTGGCACTGACCTATTTCTATGTACTTGATATTAGCTGTTTGACCCCCTGGATACCTTTCCACCCTGTATTAATTTCTTAGGACTGCTGTAACAAACTAATCCAAGCTTCGTGGCTTATAACAACAGACATTTATTGTCTCAGTGATAGAAGCCAGAAGTGCCAAATTAAGGTTTGGTAGGGCCATACCCTCTCTGAAGGCATGAGGGCAGAATCTGTCCCATGCTGTTTCCTAGCTTCTGGTAGCCCCAAGCATTCCTTGGCTTGTAGACACATCACTCCAATCCTTCATCTCCACAGTGTTCTCTCTGCGTATCTCTACATAGTCTCTCTTCTCCGTGTATGTCTCTCTGTGTCCAAATGTCCACCTTTTATTGGGATATCAATAATACTGGATTAGCGTCCACCCTAAAGACCTCACTGTAACTCAATTACATATAGAAAGACTCAATTTCCAAATTAGGTCATATTCTAAGATACTGGGGGGTAGGACTTCAAGATATCATTTTTGGAGGACACAATTCAATCCATAACACACCTCTTTTCTAGTCTGTATTCCAGAGGAGAGAACTGCCCTTTATGGAAGCATCCACATGCTCTCTGAGGTCATTCAGTGCAGGACCTCAGAAGGACATTGGGGGACATTAGGGAGCCATGAGTCAAGATACTGAGTGCCCTGGTGGTGTTCTTCCTGTGAGCTTGCCTTGTGCTGGCTGTGTCTGTCGGTGATAAGTCACTGTCTCATGGGCAGTTTCTCTGCATAACTCCCTGTCCTGCAAGGGAGTGACCCACCATTCTCTCTTCTTGTGTTTGGAGCCTAGGGGTGGTAACTGATTGGCCGCTTCTAGTCTCAGGTTACTGCACTATCCCTTCCACCAGCACCTTTGTAAATAGTCCATTTGGAAATACATCTCTTATGGAATTACCTCATTTTGAGTGTGCCTTTATTTTCTATGGGGACATCTAAGATAATCTTCAAAAGTGTTACTTATCTATTAAATATCTTATCTGTTTTATTAACTATAATATGCATTTCTTGAAGGCATGTAATAAATATATACATATATATATATATATATATATATATATATATATATATATATAAAATTAAAAAAAAATTTTTTATTGGGGAACAGTGTGTTTTTCCAGGACCCATCCGCTCCAAGTCAAATCGTTGTTTTCAGTCTAGTTGTGGAGGGCGCAGCTCACTGGCCCATGTGGGACTTAAACCTGTGACCTTGGTGTTACGGGCTCTGCGCTCTAACCAACTGAGCCAACCTGCTGCCCACATATTATATATTGTGTTAATCTCTGTATTCATAGTACTTAGCACATTTCCTGCTGCTAGTAGGTATTGAATAAATATTTTTGGTGGGAGGTAAGGGAGACTGGAAGGAAGGATGAAAGGATCAAAAGACTATAATCACCAAGCAGTTTTTTTGGTCTTAATTTAGTTTTCTGACAGCCTCAGACTCTTCTCCCAGATTCTAAGTCAGTTCAGTAGCCAAGGCCTATATACGTGCACACCTCTTCACTATACGCTGAAGGTGCTGGCTGGTAACTAAGGCTTGGCTCAGTCCTCCAACAATTCTTTTTATCAGTGAATAGACCAGTAAAGCTGGGGATATCTCTTGAGGGTGGGGTTGGAAGTAGGGCTTTAGACTAATGGAGAGGCACTTGAAACAGCTTCTGTGGAGATAGGAAAAGGATTGATGAGCAATGTTAAAGGACAATCTGAGATTCGATAACAAGAATTTATAATGCAACTAACCCAATATATCCTGCACTCTGATACCACATTAATTTTCGCGAAGTACATTGGGATAATGTCACCCTCATGTCTTAAAATCTTCAGTGACTATTTCCTGTGGAATGAAGAATGAGTACCTATTCTGACAAAATCCTCTTACTTTTCCATGCCTACTTCTCACTACTTCTCTGTGTCCTCCAGTTAAACCAGATGAATCTCTAGTCTCCTGACAGGTTTCCTCTTTCACCTCCATGACTGTTACCATGAATTCCCTTTTACCCTAGCCCATTCCCACTTGTAAAATCCTACCCACAAATATCTCTCATTTTCTGCTTACTCTTAGATCTTTGCCCACTCTTTCCTGCAACCTATTTTCCCCAGGCTCCACTGCCTCCTGGTTTTGTTTTAGGGTCAGCCACTGAGGGTTACCAGTGGAAGATGAAGTATGGGAGAAGGGGAGGAAAGGGAATTCAGGGCATTTCTCCCACTCATGCTTTGCTTCTGGCCGCATCTCCCATAGTGGTGCCATCTTCCATGGACAGTCTCTCCCTCTCTGCTCCCCTTCCTGCTGGGCAGCCCTGGATTGAGGTTCCAATAAGCTTTCTCTTCCCTTTCTATCTCCTGCTCTAGGGGTGGTAGCTGTGCCCTGTTCTTGCTCATCTCTAGGTTTTCTCACTTTCCCTGTTTAGGTTTTCCAACACCTTTGTTATTAATTCTCTGTATTAAATTCTCACTACTGAGCCATCTGATTTGGCCATTTTTCTGATAGGGCCCTGATTATAAGCCATGCTTCTGTACAGTGCCATCTTTCTCATGAACCACTTTCTTTATTTAGCTGAAAAGGATTCTTTTCTTTTTTGAAACTCCCCTTGAAAAAATATGTTATTCCTGCTATCATATTTTTTTCATAATACTGTATAACACCATTAAAATATCCACTGATTTTGAAACAAAAAAAAAGATTAATCTCAGAAATCGGAGAAGAGGTGACTGACAATTACAAATACTTATTTTAGTCCCTTCGATGGGTCCCAAATCATTCATTCTGTACGGTGTTCTTGTCTTGTTCCCTGCTATGAAATATAAGCTCTATATGGCTGTAGTCCTCTTTGGCCTTCTTCCTAACATGTGGCAGAGAACTTTGTAAATGGTACATGCTCTTTATCTATTGAATTGGATATAGACATTAATCTTTTGGTATGCATATTTTTCATTTCCATTTTATTTTCTAATTATGCACTGCTAGCATACGGAAATAATATTAATTTTTTACATTGATTCTTTTTATCTTGTGACCTTACTAAGTTCACTTCACATTTGTTCATCACATATATGTAATCTTTTTTTGCAAATGACAACCCTATGTGAACAGAGGTGTTCACATAGGGTTGTCATTTGCAAATAGTTTTGCTTCTTTTCAATATGGATGTCTTTTATTTCTTGTTCTTGGCTTACAGCACAATGTTGAACACCTCTAGAATATTCTTGCCTTATTCTTGACTTTAGGGAGAGCATGTTTAGCCTTTCATCATTAACTATGATGTTAGCTGTAGGTTCTTTTGTACATGCTGTTTATCAGGTTGAGAAATTTCTTTCCTACTCCTAGTTTGCTAAGAGATTTTATTATGAATACATGTTGAATTATGTCAAATGCATTTTCTGCATCTACTGAAATGATCCTATAATTTATCTCATTTTTTTTTATTAATGTAGTGAATTTCATTGATTATTTTACAAATTGAAACCTTTATTTCTCATCTTAAGTTATGAAATTGACTTTTTGTTATAATAATCATTCGGGAGTTTTGCCTTCAAGAATTTTTCCTAAAGGTTTCAGATTTGTGGATCTGAAATGTCAGAGAGGTAACAGCAACCTTGAAACTTTTCCTGATCATTCATTTATCTCTCTCACTACTGTATTCAAAACTACAGTTGTGATTGGGACAGTGCAGCAATGGCCAATGGTGTAATGTTTTTTAAAATGTGATTCAGGTACTGCTTAAAACAGAACTACTTACGGTGCTTCATAAAATTGTAGATTCAAGTGTCCCACACCATACTTCATTCAGACTCTGAGAGCAAGGCCCTGGAATCTGCATGTTAAACAAATTTCAAGGCTATCATTCATACTAAATTTAGAGAACCACTGCTCTAGTTAATTATGTTGGTTTATGGGTTTGTGTGTGTGGAGGGGGGTATACAACATAACTTTTTTGCTACTTAATATTAAAGATATTCTGATGTAACAGATGTAAAAACTGAGGTTCAGCAAGCTTAAAAACTACTTGAATTGTTTTTTCAGTTAGTAAGTGATAGAGCCAGGTTTTGAACCCAAGTCAAGGCCTGATGTCATTCAATAGAATAGACTGCTTCCTGGACATTCATAGTTCATGTTCCATACTAATTTTGCCTGCATTATCCATAAGATTCTCTCAACAATTTGCTTTGCTATATCCTTCTGCAGTGTTCTACATTCCCACTTAATTGAGGAATTTTTGTGATTCATGAAAAACCGAAAACTGACATATGCTTTCCAAAGCAGTTGTGTCCCTTTCATTCATTAATTTTGATTCAAAGATAAGTGTTTGGGAAAACCAGTAAAGCAATGAATTTTCTAAAGGAAGAATGTTTTGGTTCTTTTCAGATGTTTTATTAACAATCCTATGATACCAAAAAGGTTGAAAAGTATATGGAAAAATCAACAATTACTGACAATCCTTTCCCAGACTGTAGGCTAATTTCACCTTTTAATACAAATGCAAAAATTCAAAATAAAATATTAACAGCTAGGATCCAATAGCATGTGAACAAGAAGAACCTACTATGATTAAGAAGGGTTTATTCCAACATTTGTCAGAAAAGAAAATTGGGAGAATGGAGGAAAAATTATTTAGTGTTCTAAGTTCAAATGACACAACATAATTACTAGAGGTCCTGGGAAGAAACTAACTGGCAGAAAAATAACAGAGAAAAAGAAGATCTTTTTACAGAGCATATGGAAGCCAAATATCTGGAAATGTGTGATATCCAAATATCTGGATTTATGTGGCATAAAGAATTACATGAATTGTATTATTAGAAAAATGTAAATGTACTTTCTATTGGAATTATTATAGCTGCTTAACCAGTCACTTTTCTCAGACATTAACCCTTCAAGAAGAATGTGGGTGTTTGACTCTCCTTAAGCTTGAGCCCATCTATGTACAGTATAATCCCTGAAAAACAAAGCGCTGTTGAGACTTTTCTGAGGAACTCAGATTTTGACGTCATGTGGATGGCTCCTATTTTTTTGTAGGTCACAGAAAACTAAGGGCAAAATCGCCAAAGTAATTTGGTTGAACTTGTCAACACAAGCTGCTTCCTTGAAATGTATCCGTTGTTCTTATTTATATTAAATATACTTTAAACAGGTTTCATTTATTTCCCTGGGAAGCATAGCTTACGGTTTTCAGAGCTCACAGTTATTACACTACTCTTAGTATTTGGTATAATTAGTCTTTTCCTATGTTTTAACCTATATTGTAAAATTCGACCTCTTCCAGTTGAGCAAGCTCATGCAAATATGACTATCTTAATGCTTCATGAGTCAGTCTAAATCCTTACTAATTTAAAACAGATTGATGGTTGCCAATAATTCTTCTGGGTAGTTCCTAATCTTGATTGACACAGATGTCACTAGATCAGTCCTGCTAAGGCAATTTCACATCTCTCAAAAAGAAAACAAGATATTTTGCCCAAATCAAGAAGTCTGCCTTTGGGGTTGGCTAGTGAAATAACTCTGAGTCAAAGTTGTAGAAATATGAAAATCCAGGAAAATAGTCAAGAGTTCATCAAGGCACAAAACAACAATAAAATGCCATTTATACTTATCACATTGTCAAAAACTAAAAGTTATTTTAACCAATGTATTAGGAAACCCGTTTTAAAAAATGGAAAATAAATGAAATGTTCCCTACCTCATTCCATTAGCCGAGTTAATTTGAGATGGATCATTAACTGTATTGGAAAAATTAAAGCCATAAAGTTCCTAAAAGAAAAAAAAGGGTTTATTTCATAACTATTAAAATATTTTATTAATATGGCTCATCATATTAATAGTCAAAAGACAAATAAGATAATTTCTATAAAACCAAGAGCCTTTAATAAAAAAATCATCATTCATTCCAATATCTAATTTTTAAAAAACTTGGTGATAAAGGAATAAAAAGAAAGTTCCCAAACATAAATAAAACATCTATCTGAAAACAACAGTTGGCACCATGCTCAAGAGTGGAACTCTAGAAACATTCTCATAAGGCCAAGAACCATACTTGGTATCAGTTAAGATAGTTTTGATAAAAACTTATAACTCAAAAATATGTACTACTATGAGGAATGTACTCTTTAAGCCAATAATAGAAGTGGCTGTTTACTGGGTTCTTACTACATGCCAGCCAGAATGCTAAGTTCTTTATTCACTTAATCCTCATGACAGACTGAGGAGCAAATGTTATTCAGGAAAGTAAAGGAGGATTTCCTAAAGAACAAAGCTGCTCAACAATGGAATGGGCTACTCATAAGGCCCAACCCAGCATAAGAACCAGAAATGTTCAAAAAGAGACCAGGTGACTATTTATCAGGAACAATCTGGAGTCATTCCTGTCTCGGGTGAAAGGTTGGTTCAACTGACATTTGGGGTTATAACCGCTTCTGGGTTTTTATGATTCTACCCGGCAGAGGCCATAGTACCTTGTAATACGAACCAAATGACACCAAAAGAATTGCTCAATTTAAAATCCAAATATTATGTTTAAACATGTCAATTCTTTCTTTCAGTCAAAACATTTAGTGTTATTTGCTTAGGCAGATAATACATGTAGCTTTTAGATAAATGTTTCCCCATGAGATTCCATCGTCCTCAAATTTAAAAGTGGGTTACTGAAAGAAAAAATTAACATTGTTAAAATGTCCATACTACCCAAAGCAATCTATGGATTCAATACAATCCCTATCAAAACATCAATGGCATTTTTCACAGAACTAGAATAATGGTAAAATTTATATGGAGCCACAAAAGACCCCGAATAGCCACAGCAATCTTGAGAAAGAACAAAGTTAATATCCAAAATTTATAAAGAACTCATACAACTTAACATCAAAAAAACAAACAATCCAATTAAAAAGTGGGCAGAGGACCTGAATAGACATTTCTTGAAAGAGGACATACAAATGGCCAATAGACATATGAAAAGATGTTCAACATCACTAATCATCAAGACAGCACAAATTAAAAGCACAGTGCGATACCACCTCACTCCTGTCAGAATAGTTATCATCAATAAATCAACAAACAACAAGTGTAGGTGAGGATGTGGAGAAAAGAGAACCCTCATGCACAGTTGGTACGATTTCAAATTGGTGCAGCCACTATGGGAAACTATATGGAGGTTCGTCAAAAAATTTAACATAGAACTATCTGATGACCCAGCAATTCCACTTCTGGGTATTTATCCAAAGAAATCCAAAACAATAATTTGAGAAGACATGCACCCCTATGTTATTTGCAGCATAATTTACAATAGACAAGATATGGAAACAACACAAGTGCCTATCGATAGACTGTTGGATAAAGAAGAAGTGGTACATACATACAATAGCACATTACTCTGCCATAAAAAAGAATGAAATCTTACTATTTGCAACAACATGAATGAACCTGGAGGGTATTATGCTAAGTGAAATCAGACAAAGAAAGATAAATACCATATGATTTCACTTATGTGTGAAATCTAAAGAACAAAATAAATGAACAAATAAAACAAAAATAGACTTATAGATACAGAGAAAAAACTGATAGTTGCCAGATGGGATGACGGTTGGGGAGCTGAGTGAAAAAGATGAAGGGATTAAGAAATACAAATTGGTACTTACAAAATAGTCATGGGATGTAAAATACAGTAAAAAATATATGAGTGGATTACTGAAATGGTGCACTAAAATTATGAGGACTTTAATATTAAAATTCAAATATGGTTTTGATGTCTCAGTTCTAGTACCAAAGATTTTGGGCAAACTCAGAATCAGTGTAATAAAGAAGTAAAAGGCAGATTTCGGCATTGTGCGTACTTTGGTTCGTGTATCTGCTGTTTGGTATACATTCTGGCTATTTGATCTTGGCAAATTTAGTATGTTTTCAGAATGCCAGATCCCTTTTCCTTCATAGGAACCTGATGATAATGCTTACTTCACAATTTTGTAGTGAGAATTACATGCTTTATGTCTGGTATGTAGTAAGAACCCAGCAAATGGTAGCTTTTATTATTACATTAAAGAATATTATCATCACATTACATATACTTAATATTTAAGTTAAACATTTTTTCATTCCTATTTGATTACGATATCTTTTCTTGTATTTTAAAAAATAGAGGTAAAATTTGCATATAGCAAAATGCATACATATTAAGGGTACAATTTGAGACTTTTGATCAACGTATACATTCATGTAACCACATTCCACATGCATTCTAGAAAGTTCCCTCATACCCCCTTCTAGGAAATTCTCACAGAACTCACCCCACCCCAGACAATTTCTGTTCTGATTTCTATCATCATTGAATAGTTTGGGCTGTTCTTGAATTTTATATAAATGGAATTGTACAGCATATACTCTTGAATCTGGCTTCTTTCACTCCAAATAAGGTTTTTGAGGTTTATCCATGTTGTTGTAAGTATCAATAGTTCATTCCTTTTTATTGCATTGTATAAACCAGTTTGTTTATCCATTCTCCTACTGATGAAAGTGTGGGGTGCTTCCTGTTTGGTCATTCTATAAGTACAGCTGTTATAAAATTTATTACACAAATGTTTTTGTGTACATATGATTTCATTTCTGTTGAGTAAATACCTGCAATGGAATTACCGAGTAACAGAGTAAGTGTATGTTTGTCTTTGTAAGAAACTGCCAAACAGTTTGCCAAAGAGGTTGTACCATCTTCCCTTCCACCAGAGAGAGATGTGAATGACATTTGGTGTTGTCAGTCTTAAATTTTAGCCATTGTAGTGGGTGTAAAGTGATATCTCATTGTGGTTTTAATTTTCAGTTATCTGATGACTTATGATGTTAAGCACATTTTTATATGTTTATTGGCTGTTTTCATATTTTATATTTTATGTGCTTGTTGGCTATTTTTATATCTCCTTTAAGGAAGTTTTTGTTCAAGTTTTTTGTCCATATTTTTATGGGTTGTTTTTCTTTTTATTGTTGATTTATACAAATTTTTAATATGTTATGGATATGTTTTTTCAGATAAATATGCTGTGAATATGCTTCTGAATGGCTTGCCTTTACATTTTCTTACCTGTCTTTTGATGAGCAAAAGTTAAAATTTTTTTATTATTATTATTAGTTTCAGGTGTACAAAGTAATGTAATAGTTAGACATTTCACCCCTCACAAAGTGGATCCCCCCCAATCTATTGCCCTTCTGACATCGTATATATCTATTACAATTCCATCGACTCTATTCCCTATGCTGTACTCCATATCCTGTGACTATATACATATTAAATTATAGTTGATATATAATATTATTTAGCTTCAGCTTCAGGTGTATACTGCAGTGATCAAGCATCTACATCATCCCTGAGGTGGTCTCCCTAATAAGACATGTGCCTATCTGACACTCTACAAAATCTTTACAACATTATTGATTATATCACCCAAACTGTCTTTCGTATTCCCATAGCAATATTGTAGTTACCAATTTATGTTCTCTAATCCCTTCTCCTTCTCTGTCATTCCCACCCCCCTCCCATCTAGCAACCATCAGTTTTTCTTCTATATCTCTGGGACTATTTCTGTTTACTTTGCTCATGTATTCAGTTCTTTAGATTCCACACATAAGTGAGATGATATGATATTTGTCTTTCTCTGACTTACTTATTTCATTTAGCATAATATTCTCTAGGTCCATCCATATCGTTGCAAATGGTAAGGTTTCATTCTTCTTTATGGCCGAGTAATACTCTGTTGTATAAATGTACCACAGTTTCTTAATCCAGTCGTCTACCGATGGGCATTTCAGTTACTTCCAAGCCTTGGCTATTGTAAAGAGCGCTGCAATAAACATAGGGGTGCACAAAAGTTTAAAATTTTGATGACATCCAATTCACTGAAATTTCTTATTAGGTTTAGTGCCTTTTTTGTGTCCTCTCTGAGAAATAATGGCTACCTTAAGGTCATGAAGATATTCTCCTATGATTTTCTAGAAACTTTATAACCTTAACTTGTATGTTTAAGTCTATGACCCTGACAACTCTCTTCTTTAGACCAAACTTGAGTAAGGATCATTTGAGTCCTTTTTTTGACTAGGCTCTGACTTTGAACTCTGTTTTTGGCCCACTTATTTTGGGCTTAGCAGGATATCCTGCTAAGTCAGTTTAGTGAAAATCCTCCAAACTTGATCTGATTAACCTTGATATCTGATCAAATTCCTCATTCCTCACTCTTATCACCGTGGCCCGCCTTCATAAGAATCCTTCCCTTTGAGTCAGTTTAGCAAAAATACCCCTAGCCTTCATATTTCCTCTTAGTAACTATTTTGCATCCACTGACACTCCCCGCCTCGCTCTTGGCCATAAAGCTCCACTTGTCCTTGTATTCAGAGTTGAGCTCAGTCTCTCTCCCCTACTATAAAACCCCATTGTAGCAGTCTTCCCTGAATAAAGTCTATCTTACCATCTTTACCAAGGGTCCTGAATAATTTTTTCTTTAACAGTCCAATTTGAATTAATTTTTGTGGTGGTGTTATGTAGGTGTTGAAATTCTTTTCTTTTCCTTTTAAAACTAAAATTTACTTTGTTTGCATGCTAAGGCCACAATATTTTCAAGTTCCCAAAGTGAAATATGGCAGCAAATGAATCTGACAATTTCTTGGTGAGACAAAGACTCTTATTAATTAATTACCAATAACTGGTGTCATTGTTGTTATTGATTTCCAGTTTCCTTAGATTTTTATGCTATTTCCTTGGCCTCTGATTAAGCACAACAGTTTTTGTGAGGAGGCAGTCCAGGCTGTCAGGTGTCAGCACTTATAATTGTCCCCAACTCTTTTCTTAGTGACTTGTACCTCTTTTTCCCTCTGTCTAGTTCCCCAACCCCTCCCTCCCCAATTTCCATGCTTCACTTGTCAATTGATCACATAACATTTTCTTCATAAGCATTTTCTTCCTTATGTTCCTAAATTCTTACAAGCAATCAAGATAGTCTGTCATAGCAAGTAATTTTATTTTTGTAATAAAAACTTATTTTGTAGCTCCTACTTCATTATGTTTTCATTGAAAAATTAAACTCATTATAATAATGAATTATGTTTAAGGTACACAGGAGTTGATGCTGGATTTATACCAATTTAACATTACAAAGCTTCATGTCAAGTTTGTGTTCATCCTGCTCCTGGATTAACTTTCCCAGTGTCTACAGTCTGTAGGGGAGACAGACATGTCAGTATCTATGTATTAGCCTGTGCGTGTAAAGAGATAGAGAACTATGGATACACAAAAGGACAGTGTGTTGAATTCTTGTGTTTAAGTAGTCATCGAAGTCTTCACAGAGGTGACCTGTGAACTGATTTTTGAAGGACAAACAAGATTTTTCCTGGGAGAACAAAAAGAGTAAAGAATTCTATGTCAAGTTTACAGCAGGAGCAAAGGAATTATTAAACAAAGATATATATTTGTATATATGTATATACCAGTGGTGCCAAAAAAAAGTATGCAAATGACTTGTGTTCATTTTTTGTTATTGCTACATATTGAGTATTACAATTTTAATTCAGTTTTTTCCTTTCTGAAAATGTGTATACATTTTTTGGCACCCTCTGTGTGTGCGCGTGTATGTATATCACAAACACACCTGCCTGATACACTGCCTGATCAAATGTTTACAAAATAGGGGACTAGCTAAAGCTAATCAAGTTTCCTGGATTTTTAGAACTCAGTACTCCTTATATTGGTCAGTTTTATATCTGGTGGGAGATCCCTAAAAAAGCAAAAAGTGTCATTGCTAAGCTCACTTTTCTTCAAAGTTCCTTTAGTGCTTGTGAACTTGGGGTGCACATAGCAGTGATATTTGCTTAATTCAATAAAAGACTTATGAATACATTTAACGAGACAATACTCTCACTGTCTTGAAAGGTTAAGCTAATGTAAAATTTCAATCAATTCTGGAATTTACTATAATGTAGACCCTCAAATGCCAGCAAAAATCAAGAATGGTCCATTATGTAAGAATAAAATAGTCCTGTATAAGAGAACTAGGGGTGACAAGTCAAAAAAGGTGATTTGGCCATTACCATCCCACCTATATTTTCTCCAGACAACAACAGCAGTCTGGGTAATGTTCTCTGCTTTTTGCTTTCCATAACCCCTCTCTCTCCCTCTCTCTTTCCATTCTTCTTTCTCTCCTTTTACATTTCCCTCTCTGTCCTTTTCCTCCACTTCCTTCCTCTCTTTTTGACAACCACTTCAGTGTTCCACAGCACCCCTTGTATTGAGAATCAGGAAAAGAGTCTGTTCTTTTGCAGAAACGAAACTGCACACTGGCCCTTTTAAATAGAAAGAGCTTTAATTCTGCAAACTAGGTACTTGTACAGTCATTGGAAGGGCTGGAACAATAGGCCCTAGGCAGAAACCCCGGGCATGACCCCAGAACAGCATCCCAGAACTGATCCACAGGACAGTGTCTTCCTCTCTCACAATCTGGAAGGTGGGCAGTGAGGAATTCCCCACTGGAACTGTTTATTCAACAGGGATTTGGAAGCCACTTCCACTGCAATTATTGGTTCAAGAGCCACTTTGCTTCTGCTAGTGCCATACCAGCATAAACTGGATACCTTGCTTGCCTTTAGCTCTCAGAAAGCTGGTGACTGCACAGGAATTTGATACCTCCGGAAACTCAATGTCTCTCTGGCTGTTCTTGCTGGCAGCCAGGGTAGAGATGGAAGAACTATTGTCTTCACGTCACTTCCACTTTACAAAGCTTCATTGATGATATATCAATTTATTTAGATCCAAATTCATTTCCAAGTGAACTTGATTGACTTAACCTAAGGGGCACTCAGGGCCTGAACTGCAAAGGAGTTTGGGAAATGTAGATTTTTAGCTCTTCCAGTGTATGCCAATCATGAAAGCACACTAGAAGAAAAGAATGGATACTGCTTCCCCACCCACCGTGTCTACCATGCTAAGAACCTTTTCAAAATCATTGTAAATTCAGTGAGTTTTCATAACTTCTGACAAAAAATCACATGAGTATAGTTTTTTTTAAAAAAAATAATTGTTTTATTTTTCAATTAGAGTTGACATACAATATTATGTTAGTTTCAGGTGTCATGTGAATATAGTTTTAAATGAATAAAAATGAGAGTTGTTCCCTTACTAAGCTTTTATCGGGTACCTATCATGTGTAGGCACTCTGCTATGGTTACAAAGGTCTCCACCTTAGAAGGTCACAGCCTCACTGTAAAGATATGTGCACAACTAGCTACCACAGAGCAAAATAATTGAACTATGTACAAAATGCAGTGACAGAGAAGAGAAAGATGTGGTTAGCTCAGTCAAGAGTGTGGAATCAATGAGGAGCAGACCTTGGCTTGGCTTTGTGCAACGGGTAGCACCCTTCTGGGACACAAGGGAGGTGGACTGTCTAGATGGAGGGAGTGCGTGTACAAAGGCACATTTGTGTGAAACAGCCTGGCTCTGTCACAATCAGAATGTCATTTTGTACTTTAGGAATAATCTGTTTTCATAGTATAAAATTATTTTATAAATTATCTATTTCCTGTTTAATTAGAAAACACCATTCTCATTTTAAAAGTATGTAATAAATGGAAAACCTTCTAAAATAACATACCATTAATGAACTGGTTTAGCAACTAAGTAAACAAGCACATGCTAGTTATGTAGCATCATAATAGACATTAAGAGGGATTAAAAAAATCTTTTAAGAAATTGTCCTGATTTCTAAGAACTCATAATTAATTGAGGCACTAAGGCATATACAGAAAACTGTTAGAAAATAAGGAGGAGGGGTGATAGTAAAAATACTAACAACCGTTACCGTTGTTGGACACTTACTATCAGAAGAGGATGCTGGCCCCACTATATGGCTGGGTGCCTGCAATAGCAGCCGTGCTTGAATGCGTATGATTCTGTAACCTAAAGGTCACTGGGCCCACTGCAGTCTTTGGATCCAAATAAATTTCCAGGTCATTAATGGCACGTAATTCCTGTTCCTGCCCACGTGCACCCACAGAACCTCCAATCTTACCACCTTAAAACGTCTTCCCAGTGTTTTCTAGGGAATCCCTCAAGGGGTGCCTCACATGTGCTGGTTTTTGTGGAGATAGGTATGTTCTTTGAAGGAGTGAGTCATGGAAGATGAAGGCCCATCCAGGCCCACGTCATCAAAGCCAGGGTGGGGGTGGGGGTCGGGGGATGGAGTTGAGGTGGAGAGTGGGGAGTGGGGGATGGGGTGGGGGGGTGGGAGTGGACGTGGGGAGTGGGGGTGGGGGTGGGGGTCTGGAGGAGGAACATTCTCCACTTTGCAGCCAGGACCACTGCGAGGCAGGCAGAGGGGCAGCAGGGAGCAGCATCTTTGTCATGGGTACTGGCATTGTCAAGGTGCGTATCTTCAGAGTTGGGGAGAGCGTCCTTCTGCAGACTGTGGCCAGAAATCATCCTCTGAGGGCAGTTGAAGTACGGGAAGAAGGCAGTGCAGTAAACAGCAGTAATAGGAGCATGGTATGCACTGGAAGCAACTGGAAAGTGAATCGATGTTTGGCCGACCCTGTCCCACCAGGTCTTAGGAAATAATATACCCTGACTAGAGTTTAGGCAGTGTTTCTCAAAGTATGTATCAATGATTTAGGGGGTTTGCTAAAAATGTGGATCAGTTGCCTCCTTATTCACTCCACAGTGAATACCACTTAATGTCCCCCCCCCCCCCCATTTTTTTGGAATGCCTTCAGAAATTCACAGTTGATTACAGCCATTTTGGTATTTTATTTTAATGTTTTTTATCATTGCTTAATTGTTTGATGTGTATGCGACATCCCTGTAGTTTTGTCCCACACCTACATTGCCTGAAAATTTCAGAACTGGATAAATCCAAAGTTAAAAAAAAAAGTTCAGTACCTTTGTTATATTCTTGAATTTTTAAAACAGACACAAAACACTGGGTAGTGGTAATTAGGGATTAGGTCATGTTTACATTCTATTAAAGAATAATTACCACATATAACAGCAAACAATACTGTTATTACAGCTTGAGAAGAATGGTAGAGTGAAACTTTTGATTATATATAAGTACATTAAAAAAAACAACCCTTCCTACTAAAAAGCCTTCTTTCTCCCCAAAGCTTAAACTCACCATGAAGAAAAATATTATCAATACACAGCACTCTTTTGTAAACATTCCCAATGTGATTGTACCAGATATTGAAAAGGAAATAAGAAGGATGGAAAATGGAGCATGCAGGTAAATCCATACATTTTTCCATGCATTTTTAAATACCAGCCACAGTTCTTAAATTTAACTAGGTTCAATTTCAATTTAACTTTTAATTTGTAACCTTGAACTTTATAATTTATTTAATTTAGTGATTTTATTTAAACTTTGGAACAGCATAACTTGTATAACAAGTAATCACAGGTATTATTGTGGTCATTATTTAGAAGTTCCTATTCCAAATATTTCTTTAGTCACCAGCAAGACCTTTCCTCATGGGACATTTCAGTTCTAAAGGGATAACATTGCCATAGATAAATGTGAGAAAAAAAACACCGTATGAAATGCCTACATGTTTTAAAAGTGTAATTTAAAATGGTTACACTATAAATGAATAGACCGTGTATACATGTGGCTGATTTATTTTTAGTGGAAGGAATTTTATTATAAGTTAGTTCATACAACTATATAATATGACCCAAAACACAGATATCACATTTTCTATTTGCTAAATCTTAACATGAACCAAAGCATCAAACAATAGAAATGTGGAAGACCTCAAAAAGTCATTTCTTAGTTACATGCATCTTACTAAATTGTGCCTATAATGCTATGTATCCCGTACAATTCTCATTTCCCTCTAATTAAAAATTGTTATATGTGTGTTAGTTTGAGAGGGAAGAGGAAGAGATGAGGCAATGGTTCCCCTAATGGGACCTGTTGTTCCTCCATTACCGTTGAGGACATTGATCTAATTCATCTCTGCCTCCCATTGGACCGTAGCTCCTTTTCTGATGATGATGGCAGTGCCTCTGTATTTGAAGACTCCGAAAGTGAAAGCCCCCTCGCAAGGGATTCCTTTAGAAACAAGTCACACAGAAGGGGAGGACGGTCACAGAGGTGAGCAGTATGATCTCTCTCCATATCTGTTTTTAAACCACTATTTATATGAAAGAAAGGTCTTCTACTCCTTCCACTTAGTGGTCTTGGAAAATGCTCTTGCTCCGCCGCCACTATGCAGGATCTTGGGAGAAACTTGGTACTTCTGCTCCTTACCTTTTTTTTCTCTTGGGAAACTGCCACTGCCTGAGGACTATTCATGTCGGTGGGGCTCCAAGTCATAAATACTCATGCTAATCATGTTCCTTGAGACATGCATCTGTCTCTTCAGAAACCTTATGCCCCAGTCCTCTCTGATTTTCTCCTTCTCTCTGATCCTTTTACCGGGGTCCTGAAGCAATTGTATGTGAGAGGGGTTGGCCGTCATTCTTTAAGATGCTGTGTTCCATTTGACCCTATTTTCAGGGAAGTAGAGCACTGGAGTGAGTTGCTAGAAGAGAAAAGCTAGAAATCCTTAGCAGGAAATGAATCAGTCATGGAAACATCAAACACATGACTCCAAGGGTGTGGAGAGCAGTGCGTTGTTGGTGCAGATCAAAGGTGCCCATCCTATCAAACATATTTCTGTTTTCTTTGCTTTTTCTCCCTCCTTTCTTTCCTCTCTACTCTCTTTCCACTGACCACCTCCAGCTGTCCCCTCTGTTTTTATTTGCCTTCTCTTCTCTTCCTATCTCCCCTAACAATCTAAGTCTCAAGTCTCTTGCTGGGAGTTAGAGGCATTCAAGTTCGCTCAGTAGAGGCCGAGAAGGATTCTGATTCTCGGTGTGAGCATTGATGAGTCGGTGTTCATTAATCACTTTGGTTCATGGCACTGATATTGGGCAATTGGTCCTTCATGGAGGCTCTGTATTTCCAAAAATTGTCTAGACAATCATTAGTAATGAGTATAAACTGGAAAGAATTTGTTCTTTAAAGCTGTTTGCTTACCATGAACTTGATACGGATGGTGCCTACTATGATTTCACGGTATTTTTTCATTTCCCAGGGAGCAGTACCTGCCTGGTGTCATTGCACTTTTCAATGTTAACAACAGCAGCAATAAGGATCAGTAAGTACATTTACAATAGAAAACCATTGTATTGGTTTTGTTTTTAAAGAAAACCATTAAAAAGGTAGGAATATAGCTGAACCTGTTATTCAGCTGATATGAATTAGGCAAACTGTCAAATACAATGGCAATGATATTCTGTTATTTTGTTGTTTGGTTATGTAGTTCTGGAAAATGTAGCTACCCATATTAAAAGTAGTATGTATGTACGCGTGCATGTCTGTACATGTGTGTATATATTTGAATCCTGCATACAATTATGGAACCCATCTCTTTTTGATGAGTAAGTACTGCCACTGGTCTCTGTTATTTCTAAATCCTGTCATCCCTGTCACTCTCAGGGAACCCAGTTTTGTACCAGTCTCTCCTACTATTAGCTCAGGCCCATAGAAGACAGCACCACTGAGCTTCTCACCAGCACATTTCTTATCACTTTTGCATCCTCTGAGCCCTCTTAGGGAACATAATCACTGGTGGGCTAATCTTCCTTATGTAGTATATCCAGGTTGGCATACCTCTTCTGTGAGTCTTTTTGATACCTTCTTCTGTCATCTGCTGTGAAATTTATAATTTCCATTTCACTTAGTGTGGGCCCTCACCTTTTCTGAACTTTAAGGAGCCATCCGAGCAGTGCATCAGCCCCATCTCCTATATTGATGCTAGGATGTTAAATCCTGTATCGCAGGAGTGTTCTCCCATAGTTATAAATTCTCCGTTTTCCAACTTCATGTTCTGTTCCCATCTGTACATGACGACCATAGATGCCAAGCCCCATTTCACTTGTCTATTTTGTTTACTATTTCTCTTCAATAGCAGCTTTCTACATATGCTGTGTCATTTGTAACCAGATGAAATTTATTTGTACATTTGCACCTAAAAACTTCCTTCCCTTTAACATCCTCTCTCTTCCCAACGTTTCCAACTCTTGCCCATACTTTGAGGCTTAGGTTTAAACCTGCCTCCCTTTAACAGCCTTCTCTGACCATCCTAGTGATAGTGAGATGCCTGTTCTTTCATGTCTGAACAATAAATATTCCCAAGACTTCCCAACCAACAATGCCAGTCTGCTGTAATCTTAGGTCTGTTTCTCTGACTCCAGAATCCATTCTTCTGCTGATCGAGAAAACCAGTCATAGAAAGAGGCCTCTAATCACTTAATCTCTATTCAAGAAGAAATTGTATATAGAAAAAAATGATCTCAAATCATGTAAAAGATTCTAAGAATTAGGATTCCACTGTGTTACCACAGAACTTTTCGACTACCCATAAAAATTGCTTCAGTCAGCATCAACCCTCTAAAGAGAATGGAAGGCATTTTCTTGAACTTTTCAAATCTCTTATTCAAGGATAAATATAAGTGATCTCAAGTAGATTAAATTTGAAATTTTATATATATATACACACATATATACATATATACGTATATATATATATACATATATACGTATATATATATATATATACACATATATACGTATATATATACATATATACGTATATATGTGTATATATATATATATATACATATATACATTGAGACTTTGAAAGCACTCTCTTTCAGGTGCTGTTGTTTCTTAAATTTCTCTCCTTGGGTTTATGCCTTTACCCACCTCCATTTTCTTCAGTTTTCCACATTCATCTATCCAGGAATTTTTGGATGCATGTACAATTTTTGTAGCACTCTCCATTAGGCAACCAGATTTCTGGCTTCTGAGCACAGGGGCAGGTCTTTGAATGCAAGGCTGAACTGAGAATTCTTGCTCAGTGGAGAGGAAAAAATGGAAGTCAGAATGTAATTTGATTATGTGACAGAGATATTGTTTCTTCTTTAGACAACCAAAAGAAAAAAATAAAAAGAAAAAAGAAAAGAAGAGGTAAGTTAGACTTCCACATTTTTCTGCCCATAGAATTTTTGTATTATAATACTAACTACATATCTCATTTTTTTCAGCAAGTTAGACGATAAAAATGAAAATAAAAAGGGGCCAGATAAGAAAAAGAAGAAAGAAAAGGACAAAGAGAAGAAAAAAAAAGAGGAGAAAAACAAAGATAAGAAAGAAGAGTAAGTATTTATACTGGCATTGAAATTAGGAATTAATTTGTGATGGGTTTTAAATCCGGGGATAATTTCCCTGCCCTTTATAGTAAAGAGGCCCTATGTAAAGACTAAAGAAGTTATTAAATGTGAATTTAAATTCGTTTCTTATTTTCTTAAAATTAACAATGGAAGCCTTATTCTTAGTTTTCTCATAAAGAATTACCCCAAGCACTGATGAAGATAAACTTACCAGTGGGGTATATTTAGGTGCCAAAGAGAATTGGGTTCCTAGGGATCTTACCATCAATTTTTAAAATTGAAATAGGAATTTAATAATTTCATTAACATTTTTGAGTAATAAATACCATATGGCAAATACTCCAAAATAAAGAAGTGTCATTGAAAAGCCATGTCTAATTTTGAGAGCAGTGCAAATGCTATCAAAACACCAGCCATTTGAAAGATTCTTTTTAAAACAAACATTTGTGAGTAGAATTTCACAAGGGTAAGGCTGAGAGATATTTGCAAAGCTATTGGTTTTTTTTTACATTTTATTAAAGGGAAAGTTGTTTTCTAAACTTACATAGAGAAAACTCTTTACCAGACAATAGTTTACTTATTTGTACCGGTTAGAAAGTTGTTGAAGTTTGTATAAAGAGAAAATTACTTGAAAATATAAGGTTGATACCAGAAAAAAATGTTTTTCAATTTCCATTTGACCATATATTTTCTTCCTCCCTTTCTCTTGCCCTCTATTGCCTCTCTTAATCCTTCATACATGCTATGAACAAGCACTTTTTATTAGATTGTGTTATATGAGGTCTGACAATTACGTTTGTAAACTCATCCTAGAAAAAGTGCTACATACCTCATTGCTGAATATCACTATGGTCACCTTCTAAGTACTCCTCTTGGGAAGCTATGTACCGACGCCAGTGCCTAGTCCACCCTTCATAGCAATTTTGGAACTCTTTTTCTGGAATGGCCATCAGAGCTGTCATCATATTACACTTGATGTTCTGAATGTCATCAAAATGTCTTCCTTTTAACATTTTCTTTATCTTTGGGTAAAGAAAGAAGTCATTGGGGGCCAGATCAGTTGAGTAGGGAGGGTGTTCCAATACTGTTATTTGTTTACTGGCTAAAAACTCCCTGACAGACAGTGCTGTGTGAGCTGGTACATTATCAAACAGTTCAGTTGTTTGCGTCTTTTTCATGCAGCCTTTTCAGCACTTCCAAACAGTAAACTTGGTTAACTGTCCAGTTGGTACAAATTCATAATGAATAATCTCTCTGATATCAAAAAATGTTAGCAACATTGTTGCAATAAGTTTGCGAACTTTATTGTCCCACCTTGTATTCTTTTTTCCATACAGATGAGAAAGAAGCCATGAGTGTAGTTAGCAGTGTAGTTCCTGGTTGTTTTGTTACCTGGTAGCGGTAGTGGGAAAGCCGCAATTCTCCCACCAGCGTTTGGCATGACTGATGCCATGATTCCCTCTTTGTGACTGGAATGATAGAAGTGTCTGCAACATCACAATGAAACAAGGGCTTTAATAAAAGTCTAATGTGTGGTTTAATGTAAGACTAGTAATTTATCTACCCACCACTCACTAAACAGTTTCTTATGACTAGTGCACTTATGCCAAGTTCATCTTCCCACTGCGGAGTGAGCTTCCTATTTCATTAATTGTGAGTGATGGGCATAATTATATTTGATAAGTGAAATAAAAATTTTCTTGTTTCTTGATAACTTTCCCCTTTGTTTTTAATTTCTGCTAGGGAGAAGAAAGAAGTCATGATTATTGATCCCTCAGGAAACACATATTACAACTGGCTGTTTTGCATCACCTTACCTGTTATGTACAATTGGACTATGGTTATTGCAAGGTGTCTATATATTTTTGTGGATCTCAGCCCACTTCTAGTTTCCAAGTTAATTGACTTAACAGTTTGGCCTAGAGTTCTTCAGGACATACCGTGTTTCCCTGAAAATAAGATATAGCTGGACCATCAGCTGTAATGTATTTTTGGAGCAAAAATTAATATAAGACCCGGTCTTATTTTACTATAATATAAGACTGGGTATAATATAATATAATATAAAATATAATAATATGATATCGGGTCTTATATTAATATTTGCTCCAAAAGACGCATTAGAGCTGATTGTCTGGCTAGGTCTTATTTTCAGGGAAACAGGGTACCTCTTTTCTCCACCACAGATTGTAAAGAGACCCTACATTATTCTCAAGTTGTTTTCATAAGATCAGGAGTAGGTGCTTTGGTTCCCTATATACTTAGAAATCCAGTACCGAGATTGGGGGTAGGGGGGAGTACTTTTAAACTTTTGATTGCTCAATCATTGAATTAGAACTTGGGGAGGAACTTTATGTTTTCTTTGGCCTATAAGAAAAAAGTGTTGCCAAGATCAAGCATAGGTTGTTATAGAGCAAGATGTGTTTCCCAAATCGTTTCTATGGTTCCCCATCTTTTAGGCCGTAAACATCTCAGCCATCCAATGTAATTTCCTGAAGCATTTTGGGTACAGATGTTCAATATGAACCTGGTTATTAATGTGTATCCCCCAACATATTTGACTTTAGCTTGAGGCCATTTATCCTTATTTGATGTTTTCATAAAGCTGACTAGTATAATGGAAAAAATATTGGAATTCAGAAGTGTGAGAAAACTAACTTCAACCACTCATTTGGGAAAAAATTTGGGAAAGCCGTGGTTGATTCAATGGTCTCTCAGGACCCCTTTTAGTCTTCTACTTCTCATTGTGATAAAAATCATAAAGAGGACTTTTACTTAAATTGACCCCCATTTCATTTTATTTACAAAAGATTTTCTTTTACAGAGCGTGTTTTGATGAACTTCAGGCTGATTACCTAGAATACTGGCTCTTTTTGGATTACTTATCAGATGTAGTCTATCTTCTCGATATGTATATACGAACAAGGACAGGTAAATATGTTCAGCTTTGGATATTTTGCAATTTCATTCTTTCATCTGTAATATAATTTGAAATTTCCTATTCAAGCATTCTTCAAAATAAACTCACAAAAACCTGTTTTAGAGGAAAAGGCACAATTGGAAGCAAGAGTACTATATACCCACTCAGAGTCTTAGGTCACTCCAACTGATTCAGAAGGACGTTACTAAGCAACCATTTGAATGTGATGGGTAGCTTTTCTCTGTTATCCTATTCATTAGGTTTATGCCAGGTGAAAGATATAGAAAGAGCAGAAGTAGTCTGTCAGCTTTATGGGGAAAGGGTAATTGCTACCTAACAGAGAGATACCTTGAGGCAGCATGGGGAAAAATGTTATTGTACCCGGCAGAGCTGTACTAGAAATTATGCAAGAAACAGAATGCACATCCTTAACTCTACTTTGTGGTCCAAGGTAAGACATTATTACCAGGGGGCAGGATCCTGATAGCTTTCCACTTGAGGTATTCTTGTTAAGCAAGTATAAGCTCATTGTTTCTCTACTGCTCTCCACATACTACTGTAACCAGTGTACACAGGGTATAGCTAGCTTTTAAGTATTGTTATGTCAAGTACGGACATTCTCTAAATATCAGTGTGCTGGAGCAATGTTTCAGTTGTTGTATCCTGTTTGCAGCTCTCGTAGTCAGTCTAGGAGGACGAACAAATTCTTTTCCTAGTGATACATGTCAGAGTATTGGAATTCTGGGTTTAATATACAAGGCCTATGGTAGCAGTGTAGAAGGGAAGATAGCAGATGTCTAAGGAAGGGAGGATGGCAAGAAGGAGATATGAAAACGTAGCCTAGATGGACACTTGTGCTTTACATTGAATGAGCAAGGCAAAAATATGTATAATCAGACAGTAGGGCAGGGACCCAAACTTCAAGAGTGGGGCTGGGATTCTGTCAAGAGAGTCATGTGAGGTGTAATCACAGTGCTTGGGTGTTCAGGAAACTTTCTAAGAGCACTGTTCATAAAAGGAATGGCTTTTCCTGGATAGAGATACTGGATTTAGAGAGATGTGTATATATACATTGCATATAGTTTCTCACTTTTGCACTTAGAAAGTTTTACTTTTTATTTCTGCAAAAGAATATTTTCCATAGCTTTACGGTGATTGGTACTCATATTTTATTATATTGCTAAGAGTATATTTATTAAAAGTGAGTTCTTGCTTTGAACTCAACGAAGTTCATTGAGAGTTATTTTAGGGAAATTCACAATGGCATAAAAGAAAAAACACATTTTTTTTTTTTTTAAATTTTAGGTTACCTAGAACAAGGACTGCTGGTGAAGGAAGAGCTTAAACTCATAGAGAAATATAAATCAAACTTACAATTTAAACTTGATGTTCTATCAGTGGTACCAACAGATCTGCTGTATTTTAAGCTGGGGTGGAACTATCCAGAAATTAGGTTAAACAGACTATTAAGGATCGCTCGAATATTTGAGTTCTTCCAGAGAACAGAAACAAGGACAAACTACCCAAACATCTTCAGGATTTCTAACCTTGTTATGTACATCGTCATCATTATCCACTGGAATGCGTGTGTGTACTACTCGATTTCCAAAGCTATTGGATTTGGAAATGATACATGGGTCTACCCTGATGTTAATGACCCTGAATTTGGCCGTTTGGCTAGAAAATATGTATACAGCCTTTACTGGTCTACACTGACTTTGACCACCATTGGTGAAACACCACCTCCCGTGAGGGATTCTGAGTATGTCTTCGTAGTGGTTGATTTCTTAATTGGGGTATTGATTTTTGCTACCATCGTTGGTAACATAGGGTCTATGATTTCCAACATGAATGCAGCCAGAGCAGAATTTCAAGCAAGAATTGATGCCATCAAGCAATATATGCATTTTCGAAATGTAAGCAAAGATATGGAAAAGAGAGTAATTAAATGGTTCGACTATCTGTGGACCAACAAAAAAACAGTTGATGAGAGAGAAGTCTTGAAGTATCTACCTGATAAACTCAGAGCAGAGATTGCCATCAGTGTTCACTTAGACACATTGAAAAAGGTACGCATTTTTGCTGACTGTGAGGCTGGTCTGTTGGTGGAGTTGGTCTTGAAATTACAACCCCAAGTCTACAGTCCTGGGGATTACATTTGCAAGAAAGGGGATATTGGACGAGAGATGTACATCATCAAGGAAGGCAAACTTGCTGTGGTAGCAGATGATGGAATCACTCAGTTTGTGGTTTTGAGTGACGGCAGCTACTTTGGTGAGATCAGTATCCTTAACATTAAAGGGAGCAAAGCTGGCAATCGAAGAACAGCCAATATTAAAAGCATTGGCTACTCAGATCTGTTCTGTCTCTCAAAAGATGACCTCATGGAAGCTCTAACTGAGTACCCAGATGCCAAATGTATACTAGAAGAGAAAGGGAAGCAAATCCTGATGAAAGATGGTCTGCTGGATATAAATATTGCACAGGCTGCAAGTGACCCTAAAGATCTTGAGGAGAAGGTCACTCGAATGGAAGGGTCAGTAGACCTCCTGCAAACAAGGTTTGCTCGGATCCTGGCTGAGTATGAATCAATGCAGCAGAAACTGAAGCAAAGATTAACCAAAGTCGAGAAATTTCTGAAACCACTTGAAACAGAGTTTTCAGCCATTGAAGGATCTGGAGATGAAAGAGGGCCCGCAGACTCTACACAGGACTGAAAAGCTGGTTATTAACAAGGACATGCCTCATGATCCTTTTGGTGATGTGATTAAGTTGGAAGAAGAGGAAAATTCAGCCGGGGCATTTTTCCCTAAGGAAAACATGCTTTGGTCCAGGGCACACGGCCCATGCACTCACCTGTGAGGTACCATGATTAAAGAATCATCACATCTTAGGATTTTCCACAATGGATAATGTGCAAAGATATAAACTTGTTCACATGCCAGCATCTATATCTTCTGATTTCCCCCCCATATATCCTTCCTTCGTGTAATAGTGTTTATAAAAGTGAATAAGTGTCCCTCATGTGCAGGCAATTTACATTGCTGAGGAATAACTGGGAAGTACCATGTACATCACGTTCAGGATACTATTTAAAAAGAATTAGAATGCAATAAAGTAAAATCCAAAACTATAGTGAATATGACTTCATAGTTTAGTAGGGAGCTTAGGATCCCATAGAGCTTCAGGGTCACTTTGAAGATATTGTGTACCTTAGGACTTAGACAGGGTCGTTGAGAGAAACCGCTTACTGATAAAAGTATTACAAATCAGACTTCACTATATAAATATATGTATATATTTGTATATTACTAGATTTTGTAGGAATTTTTTATAATAAAACAATTTTCTGATAATTGAGACCTGATGGCAGTGGGTCCTATCTTCTTTCTCTGACCGACCTGCAATACGAAAAAGAGATAAAGGTAATAATATTCCTGGGTGATTAACAAAGGAAATTGTTGTAACATTAGAAAAGGAAACCTAAAAGTTTAATGGACCTGCATGGGCATCACCTGGGAGCTTCTTAGAAATTCAGAATCTCAGGCATAACTACTGTTGAATCTGCATTTTAGCAAGACCATTAGATGATTCATACCCACATTAAAGTTTGAGAAGCACCTATCTAGAGAACCAGGAAGGAGTTAATGGAGACGGTTCTGGAAAAGAAAAGGGACAGATAACGTAGCTGTGGAAGGCATTGCTAGTCAATCAAATAGCTCTCTACTGCTGAACCCAGATGCGGTTAAAAAAATTCTCCTTAACCCAGATCACTGGAATTGTTCAGAGCCTTCTACCCCTGCCTATAATAAGATGACTTAACATAGCTTTTTGTTAATTTGACATTTCAGATATTTATGTAGAACTCAGTCGGTGTATGTTAATGGTAGAATTTATTCTACTCTATCAATAGCATGTCCATTGAACTGTTCACATTATGTATTTGCAGTCTTCAGTTTCCCTTCTACATGTTGCCTGTCTCTTCAATCAATATCAGCTGGCAAGTATTTCTTCACTTTCCAACTTGAAATATGATGTGACTAAGCATCATACCATTAGGTGGCAATGTTGATCTACAATTATAACGTTCAAAGCTTGAAGTGTATTTTTCTCCATAGAAATTGTAGGTAGTAAAATCAGAGTTCTTTGGCAATAAAGGGTCATTTTTTTTAACATGGGTATTTCCAGAAGATTTTAGTATAGCAAAGTATATACCAGTCTAAAATGAAAACATGATCAAATAAAATTTTAAATGCTAACTTAATGGATAAAGTTACAAGATAAATGGAAGCATTTCAGTTTCTTACTTTTAGGAAGCTCACCAAGGCAATAATGGTAATGACATTACAAGAAGCCTTTAAGAATATGTAAGATATGTATTAGAGGTAAACAAAGGGGGGAAAAGGACCAAGTAGCATTTATATTGAAATTCAGTTCATATTTTTATTATTTAAAAAAGTCTATTGCTTTAAAAAGTTTGAAAACTAGTGATGTGTTTTAACAGTGTTGGAAGTATGCCTGGCTAGGACATTGTCAGTTTAGGTAATATTCTTCCTCATGACTACTGAAATTGTGTTATTGGATGTCCTTGTTTACAGACTTTAGAATATAAAATATCCAACAACAGGCTCTACACTCAAATGGAATAGTTTTCTATTCACTGGGCTAGTTTATGTCTAGGTGAAGGAGAAAGTGGGGAAAATCAAGGAAAGGGAATCAGAGAATAGAGAAAATGCAGAAAGACCCTAGAGATCATCTTGTTCACCCCTCTTCATTTTATAAATACAAAAATGATGATCAGGCAACACTAAAATTGGTGAGGATGTAGAGTATTAGGAATTTGGAGTGAGAGTGGGAATTTTTACCATACATTGGAGAGCAATATGCTAATATCTGCTAGAGCCTCAAGTTTGGCTGACCTAAAACCCAGCAATTCCATCATTAGGCATAGTCACTGGAGAAAATTGGCCACATATGCGTAAGAAGACATGCTAAATAATGCTTATAATATTATAGTAAAAAACGGAAACAATCTCCTTCATCAAACGGAGGTTAGATATAAAAATTGGAATATATTCATATAATAGAATGCTATCAAATGTTTGAATAATAACAGATAACACTTATATAGTGCTTAGTTTGTACCAGGTACTGTCCCAAGTACTTCTCAGTGTCAGTGCATTTCATCTTCATGACAACTTATAAGGCAGGTTCCATTGTGTACCCTGTTTAACAAATGAGGAAATGGAGGCACAGAGAGGTTAAGTAATTTGCCCAAGGCCCACAGGAAGGACGTGGGATAACCACTATTGGAACCCAGACAGTGAGGCTTCAGGGTGCCTGCTCTTAACCCTTTGATTTGTGCGGACTCTTGTATGTATACATAATGTCATCTATTCAAAATGAACAAATACGCAACTCAACACTAAATAGTGTTTATGGATTTGTACCTGTGATGTAACAATCTAGTAACAGGCATGGGAATGGTAGACAGCAGAAATCAGAATAGTGGTTACTTCTGTGGGGGATGGAGAGAATGGGAGGGGAGGGAGGCTGAGAAATTCATAGTATTTCAACTGTCTGTGTTGTTTGATATCTTTTAAAACAATCTGAAGCAAATGAATCCAAATGTTAAGATTTGACAAACCTAGTTAAAATATGTATATATATGTGTATATATATATATGTGTGTGTATATATATATATATATATATATATATATATATATATATATATATAAAATATGTATATATATATTTTCTTTCTATAATTTTTGGTATAGTTGAACTATTTCAAAAGAAGAAAATAAAGAGAAGTAGAGGAGTTAAGTCTAAATTTACACAGCTTAGAGGTAAAACCTGGACTTTTGACCCTTGGTTCATTGTTTACTTCACCATGAGGTTGTACTTGATTGCTTTCTATACACACCAAGTTGAGTGTTTTATAGGGTTCTACTTGGTGGTAACATGCCTGTTATCTGTATGTTTCCACTTAAAGCTAGTCAGAGTGCATATTGAGTAAATTCAAGACAATACTTTCTAGAATTACATTTCACGTCTGGCTCTTGGTTTCCTGACGAGTTAGAGGTGAAAGAATGCATTTTTCAACAATGCATTCCTCTGGGATTCTGAAAATAGAGATTTACCACAAAATTACTCTCCAGCCTGACAATGTGGGCCCTTAAAAAGAGTTGATATTGGATTTCTTGTCAGATTGCCAGTTTCTCTTCTTTTCAGTTAGGTTCATTTTTATTTTATCTGGGCTGGACTTCAGCCAGCTGGACTTGGTCCAAGAAGCTACTTGAGTTAGTTCTCCAGAGAGCATGGAGTCTGTTTCCTGGGTTTGTCACAAAGATTCATGATGCCGAGGAGCCTGGGTAATCTGGTGGCACTGAAGTCCCTGGTGTTCCTGGATATCCCCCAGTGGTCTCATTTCTTCACTCGGCAGAAAGAATGACAGATGAGCCACCCAGAGCACTCAAGGAATGGACATTTGCCTACCCTTAGGGGGCTCTAGGGTAGGAATGTAATTTTTTCCCCACTAATTTTTCGTAATAAGTCACTCTCCTTAGTTTGCAAAAAATACTGATGCTTAGTGGATCTACATTTGCAGGTATTTCCATTGTTCCATTCAGTTGTAATTTCAAAATGCCCAAGGAGCACGAAATATATAAAATTACCAAAGAAGTATACTACAATAAATTAATGTAAAATTTGATTTGATTATATTCCTTTTATTTTTATGTCTAAAATAATTGGGCATTTGAAATTCATTGATTGGAGATAAGACTTGATGGTGATAGAAAAATGAGAATTGTTTTTTTACTGAACTGAAATAATGGATTGTTTTTTCTTTTTAGAAATTCTTTTATTTAGAGTTTGGTACTAAATCCTATAATACAGACTTCTCCATTTAACACCACTGACCTAGTCTGTCTTTTACCTTGAGAAAGGGCCTGCTCCCCTGCCCCCTCACCAAAGCAGAAAGCATTGCTTCTTTGCAGCTCAGAGTGTGTTCAAAATGAATCACAAAAAACATAAAAACACATAATCTATGTTAACCATATTTCAAGCACGTCTCTGCAATCAAATATAGTATGCCATGGATATTGGCAATGTGGATTGAGTTAAGTTTGCTCTCCTCAAACTATATGATCCTCTTAAACAGGAAGCCATATCTAAGTCACCTATTTGAGCTGTAAATAGACTTGTAGACAAAAGGAAATCAGTACCTATCATTTAGTTTAATTTTCAAAAAGTTATAATAATGATGATAATGATTATTTTTCAAATTGTATATGAGATTTGGAACAGATATCATTCAATAAATGGCAAGGATAAACAGATTCTCTAGGTGTTGTCCCTGATGGAACTGGACACACTTCACATGTCTAAACATGATCTTACCTGAGGACGAGCTTCAATATGTATCAGTTCCACTGGAGTACACTCGGGGTAAAATACTTCAAATTATAATTTTATTTATTTAATTTATTATTTTTGGCATAGCATTATATTAGTTTCAGTTCTACAATGTAATGATTTGATAGTTGTATATATTGCAAAATGATTGCCACAATAAATCCACTTCATGTCCATCACCACATTGTTACAAGTTTTTTTTCTTGTAATAAGAACTTTCAAGATCCACACTCCTAGCTACTGTGAAATATGCAATACAATGTTTTTAACTATAGTCACCATGCTGTACATTACATCCCTATGATTTACCCATTTTATAACTGGAAATTTGTACCTTTTGACCTCCTTTATTCATTTCACTCACCACCACCCCCATCATCCATCTCAGACAACTACCAATCTGTTCTTTATATCCATGAGCTCAAGTTTCTTTTTTTTCTTTTTTCTTTTTGGTTTATTTTAAATTCCACATACAAGTGAGATCATACAGTATTTATCTTTTTCTGTCTGACTTACTTAACTTAGCATATGCCTTCAATGTCTATCAGTGTTGTTGCAAATGGCACAATTTCTTCATTTTTGTGGCCGAATAATATTCTGTTGTACATATGTACCCCATTTTCTTTATCCATTCAACCATTGATGGGCATTTAGTTTGTTTCCATATCTTGGCTATTGCAAATAATACTGCAATGAACATGGGTGTGCACATATCTTTTCAAATTAGTGTTTTCATTTCATTTTCTAGGTTGCTTCCAATCTTGGCTATTACTAGTAAAGCTACAGTGGACATAGGGGTGCATAGATCTTTTCAAATTTGTGTTTTTGTTTTCTTTGGTTAAATACCCAGAAGTGGAATTGCTGGGTCATAAAATAGTTCTACTTTTAAGTTTTTTTGAGGAAACTCCATAGTGTTTTCCATAGTGGCTGCACCAATTTACAATCCCACCAACAGTGCAGAACGTTCCCTTTTCTCCATCCTCGCTAACATTTGTTATTTCCTGTCTTTGTGATAATAGCCATGCTAGTATCACAGAATAGAATGGGAGGTGATACCTCATTGTGGTTTTGTTTTGCATTTCCCTGATGATTAGGGATGTTGAACATCTTTTCATATGCCTGTTGGCAATCTGTATGTCTTTTTTGTAAAAATGTTTATTCAGATCATGTGTTAATTTTTAAATTGGATTGTTTGTATTCATATTATAATTTCAAAATGGTTGACTCTAAGCAATCAAATGCAGTAAACACCTAGATACGTTTTGTAGCTTGTAATGTTCCCAGTAATGAATTACTAAAAGATAGCAAAAAGGCTGGGTTTCATTAGGAAGTTTTAAGAAGAAACACTTTTTTCCCCTTTGTAGAAAGTCATGAGCATCTGAACTTAGAAAGCTATATGCACTTCTGTTTAGTGAAGCCTGAATATATTTTATTAGAGGTGGATGGAGTATAGAGAATGACTAAAAGAGTGACATGTGAATAAGTGGTGGTAGAGGAGGGAGCCTGGGACTTCAGTCCAGAAAGGCAAAGGATGACAGAAATAATGCTTAAAAGCAAACAACAACAGCAACAACACAGAAACCTAGATGCTTACTAGGAGAATGAAATGATTTACCGTTAACTAATTCACCACATTATCTGATACTCCATCTATAAAGTTGCCTGGGAAGCTGAAAGCTCCCAGACCTATCTTTGATGACTTAAAGAAAAGGAACACCTAATCTCATGGTAGAAAGAGACCTTAAAAAGCATGTAGTTCTAAAGCCAAAGATGAGCTAAACAGAGTGATCCAGTAGCCCCTGAATTAGCTTTACTGATTGGACTTTCCTGAGTGTTTGCTGCAGTTTTAGGACATAAAACAGACACCATGGTACAAAAACTCCAGGAAGACTGTTCTCGCTGGTAGCAAATGATTCTTAGAAGTGAATATTCAGCAGGGTTTTGAAGGAGAGGAAAAAAATATTTCTGAGCGAGAACAGGTGCAATAATGAGGGTAAAATATTTCTAGGGCAGTCTGTTCAAACTTCCTTGATTATGACCCATGATAAATGACCCATATAAAAGTGCATTGTGTATTGTGACCCAGAAAACACACCTCTGTGACAAACCTTTCAGAAAAGAACGCTCACCCTTATAACATGCAGTGCACTAGGGAACTTTCGCTTTTATCTATTATATTTCAGTTCTTTCGAAAAAATGCTGGTTGCAAATCACTAAATTGATTTCACGATTAATTAATAGGTCACTACAGGCAATTTGAAAATAAATAAACTCTTCCGGAGACTGGTAGTACAATTGCCTAGAAAAGGAAAGAATTCATTTTAGCCTAGGCAGGAGGAAAATCATGTAATGGGAGGAGGAAAATATACACTAGTAGAGGTTCTGGAAGTCTCTTTATACAAAACTTCAAGACAATAACACCTCACAGTGTTGTTGCTAGGAATGAAACATAGCTTAGTTAGAGTGGTTCACTTATTTCTTGAGATCACAACATATTAATGAATTATCCTGCCTCCAGCTGGTTGTCTCTCTCTCTCTCTCTCTCTCTCTCTCTCTCTCTCTCTCTCTCTCTCTCTCTCTCTCTCTGTCAACCCCATGTGCAGGGGCTTCTCTTCTAGTTTCAACACATTCAGAGAAATAGTGAGTCTGTTACTAGATCACAGGCAAATGGCAAGTGTCTTTTACAAGGTGCACTGAGTTCTGAGTTTACTCAGAACTAGGATTTCTGTTAGACTTTAATGCTGGGCTGGGAGGAGGAAAAAAAATCTGTTGGTTCCTTGAGTGCTCCAAGGCAGCATCCTATCATTTGGAATGCTTCATTCCATCCTCTTCAAATCTTTCTCACTTCTCAGCATCTTCATGAGCCTCTCCATCCCTATCGTGGTACTTGACTTACAGCAAACCTTTCCCATCCCTGAGTATGTATGCTCAATGCCTGACAGTATTGGATATCTGCTAGATTCAATTACTGACTGGTTATTTAGCTGAATATTTTTAAAAATTTACATTAAATATGAATAGATGTTTGGTTGATTTTTCCTGTGTTATGAAAGTTTTTCTAGAAAAGTAAAATCATAATCATAGCCCAGTTTAAAGAAAACTTTTATTTTTATTTTCATGAAAGTCACATTATACAATACTACTTATATCATTCAATTGTTAGTATTACAGAGAGAGAGAGAGAGAGAGAGAGAGAGAGAGAGAGAGAGAGAGAGAAAGAGAGAGAGAGGAATCCATCCCTTAAAGTTATATTCACTTTAACCTGGCTAGGAAAATTAACCTGATTATTTAATTTTTAAAAAATTTCAATCTCTTTGGTAAAATGTTCATTTTGTTCTTTTTGTTTCTAAGTTCATTAAACTGCCTGTCTGTGATTTCTTGCATCTCACTGAGTTTTTTCAGAACTGCAATCTTGAAATCACTGTCATTTAAGTGACATTTTTCTATGTCTTTAAGTTCATTTTCTGGAGACTTTTCATTATTATTTCTCTTCCTAGGCATCTACAGGAGTGGGTTCTGCAACAGGTTGATAGGAAGAGGTCTTTCTTTTGCTTTCCAGTAGGTGTTGGTGAAATGTTTTATTTTCTGTCCCACTGCAGTCTTTTATTCTCTCTCACACTGTAGCAATATATTTTTCTTTTGCATTGTTCTGGCTTCTCAAGCGATGGTGGTTTCCTTGGAAGGTTGGCTTCTCCTCTGTGAGCAGATCGTCTGGGTCTCAGGGCACTGCCTCCCTGGGGGGATATGGAGAGTTTCTGAAGTCCCAATGCTCTTCCTTTTGATGACTTGATTTGTGGGTCTCCCAGGTGTGCCTGTGTGCCGTGCAGGGAATCGTTTGTTGAATTATAGCTGTTCAATTTATTGAAATTCCAGGGGAGATTTCAAGAAACACTTCTCATGCCACCATTTCTGTGATGTAATCACTTAATTTTTAAAATTCTCTGCCCCGTATATGACAGAACATCTTTCTTACCTTTTTGGCTGATCTATATATTGCACTTTATATTGTATGCTTTATTTCCTTAACACTTTTCCCCTTTTTGTGTTGTTTTTTGTTTGTTTGTTTTTTTGGTTATATTAATAGTTAATTTGGTTGGGTCATATCCAATATTTCAAGTAAAACTGATATAAAACGTATACAGTGTCTGTAATAGTCTGAGTTGAATCAGGAATAGAAACCACACAGAGGTTAAGTTTAGTATAAAGAATTATTAAGTCCTGATAAAGAATGACTATAAGGAAATCATATGGGGTATTCTAAGGCTGATGGAGAATACCCGAGGAAGGACAGACTTGTAAGGGTCCTCCTCTCCAAGGCTGGGGTTCAGATCCTATTGGAGGTGGAGTTTCCGACCACTGGATAGCAGACAAGTTTGCTGGTTTGTTCTGGCCACAGCTGATCTGCAGTCCATTTGGAGTGCAGGTGATCAGGAACTCATAGGGTGGGCATGCAGAGAGAATGGGAGCCCAGACATAGGTGCATTGTGCCCTGGTCTGGAGTGGGAGTGGTGGCAGGTGCAGAGTGTGGGGTGGGGATGGGCTGTCAGCTGTAAAGGTGAGTGATGACTCAGGGCACTGGTGTTTGCAGGAAGCCTTGGGGCCAGTTTCCAAGTTGAGAGGGCTACTCGAAGGTTATCACAGGCCAGGCAAAGGCGGCAAGGCTGCTGCCTTCCTGTGTGCGGTAGCAGCAGGAAATACCAGAGAGCACCATCCTCTTCCAATGTCTCTCCAGTGCCCTCTGCTGAGAAAACTTAATATGGTGCTTTCTGTGTAGATGCTTAAAATTCTGTCTATTATCACAGAGCATATACTGAAGGGTGAATTGGAGCTGAGGGACAATAAATTGGTAACTGGCACAGTGTTTACCTAAGTATAGATGTAGTTGTCAAGGATAAATGTATTTGGGAAGTTGTGTATGGATACACTGAAAAAAGAATCCATGTCAGGATGATATGTCAGTAATGGACAACTAAATACAATTAAACCACATTTTTCAAATGGTTGGACAATAAAAGCACTAAGATGTATTATTTTTTCTATATTTTATTTTAAAGTTGTTTTAAAAACGAGGTGTATCATACATATAGTTAATGGCACAAATCATAAATGTATTATTTTTTGAGTTTTTACATTTATACCTACAAATGAAACTACTACCTAGATCAAGATATAATTTCTCCACCACTCAGGAGGATGGATATATCATTCCTTTTCCCAGTTAAAATCCTCTCACTTTCACCAGAGGTAAGCACTAATCTGGCTTCTATTGTTCAGAAAATTCATGAAACTGGAACCACAAGTAAGTTCTCTGTTGTGTCTGGCCTCTTTCATTTAACATGGTATTTTTGACATTCACCAACCTTGCTATATGTATCAGTTTTTTGTTTGTTTGTTTGTTTTTGGCATAGCATTCCATTATATGCATATGTCACAATTTAATTTTCTATTGTAGTTTTTGGCTATTATATATAAAGCTGTTCTAAGCATGAGTTTTTGTGGAGCTATGCACTCATTTCTTTTAGGTACATATCCATGTATGGAATTGCTTGGTTATAGTGCTTTAGAAACAGGTCCTGGTTAGCTTTAATAGATACTGTCAAGCATTTTTTTAAAGTATCTGAGCAAATTTTTATTCCTACCAGTATGTATGAGAGTTCCAGTTGTTCCACGTTGCTGTCAACACTTTATATTGTAGTCTTTTGTTTTTAGCTATTCTTGTGAGTAGTATTTTTAAGAATTAAAATTAATTAGAACTATACAATTATATTTTTCAGTCTTTATAATCTTTAATTATATATTTATATTCTTCATATATTTCTCATGTTCTGATTTGATTAACACAAATAACTCTTGTTCACCCCAAATGTTATTTGAAATTTCAAAGTAAAAATATCAGCAAACGTAGCCTTTGAAAATGTGTTCTAAATTTACATATGCTTCCACATTGTATTATAAATATATATTATTTATTATAGTGTTATGTTTTTTAAATACTATAATAAATGTTTGTTCATTCAGAAAGCATACAAGATTCTTTCTGATTCCAAAGTAATTATTATTAGATGATCAATTATCATTGTATAATATTGCAGGGGAAAAATTCTGCTTATGTGAGTCTTTTGTCTTATTAGGTCCTCGAAAAGTAAATGGAATTTCTAGGTAAACATTAAATACACTTACCCAGTAATCACACAGCATGGTGTTTTTAAGAGTATACGCCAAGAGTCACACTACTTACTCAGTTACAATCCTGGCTCTGCTAGAATGTTGAATAAGAAATTTTCTGTGTCTTTGTTTCCGAATTTAAAAAAATGAGATCAATGATACCAATACCCAGCCACATGACTCAGGGCAAGTTACTTAACCTCTCCATGCTTTGGTGTTCTCAGCTGTAAAACAGGGATAATAATAGGGTTATTGTGAGTATTACAGTTAATATATACATGTAAAACACTTTGAGTAGTGCCTGGCACTTAAATAAATGCTATGTCAATATTAGATATTTATTATTAATGTAGAGGAATTAGTTAAGCTGAAGAGCTGCAGGAGGATTATGTAGTCCCAAGCAGCAGTCAATATATTTCTCAATCCCAGAAAGACCCCTAAAATTTTAATATCTATCTATCTATCTATCTATCTATCTATCTATCTATCTATCTATCTATCATTTTTATTGGAAAACGCAGCAAAATCAGAAGACTTAGGCTCTGGCTCTCAACTACTTACTAACATCTACTTTAGAGAGCTGTCATGAGGGTAAAATCGTCCTGCTCAGGAAAAGCATATTGTAAATTACTTAAAGGACTATTATAACAATAGGCATTAGATTTCCTCTACATCACTGTGGCAATTCAGAAAGGTGCAAACTCCCTCAGCTCTCCCTTCCTCTTCCCTGACGCTGTTTTCATTGTTAAGTACTTTTTTTCTATCAGTGAGAAAAGTTTTGTCAGCTGAAAGCCAAAGGCAAGGCTAAAGATGGAGGGCAGTCAATTATAGCCACTTCAACAGAATCCTGATACCTAGCTGGATTTAGGCAGCTGTGGGGAATCAGCAGCACCCTCTGGGGTAAATAACATTTCAGGGTCCACCCACCTTCTCACCTTGAGCCCTCTGGTCGTCGACCCCACCCGAGACCCAGAGCACGCCGGGAATTGTAGTTTCTGAAGGCCCGGCTCAGTCAGCGCACGCGCTCGGAGCTCCCTCTTTAACCCACCGCCCCACCCCACCCCCGACACTCCCGGATAAGGAAGCGGCTAGTGATGCCACGCGTTCTGAGGACGGTGGACGCGGGCTTCTGGGAGTTGTAGTCGCTGGGGCCAGGCGCCGTCGGTTAGGAGACGTAGCTTTCCTTGGGGTCCGCTACTGCAGTCGGTTCCCCGCGGGAGCCGCGGGGTCACTCGGCGGCTTTACCCAGACTGCGCGTCCTCTGAAGCTGAGGAGGCGCTTTCGTTTTCCCCGGCGCTCCTTCTCCGGTGCTGGATGCTCCTTGCCCTGCATTCCACTTCTCTGCCTAGTCCCTTCTCCGGTCCATCTCCGAAGCTCTAGTTTAGCGGGACTCGCCCTCCGGGAGACACAGGGCCGCGACCTTTTTAAACCTGGTCTCCGCCCTTCTGAGACCCTCCTCATTCGGCCCCTCACACCGGCTTCCACCACTGTCCCCCTTTTCTCTGTCTCGGCTCCGCTGCACTCACGCTCCTTCCACTACTTTTTTTTTTTTTCCTCTGCAGGGATGGAAGCTTCCTGGCGCCAGGTGGCCGGTGGCCGAGGCCGAGCCCGAGGACGGGCCACTGCGGTCCCCTCCTCGGGAAATGGAGTCCATCTCCGCGGCGCCGGAAGAGGGCGAGAAAAGGGGTCGGTGGGCGCTGCGGGTCCCGGCCCCAGCCCGGGAGGAGCCGCGACCGCCGCGGCTGCAGGTAGCTCAGCCAGGCGCAGCCCCGCGGGATCTGAAGCGCTGCAGACTTCCGTAGCCGGTGGTGAGAATGGCTCCCGTCCTCGGTCTCACCTGGATGTCTGCTAAGGCACTTAAAAGTCATTACTGCTTCTGCCCTTGCTTTCGTTCACTTCTCCTTCGGGAGTTTATTATTGGCCTCGCCTCTCAAACCTTTCAGGCAGCTACTCTTTTCGGCATTCTAGGCAGATTTCCATCTTAATTTTATCTTAATTTTATCTTAATTTTAATTGATGTTCATCTGTGACTTCTCTGTCCAGTATTGTTCCCGTCACTCTTTGCCTACTAAATCCCTACACCGAAAGTTGCAAATTTTGGCCTGGAGGTCTAATTTAGCGTATACTATTGTTTGGTTAATACATACTTTTAAAATCTAAATTGGTTCTTCTCTCTCTCTCTTTTTTTTGGTGTTTGTTTTTCTGTTCTTTTTCAAATTCTCATAAAAATCTGGGTAATAACTTTTCTTATAAAATAATATTTTGTGACTTTATTACCGTTGTGCGTAGCCACAGTTTGCTGTACTGAGTCATAAAATCCCATTTAAATTGGGTTTAGGTACTCCATTTCTCATTGTCTCCTACTTCTGGGGCCAGTTGTCATTTTCCATCTCTACCTGATTGCTTTAGTTTAGTAACTTTAATTGTCTATGTCTGTAAGCATTTTTGCTTCTGGTACTTTTCTCCGTTCTTATTCACAAATTTCATGTCCTTTTCTGGATGTATCTGGTGTGGCCTCCGCCCGCATGTCAATAGCCTTCATTCAAGGCTGTGTTGTAGTGGAGCCTGAGAGTATACACACAACTCGAAATGGTCCTTACTAATGGAGGAGTGTTTGGGGCCGTGGGAATAATCCCTGAATTCATTTTATTTTTGTGTTTGGAATGTATTGTTCCAAGTTTCATTTTTTGGGGGGGAGGAGCAAATTGAGCTTCTGAGTGCTTTTTCTCCTAAGCTAATTTTACAGTAGGTAGTAGTCTCTTAGCTTTCAGTTACTGAGTTTATGGTGATGGTGGTAGTGGTGAGGTTTACAAGTTGGAGACCTATGAACAGTTTTTGTAAACTTTCTTGGACTTTATGGATAGTAGAAAAGCAGGCATTCTTAGCCTGGATAATTGAGATTTGACTGTAAGATATAGTTTATGAGAAGGCTGCTTTGTCAGCGTTCCTTGAGATGATCGAATGTGGATACATAGATCAGGTTGTGAATGTTTTTATTATATTTGGTAATTCAGTCTTTTAAAAAAATGTATCCGTAGTGCTGATTTCCATAATTAACCTACACTTATCATCTCTTATTGTATATCAAAATTTGAGTCATATCTTATAGCCATTACTTTTCTCCTAATGCTCAAAGATTCCTACGTCACTGTACATTTTCCTCCAGTTTTACTTGAAATACTGCCTAGTCCCTGACCACACTGGCTGTCACAAGAAAAGGACAACATTTCGTGAGGAAATAAAACACAAAGTTTCATTAAGTACAAATACACCACCTAAAAATAAGAAAGCTTATTTTGCTAGTGGCTCATCAACTTCAAGCATAAAGTGAATTTTAAATTATTAAAAATTTTAAATTAGTAAACTTAAAATCCTCTCAATATGGGCACTAATGAATTCAGAGCAATGCAGTATGTTTGTGGCTCCTTTCTTAAACTACAGTTGCTGTCCATAAGAGTATTAGCACTTACTTAGCGCTTAAAGAAAACTCCCATGGTCATTGGTCGTGAGTTTGAAGTCTCACTGGGAATGTGCTATGAAGTAATCTAATTATTATTACTTTTTTGTATTATTGTTTAACCAGGTAACAAAATGAGAAGTACAGACAGTACTAAAGAGAATAGTGGAAGAACTAATCCAAAATTTACTTAACATTTCTTTTTGGAAGGAAGTTGTTGTATGAAGCATATTTTCTGTGTTTGCAACATTTTGTGTGAATTAATGTTAAATATTGTATATGTTTTGTGGCCACATTTTAATTTAGGCAAAAAGTCCTTGAGCTTTCTAAGAAGCAGATTATATAAATGTAGTGGGAATACAGGGAATATTGTTTCTTCAGTCTTTGGTGGGCCAGGCCAGGATGGTCTGTAGTGTGGAAGGGGGTAGTTTAAAAAAGCACCTGCCTCCCACTGATTTGTATGTGCTCCGAGTGGGCATGTTTCCCACCTCTTAAAAATCACTGTGTAAGATTTATTTTTTAAACATGCAGTTTTATTTTTTGTTAAAATGTCCTTATCTTGAGATTGCTCACCAGTGTTTTGATACTTTTATCATACCTTTATTTGTTTTTTTAATTGCTTTGTTATTCATTCCTTTTCTAGAATAATTTGTTGCATTTAACAGGATATTTAACAAAAGTGAAAATTTTCGTTGTGTGACAAAAAATTTGAAAATAATTTTTTTCATGTATGATAGAAAAGTAAAATGCTCTAAAGATGATTTTTAAATCTGTATTTTAAAATGACATATTAGTACAGCATGCCCTGCATTTTGAGAGATTGTTTTACAGACGTGAATCTCATTTTTTTTCTTTTAAGCAGAATTACTGTCTCAAAGGAAATTTGAGGAAATCAAGAAGGCTAATCAAGCTGCGGCCAAAAAACTTGTTGAAGAACACTTTAGCTCTTCCTCTGAGGAAGAAGGAGATGAAGACTTTGAAGGAAAACGGGGAAAAATAGTTGCTAATACATTTATAACTTACACTACTCAGACAGGTACTGTCTGATCTTTTAAATTTTGACTTTATACTAATGAAAACATATTCCTGACTTTTTAAAAACACTTTTACTCTCTGTGGTATAGTTTTTGCATTTTATGAGTGAGCATTTTTGTGTTGTAGAATTGAATTTTTGTACATTTTACTATTTGTTCATTTTATTATTAGTGTATAACACTAATCTTTCTGTAAAGCAAGTAGAATGGCAATGTCCTTTATAGCCTTAGTGGTTCTTCTGTGCCTTTAAGTGGTATTTCATTAGAATGCTGGGAGGGGGATGCCAAAGCGCCTCATGAGATGAGTGGTCCAAGTCGTTTCTGGTTATGATTTGATTGGACTTGACTTTGATTACTCCTTTAAATCTAGTCTTCATTTTTTTTTTTTCTCTTTTTCATCATGTTCAATGTGTCTTGAAGTCAGTTTTATTTCTTGACTTTATTCCTTTATTTTACATATTATAACTTTCGACTTTTATACTTAAAAAAAACACAAAACTTAAGTATTCTCGGGTTTGATGTGTACAATTACATTATATGTTGTTTATATCTGGGTTACTCTTAAAAGCCATATTTGTTTATGAGAAAGGGGGCCAAAGTGATGCTACTATGAAAGGTTTGCTACTAAATGTAAAAATAGATTATTTTAAAGGTAAGTGCTATACACTTTCAACATTTTATACTTAAAGTCGTTATTAGAACATTCTTGTTGTATTATCAACATTTCTGTAGTTGGTTGGGAATGCTGATGGCATCATGAGGATAGATACACATCGTCAAGTAGGTTTCCAAGGAATTTATCATATTTGCCGAAGAATTAAGGTTAGGAAGCTTGACTAAGTCTGGCTTAGCCAGGTAAAAGTTTAAAAGTTAATAAAGGTTTGGAGGACTTTTAGAGGACTTCATCATAGAAAGTAACCTTAAGAAGTTTCCTGCTTCAAGAGGACCTCACTTAAACGATTCTAGGTAGAGACAGATCTTATTTTTAATAGGAAATTCAGTGATGTAACTCAGTATTTCTTCCTAGTGTTTAGGAACCATCATTTGTAAGTTTTAATTAACTTTTAATCTGGCGTTCATCTTAAAAGTGTTAAGGCAGTTTTTCTTATGCTGTTTTGTGTCAAATCCATAAATACTGATTCTCGTTCCTTTGTGTAAGTAAGGAAATTTGATCAGTAAATGCCAGAGTAATAAGATGGTTTCCATCTCACGTTAGTGAATTGGACACCAGAACTTTACCAAAGAATTTCATTCTTTTTACCTGAGCACAGCCTTTGTACTTTCGTGATTCTTCTCTTAAATTTCAGACTTGCATGGTCAACTTCCTGATGAGTATCTCTACCTTGCTGGCCTGGCCTATGGACACATCAAACATATGTTGAAAGATAACTCATTTCTTCTCCTGTTTTCTTTATCTCAATTAGTAGCACCACAGTTTTCCTGGTTACCCACGGAAGCCAGAAATCGGGGAGCAGGGATGGTACATATGTGGGTTTCGTTTACTACCACTTCTCCTCTCTTCCCGTGTCAGACATCTCATCAAGCACAGCATTCTCTCCTTCCTAATCTTGATATCAACATCAACTTTTAAAAGCAACACAATCTAAATGTGACCAAGTCCTGCTGAGTTTTACTTCCTGAATTTTTTAAGTCTATCCCTCTTCTCCCTACATACTAACATTGCCTTAATTCAGGCCCCTACAGCTGTTTAATATGTGAATTAAATCCACATAACTACGAGGTGGAATTTACTATTATTATTTTAAAGATGAGAAAACTGAGACGGATAGATACTTAGGTCATTTTTGGTTTATCTGCTGTAACTGCCTCTTAACTGGTACTTCATGCTTCTAGTCTTGGCCTCCTCATACTCGTTTTTCTTCAGTTGCTAGGGTAATCTGTTTAAAATGCATGACTTCAAATGCCATGCAATCTACCGTGACATCCTGGGCAGTGTACTTTATTGTTGCAGCCAAACTTTAATACAATTTTCAAAGAAATCTTACATAAATCTTATAAATAAAAGATTAGACTTTATTTTGTTAAAGCCGATTTCATCTTGTTCTCATATTCTATTTTACGTGTTAGCTGTTAAATTAGGTGAAATTTAAAATGTTACGCATTTGCTAAAGCCAGCTATACTGAAAAGCAAAATAAGCACACAGAATATGATTATCAAGTCTGCTTTTAAGGATACTCTTTAATCTTCAATGTTTATTTAAAATAAAGCAATTATCTTTAATTTTATATTTTTTTGTTTTGGGAGTAGTTTTATGTATATTTTGTTTAATATCCTAAATTAAATTTATGTTTACATTAAAGTAGAGCAAGTTTTTGTAAGTGCTGTGTTTACTTAGATCATTTTAGAAAGTAAAGAATTATCCCAGTGTCTTACTTAGTTAATTTTTCTTTTTGGTAATTTAAATTTTGCTTTGAACCATTTTATTGGCGTAAGTTCTGTACTTAACGATAGTTTAATAAGCTATTACTCAGTCAACCTCTATTGAACCATCTTTATTGGACTAAAGGTATGTAGGTTTATTTCTCATATACTAAAGTGACTCATATTGCTGCCCTTTTGGTGTTGTGTGCTTTTGGGTAGTTTCTCTGCCTTTGATTTTACTGTTATTTCTTGGACCTTCCTGTAGTAACCCCTGGCAGCAGCATAGTGTAGGTTAAGAGGGCTCACTTTGGAGTCTTACTGAAGTTGCTTAATTGCTCTGTGCTTCAGTTTTCTCATCTGTAGAATGAAGATAAATATAGCTCATTTAATTCCACTGAAATACTAATAGAACAGTGCGAGCAAATAAATGCAGAGGAATTGCTTAAAGTAAATGTAGGCTAATAAATGTAGGCTAATATTTTTTTCCTAAGAAGTTCATGCTTCCTTTTTCAGCAGAAATAATGAACATAATTTAATGAAGCAAGGTTATTATACTGTAAAGACCTGAGTGTCTTTTCATTCAACAAGTTTTTAAGAATAAGCTGTATGTCAAACACATACACACACACAATGCTTATATTTAGGCTAAATGGTTCTGCTGAACTTTGACTTTTAGTTCATTTCATTTTGCTTTTTGCTATGCTTTTCCTTGTGACTTGACAGCGTGCTGCTCTTACCTATGGCTCTGCCCCCACTGAATTTGTTAAGGACTCTTAACAGCAATAAGAGCAAGTGTACTCTGAGGGAGGGCTGAAGTACTGCTTTTGAATTAAGTACATAAGATTTAATGCATGGGCTTTATCACCTCTTGGCAGCTCACTGGTTGCTTTTTTTAAACTTCTCATTTTCAGCTATATTTTGAGCTGTTGATATTGCTAGACAGTTCTTGCATAATGTAGTGCTGTTAGTGAGTGTGTATTATTTTCAGATGTTGCTTAACATGAAGTTTTCAATTTTTAAATTTCAAGATGGAGATACATGTGAATTAGAGCGAACAAAACAGTATGTAAATGAAGCTTTTCAAGCAGGGGCTATGACATGCTTAATTTGTATTGCTTCAGTGAAGAGAAACCAGGCAGTAAGTTTTTCTCCTTATCTATGCTAAATGTATCTCCCTAAATAACTTATATTGCATTTGCAGTACTGAACCTTTTATTATGTTTTTGCTTATTTTTGTTTAAAAATGCTTCATTTGAGAAATGTATTGATCTTTGTTTTGTAAGTCTGGAATTTAAAAAATTACCTCTAAATGAGCATCAATATTTTTAGCACTATTAATATAACTGAAGCAAGTATCTTCATTTTTAATGCACATGTCAATTTGATAAATCATTTTTAGTATCTTTATACTTTAGAGATTCCCACAAATACTGAAATGTTCAAATGGACTTTATTTCACTACTTTCCGCAGGTTTAGAGAAAGATAGATACGGTCCCTGCTTTCAAGGAAGGAGCTAACAGTGACACTTAAACAGTTTATCAATGAGCTTTTCTTGTGTTGAAGACACTTTGGAAAGTGGCCTAAGGTCATTGGGGCGGGATGGAGTCAGACATAACTCACTTACTTAGAGGCCTAATGGCAAAGTTATCTATATGTAAATTTAAGAGGTCATTTAATGAAGCAATTAAAGGGAAGTGATGACTGAATATGATAGACTCAACATTTAGACCTCAGATGAATCCACTGCTCTTATAGCAGCACGGCCTAGAGAAAGAAAATCAGGAAATGGGTTGGTCATGTTGAGTGAATCAGAAATTTAACCTGTGTTGGATAGGGTAGCTTAGCAGATGCAGATGCCGTCGGTGCCTGGAGTCATATATGGTTGGTTTATTCTGATTTCATCTTCAGTGGATGAATAGTCTCTGCATGTGGATACAGTCACACCTTAAACACTTGCTGTGTGTGGATTTTTTTTTTTAACCTCAATGCTTTCTCCTTGGGAACTCAGCCAGTATATGGGTGTAGTGCAGAAGTGCAGGAGAGTTACATCCCACCACAGGGAACTAGTGAATGTGCCCCAGCCTCTTCTCCGTTAGGGGTTGGAGCTGGGGTGGTCCTCGGCCTGCTTTTCATGGTTCTTTAGAGGGACCTAGCAGGACTGCTCTTAGCGGGAAACAGTTTAGCATTGTACCACTTACTGACGGTTCCTCTTCCCATCTTGTGCCCTCACTCCTGCATCCCAGTTCTTTTCTCAGGCACTGATTTGGGAGGAACGCAAATTAAGAAGTCGGCTTTTTTTAATGCTATTGCCAGCTATATGTAATATATAATACACTACATGTCTGTTTTTATTAAATAGTTGCAAAATGTTATAATGAAAGGAGAATTGATTTTTCTATCAAAGTGTTGGTAGGTTTTAAAACTTAATTTACTATTCCTTAAACTTTTATATATATATGTGTATATATACGTATATACACACACACATATATATACACACACATATATCTATATATATTTTCAAGTTTTTTGTTCACCTAATTTTTGGAATTTAGCATTAAGTGGTAGACTAATAGGTTTTATACAACAAAAGGGCAATATAGAGATTATATGTACATATTTCTGTTTAAGGATTCCTTTGTATTACTATTTCAAATCGGAATAACCTAAATGTCCAACAACCAGAAATCGGTTAAATAAATTATGGTATATAAATCTATAAGATACATTGTGCAGCTGTAAATACCAGGTTGTATGAATATATTTGGTAAGGGTAAATGCTTATACTATGTAAAAAGGAGGCTATAAAGTTTTATATCAGTCCGTACAGTATGATCTCATTTTTTTAAAGGTATTAAATACATTTAAAAAAAATAACTGGAGGTTGTCCGGAATGTTAGCAGTAGTTATTTCCAGCTGAATGAATCTGGACGATTAATAATATTTTTCTTTAAAGTGTTCTACATTTAAATAAATTTTTATAAAGAACATTTCTTCTATGATTCTGGAAGGAGATTTTTTTCTTTAATCCCTTGGTTTGCTCTTGACAATAATTTAGTGTGGTGCTTATTTTAAAATATTGTGTAATTATGAAAGAAAAATCATTGCATGTGTGTTAATTTCTGATACTTTTGTCTTAGGTTTGGAGTTGTTCAGGATGTTTCTGTATCTTTCACATGCCCTGTATCCAGAAGTGGGCTAAAGACAGCCAGTTTCTAGTATCTTCTTTAACGGATGATGATTTTGGCAAGAAGGATTATCCCTGGCCTTGGTAATTTTTCTAATTTAGTCGGAATATCAAGTTGTAAAATAAATGAAAATTGTAGCTCATAAGTTGCTTTATTGGCATTTTCAGTATCCATGTTTGTCCTTCAGTTTCATTTGGTTTGTGAAGATACGGGACATGGAAATGGCTTTTTCCCTCCAATTTGTATAACTGCTAGTTCCTTTCAATAACTAATAAGTCATTCAGACTGTTTTTTCCCCCCTACAAAATAGTTCCTTTGTTATCCTTTTTAAAGAACTTTCATTTCTTTTCCATAGGATTAGAATCCTTCATAATTTCAATACTTTGGGAGTTCGTATTAGTATACATTAGTATCACATTGTGCAAGACTGTCATGTAACATATTTTGATCATCGGCTTCCCAATTTTATCTTCAAAATCTCAAAACTGCAGGTGTATATTATTCACTTACTAATTTTTACATGTTTATTAGTTTGGCTTGTTATTCAAATAACCTTGAACTTCTATTATATTTCCAGAAAGAGTTGGGGAGTGGAAATTTTATCTCTGCTAAATAAAGACAGTAACAAATTTATCCATACTGGCAACCTAGTGGGTGGATTTACTGTTAAGATAATGAGACATAAACTTCAGGGGCTCTGTGTTCTCAAAAATACTCACTTTTGTAACTAATTTTATATTTGTAATTTTGAGTTCTTTTTAACAGAGGACCTCAAATTGTAAAAGACTCAGGCCTCAGGAAACGTGGATCCATGTCAGACGTGGATCCTCTTATTACCATAAGTACTAATACACAGAGGGTGCCAAAAAAATGTATACACATTAAGAAAGGAAAAAAACTGTATTAAAATTGTAATACTCTACAGTTTTAATACAGACAATTTTAGTACAGTTTTTTCTTTCTTAAAATGTGTATACATTTTTTTGGCACCTTCTGTGTGTGTAAGCAGTAAGGGCCTTCATTGGATAAATTTATAAAGCTTGTGAAAGTGTGAGATGTTTAAAACTATGGTTATGTTTTATATTATTCATTGAAGGTACTTTGTAGGAAATAGTTGTATCTGTCTTGTGTTTACTGAACGAGTTATGTCAAAGGTAAACTATTCATTCTTGTGGACTTAACCACTGTTAATACACGAATTTTTGTCAAATAAAGCTGAATAGCCTGATTTAAAAAAAAAAAAAATGTAACACTCCATATATACCGATAACAAAAGGTGAATACAAGTCATGTGTGTACATTTTTTTGCAACCCAGTATTTGTAAAATTGTGGTAGTGTAGTTTTTAAAAACATTTTAGATATAGTAGGTACTTTGTAAAAATAATTCTCAGTCATCTGGGAGAGATTTTATTCCCATGTTACCAATGGGGCTGTTGAAGTTAATTGAAGTAAAATGATGTCTTTAGACTTCTCTGAATCTTAAGTGGTAAAGCCAGGATATAGGTGTATTCTAGATATGTACTGTTTAGTGCAGTAGCAACTAGCCACATCTGATTATTTACATTTTTAAAAATTATGAAAGTTCTGTTCCTTTCTCAGTTGTATGCATCAGTCACATTTCAGGTGCTCACAAGCCGTATGTGGCTATTGACTACTATATTGGACTTGGCAGCTGTAGAATAGTTCCATCTTCTCAGGAAATTATATTGGACAGAGCTGTTGTGGATGGTTGAAATTGATGTTAGTAAAATCTTGTTTTTTAATGCTATAAAAATGGAGCAAAGAGTGTCTTACATAAAACTAATTGAGTATACTATATTACTAAATGTAGTTATATTCCTGTCTCTCATGTCACTTTTAAAAATGAAATTAACGTTAGTAATTCTTCTTTGTAGTCCAAAATGTAGGTTTGAATACAAACGATCTGACACACCTAGTAGGTACTATTGCTATTGTGGAAAAGTAGAAGATCCTCCTTTGGATCCGTGGCTTGTGCCTCATTCATGCGGCCAAGTATGTGAGAGAGAATTTAAACCTCCTTGTGGCCATAAATGTTTACTCCTCTGTCACCCAGGTGAGTTACATATTACATTTGTAATTGTGGTGGTTATTTCTGCTTACGTTGAGGCAAAAAAATTGTGAAAGTAGAATTCAGAACTTTACATAAGAAAATACTGAAAGGGAATGCCTTTTAAAGTATTAGTAAAGAAAACTTTAGAAATCACTAATAGATGTAAGAATTGAAAGTTTTAACTTTTGATTTCTGATTTCTTTTTTCTTTTCATCGGATTGTAGGGCCCTGCCCTCCTTGTCCAAAGATGGTCACAACTACTTGTTACTGTAAGAAAGCAAAACCCATCCCTCGTAGGTGCAGTGCCAAGGAATGGTCCTGTCAGCTGCCTTGTGGGCGGAAGTTGCTTTGTGGACAGCATAAATGTGAAAATCCTTGTCATGCAGGTGAAAGATCATACCTGTTAGCCAAAGTCAAAGCAGTCTCTGTTGCTTTTATAATGTTTCTGTGCTAATTTATCATTGTTATTTTAGGAAGTTGTCCTCCCTGTCCAAGAGTTAGTAGACAGAAGTGTGTTTGTGGCAAACAAATAACTGAAAGAAGCTGTGCAAGTCCACTATGGCACTGTGATCGAGTAAGTATATATGTATCTTGAAGGGGGGTGGGTATTAAAGAATATGGAAAGCATGATTAGAAATACTAATTAGGTTTAGTTGGATAAAAGGAGAGGAAGAATAGTAACTAAGATGAATTCTATTCATGGTTTAGGAAACTTTTCCTATTTAATATTTTAATTACTGGAGGGTAATTTTTTTTCAAAGTAACAGCTATTTGTTGAATTTTGTATTCAGTACCTATGTACTCTCTTTCTTGCTAGCTCTCTCTCCCTCTCTTTCTCCTCTCTTCAGCCAACACTCCTCCCTCCTTCTTGAGTTAATCCAGTTGAGGAAGTAGGATTGATTTTGTAGATTGCTCGTCCTAGAATTCCAATGGTTTTAGTACCATTTGCAAATTTTTGGTGGGTGACCATGTGAAGCTCTTTTTGCTTTCTTATATTTTAAAAATATGCTCTTTGGTGCATAGGAAACGTTGTGTGTGTGTGTTTGTGTGTGTAAACATGTATATATGTATATATATGTTTTATGTATGTATATATGATACCTGTGTAAGATGTAAAACATGAGGAACATAAAGAAGTTGCATATTTGTTGTTGAAAAATGGATTATGTCATGTACAAAGTTTTTTTTAACTTTTAAGTCCTTCGCTAGTGCTGACTGCATTTTCTTTTAGGTATGTGGAAAAACACTGCCATGTGGTAATCATACATGTGAGCAAGTCTGTCATGTTGGTGCTTGTGGAGAATGTCCTCGATCTGGGAAAAGATTCTGTCCATGTCAGAAGTCAAGTAAGACTTTTTTTAAACCTTTAATGGGGTATGATTATTTTTCATGCTAACTAGAATACTTTCCTAATTAGAGAACTCCTAATTCTCCGGAAGTTCATAACGTAGTTTCAATAATAATACAAATTTGATGTTAGATTTCTGTACGTTTAGTTGAGAAGACAATATAGCACGTGGACTAGGAACTCAGACTTTGGAGTCAAGTATATCTGAGCTCAAATTACACCTTCATGAATTATGTTTTTCTCAAGTTAAATAGGGACAATAATATTACCTTCTTCATAAGATAATTGTGACAATTAAATGATAAAATGCACATAAACTATTTAACGTAGTGCCTAATGTGCACATTCAGGGAACCTCATACTCAAGCTATTGTCATTGTGTATTGAGTTATAAGTAGATTTAGTTTTGGCTGCTTTGAGATAAAGGCATACCGTATATTATATTATATAAGACCCAGTCTTATATTACAGTAAAATAAGACAGGGTCTGATATTAATTTTTCTCCAAAAGACTCATTAGAGCTGGTTGTGTGGCGAGGTCTTATTTTTGGGAAAATGCAGTAGAAGGGTTGCAGTTTGAGTCTACTTCCTTGACTGCACCAATACCAGCAAACATATGTATAAGATTATTGTCAACATCTGTCATAATATGTTTATGTTAAAGGTGAGTTTCATGATGTTTTTAAAACTACAGCTATTTTTTTTAAATCTTGTAAGGTTGTTAGAAAAATTTTTTTATAATTCCATATTGTGGAATTCTTCATAGAGGTTTATGTGATCTTATTCATTTCTTTCAGATAAATATTTCTGAAGTAGCGCCTAAAAATGTACTTCTTGAGGATGGTAACTTGTCAGGTGTCAAATTGTTTTTTAAAGCATTAAGTTGACAAATATTAGGGATCATTCTCATTAATTTTTTCCAATAGTTATGTAGATGCAAAAATTCAGTCTGAAAAGGCTATCATTCTTTAGGGAACCAAAGGAACATGGTATATTTTTAGTGCTTTCTAATATTGTATCTTACTATTAACTTTTTGTCTGCTTTCAGAATTTTCTTTGCCTTGTACAGAAGATGTACCAACTTGTGGAGACAGTTGTGACAAACTACTTGAATGTGGAATCCATAGATGTTCACAGCGTTGTCACCGAGGTCCTTGTGAAACATGTAGACAAGTTAGTCATCTCCTGCAATAACTACTGTTCAGAGCTATCTATTATAATATGTCAAATGGGATTGTTCTCGTTCTGTAATTGTTTTCCATTACTTAGTTTCATAAACATCTATGTTATGATCTGGATGAGTTTAGTAACCTAATTATGGTAAAGCAGTGGGAGAGTATGCTAGCAATCAAATCCAAAAATTACCTTTTGTTTGTTTTTGCTTGGTAAAGTTTGAACAGTCTCACTATTATAGTCTAAAGTGGGGTTATTGGTTCCCAGAAGACATTCAGAGCAATGATGAATTAGGCTTAGTGATGATGGAAAGAAACAAATGCCTGGACTTACTTGAGACTTTAAAGTTATATGTGTCACTTTGGTTATAACTATACTACCAAGTCAAAAAGTTAGCTTACTAGATAATCCAATTTTCTTGCTTTATTGAGACAAGATGTGCAGATGTCATGGTATGACTAGATGTAAGTGATTTTGATATGTGGTATTTTACTATTTAATATCAAATTCCTACTAAATTTAATAATGGAAATTGAGATGAAATCTTTTGGAACAAAGTAGATACAAACAAGTATTTTAGGAAATTCAGCTTTAGTTTTGGTAAAGTCTCTCATACAGATTTGCTCTTAAAAGTTTTCTCCTTCATTTTTTAGTAATTAGAGATTGCAATGTGAAAAAAATCATGTTAACAAAAGTTAGTTTCAATAGCATTTATTTGATTCTTACAGGAAGTGGAAAAGCATTGTCGCTGTGGAAAGCATACAAAACGAATGCCATGTCATAAACCTTATCTGTGTGAAACTAAGTGTGTTAAGATGCGTGATTGTCAGAAACATCAGTGTAGGAGAAAGGTATGTGTAATAAGCTTGGGACACTGATTTAAAAATTCTCTCGAATTTTTCCTTTGTGGGCCTGTGATAAGCACCATCTTGACACGTTCTTCAGGTATCCAGGCATATTTTATGTTTCTCATATGAAATATTAATAAGTATTCTAGATTGATCTTAGTTGTTTGTATTAGTGAGAAATCTTACCAAGATTTTTAAAGAATGGACTCTTTTTGTCCTGCACAGAATTTTCTCAGCTTGGTTCTTGAGCTATTTCTGTTCCCCAATTTTAAAAGATCATAGCAGTGTTAAGAGTGATAATTCATTTTGTGGAAGAGGCTTAACTTCTATTGTGCAAATCTTATTTATAGACACTTGGTTCAGTATGTGGTCGACTGTAGTATTTTATTGAGTTTGTAGATTTACAGTCTTTTTTGGGTCCCTTGTATCATTATGAATTATCCCTCTATCTCTGGTAAGATTCCTTGTTAAATCTATTGAAATATAGTGATTTCAACTTTCTTTTGCTTAGTGTTAACAAGTATATCTTTTTCCTTCATTTACTTTTTACTTATTCATATCTTTATATTTAAACTAGTTTTCTTATAGACAGCGTTTAGATATTGTTTTATTTTATCCAAACTGAACAGTCTTTGTCATTTAATTTGGATGTAGATCATTTACATTTAATGTATATGTTAATATGGTTGGATTTAATTCTTATCATTTTACTACTTATTTTTTATTTGCCCATCTGTTCTTTGTTCCTTTCCCCTCTTTTCTAATTTCCATTTTATTGTTTTTCATCAATTCCCTTTCAATTCCTTTATTTGACTTTCATACATGGGTTTTATACCCATGTATTTTATAAACCCCAAATGCCATGTTTTTGTTTTTGCTTTAAATAGTCAGGTATCTTTTAAAAAGTTTGAAAAAATAAGAAAAAGTCTTCCTTTATATTTATCATCAAACTCATTATTTTTGGTGCTTTTCATTTTTTTATATTAACTTAGCTTTCTGTCCGTCTGGTTTCATTTTCTTTCTATCTGAAGGACTTCATTTAACAATTCTTGTAGTGCTGGTCATTATTTCTTTCGACTTTTATAAAATATCTTTAACCTTTTTTTGTGAAAAATATTTTTACTATGGGATTCTAGTTTGAAATTTTTTTCCCCTTTCTTTAAAGTTGTTGCTCCACTATTTTTTATTATAGCTTGCATTTTTTTCCAAGAAAGAGTGTGCTATGATTATCTTTGTTCCTTTATTTGTAATGTATCTTTTTTTTGGCTATTTTTCAAAGATTTTTCCCTTTATTACCAGTATTCATCACTTTGTGGTGTTCAATGTTATAGCTTTCTTCATGTGTCTTTAATTTGATTTTTACTGAGCTTCTTAGAGCTGTGGGTTTATTGTTTTCATCCGATTTGTGAAGTTTTCAGTCTTCATTTCTTCAAATGTTTTTCCCCTATCTATTGCCTTCTGAGAGTGTAATGATGTGTATGTTATGCTACTTGAGGCTCACAGCTTACTGATGCTCTATTTATTATTTACTGTTTTTTAAAATTTCTGTGTTTTAGTTTATATAGCTTTGTCTTCAAGTTCATTAATTTTCTTTTTCCTTGTCTAATCTGTTTTTTTATCACATCCTGTATTTATCTCAGACATTATACTTTTTCCTTTTTGAAAGTAGGATTTTAGTGGTTTTGTTTTTTTTTATATCTTCCACGTCTGTCCTTAGTATTGTAATACTCTCTATCTTCTTGATATGGATGGACTATACTTATAGTGTCTGTTTTAATGTCCTTATCTACTGATTCTATCATCTGTCATTTCTGGGTCTATTTCTGTTGATTGATTTTTCTTCTCCTTTTGGGTTTTATCTTTCTGCTTCTTTGCCTGCTGGGTAATTTTTAATTGGTTTCCAGACATTGTAAACTTTACATTTTTGGATGCTGGGTTTTTTGGTATTCCTTTAAATATTTTTAAGCGTTGTTCTGGGTCAAAGTTAAGTTACTTAGAAATCATTTGGTCCTTTTTTTCTTTTTTTTATTGGGGGATATTGGAGAACAGTGTGTTTCTCCAGGGCCCATCAGCTCCAAGTCGTTGTCCTTCAATCTAGTTGTGGAGGGCGCAGCTCAGCTCCAAGTCCAGTCGCCGTTTTCAATTTTAGTTGCAGGGGGCACAGCCCACCATCCCATGCGGGAATTGAACCGGCGACCTTGTTGTTAAGAGCTCACACTCTAACCAACTGAGCCATCCGGCTGCCCGTCCAGCAGCTGAGCAGCAGTTCATTGTCTTCAATCTAGTTGTGGAGAGCACAGATCACTGGCCCATGTGGGAATTGAACCGGCAACACTGTTGTTCAGAGCTTGTGCTCTAATCAACTGAGCCCCCTATTTGGTCCTTTTAAGGCTTGTGTTTTGTTAGGTGTGACCAGACTACTCTTTTATCTAGGGCTAAGTTGGCACCACTACTGAGGCAATGACTCTTCTAAGTACTCTGCTTGATTCCTGTGTATTAAGAGGTTCTTCCACTCTGGCCATAGTAAACACAAACTGTTCCCAGCATTGAATAATCTCTGGAAATTGTTATCTTCTTCTAGTGGTTCTTTCTCAGGTTTTGGGTAGTTTCCTCTTACACGTGTACAGACCAGTACTTGGCCAAATATTTAAGGGGTCTCTCCTGGAATTCTCCAGAGCTTACTAGAAGTGATATTGCTACCACTTCTCCACAAATTTTAGCCACACACTGTCCTCTCTGAGCTGTGAATTTTGTCTACTCAACTTGGTAAGACCCATCGGACTTTGCTTATGATCTTTCTCTCTGTGTTGCAGCCTGGAACCTCCTGGCCTAACAGGACTTACTTTGTTTCTCTCCTCTTACGGATTGCTCTCCTGTGCTGCCTAATTGTCTAATGTCCAAAAACTGTACTTCATATGTTTTGTCTGATTTTCTAGTTTAAGGCAGGAGAATAAATTTGGTTGTTTCCTCCATCATGGTCGGAATCAGAAATGTCTAAGGGCTTATTCAGGCCATGGACCATGAAACCTTTTTTCCCACACTGCCACTGGCAAAGTGAGAGTCACATAGTCTTAATAAATATTTGTCTAATTGAGTGAACTATTTTGACTTTTAGTTGCTTTTCAGTAATGTGCATTTTGTTTTGAGCTGTTTTTATATACTCATACTTGTTCTTAAAGTAGGTTACAACCCTAAGTTTAAGACAATAGTAGTCTGTATTTTCTTTCCAAATTTGAATTTATGAGAAGTCAAGGAAAGAGTTAGAATGGCAAGATGGACTTTGAATAGTAGCCTTTTGTTCATGAATGAAAATTGGACAGGTCATAGACTGCTGCATTTCTCACAGACAGATTGGAAATCAGGGAAGTGACAAAATAAAACTGAAAGCAAATAACCTATCTCTGCTTTTCTCCTTTAGTTAGTCTCTGATTCCATGGTGCCAAACTAATTTATACATTTAGCTGGTTTTATTTTAATTAAAATTTTAAAATAATCAGACTGATTGTTTGCCTGAATTGACTATAGGGTTTGACCAGAACTATTCCTTTGGTTATCAGTCTCTGCATAGCAGATAAGTAGAAATGAAATTATCGTACGGGAGTGTTTTAAGTCATAGAATAATTAACTAAAACACAAGAAAATTTAGCTTGATTTCATTAAATTGGGATATTGTCTATTTAAAGTTGTAAGTTCTTAATATAGTGTATCAGAATAATGTTAATAATCTTGAATATTTTTATTCTTATATTGAAAAAAAGTAATTTTGTTTTCCATAAGTTCTGTGAATAACTAGTAATGACATTCATATTATGCTTGGTTTTCAAATTACCTGTTCTTTGTATATTGCTTTCTCTTCAGTGTTGTCCTGGGAACTGTCCGCCTTGTGATCAAAACTGTGGACGGACTTTAGGATGTAGAAACCATAAGTGTGCATCTGTCTGCCACAGAGGTAAAATTTCACAATAGCTGTAATCTTGTGTTTGTATGTACATAATGTTACAGTTTGTAGAAGGCTTTCACATTCATTATCTTACTTCGTCCTCTTAACAACCTTGAGAAAGTAAGGGCAGTTGCCAAGATCATGATTTTATGGACAAGGAGATTGAAGTAAAAGAGGTTCAGTGACATTCTCAGGTAAATATCTAGGAAAGCAGTATAGTCAAGATTTGAACCCAGGTTTTCTGAATATAAGAGTTTTGTTCTTTCTGTAACACCATGTTTTTTCTTTACTTCCTCCCAACATTCTCCACACAGATTTAAAATTAATATGTTCTTAATTTTTTCAGTTTTATTTTGAGTTTTAGACGTTCATATGGAATTAAATCTAGTAAGGGATTGGATATATCCTAAGTCAGTAGTTCTCAAACTTTTTGGTCTCAAGACCCTTTTATATTATTTTGGGACCCAAAGAGCTTTTGTTAATGTGGGTTTTATGTTGATATTTGTTATATTTGAAACTGAAGTGAAATGTAATATTATTTATTATTTTATTTAAAAATAACATTAATAAACCCATTATATCTTAACACAATAACATTTTTTTGTGAAAAATAACTTTTCTGAAAATAATTTTAGTGAGCATGATAGTTTTACATTTTTGCAAATGTCTTTAATGTCTAGCTTAATACAAGATAGTTGGAATTACATATCTATTTCTGCATTCAATCTGTTTTGGTATCACTTGGAATATAGCTTCTGGAAGACTCTATTCTATGCATATGAGATCTTGCAGACCCTCTGAAAGGGTCTCATCAGTGCCTAAGTTATTAGACATTGAAAACTGAGTTAACTTGACCCATTTGGAGTATGTTGATACGAAATGGAATCTACTAAAAGATGGTATAAAGTAACGGGGAGAGCATGGTCTTAGAGTAGGAGGTCCTGGTTCAAGTCTGGACTCCGCTTCTTAGTGGCCTTATGACCTGGGACAAACTACTGTACTGTTTTGATTGTCTTCCTTTGGGATTACATGCATGCTAGATACCGTAGTTAATGTCTTAATCCTCTCGGAAATTTTGCAAGGTTTGTGGCACTACTGTTGTTTACCATAATAAGGAAACAGGCAAAGAGACTTCTTGGCCTATGGTTACAGAACAAGTTACAGGGTCAGGATGTGAACCCAACTTGAATGGTATTTCCATTATACCACATTGCCTCCCTGTTAGGAAAAGTGATAGATTCCATTAAACCCATAGACATTTTCCCGAGGATGTTCTCTCATTAGTCAGTGTCTTTAAATTGTGAAGTTTAGAACTAGTTTTTCAGTCTTCACCATTTTATTTCCTTTCATAGTCAATTACATCATTGACCCATTAAATTTAGATTGAATTAACATTCTAAAGTTAATCATTAATTTATTTAATGAGTATTTTTGTGTGTCTGCTAAGTACCAGGCGCTGGGATTACATGAGTGAACAATATTGACAAAGTGCCTACTCTTATGGAACTTATCTTTTTTACTCTCCCTCAGTTAGAATACAAAAATAATTAAATTAATATAGAATATCAGGTGGTATCAAATATAGAAAGAAAATTAGAGTGAAATTAAAATGGTGATAGTGGGGATGGTATGTGTTATTTCATGTCGTGTGATCAAAGGAGGGCTCTGAAAAGATGACGTTTGAGAGGAGACTTGATCAAGCCATGTGGCAATGAGTGGACTGGCATTCCAGGCGAGAAAGCAGCGGCTGCCAAGGCCCTGAGACAGGAGCTTGTGAAGTAACTGCAAGGAAGACTGAAGTAGGTTCTCAAGGGGACAAATGGCAGGAGATGAGGTCAGAGAGATGGTAGCATTAAGGATGGCTGGGGAAAGGAGAATGTGTATGAGGCTTTCCAGACCATTGGTAAAACACTGGCCTTTAAGTAGAAATCCTGACTAGTTGTATGACCATTAAAGAAATCGGATCAGTCGTTGAGAATTTTCTCACCAGGAAAACACCAAGCTTACTTGATTTTTACACGTGCTTTTTAACAAATAAACATTTAAGGTATATATAAATTCAGTCTCCTCAAGCAATTTGAGAGTCCATGTTAAAAAGGAATGTGCCCCAACTCATATCATCTGAAAAGTAAAGTAAGAGAAAATTACAGGCCCATCTAACTCATGAACATCTTTATAAAATATTAAGGTTTTCGCTACTCAAATCCAGCTATCCAGTACTATTAGGTATCTAAAACCTTTATCATAACCAAGTTGGATTTATTCCAATAATGTGTACTTGGTTTAACATTAGTAAACGTAATGATGTGATTCATCACATTAACAGATTAAAGGCAAATGAGGTTGTCTTAGTAAATGTCTAAAAAACAGCTGATAGAATTCAACATCCATATACGATGGAAACTTAACTAGAAGGGAGCATCATTAACCTGATATAAAATATCTACAAAAAAGTTAGGGCAAGTATCATACTTAGTGGAGAAGTATTAAAAGCATATTCCTATCTGATGCTTTTTAATCCTATATCCTATATTTATAGGATTTGAACAAATCCTATAAATACTTCAGTATTCATCTCTAAAAGATGGATTCTTAATCTGAAAAAAGTTAATATATTTCTTAATAAATCAGCAAATATCTGGTGTTCAAATTTCTTGTTGTCTCATAAATACCTTCATTTTATACTTCAGTTTGTATGACTCAAAAATCTAATAAGATTGACATGCTGTAATTGGTTGATGTCTCTAAAATCTGTTAATCTAGAATTTCTCTCCATCTTTTTTTTGTTTTTTCTTGTCACTTATTTGTGTACGAAACTAGGTTGCTTTATTTAGGTCACAGAGTCTGGATTTTTGCAGAATGCATCTCTGTGGCATTATCTGACATTTTCCTCTTTATGTTTTACAAATTGTTAGTGGGATCTAGAGGTTTGATAAGACCCAGGTTCAATTTATTTATTTTTTTTTTTTGACAGTGTTTTTTTTTTTGTTGTTGTTGTTTTTAAAAAAAGAAGCTTAGCTCCTAACAAAATTTACCTTAATGGAAACTATGTGGAAGACACTGTTGTACAACTGTCACCATTTTTTAAATCTACATTATATAAATACACAGAATCATTATTTCATACCATTTTCCATCATTCTAGACATCTTCATAATTAAAGTTATACTTTAACTCATAGAGAGAGGATGCTAACTACATGTTTGCCCTGTGAATATATGAAAGTTTGATGTGTAGTTCTTTTAAGTTCAAGGTCATCTATTTTTATGGTTCTGGAATTACTGGCCTAGTACCATGTTGGTTATTGACTCACTGGCCACTATAGTTACATTCTGTGTGCTGCTTTTTCACTTAAAAGGTGTTATCACTGAAGCTATTTTAATTTATTTGTCATGTTATACAAGTATCTGTAACAAATTCTCTTGATCAGTAGGAAGACTGTTCAGAGAAATTACCCCTTATTCTCAAGATTTAATTTTAAGAAGAAAAGTGACACAGCAATTTAGAGTGGGAAAAAGGTTATGTTTGATAAATCCCTCTTTGAATTGCTGAAGATGAATGGAATTTGTCATTGTTAAGTGTGGAAATTGATATAATATGCAGAATGAGAACGGACTTAAATGTCACCATTAACTTAATAAAATGTGACATCTAGTTATTCTTTTGAAAAGCTCAAAATAAAATTTGATCATGTGGGTCAGGATAACTTGGCTTGCATTGCCATTGAGATAATACTTCACTGGATTATTCTTTGCTTATTGAAACACTAAAGTATAAATTTGGTAATTTGTACAATACATGTATTTTCTCCCTATGGTGCTTTTTAACTTTCATTTCCTTTTTCTCTGTTTATTATTTGAATCAAAATTCTGTTGTTTGTTTTAAGGAACTATTTTGAAATTTTAGAGGCTTTAACCAGGCTATTTTTTTCGTTAATCTGTTTCTTATCAGGTTAATTGCTATTCAATATTTTGTTTGGTCCTGACACCTAGGGAGCAATCTCTTAAGATACTCACTGCTTAGCTGTATCTAATTCCCTTGTTATTTCATTTGTAATTGGGTACTTTACTGGGAAAAGTAGAGTGGGAAGAAAGCCCTTAAGCTGATATGTGTACCTTGGGGAGAACTTTATGGCCTGTTTGAAAAGGTTTCTTTTATTTTTGTGTCTTTCTAGCAACCCATAACGAAAGAGGGTAAAAAGCTGAAACCCAAATAAGTTTAACTTTTGAAATGTTCAGAAGATAAATATTTGGAATTATAGCCTAAAATGAGGGTTTAGAATTTTGTTTTTCACAAAACATGAGTAATGGAAAATTGACTGTACTTGTTAATAACCTGATGAGAGAAGTTACTCTTATTGAGGAATTTATCTAAAAACAATGTACTTGAATATAAGTTATGTGTGAAGATAAGCCAAAGAGATTATTGTTAACATTCGATTTTCCAAAGACTTAAATACATTTTTCTTGTGTAGTTTTGAACGAGTAATGTGTTAAATTTGTTATTTAGAACTTTTAGCAAATTTTAAATAAACTTTAAGTACAAGCGTAGAAACAGAAAAGTATACACAAAAGTATACAGCTTGAAGAAGTTTTATAAACTGAACATAACCGTTTAACCAGAACTCAGAGCATTACACAGAACATTACCAGCATTTCCAAAACCCTCCTTGTATCCTTTGTAACCATCATCCTGGTTTGAACATTATAGATTAGTTTTTTCTGTTTACTTGATGTAAATGGAATCATATACCACATATTGTTTGTATCTGGCTTCTTTTGCTCAATGTTATGTGTGTGAAATTCGCTCAAATATTGTAGTTTCTTCATTCTCATTGTTGTGTCCCATTGAACGAATATACTAAATTTATTGATTTTATTGTTGATGGGTGTTTGGGTAGGTAAGTAAATTTCTTGTTAAGTTTGCCACTTTTGTTTTCAGGTAGTTGCTATCCCTGCCCAGAAACCGTAGATGTAAAGTGCAATTGCGGTAATACAAAGGTGACAGTCCCCTGTGGCCGAGAACGCACCACAAGACCACCCAAGTGCAAAGAGCAATGCAGGTTAGTATGAAGCTTTGCACAAACTTACACCTGTGTCTTACGAATTTAAATTTATGTTGATTTTTCATATTGTTAGTATTTTTAGTTTTGCTTTAATGTTTTAAAATATTAATGTTCACAGTATGCTCGTTCTATATGGAATCAGAAGACACATAAATAGATAATTGCATTTTAGATATATTTACATAATTAGTTCTTCAGTGATCAAAAGTAATTTAAACAATTGTACTTTATGATTTAGTCGACCGCCAACTTGCCATCATACAAGTCAAGAAAAACATCGCTGTCACTTTGGCTCTTGTCCTCCATGTCATCAACCTTGCCAAAAAGTTTTGGAGAAATGTGGTCACTTGTGTCCTGCTCCATGTCATGATCAAGCATTAATAAAGCAAACTGGCAGGGTAAGGGAACAATATTATTAAGAGATAGTGCATTGCTGTGGGTCATATTTTCTTTACTTAGTCATTCAGCAAGCAGTATGTACTGACCGGGTGTTAAGCACTGTAGTAGTAGCTGGGGTAGAAGGTAAATAAGACTTGGTCTTTCTCATAAGAAGTTCAGAATATAGAAAAGTAGAGTAATCAATAAACAAATGTTTGAAAAGACAGTGTGATAGTCATGTTACAATCCATATATAGATACATTTGGCAATCTTCCTTCACATATGTGATTTAGGATTATAGAGATCTGGTTTCCTCAAAGATTCATTCACATTTTCAGCAAATATTGATTGAGCCATTACTAAGTATTAAGCATTCTTCTAGGTGCTGAGGAGACAACAGTGAACCAAATGGAGATTACTTTCTCCTGGTGGAAATTGGAGTTTATAATTCTGTTTCTTACTCTCCCTTTGGCTCATGAGAAGTGAAGGAGGCTATGCTGCCTTTGTTCTGCCGTTTAAAAACTGGAGTCAGCCTAAATTGAATTTTTAATATCAAATGTGTGTGAAGGGGAGCAATCAGATAGAATACAGATGGAATAGAATATTTCAGTAAGCGTAATTTGTTGATTACTTAAAAAAAAATTCAACCTGCTTGAGTGGAGGATTCATGAAACTATTTTCTTAGAGTCTTATAATGGCCATGTGATTTTATCCCCGTGACTTAACATCAGTATGTCGTTTACTTGTAGCACCAGCCTACTGGCCCTTGGGAACAGCCTTCGGAGCCAGCATTTATTCAGACCGCATTACCTTGTCCTCCATGCCAAGTTCCTATTCCTATGTACGTATTAGAATTTTAACATTTAAAAAATGTTTTGACATAGTTTAAAGTGTATGTTAAGTCATCTTTTCCTATTTTCTTTGTTCCATTCATCATTTTAGGCTTAGGCTGTAAACAAGTTCCCTGTCTTCAGCTTCATTCTTTTCCAAATATATGTTCCATACTGCTTCAAAACTTCCTCTAGAATTTTTTTTTTTTTTGAGTCTTTAGTTTGATACCCTTCTTAGCTTCCACAGCAACTTGTGCTTACAATTACAATAATACATCCAAGAGATCATCATCTGTTAGTGTTCCCGATTCCCATGCTAGTCTGTAAGCGACTTGAGGACAACGGAAAGGCATGATTTAGATAAGGCAAACTTGAAGGAGAGTATTTAAGGGAAACACTGAAAATGAAAGGAAGTAGTTTCCTGGATTGTCCCGGAAATGACCTGGACTGAGTTTTAAGGAGTCAAATCTAGGGTAATAGGGAATCGTGGAAAGGTTCGTACTTCAGCAGAGGTTATGGAATACAGGGGGCAGGGAACCGTAGAACTAAGAAGCAACATAAAATTAGAAAAGGGACTGTTGTCAACAACTAAAGTTACAATTGGTATGAATATTGGTATTTCTTATGTGTTAGTCTTTTAAAGCGAGGGTTCTTGGGTTTTTTTACATTTAAAGCTCTCACTCCTGTTTTGTCCTTCCACAACTTTCCTCTCAGTTTAAATAGCATGTATATTTTTATACATTGGTGATGCAGTCAAGTCCGGAGGCAAAGTGTTAGTGGGAGCTATATCCATGAATAGGGTAATTTTAGTCTGTAGAGTTAGTGGAGGGGGAGGTATAGTTAACACAGAGGTTCTTTCTGTACATATTCAATTAGTAATCGTTAGAGACGGTTCTTTTACTAAGGACTTGTAGGTCATGAAGGACCAAGTTGTCTGAAGTACTTCTAACTAGGTTTAGTTATTAATGATTATCATTGGCCTAAATTTTTCCTTTAGGGGAAACAGAGGAAAAGACATTGATATTTGATTCATAGGCACAAAAATTGACATATTGCAGTCAATTACCTTTGAATTCCTTAATCTGTTTTATAGGAAGATTACTTAATATACATGTCATACAGAAGAGTTTCACTGCCCTAACGATGCACTATGTATGTTCATCCCTTGCTTCCCTCCCCCTCAATCCTTTGTGCAACCACTGATCTTTTTGCTGTCTTTATAGTTTTGCCTTTTCCAGAATGTCGTATAGGTAGAATCATACAGTACATAGCCCTTGGAGACTGGCCTCTTTCACTTAGAAATACACATTTAAGTTTCCTTCAGGTCTTTTCATGGCTTGAGAGCTCATCTTTTTATCATTGATTAATATTCCATTGTATAGATGTACCACAGTTTGTTTATCCATTCACCTATTGAAGGACATTATGGTTGCTTCCAAGTTTTGGGAATTACGAATAAAGCTGCTATAGACATTCATGTGCAGGTTTTTGAATGGTCATGTTTTCAACTCACTGGGTAAATACAGAGGGTGCCAAAAAATGTATGCACATTTAGAAAGGAAAAAACTGTGTTAAAATTCTAATACTCAGTTTATACCAATAACAAAAGATGAATACAAGTCATGTGTATACATTTCTTTTGCATCCCCGGTATTTAGGAGGGCAGTTGCTGGATCATGTGGTAAGCCTTTGTTTAGCTTTTTAAGAAACTGCCGAATTGTCTAACAAAGTGGCTGTACCATTTTGCATTCTCACCAGCAGTGAATGAGAGTTCCTGTTTCTCTACATCCTGGCCTGCATCTACTATTGTCAGTGTTTTGGATTTTAGCCATTCTAATAGGTGTGTAGTGGTGTCTCCTTGTTTTAATTGGCAGCTCTAATGACACACGATGTTGAGCATCCTTTCATATGCTTATTTGATGAAGTGTCTGTTCTCTGTTCAGATCTTGCTCATTTTTTAGTTGGTTGGTTTGATTTATTGTTGAGTTTTAAGAGTTCTTTTTATATTGTGTATGCAAGTTACCAGATGTGTGCTTTCCAAATATTTTCTCCCAGTCTGTGGCTTGTCTTTTCATTTTAGTGTTTTCATTTAATACTATTTGAGTGTTCTTCACAGAGAAGATGTTTTTGGTTTAATGAAGTCCAACTTAACCATTTTTCTTCCATGGATCGTGCTTTTGGTATTGGATTTAAAAAGTTGTCACCAAACCTAAGGTCATCTAGATTTTCTCCTGTTTAAAGTTTTGCGTTTTATATTAAGGTCTGTGATACATTTTGAGTTAGTTATTATAAAAGGTGTAACATCCCTCTGGACTTTTTTCTGTGCAAATGTCCCTTTGTTCCAACACCAACCATTTGGTGAAGACTATCCTTTCTCCTTTGTCAAAGATCAATCAACTGATTTGCATGGGTGTATTTCTGGACTTTCAGTTCTGTCCCATTGATCTATTTGTCTGTTCTTTCACCAAATACTGTTGTAGCTTTCTAGGAAGGCTTGAAGTTGGGTGGTGGTATCAGTCCTCTGACTTTGTACTTCTGTAGTATTGGGTTGGCTATTCTGGGTTTTTTATCTTTCCGTATAAAGCTTAGAATCAGTTTGTTGATATTCACAAAATAACTTGCTGGGATTTTGATTGGAATGATGTCGAATATAGATCAAGTTGGGAAGAAGTGACATCTTAACAATATTGCACTTTTCTGTCAGAAAACATGAAACCTCTCCATTTATTTAGGGCTTTGATTTTTTTTTCATGAGTTGTATAATTTTCCTCATGTGGATCTTGTATATATTTTGTTAGATTGATGCCTAAGTGTTTCTTTTTTTGTGTGCTACTATAAATGGTATGTTTCCAATTGTTCATTGCTGATATATGGGAAAGCAATTGGCTTTTGTACATTAACTTTGTATCCTGCAGCCTTTCTATAATCACTTATTATTTCCATGTGTGTTTTTTTAATTCTTAATAAAACAAATTAGTAGAGTTAGCATTTTTTCTTTAGGTATTCTTTTTGAAGAATTTATAATTTTTTCATTTTATTTTATGTTTTTCTTGCAGGCAATGTCTTGGGAAGCACGAGGTGAGTTAGAGGTACAAGTTTTAAATAAAGCTTGTAATCTATACCTCTTCTATACTGGGATTGTTAGAAATAACAAAGTATTGTTATTTAAATGTTATAAAGCCAAGAGTTTGTCTACTAATTTTAAAAGTATGCAGTGCTTTTATTTGAGAATTAATCTGTAAGTATGCATTTACTACAGAATCATTGAATTTCCTTTTTAGGAATAGAATGTTTTTCTTCTTGACATTGACTTTTTTGGATTCTTTTGATAGGTTACTTTGGTTTTAATAAGAACTATTATTAGTGAAAGTGTGTTAGACCTTTGTGAAACTTGTCCTCAAATGATAATAGAGTCGTTTGGAAACATGGGTGCTGAAGGAGATAGAGAGAGAGTCTGATTTTCTTTTCTTTTTTTTTAAAGGTGAGTCCATTACCATGCCATGCTGTAGGACCCTACTCTTGTAAGAGAGCTTGTGGACGAACCTTAGATTGTCAGAATCATACATGTATGAAAGAATGCCACAAAGTAACTGAAGTTGGTGCCTGCACTGGCAAAAACAAGGTAATGTTCTTAGGTTGGATGCATATATGTTTGTATAGTTCTGAATTTAGTCTAGAGCATTTGCTCCCAGATATTTTTTAAACCTGACATATATGGTAGATGATATCCACAATTTTAATAAATTCCCAATCTTTTGTTGGAAGTAAATAGCCTCACAGATACGGGGTATATGATTTGTAGGTAACATTCAGTAAAAGCGTTTTTTTACAAGCATATGGGAAATCAACTATTCAAAGATTTCTAAAAATTGCCATTTTGCAAGGAAAAACAAATGGGGTTAATCAACTTTTAAATAATATTAAATTTTATTTTAAAATTAATTCATGTTTTTTCTCAGATTTCCACTTTATAGGAATCATAACAATAGCAAGTGTGTTTAATAAGGAATAAGACAAAAATTTTAAACTTCATATTTATTATTAAGTAGCATTAAATTTACATATGTTTAAATTATTAATATGAATTGTGTAATTGAGAATTTAACTTGCATTGTTAGTTTTAATTATAATGATTCAAAACCACATTGACTACTGTAGTTAAGGGATAGCTGCTATATGGCTTTCCTCCTCTAGATTTTCACAGCATCAAATGAGTCAGGAAAAACTCATTTTAAGAGCTGATATGACAGTGATTGGGGAATTCTGTATGATTATCCCACCATAACTTCCTGAGCAGTGGATGTGGCAAAATACGGGTTTTAAGTTATATGCAATTTTTCTGAATTTAGCTATATGTCCATCTCTATGTCTCACTCACGGAAGGCTACTACAACGCAAGTGAGTGAACATTATATTATTTTATTTGTATGTTAAAAATGAAATAATTCAGAAACTTAAAAAAAATTAATTCCTTACAATAACACCTCAATTGAGACCCATTGGAGAAAGGCTTCTAGATGATATCTCTTGACCCAAATGCCTTTGGAATTTTTAATGCAGTTTCTGACTTGAGTTATAGCACATGACACAGCAGGTGTTTAATAAGTGTTTATTGAATTGACTGGAATCAAAGCTCTTTTGCCTGTTAGCTCTGCTATGGGCTTCTTCCTTGACCTTACCCACAGATCTCAGTCTCATCAAGGCTATTCTTTTGTGCAATGGCTCTGATTGCTGCCATTAGCAATAAATATTCCTATTGGCTATAGTGAGTGGAACGGTGGTTGATGGGAAAGGTGTGAGGCTGATGGCAACTGAAATGGTGTGTATTTCCCAGGCAAACATGGGATCAAATATGTTTTGAGTGATGGAAAGAAGAAATAGAGTAATGAGGATAGTCTTTTCTCTTTGGAGAAAACTCTGTCACCAAAACTAAATAAAAAAGAAAAATACATATATATTTATATATGTGACCACTCACACACATTTCTATAATTAACGTGTGTCATAGACCCCTGCCACTTGAGTGTTGTCTGCAGACATGCAGCACTGGCATCAGCCAGAGTCTTGTTAGACGTGCAAACTCCTAGGCTCCCCCTCAGCATTTTAACAAGATTCCCAAGTGATTGGTGATGCACAAAATGTTTTTGAATGCTGCTAAAGGCAATGTGATGTGTCAAGTTTCACTGACTTTTTAAAAAAAGAATTTCATTGTAATCATTGAACTTGCTAAGAGACTAGAACTTAATTATTCCAACCACAAAAAGAAAGGATAATTCTGTAATGTAAAGAGGTTCTAATTATTGCTATAATGGCAATCATATTATATAAAATTTATGAAATTAACATGTTGAACACCTTGAATTTAGGTAGTGTCAAATATATTTCAATAAAATGAGAAAAAAAGTTTCACCTACCAAGATTAGCTTTCCAATTTGTGATAAGAACCCAAATGTTTATTCCATTTTCCTGCTCATCATCCCATCACTTACAATTAGGATTGCTCTCCTCCCTGGATTTCCAGAAAGTTGGATGAATCAGAAAAAGCTCATTTTAAAAGCTGATATGACTGATTGGGGAATTATTGTGGATTATCCCAGTATCGCTCCCTGGGTTAAAACTTCTGTTTTCTTTTTCTTTCTTTTTTAAAAATGAGAACTGCATAAGCGAGATATTTGACAGCAAGACTTGCTGTGTTTCCTAATTATGGTATTGGAAGTGATCCAAGAAGATAGTTTAGCAAGTACAGATTCAGTGATTTTTTTTGTTTTGTTTTAATAGCTGGAAGGAGCCTCCTCTGATCAGTGTGATTCTTGTGTTGCACATAGGGAAACTGAAGCTTGTCAAGTAGGCTTGTCCATGATGCTGTCGGAGAGTAGCAATTCAGAAAGTAGTATCCCCAATGTCGTAGCTCCCAGCCAAGGGTCCTATCCCACTCGCAGTATTTAAATGGACGTTATTGCAGATGTACCACGTAGCCATAAAGAAACAAATGAAATAAACTGTGTGTGTTATCTTTGGTTATGTTTGGAAATTTTGTGATGCATTGCCCGTCCTTCTCCCAGTCTTTCCCATTTCAGAAAGTTTTATTTGTTCACCCAGTTGTGCAGATCAGAGACATAGGACCACTGCTTGATTTCTTTCTTAACTTCATTGTCCTTGCCTCACAGCAAATCTTGTTAGGTTTATCTTTAAAACAGATCCTGAATCTGACCATTTCTCATAACTTTTACCACTAACCTCCTCATCCAAGCCACTACCACCTCTTACCTAGATTTCTGCAATATTTTCCCATCCAACCTTTCTACCTTCACTTTTGTCATATTACATTAGCCAGATTCATCTTTTAAAAATGTAAATCATGTGTCATCTCCCTGCTCAAAACCCATTAGTAGTTGTTAGTCATTCTACGAATAAAATCCAAAGGCCTTAACAATGGCGTATATGGCGTTATAGTGATCTAACTCCTGAGTACCTTTCCCACCTCTTCATTCATCACTCTTGCTGGCTCACTTCCGCTTCTTGCTATTTCTTAAGCATTCCAATTTTGTCCTTACCTCAGAGCCTTTGCACTTATGCCTTTTCTCTGTAACTCTATGTTCTTATGGCTCTTATTTAACTCAGTTTCTGTTCAAATATGAACATTTTCAGAAGGCTTCCTTGTTGCTCTATTGTTCTCTCTTTTCCTGCTTTATCTTTTTTTCAGAATGTTTATGAAGACATTCTGTTTTGTTCTTTATCTCCCCCACTTAAATGGCAGTTCCTTAGGCTAGGGATCTCTTCCATCTTGCAAATATTCCCAGTGTGTGGAACAATACGTGGCACATAAATGCTGAATAACTATTTATGGAATAAATGAATATACTTTTTAAAATAAAAAAATAGAAATTTTTTTATGGAAAATTTTCATAATTTGAAACTTTTTCTTTTTAATCCTGCATTTAAGTTTTATTGATACAACTCTTATAATCATGTCTGTACTTAGGTATGATCATAAAAAATGTTTAACCTTTAAGACAGTAGCCATATCTGTAGGTTTCATTTTATCTCATGTATGATATGTGAAACTGAACAGTACCCTGTAATAAAAATCTTTAACCTTCTTTAGTAGATAGACACTATTTAAATATTAAATTACTAGAGCAGAGAGATGACTTGTTAAGTTACAACTGAGATACATTTATTTGTACTAAATGTAATTTAGTTTTGGCTTATTGAAGTTCATTAAAAATAAATTAAACTGCTGGTCATTCTCCTGTTTTTCCTCTACACGTGTTTCCTTTTGGCAAGATAAGATGAATATCTCCAGAACATTGAATGCTTTGGGAATTTTTATTTATGTCTTAAAAGTGTATTGATTTCTTTAGTTTGATGATGGTGGTGCTTGTTAGGTGAAAATGAATTGATAGTATTTTACTCTGTTTTTCCTGCCACTGACTATAAACTGCTTTAGGAAGTAATTTACATTTTTAGTAGAGATATTTCGTGTAATAAGTCCATTTTAAAGCTTAGGCAGTTTAATTTAATGAGGTTTGTAGGCATAAAAATCTTTGTGAATAATGGTCATATTGATAATCTTGCTGTTCTTCATTTTGAATATTTTTAAAATGAATGAAAGCATGCATCATTTTAGTTGCTATTTCTAAGAGCTGCAGAAGTACTTTCTTTTAATGCGATATATACATTTTATAACTTTTACATATGGAACGTTAGGTATCTGTACTTAGGTGATTTATCTGCTTGCTATTTCTCAGGCCGGCCCCGAATGCCTTCAGTGTGAAGAAGGGTGCTCTAAATCACGGCCAGTGGCTTGTCCTCACCCATGTGTTTTGCCTTGTCATCCTGGAGAATGTCCTCCTTGTGTTCAGATGCTTAGAATAAAATGTCACTGCAAGATCACAAGCCTATATGTGGAATGTAGGTAAGTGGACCGAAGAAGTAGTCTTGTTTTATGAAAATTATTTTGATGTCTTTTTATAATTCAGAACCCTTTGTGTGTAGTATACTTTAAGGAATATTTTCCAGTGGTGGTCCTTAGACTCTAGAGGCCTACGTTTTCCAGAGAGATGGGGACAGAAGAAATGTAGAATATTTCACCTTCTCGATATATCATCCCGATTTTAACCTGGGCGATTCTGGTTTTCTCTATTTGGAGATTCTGTATAAGATTTTGTTAGGAAAAAACTTGTATCACTGGTTTTAAAAAATATAGAAGCATTTCTATAACTGATTGTTCAAGTAACTGTCAAACTAGAGTTTTGTTGGATCAAAAATTGCCTTGCACATAGTTACTTAGGTATAATTTTTAAATTACAGATTTAAAAGGTAGAGTTTATTATAAATGTTGCTGTCATGGCATTTATCATCCTAGGATATGACCTTTGTTTTCCTTACTTAAAAAAGGGCAAATTTTCACTTTGGATTATAAGGAGGAAAAAAATTCCCCTTTTTTTCTATTTAATCATGATCTAACTTAATTTACCTAACTCGTTCAGCTCCATTTGACCCAAGTCTGTAAAGTAGGTTTTTTATAAGTGTATTTTACTCAAGTCAAATTTGGGAATATGTCTTTATTTCCGATTTTTTGAAATACTTTTTTGAAAAACGCTTGTTAATATTATCTTAAATTTTTTTTTGTCACACTCAAAGATTCGTGCTTTGTTAAACTGTAAAAGTTAAAATTAACTTTGTTGAAATTTTAAAAATAAAATATAATTGTTAGCTTTAGAAATTATATAAGGAGAGTTAAGAGGGCAATTTTGCCTTACTTATGTGTGATACTGAGAAAAAGAGGTTGTTTTCTTTGGTCTTGCAGGGTTATAAATTTCCCCCTCTTCTTTCTTTTTCTCTTTATCATGTCATCTTCAAAGGATTCCTTTCCTTTTTTACCTGCTTTTTCCCAGAGTGTTACCTCTCTAAGATTGGCTCCTTGATAGTTGTGCACTTTTTAAAGTGTCTTCCCTTTAGTTAGTGCTCTGATCTACCAAGACATTTTTAGTATATTTGTACTTAGGGTGGACTTTCTTTTTCTGGTGTGATGTTAGTTAGCTCTCCCTCTTGGAATTCTGCTGTTTTTCCAGAACTTCATTGACTCTCTGAAAAGACTTCCTATGGGAGCTTCAGAAATAGCTCTGCTAGGAATTGATATTTACTTTTCTACTTACAGGTAATTTGAAGTTTATAGAAACTTCTGTCTTCTAATTATGCCAACGTCATGGGATTTGAGTGCTTTTATTTGTCATTAATGAGTTGAGTGTTTGTTTTTTTGTTTTTTTTTTGAGGGATGTATGGATATATTTGGAATGAGGTGGCTTCCATTACCTCAGCAATCCAGAGTTCCTTTTTTCTTTTCTTGAATACATATATTTAAAGTGTATGTTTTTATACTGTAATTCTTCAGTCTCAGTTGTTCTGATAATTTAATTTGCTTTAATTTAGCAAGTTATTTCATAAATCATCTTTTCCTTTTAGCCCTTTTCTGCTTCATGTATATTTATCTATAGAAATTAGGTATAAAAGATACAGACCTTGAAAAGTAGGTAATTTTTCCTAGTTATAGAGTAGCAGGAACAGAATGATTTTAACTCTTAAGTTCAGAGGTGAACACTGTACTTGTAAGAATGAAAATATACATTTAGTAGAGTCAGGATAAAAACTTTGTGATATCACTAAGTGAAATTTTGCCAAGAAAATTGCATATGTTATCTTAGAGTACCTTCATAGCTATTTTGATACAGATAATAAGGTTATAGTTTTGACATTAGTGAGGCTAACCTTATGGCATATTTTGGCAATTATGTCTAGTAAATGGAAATAGAAAAAGCAGGAAAGGAATAAAGGAAAGGAGAAGAAAGTAATGGGAAAGAGAAAAGTGAGATAGGTAAGATAGGGATTTTTATTATAGATTGTCACTGACTCAGGCAGTATCTACTGTGGTTCTATTCAACTATCTATTAGAAAGTTTTATTCCTTGGTGTTTCTGACTATTTCTGAATTACCTACTGAGTCAGATATAAAAGCACAGACTGATCTAAAATGATCTAATCTAAAATGAATCGATTTCTAACATTAATAGACAGCTTATCCAAAAACAACTGAAAAGGCTTTTCTAATAAGCTTACTGCGTTTCCCACTGGATAGCCTAGATTTCTTAATTTGTATTAACAGATTAAACTACTAATTTTTAATCTTTTATGTAAAGGCTTTACAGAGGGTTATAATTGTGAATAGTGATTGACGTATAGGGAAAGATAGTACAGGAACTATTAAAGAGAGGCAAGGCACAGATGATATGTATGTGTTTTATACTTCCTTCTTGCAGTGATTGCGCTTTTGGTATTTGATTTGTTGGTAGTTGATAAAGGGCTGGAAGATTTGATTCATCAGAACCATTAAGAAATTTGAAGATAATTGTTACAGATAGACATAAAATTAAAATATTTCTCAAGAAAAAAAATAAGACAATTTTATAGATACGTTTGAAATTGTGAGTTATTTTTAGAAAGTATGCTATAAAAATGGACTTTGAATATTATCAAAACATCCTTTCCTATTTTTAGAAAAATAACCACAGCTGATGTAAGTGAGAAGAACCTCCTCAGTTGTTGCAAAAATCAGTGTCCTAAAGAGGTAAGCTTTCATAGAACCTTTTAAATTGTGTCTCTTGGTCATAGTCTCTCTTGGATTTTCTCTGTTCTTGTTTGGTCTTCTATTTCAGGTCTTTTCTGGACCTACTAAAAATGTGGGTCCAGAAAGAAAATTGTGATTGATGTCTATAAAAATATAATACATATTATTAGGGTAGATGCATATCTCTTTATGAAATTTGGGGATAGTAGGACTAGAAATGACCCTTTGAACATTTTTTTAAAGCTGTTTTAAAGATAGCTTATACACTTTATGCAATGAAGTATTCACCTAATGTTCAACCCCATAATGTGATTCAAACTTAAAATATAAATAGGTCAAGAACTGTGTGGGTCATAAGCAGTTAGTAAATTCATAATAGGTTATTAAAATAAAACATATGTCTGGGTGTGTGTGAACTTTAAAGTTCATTATTATTTTGAATTAATTAGTATAAAGCATTCATATATTAAACTTTTAAAGATTTATTGTTTGTAGATGCATTTTGTTCAAACTTAAAAGTATCAAAAATAGTTCCAAAAAATTGTTCAGAGTAAAATTCACTATTGAATTATCCTGGCAATAATTTGAGAAACCAAAGTTGTCCATCTGTATTTGACCAACCTTAAATTGAGGGTGTTCTTTTTGTTGTTGGAAGTAGGGAGGTGACAATTTGGGTAGACATTTATAAAGGAATCCTTTTGACTTATAGATGTACTAATAGTATCTCTTTTATTTTAATTCTTGGTCCGTACACTTACCTAAGTGTTTCTCATCCTATTTAGAGTCAGGAAGAGATGACAGTAAAGTCTTAAATATAGTAGTCTCTTTAACTAAATAAAATACATCAATGCATGATAAGCATTTTTGTTAACAGTATTTTCTTTTAACTAAAACTTTGGAGAATTTTTAATGGATTTCTGTTTAATAACTGTTGGAACTGAAACCTGAGAATTTCAAAATTTATGTAAGATTTTTTTTTACAAGAGACCATTTCAAGCAGTAAATGATTATTTTAATAATCCTCTCTTTGTTAATATAAGTAAAACTAGAGGCATGAGGTATTTCAAATTTAATTTTCTGAATTCTTCAAATCTTGAGTTTTGTTAAAACAAATTTTCTTCTGTCCAAATTCAGATTCCCGGTAATAAGTAGGTGAGAATGTTTTATTTTCAACCTGACACAATAAATTGGTATGATATTGTAGTTAGAAATAAGATAATTTAATTCAGGGATTGCTAATTTACAATCCTGCCATTTGGCTATGAGTCATTTGTGATTCTGTAATGACATTTGGTGGGACTAGAGGAGAGAGCACTGTATATTAGAAAATTTGTTATCCATACTCCTGATTTTGGATTCTAGGCCATTCTGAAGCCCCTGGTATTACTAGAGTCTCCTTGGGCTTTCTTGAAAAATATATCCTTAGGCTGGGAACAATTCAAATGGCTATTATAGTTTGGAACACCTAGGAGTGGACAAGTGAATTTCATTGTGTCTAATAGGACTCATTCGAATTCGTGGTCTCTTGACATTGGTAAGGAAGGCTACAGCAGTGATTCTTAAATTCTAGTGTGCATCAGAATCACTTCATTTATTCTATTCTTTAGATTCCACATATAAGTGAGATCATCTGGTATTTGTCTTTCTCCACCTGACTTATTTCACTTAGCAAACTAATCAGAAACAGTCTCAGAGATATAGAGAAAACCTGAGTGTTGCTAGATGGGAGAGGGGTGGGGATGAGGGAGAAGGCGAGGGGATTAGAAAGCACAAATTTGGTAACCACAAAATTGCCACAGGGATATGAAAGACAGTTTGGGGAATCAATAATGTTGTAAAGATTTTGCAGGGTATCCGATGGACACTTGTCTTATTAGGGAGACCACTTCATGGCTGGAGTAGATGCCTGACCACTGCAGTGTACACCTGAAGCTGAAGCTGAATAATAATGAATGTCAATAATAACTTAATGTATATATAATCACAGGATGTGGAGTACAACATAGGGAATAGAGTCAGTGGAACTGTAACAGCTATATATGATGTCAGAGGGGTAGTAGATTGGGGGCGGGGGGTTATCAATTTGTGAGGGGTGTAAATGTCTAACTATTACATGGTTTTGTACACCTGAAAGTAATTAAAAAAAAAAAAAAAAAAAGAAATGAACTACAAAAAAAAAACCCCACAAACTACAGACACAGAAGGGAAAAAAAAAAATCACTTCAAGGGCTTGTTAAAACAGTTTGATGGGCCCAACCCCAGAGTTTCTTATTTTGTGGGCCTGGAGTGGGGCCCAAGAATTTGCATTTCTAATAAATTCTTACATAATGGTGATACTGTTGGTCTAGACCACACTTTGGGGACCACTAGGCTACAGAATCAAGTCACATTTAGGATTAGCCAAGTACTGTGTCACTAATCTGCAGTCCCCTCCCTGTGCTGTAGATTTCTTGTGGGCAAGGACTATGTCATAATCATCTTTGCATCTAGTCCCTGGTTCCCTGGTTGTACATATCAGGCAGTTGGTAAATGTTTATTGGATGTGAGTGAAAGAGTGAACTGTGGAAATGGCATAAGCATATCCTCTCAGCTCTACTACTTCTCTGAGAGGCACTCTGTGTGTTAGGTTTGAATTTAAAAGGGAATTTAAAGATACACTAAGAACTCCAATTTTAAACTGTGCCCCCACATATGTGCATTTCCACTTTAATTTTTTCTTTCTGGATTTGGTTTTATTATTGCCACACAAGCTTTGTGCTTTTTACTTGAGCAAATTATTTAACCCTCTATAACTCAAATTGTTCATATGTAAAATGGAAGCAATAATAATACCCACTGGGGAGTGTTATCTGAGTATTAAATGAGTTAATAACGTTTAAAGGTTTTAGTATATGTAAGTGCTAGCTATGGTGATAATGGTAAAGGTATTTATCCACCAACAATATTGTTTTGCAAGCTTCCCATAGTTATTTGTAAAGAGAGCTTTTTAAATTATTGGGATTAAAATGGAACATTTTGAACTAGACAGTGTTGGCTGTTGGTAAGCCATTTGATAGGACTTACAAAGGTGCTAACAGAATGACGGTAAGGGCTGAGCAGGGTGGAAGAAAACGGTCTCACTTTGAGTGGAAAGGGTAGGACATCTCTTCTTTAAAGGAATATCAGGTTTGGATGTTTCAGAAAAACCTTTTGCTGTGAAATCTGTAATGAAGATACAGTTACTATAGTATGCATTCTAATAGTTTTCTTTGTGACTGCTTTTCAGCTCTTTCAGAATATAATTTGGCTTTTGAGATAACACATACTTGCACATCTGACAGAAAATGGTCATGTGATTTGATTATAATTAAGGTTAATTAAAGAAAAAAGTTGAAAAATTAACTGATTATCTAAGATTGATTGACCCCATTGTGATGGACTGTTTCTTAAAATAGTTGTTGTGGGGGAGGGGAAGCAAGGTATGACTAAAATGCAAATATGTAATTGCTCTATTTTGGTTTTATTTTAGCTTCCTTGTGGTCATAGATGCAAAGAGATGTGCCATCCTGGTGAATGTCCTTTTAACTGTAACCAGAAGGTAAAACTTAGATGTCCTTGTAAAAGAATAAAAAAGGTAAATATTTTAAGTTCTTGAAAATACTTTTCTATGTAAATTATTTTTGTCTGTATTTTGGTAGTTCTTTGGCTATATTTTTTGGCTTTTAATTTTAAGGTCTTATTTCTTAGAATCTTTTTATTATTAGCCTATCTCTGTAAATGCTTATTTTAAAAATCAGCTTTGTATGTCCATTTAGTTTTGTGCACTTTAACAGTAAAAGATTATTTGATGTTGAAGCCAAGTTCGGTGCCCTTGTGTGGATAGAACCAGTGCGCAGTACATTTGAGGTCTTTGTACAAGGAACACATGTGAGCAATAAAGTGAGTTTCATGATTTAAGAAATGGTCTGGAATTAACCTGTGTTACTCTTATGAAAACTTTTTTTTGTCATCAATATTATGTTTTGAAAATGTTGCCTTAAGACCTTACATGCACAGCCTTATAAAATTATAAAGTAACATTCAAACTTGGAGAGTACTCAATTTAAGATGAAATAGTGGTAACGGACAAGTAAAAGGGTGAAAACTAACGTTTGGAATGCTCAATGGCAACAGATTAGATATCATTCAGAAAACTTGGGAAGGAAGGGTGAATTCTCAGCTGTCATTGGCTGAATGGTCTTTTTCCAGGTGGCCTGTCCTTTGACTTCCTGTTGATAATGGTGGCTCCTTTGAAGTTATCTTCTTTCTTGACCTCTGATTTTTTCCTACCTCAGTTATAGCTGTAACTCCTTTTTTCTTAATATTCTTATGGTCATTTCCTAAAGCTAGTCTCCTTTTTCTTCACTTTAAATTCACTCTTTATTCTTTCAGCAAACACTTATTGAGAATCTTTTGCTTTTGTTGAAGATCTTTTCATTTATTTTGACAGCTCCTACTATCATTATCTGGTGTAGATAATTTCTGAATTTAAATTCTTAGGCTTGACTTCTTCTGCAGTTGAATTCCTAAGTTTTAGATGTTTAAATTGGGCCACCTTTACACAAAAATTCATCCTTAGTCAAGCCACTTTTAATCTGGGATGTCTCTTAAGTTTTGTCTTAAATCTCATGTTATTGCCCAAGTGCAGTCTGCCTGCCACCCATTGGAACTCTGGCAACAGTGTCATAACAGATTTCTTTGCCTCCAATTGTAATACTTCCCTGATCTAAGTTCTTCAGTGGTTCTTCCTCCATTATGGGGAAAATACGCATTTATAAGAAACGTTTACGTATATACAGACTTGGCATACAAGAGAATTTATGCTGATTCCTTGGCCTGCTTGTCTAGTCTCAAACTCTGGCGGTCTTCTCTGTGAATCTGTTACTTATGTTTATGCTGTGTTCCCCTTTAGTCTGTGACAAATCCTTATTCCTTCCTCTGTGTAAAATACAGTGTACTTTTCCTTTGCTGCTCTGTGTAGTAGAATCCTGCTAATACTCAGTGTAACCATTTCCTTGTTGGGGAAGATCTTCCTTCTCTGATTCCTTTGGGAAGTCTTAAGTGCTACTTCCTCTTGGCTTTCTTTGTAGTAGGTTCTAGAGAGTGTCCTAGAGGATTTTCTAGAGAGCTTTGTGATTCTAGGGACATCAGTAACCTTGTTTCCTTATCTGTGAAATACAGTTTATATATAGATTTATTGAAAGGAATAAAAGAGGTAATGCTCATATAGCATTTAGCACAGTGACTGCTATGTTTAATAACATAGCAGTAACTGCTAATAGTAGCTGTTGTTAGCCATTATCATTATACTCTGTTCCTTATTAAGTCCCCGTCCCTAACACAGTGCTTGGCACGTACTAGGCGCTCTGTAAGTACCTTTTGAATGAGAAAAGATATGATTCCTCTTTTAGGCTGATAGACTTAATGGCCACAAGCACACAATATTTATTTTTGTCTCTAATGTTTATGCATAATATTTTTCCGTTTTCTGGACTATCCTTGGAGAACAAGACTGTGTTTATCACCAACCTCAGCCAGAAATGAAGAACAAAAGGGTGGGGGGGAACCCTCTAAGTAATAAAATTCTGTTCTATAAAGTACTTTCACTAAAGAATATGTATATTGTTCATAGGAACTGATGATCTTATTTTTTAAAAGATTTTTATTAAAATATAGCTAACGTACAATCATATTATATTAGTTTTAGGTGTATGCCATAGTTATTCAACATTTATATGCCTAAAGAAGTGATCACCATAACTCCAGCAACCATCTGACACTGTACCACGCTATCACAATATTACTGACTATATTCCCTATAATACATTAAGACTTACTTGTTTTATACCTGGAAATTTGAACCTCTTATTCCCCTTCATCTCCCCCCCCTTTTTTAATTTTTCAATTTAATATTTAATCGAAATTAAGATTAATGTTTAATATTAAACTTCAATTTAATTTAATATTATTTTATATGAATTTCAATGTGTATAGCACAGTGGTTAGACATTTATATAATTTAAGAAGTGATCCCTCTGACTAGTCTGCTACCAACCTGGCACTATACATAGTTATTACAATATTATTGACTATATCACTTACGCTATACCCTACATCCCCACAACTACTTTGTAACAACCAATTCGTACTTCTTAATCACCTCCCATTTTTCACCCATTCCCCATACCCCCTCCCATCTGGTAACCTTCAAAATGTTCTCTGTATCTATGAGTTTGTTTCTGTTTTGTTTGTTTATTTTGTTCTTTAGATTCCACATATAAGCAAAATCGCCTTGAATCTGTCCTTCTCTATCTGACATACTCCACTCAGCACAATGCTCTCCAGGTCTATCCATGCTGCCACAAATGGCAAGAACCCATTCCCTTTCCTGGCCAAGCAATATTCCATTGTGTATATGTACCTCCTATCCTTTCTTCCATTGATGGAAACCCAGGCTGCCCCCACCTGGGCCATTGTGAACAATGCTGCAATGAACATAGGGATCCACATGTCCCCTTGAAGTAGCATTTTGGGTTTTTTCGGATAAATACCCTGAAGTGGGATTAGTGGGTCCTTCTTTGTCTCTTGTAAAGCCTTTGTTTTAAAGTCTGTTTTGTTGTGTATAAGTATTGCTACTCCAGCTTTTTGGTTTGTTTGGTTCCATTTTCATGAAATACCTTTTTCCCATCCATTTACTTTCACTCTGTGTGTGTCTTTCGACCTGAAGTGTGTCTCTTGTAGGCAGCATATGTAAGGGTCTTGTTTTCTTATGCATTCAGCAACTCTGTCTTCTGATTGGAGCATTTAATCCAGCTACACTGAAAATAATTGTTAGATATGTAGTTATTGCTATTTTCTTATTCATATTTTTTTATTTATTTTTTTCCATCTTAAAGAAGTCCCTCTAACATTCCTTGTAATTCTAGTTTAGTATTGGTGAACTCCTTTAGCTTTTTCTTGTCTGGGAGGCTCTACCTGTTGTTCAATTTTAAATGATAGCTTTGCTGGGTAAAGTAATCTTGCTTTTCATCACTTTGAATATTTCATGTCAATATACTCTGGCCTGCAAAGTTTCTGTTGAGAAATCAACTGACAGTCTTATGGGAGCCATCTTGTAGGTAACTAACTGCTTTTCCATTGATGCATTTAAGATTCTCTCTTTGTCTTTAACCTTTGGCGTTTTAATTATAATGTGTCTTGGTGTAGGCCTCTTTGGATTTATCTCGTTTGGGACTTTTTGTGCTTCCTGGGCTTGTGTGTCTATTTTTTTTCACCAGGTTAGGGAAGTTTTTTGTCATTATTTCTTCAAATAGGTTTTCAATTCCTTACTCTCTTCGAATATTGCTAGAATATTGCTAGAATATTGCTATACCCCTACGAATATTGCTAGACTAGATGTTGTCCCAGAGGCCCCTTAACTATCCTCATTTTTTCAGATTCTTTTTTTGCTATCCTGTTTGGGTGTTTTCTGCTGCCTTATCTTCTAAATCGCTGATTCGATCCTCTGCTTCATCTAATCTGCTGTTGATTCCCTCTAATGTAGTCTTCATTTCAGTTATTGTGTTATTTCTGAATGGTTCTTTTTTATGTTTTCTACCTCCATTTTTATGTTTTTTTTTATCTCTTTGTTGAAGTTTTCCCTGAGTTCACTGAGCATCCTTATAACCAGTATTTTGAACTCTGCATCTGGTAGACTGCTTGCCTTCATTTTGTTCAGTTCCTTTTTTGAAGCTTTGTTCTGTTCTTTTATTTGGGACATGTTTTTTGTCTCCCCATTTTGGCTACCTCCTGTGTTTGTTTCTATGTATTAGCTAGGACTGCTATGTCTCCCGGTCTTAGTAAAGTGGCTAATGCAATAGGTGTTTTGTGGGGCCAGTGGTGCAGTCTCCCTGGTCACCAGACCCGGGTTCTCCTGGTGTGTTCCTTGTATGGGTGGTGTGTGCCCTCCTGTTGTAGTTGAGCCTTAGTTGCTATTTTTACATCAGTTGGAGGGATTGACCCTCAGGCTGATTGGTTGTGAGGACTGGCCATGACTACAGTGGAGGAGCTGTTGTGCAGGGGCTGCCCCTACAGAGCAGGGTTCACTTTAGCAGGGCTCTGCTGCCTGCCCAGTGTGCCCTTTGGGTGTGTCGCTCTTGGAGGCAGCCCGGTGATGATCTGGCTGGGTTTGAAGCTGGCCACTGGGCATATCAGCTCGTGGCCTCCTGGCAGGGTTTCCCCTGCAGGCCAAGTTCATTTGTAGTCTGTGTCCTTCTTGGGGTCACCTGGCTTAGCCACAAAGCAATCTGCAGATGACTTTTTTCCACAATGGGGTTGGAGGTGCCTCAAGAGGCCAAGCCGCAAATCCAGACTGCTATAACTAGTGGCAGGCTTTTGGTTGCTCAGCCAGATGTACGGGACAAGCTAAAGTCAGATATTGCTTGTTTGGGTTTTTGTGAACCTTTGAAAGACTTTAGTAAAGTCCACAGCATGAGCCAAGAAAGGCTATTCATACGGCAAAGCCACTGGAAGTGGCTTGGGTGGTCCCAAAAGTTGGGTGGGAAGGGGTCTTAGGAAATCAAGGTGAAGGAATGGCATTAGCCAGGTTGATGGAGACTCAGATATGGTAGCTGCCTGCGTCTGCTCACCAGGAGAGGGGAGGGCTCACCAAAGAAACAATGGTTTCCACCAGCTCCTCTTTTGGGGAGAAAGCTGCCCCTGCAGCCCTCTCTCTGAAGCCAGACAACTCAGTTCCTCCCCGTATGTCCCTGGTGCCTTTCCAACTGCTGCCCCAGCACTGGAGTTCAGAGCAAATGAGTCCATCAGCGAGTAAGTGTGCACAGGCTGTTTAAGAGGAATGCCTGGAACTGCAGCCGCCCTAGTCTCACTTAGCTATAATCTCCACTGGTTTTCACAACCAGAAGTTATAGGCACTTTTCTCCCTGACACTGAAACCCTGGGCTGGGGAGCTTGGTGTGGGACTGGGACCCCTCGCTCTTCAGGGGTGATCGCTGCAGCTGAGATATCCCTCCTGATATTTAATGGTCACACACAGATGTGGGACCACACCATTCTGTGTCTTCGCCCCACCTAACAATCTTAAGGTGGCTTCTTTTCTATGTCCTTAGTTGTAGTGCTTCGGTTCAGCTAGACTTCAGGAGATTCTCTGGTGATCTTATTTCTTAACTCTGGTGGATTAGAACTAAAAACCTAGAGTCTGAGGGTGTGGTGAGAGAGGAGAAATTGATACAAATAGGCACCTTTAGAGCAAAAGTGACATGTGTCAGCAAGAAATAGGCCATGAATAAAAGAGAGACAAAAGATCTACAAAATCAAAGACTATTTAACATAAGGACTACTTATTATAGTACACAAATTGATTATAGTATTGACTTAAGGTCATCTGAAAAAGAGTAGATTTTTTTTAAATAAAAAAAGAGTAGATTTTAAAAAATTATTTCATTAAGGAGGCAGGCAGTGAAGTGCACATACAAAGTGTAGAATGTCTTATCTAAACTTTTTTAAAAAGGCTTACTAGTTGAGAGAAAAATCTGTAGCTATCTAGAAAACTCTAGAACTGCACTTTTCTGAACCTGAGTTGGTAGCCACTAGCCACATATGGCTATTTGTTTGAATTTTAATGAATTAACATTAAATTATACTAAACATTCATTTCCTCGATTTCTTCAGCCACATTTTGAGTGCTCAGTAGCCATGTGTGTTTAGTACTACTCTGTTGGGTTGTGCAGATTTAGAACATTTTCAGTATCCCAGGAAGCTGTGTTGGCTGGCACTGCTCTAGAACGTTTTATTTCCTGGAAGCTTTAGAAGACTAACAAGAAACAATAAAGAAAAACTTAATCTAAGTTGATAGTGGCACTTAGTAAGTAATTATTAAATGGATAATTTTAATTTTATGGTATTTGCTTTTTTTATAATTAAGAGAAAATAAAGTAATAATCACTCCCTGAATCAAGACATTTAACACTTGCAAACATATCAGCATTAAATATTAATGAACACGACTTAAATAATTTACATAACCTAAAACTGTTAGGGGAATTTTGCTTTTTTATGGCATACAGTTAAGACTTCGAGGGGAAAGTCTTAAAATCTGAAATTTTAAAAAATTTCATTTGTAGGAATTGCAGTGCAACAAAGTACGTGAACATCAGATTTCAATAGAATGTGACACAACATGCAAGGAAATGAAGCGAAAAGCATCTGAGGTAATGTCATGTTGAATATCATTTTTAATGTATTAATAGCCTTTCCCCGTTTATTTTATGCATTTCTTTATGTGCTTATTACGAATTACTCGAAATCTAATCTTTTTTTGCTTTTATAATTAAAGCCTAGTTTTATGTGCCTATTTTGAATCCCCAGGTGTGTTTTTATTGTCTAGAGTATATTAGATTTTCCATCCTCTGTACCAATAAGAGTTTTAACTCCTATTTTGGTTGGGGTTGTGAGAGTTGGGGGTGCAATGATGTCCATTTTAAGGCATCTCCTGAAACCCATGTCTTCACTCAACCTAAAATTACTTGAGTTCTGTTTTACTGAGCTGTAGATAATCTGTAACAAATATGAGTTGTTTACTAACCAATACAATTAGTGTATGTGCTCTGGGACATATTTGTTCATCTTAATGTTAGTATAAACCTCCAGAAAATTAGGCTAAAATAATACAAAAATAAAGTTTTAGGAATCTTTGCTGTTTAGATTACCTCTTCTGTCACTATTTCCCTCAGTCAACCCAATCAGTGAATAAACTTGATTTTTTTTTTAAACTAAGGTATCCCTTCCAGACATTTGAAGTAAAAGGTCGATTTTAACTCTAGACAACGAGTGTTATTTAATAATTGTTTATAGATTCTTAGTATGGTAACTCAAGAGAAAAATCCAGTTTTAAAAGCAGTTTAGTTTATGCTATTGTAACACTTTGAGTTGTGATCTAAAATCTATTATAGTTGTTAAATTGAAATGTTTATATAGGTATAACATTCCATTTCTCCTCACCTGCCATCTGTTAGTACCTTGGTAACACTTTTCATTATGATATTTATGTTTCTTTAAATAATTTCCAATATAAAGCTCCCAAAAGTTGTGTGTTACTGGAACCTCAGTGGGAAAATGTTAAAATTCTATATAAAATTTGATGATTACAATGTCAATTTACTTTTAAATGTCTCTGAACAGATAAAAGAAGCAGAAACTAAAGCTGCTCTTGAAGAGGAAAAACGAAGACAACAGGTAACTAAACAAAATGCCCAGATTTATGTTTCTTTGTATCATTGTTAGTTTTTATTCAAACACAAAGTATATTCCCACTATAAGCCATGGGCTAATCAACTCTATTCCGGACTGGAAATAATATAGTTCCTACAAAACAAAAGTTACCCATTCACTTACTTTTAATCCAGGTACAGTGAACCTCTAAAAAAGCACAAGATCTCATTTATTCCCAGATATTTTGTGTATGCCCAATTTACTTCCTTGCCAGTTTTGTCCATTCTCCATCCATAAGAGTTTTAACTCCTCTTTTGGTTGGGGTTGTGAGAGTTGGGGGTGCAATGATGTCCATTTTAAGGCATCTCCTGAAACCCATGTCTTCACTCAACCTAAAATTACTTGAGTTCTGTTTTACTGAGCTGTAGATAATCTGTAACAAATATGAGTTGTTTACTAACCAATACACTTGTTTTAATAATATGTTCACCTATTTCCTCATTAGATTCTTAAATGCAGGATTATTATCTCTTCTTTATTATCACCTAGGTAACAGGTACATTCCTGATACCACCTCAAATACTATATTGATCATATATTCCAAAGAGTGGCTTAACTTGCTAATAGTAACATGCAATTATTTGTCAGTTTGCATTTTGAGATGCTTTATACTTATCAAGCAGGGTATATTACATGTTAAAATGCTGCATTTATGAGTGAGGAAATTAAAACTTTCATGACTTCAGGGAGGGCATTAGAAATAATTCATGTAGCAAATAAAAGTGGGCCAAAATGACCCTCTGATATTTTATGGTTCTATAAAGTTGATTTGCCTAATATCCCAAAATAAGTTGTCACAGCTAATATAATAAAACATGGGTTGGCTGAACTCCTGAGAGATTAAATTATTAAGAATAGTTTAGGGTATCCCTCACCTTTTTTTAAGCCATTATTGTCGGTAATCTTAAATATATGCTTTATTTACTGACCTTTTAAACAAAATATATAGAAACTTAAGTTAAACTATGTGTGATGACTGTGTTATCATTAAAGCATCAGTTATTTTACTGTGTCAGTGAGTCTCACATGTGGCTATTTTAATATATTTTGACCTTTTTCTGTATATCAACAACCACTTGACAATGTTCTGATGTTTTGGTTCATCGAAAAGTGTTACTTTTTATTAAATTAATTATATGATTAGGTCTTCTTCAAATGAGGTTTATAGACAAAGTAATGGATATATTAACTGAATTTTATATTTCCTTCTATTAAATAAATATTTACAGAATCTTATGTGAGCATTACATACATATTTTAGTTCACTATCATGTTTTAGGTACTAACAGTGCACTATATTGTATCATGTTACATTACCATGTACGAATTAAAGGCTAATAAGTTCTTAACAGTAGAATAAAAATTCACGTTTTATAATGAGTGTTATCTAGTTATCCATTTTTTTAGAACAGTTTTTATGTAATTCTACTTTCTAAAATGATTTAAATGATGAAGCATTTTTACTCTGTTTTTAAATGTATTTGATAAAAAGAAGAATCAGTTTCTGGCAGCTTTTTTCTCTTTATTCACGTGAACTTTTTCCACACAAATCATTTATGTTTATTACCAGCATTCCAAGAAACTAGAGTTATAGGTTCCTTTATTCTCACTGAGAATCTCTCAGCACTTGCTAGAAGTTGTATGTTGTGGAGTCTCAGTAGATTAATGGTGTTGAAGTATAAAATTAATGTTTGTATTATAGAGCATCCTGATTTAATCAGATATTTCTATATTTAGTCGCAAAGTTAGGCCTATGGTCTGAAATACTCTTACTCCTCACTTCCCTTTCCACTTTCCTAAACTCTGAATTTGTTGAATGCAATTAGTATTGGAGAGAGGGATTAAAAAAAAAAAATCAAATCAATGTATTTATTTATTATATACCACTGCTATTATAACATTTCCCAAATTGATTTATTTTCATCTAAGTGGAAAATTTCAAATCAATGTATGTATTGGATTTAATAAAAATGATGCTATTTTGATTTAGGCTGAACTGGAGGCTTTTGAAAACAGACTGAAGGGTCGTCGGAAGAAGAACAGGAAAAGAGATGAAGTGGCAGTTGAGCTAACGCTTTGGCAAAAATACAAATATTATCTCCTTCCAGTGTGTGCTGTTCCAGTTCTAGTGTTTGCATGGTATATAGCCCATGATGTCTATTAAAAATTTTTGATCTGTTAACCTACCTCAGATTGGATTTAGATAAGTTGTTAAATTTGAAGCATATATTGTAGAACATGGTACATATTCACATTCATTGCTCTATTCTCTTCCAGCTATTGTCAGGACAGAATATTAAGCTTTATCTTAATGAACATATGAGAAGTGGTAATATAACATTGTTTGATATTAAAAGCATGACTGAACTTATAAAATACTTCAGAAGGCATAGTTAGTGCAGGGTAGCGTGTTAGTTGTTCATTGTGCTTCCTTGTATTAACATAGTTGTCTCATTTACTATTTCAAACCAACATTTTTTTTTTTTTTTCAAAATTAAGATGAAACTGAGCCATATGTGCAGTAAGGAATATTTCACAATGTTTTGGTTACTTATTGAAAGGTACTTTTCTTGATCATGTAACTTTGTACTTTTTTAAAAAAATGATTCTCTAAAAGACCTTTTAAATTGTAACGTGAAGTTATATAATTCAATTCCAGAAATTGGTTTATTAGTGAGGAAATTTTATCAGTTATTGAAATAAATTTTTATGTGGTGTATTCCTCAGAGGAAAATATAATTGTTTTCAAAATATGCCAGGTTAGATATATCACATGTGGCTATTTCTTGTGTAAGCTTTCAACTGAAGTTGGCATGTTTAGTAAAACTTGTTTGTGTCTTTTCAAAGTAATAATAAAAGAAAAAAATAATATTTATGAGCACTATGTGCTGAACACAGGGCTTATGAGCCTTATGTACTTTATTCTCATTTTTTCTTACCTTGATCCTATAAGTAGATTTTATCTGGAAATAATCAGTTGTTATGAAAACAACCTGATAAAGAAATATCAGTAAGCTAAATCTGTTTGAATTATTAGTCATTTTAAATGGTTTGCTATTTGATTTTTGTATGATTGTTTTCATTAAAATTTTTCATACCAAATTTATAATCTTCAATATTTACTATTATCTAAATAATCAGGAGCCTATCATTTTAGATTAGATATTAGTGTCAATGTATAAAACTCCAGAATTTGATGCACAACATAGTAATTGATAGGTAGTAAAAAGTGGTAGAAGTATGTTTTAAACAGAAGCACAAAGAAGGAATTTTAAATTTTGCTAAATTTAACTCAGATTTTTAAAAATGTATTGTTGATTAATCGAGTATTAGCTCGTATCTAAAATTAAAGGGCACCCATTCCTTTCTTTATGGGCCTTGTGTTTTGATTTTTTTTTTTATATAAAATTATAGTTGGCATTCATTATTGTTCAGCTTCAGGTATATAGTACAGAGATCAGGCATCTACATCATCCCTGAGGTGGTCTCCCTAATGGGACAAGTGTCCATCAGATACCCTACAAAATCTTTACGTTATTGATTACGTTCCCCAAATTAATTTTCAAAACCCTGTGCCATCTTGTGGTTACCGACTATTTTCTAAACCCCTCACCTTCCCCCTTATCCCCACCCCCCCGCCCATCTAGCAACCCTCAGTTTTTCCTCTATGTCTCCAAAACTGTTTCTGATTAGTTCATTCACTTATTCTTTTCTTTGGATTCCGCATATAAGTGAGATCATATGGTATTTGTCTTTCTCTGTCTGACTTATTTCACTTAACATAATGTTCTCTAGGTCCATCCATGTTGTTGCAAATGGTAAGATTTCTTTCTTCTTTATGGCTGCGTAATACTCCATTGTATAAATGTACTACAGTTTCTTGATCCAGTCATCTACCGATGGGCATTTCGGTTGTTTCCATGTCTTGGCTATTGTGTATAGTGCTGCAATAAACATAGGAGTGCATAAAGATTTTTGAATTGGAGTTTTGGATTTCTCTGGATAGATACCTAGGAATGGGATTGCTGGATCGTAAGGTAGTTCCATTTTCAGAGTTTTGAGATACCTCCATACTGTTTTCCATAGTGGCTGCACCAATCTGCATTCCCACCAACAGTGCACAAGCATTCTCTTTTCTCCACATCCGCGCCAGCACTTGTTGTTTGTTGATTTATTGATTTATTGATGATAGCCATTTTGACTGGGGTGAGGTGGCATCTCACTGTGGTTTATATTTGCATCTCTCTGATGGTTAGTGAGGTTGAGCATTTCTTCATATGTCTGTTTGCCATCTGTATGTCCTTTTTAGAAAAATGTCTCTTCACGTCTCTTCAGCTGAACAATTCATTATTCTGCCCATTTTTTAATTGGGTTGTTTGTTTTTTTGGAGTTGAGTTGAGTGAGTTTTTTTTATAAATTTGTGATATTAACCCCTTATCAGATATATCATTGGCAAATATCTTCCCATTCAGTAGGATCCCTTTTTGTTTTATTGATGGTTTCCTTTGCTGTGAGAAAACTTTTTAGTTTGATGTAATCCCACATTTTTATTTTTTCTCTTACTTCCTTCGCACGAGGGGATATATCAGTAAAAATCTTACTCCGGGTAATGTCTGTGAAGTTTCTTCCTATATTTTCTTCTAGGAATTTTATGGTTTCAGATCTTACATGTAAGTCTTTAAGCCATTTTGAATTTATTTTTGTATATGGTGTAACGAGGTGGTCCAGCTTCAATTTTTTGCATGTGTCTGTCCAGGTTTCCCAGCACTGTTTATTGAATAGACTGTCTTTACCCCACCGTACATTCTTGCTTCCATTGTCGTAGATTAAATGGCCATATAGGCATGGATTTATTTCTGGACTCGCTATTCTGTTCCATTGGTCTATGTGTCTGTTTTTATGCCAGTACCATGCTGTTTTGATTACTGTAGCCTTGTAGTATAATTTGATGTCAGGTATCGTTATACCTCCCACTTTGTTCTTATTTCTCAAGATTGCTGAGGCTATCCGGGGTCTTTTATGGTCCCATATAAATTTTAGGATTATATGTTCTATTTCTGTGAAAAATGTCATTGGTAGTTTTGACAGGAATTGCGTTGAATATGTATATTGCCTTAGGCAGTACGGACATTTTAACTATATTCTTCCTATCCTTGAGCATGGTATGTGTTTCCATCTATTTGTATCTTCTTTCATTTCTTTCTTCAGTGTCTTATAATTTTCTGAGTACAAATCTTTTACTTCTTTGGTTAAATTTATTCCCAGGTATTTTATAGTCTTTGGAGCAATTGTAAATGGGATTGCTTTTTAAATTTCTCCTGATGTTTTATTATTGGTATATACAAATGCAACTGATTTCTGAATATTAATTTGGTATCCTGCTACTTTACTAAATTCATCTAGCAGCTCTAATAGTTTCTTGGAGGAGTCTTTAAGGTTCTCTATATATAGTATCATGTCATCTGCATATAATGACAATTTTACTTCCTCCTTACCGATTTGGATGTCTTTTATTTCTTTTTCTTGTCTGATTGCTGTGGCTAGAACTTCCAGCACTATGTTGAATAGAAGTGGAGAAAGTGGGCAACCTTGCCTTGTTCCTGATCTTAAAGGGAATGGTTTTAGCTTTTCCTCATTGAGTATGATGTTAGCTGTGGGTTTATCATATATGGCCTTTATTATGTTGAGATATGATCCCTCTAGTCCCACTTTCTTAAGGGTTTTTATCATAAATGGCTGCTGGATTTTATTAAATGCTTTTTCTGCGTCTATTGATATGATCATGTGATTTTTATTTTTCATTTTATTAATGTGGTGTATCACATTAATTGATTAGCGGATGTTGAGCCACCCTTGCATACCAGGGATGAATCCCACTTGATCATGGTGTATGATCTTTTTAATGTATTGCTGAATTCTGTTTGCTAATATTTTGTTGAGGATTTTTGCATCTATGTTCATTAGCGATATCGGCCTGTAGTTTTCTTTTTTTGTGGTGTCTTTGTCTGATTTTGGGATCAGGGTGATGGTGGCTTCGTAAAAAGTGTTTGGGAGTATTCCCTCCTTCTGGATTTTTTGGAAGAGCTTGAGGAGAATAGGTGATAATTCTTTTTTGAACGTTTTGTAAAATTCACCTGTAAAGCCATCTGGTCCAGGGCTTTTGTTTGTTGGGAAACTGTTGATTACTGATTCAATTTCCCTGGTGGTAATCAGTCTATTCAGGTTTTCTGTTTCTTCTTAAGTTAGCCTTGGAAGGTTGTATGCATCTAGGAAATTGTCCATTTCTTCCAGGTTGTCAAATTTGTTGGCGTATAGTTGCTCATAGTAATTTCTTAAAATTTTTTGTATTTCTGCGGTGTCTGTCGTCACTTTACCTCTTTCATTTCTGATTTTATTAATTTGGGTCCTCTCTCTCTTTTTTTTTAATGAGTCTGGCTAAAGGTTTGTCAATTTTGTTTATCTTCTCTAAGAACCAACTCTTGGATTCATTGATCTTTTGTATTGTTTTTCTGGTTTCTATTTCATTTATTTCCGCTCTGATCTTTATTATCTCCTTCCTTGTACTCCCTTTGGGCTTATTTTGTTGTTCTTTTTCCAGATCCCTTAAGTGTGAAGATAAACTGTTAATTAGTGATGTTTCTTGTTTCTTTAGGTAGGCCTGCAATGCTATGAATCTCCCTCTTATGACTGCTTTCGCGGCATCCCATAGATTTTGGGTCGTCGTGTTTTCATTTTCGTTTGTCTCGAGATATCTTTTGATTTCTTCCTTGATCTCCTGGTTGACCCATTCATTATTTAGTAACATGTTATTCAGCCTCCATGAATTTGTGTGTCCTCCAGTTTTTTTCCTGTAGTTCATTTCTAATTTCATAACACTGTGGTCAGAGAAGACAATTGGTATGATTTCAATTTTCTTAAATTTATCAAGACTTGTTTTGTGGCCTAACATATGGTCTATCTTGGAAAATGTTCCATGTGCGCTTGAGAAGAAAGTGTATTCTGCAGCATTGGGGTGAAATGCTCTGAAAATATCGATTAAATCCAAGTGGTCCAATGTATCATTTAAGGCTGTTGTTTCCATATTGATTTTCTGTCTGGAAGACCTGTCCCTTGTTGTCAGAGGTGTGTTGAAGTCCCCTACTATGATAGTGTTACTGTTGATCTCTGTCTTTATGTCAGTCAATATCTGTTTTATATATATAGGTGCTCCTATGTTGGGTGCATAGATGTTTACTAGGGTTATGTCCTCTTGTCAGATCGATCCCTTTATTATTATACAGTGCCCATCTTTGTCTTTTAATATTTTCTTCGTTTTAAAGTCTATTTTGTCTGAAATAAGTATTGCAACTCCAGCTTTTTTCTCATTTCCATTTGCATGAAATATCTTACTCCAACCCTTCACTTTCAGCCTGTGTGTGTCTTTTGATCTGAGGTGAGTCTCTTGTATACAGCATATACAAGGGTCTTGCTTTCTTATCCACTCAGCCACCCTATGGTTGATTGGAGCATTTAACCTGTTTACATTTAAAGTGATTATTGATAGATACATAGTTATTGCCATTTTTAAATTTGTAGTTAGATTGTTTTCATCTTTCTTCTATTTACAGAAGTCCTTTTAGTATTTCTTGGAATACTGACTTGGTGGTAATAAATTCCTTTAGCTTATTCTTTTCTGGGAAGCTCTTTATCTCTCCATCAACTTTAAATGATAGCCTTGCTGGATAAAGCAATCTAGGTTGTAGGCCTTTGTTTTCCATCACTTTGAGTATCTCCTGCCACTCCCTCCTGGTCTTCAATGTTTCTGCAGAAAAGTTATTTGATAGTCTTATGTGAGTTCCCTTGTATGTAACCATCTGTATTTCTCTTGCTGCTTTTAGGATTCTCTCTTTGTCTTTAACCTTTGCCATTTTAACTATAATGTGTCTTGGTGTGGACCTGTTCGGGTTTATCCTGGTTGGAACTCTCTGCACTTCGTGGGCTTGTATGTTGGTTTCCTTCATCAAGTTACGGAAGTTTTCGGACATTATTACTTCAAATATGTTCTCCATCCCTTGCTTCCTCTCTTCACCTTCTGGTATTCCTATGATGTGCATGTTGTTGCACTTGATGTTGTCCCAGAGGTCTCTTAAACGATCTTCACTGTTTTTTATTCTTTTTTCTTTCTTTTGTTCTGTTTGGGTGATCTCTGCTAACTTGTCTTCTAAGTTGCTGATTCGATCTCTGCTTCATCTAACCTGCTGGTAATTCCTTCAAGTGAGTTCTTTATTTCAGTAATTGTGTTCTTTATTTTTAACTGGTTGTTCATTATGATTTCTCTATCCTTCTTTATGTCATCTCTAAGCTCCTTAAACATTCTTATCGTCAGTGTTCTGAACTCTGTCTCTGATAGGTTGGTTACCTCTGTTTCATTTGGTTCCATTTCTGGAGGTTTCTTCTGTTCTTTTATTTGGGACATGTTTCTTTGTTTCCCCAGTCTGGCTGACTCTCTGTGTTTGCTTCGATGTATTAGGTAGATCCCCTGGAGTTCTTAGTTCTTGCTGGGTTATCTTATGTAGTATGTGCCCTTTATATTTGACTTGCACTACTTCATTCTTCTCCTCTGCCTGTGCTCCAAAGGTGACTCTTGCGTTGTGTATATTGTCCTGTTAAAGAAGATCTTTAATTGCTTTTCGCTTGTGAGTAGGTGGGGTTAACTCCTAGGCTGACTGGTTGTGAGACTTGGCTCTGCCCACCGCAAGGTGTTCTGCTGTGTGAGGGTTGATCACTTAAATGTCGTTTGGCCTCTATGGGCTCTTGTGCCTGGAGAGAATTCCCTCTGGGTGTGTCACTTGTAGGTCAAACCCGGTAGTACTCTGCTTTGGTCTGGAGTTGGCCTCTGGGTATGTTGAATCTTGTGCCTCTTAAGCTGGGCCCTGGTAGGGCAATTTCAGAACAAAGCAAATCACCAAGCACAACAACAAAGAAAAAATCAAATACATTCACATGTAAAAACAACCGACAACCCCCACTCAACACAGGCAAAGATATCAAAGATATGAAGACAAAACAAAACAAAAAGCAGCGCCAGTCTTGGCTTAAGCCCACCAAGTAATCTCCAGGTTGTCCTCTGCTGTACCAAAGAGTCCCCTGCGTATTGTGCAGGCAGAGCCGGTCACCGGGTGACCAGAGTGACATTGGGACTGCAGATTTAGATGCGTGGGGCTGAGGGCTCTGGACGGTAGTTTTTACAAAGCCAGTGCAGTTTCTGCCCTTGCCTGCACATATGCACACTGAGGGTAGCACCACCAGCCCTGTGTCCAGTTCTCCTGAGTCTTAGGGCACTTCTGTGTGTGTGTGTGTGTGTGTGTGTGTGTGTGTGTGTGTGTGGCGGGCGGGAGATTTCTGAGCTGCTGAAAGCCCAGAGCTGCATCTGCCGCCTACTGCTGATCCCTGGGAGTGCCTCCGCAGTTGTAATTGCCCTGCCCTAGGCAGGCCAGAAAGGGTGGGGGCTGGGGATGGAGGGGTCTTCTCTCCCAGCCCAGCTGTGTTACACCCTTCCTGCAGGCCAGAAAAGGTGGTGGCTGGGGACGGAGGAGTCTCCTCTCTCTTAGCCCAGCAAAAACCACACTCCTCCCAGCCTCCTCCCTGGGCCAGAGCCGCCCGCCAGTCTTCCCAGATCCCGAGCACCAAGGCTCCTCTGCAATCTGATCAGGGGCCAGTTCAAGTCTCTGGAAGGGCGGGGATTGGAAGAGTGGGGGGAGGGGCCCAGGTATGGAGTTTGTGTCCTTTGTCTGGCCTAGGGCCCAACTGGAGGTATCAGCTGAGGTTATTGCCTCAAATGCTGGATATGCTGCCCCCTCGGCGGGAGAGATCAGCTGTGGGATGCAGGGAAAGAGCCCACCTCCTGGCTTTTGTGTTCTCTGTTCCGTCCTGGGATCCCCTGCGTCTCTGCAGCTGTGGATGTCGGCCGGGTTTCTACCGCCGGGATGCGGACCGCGTTTCCACAGCCGAAGGTGCGGGCCGCGTCCCCACAGCCACAGATGCAGGCCGCGTGTCCACTCCGCTCCCTTCCCTCTTCCCCCTACTTGCCCACTTTGCCCACCTGCAAGTAATCCTTACGCGAGTCTCTTAGCTGTTCTGCGTGATGAGCAGAGAGTCCTTTGATGGGTTTAGATGTCCCGTTTCTGATAAAATCCAGAGAACTCAAAAAGTGCGCCCCGCTGCTGCCATTCCTATGATGTCACTCCTGTGTTTTGATTTTAGATTTCCTTTTTTTTTGTTTTGTTTTGTTACTGTTCCCAATGATAGTTACTGGGTTAGTGTTTCAGAAGCTCTAAATTAGAGGTGCTACTCTCAAGTCATTACCTTACTCTGCTCTAAAATGAATATTAAAGAATATGAACAACTAGGTGTCTACTTGGGAAACTATTTTCATGTATGTCAGACTCTTGATCTGTTAAAAAAGCCTGAAGCATGTCTGTTTTATGGGCTTGTGTTCTTGTTAGGTTTTCTTTCTAATTTGTGAGAAAGAATTTAGTGAGGAGATTGAATGAATGGCAAATTAAACTGTTTGCTGTTTTTCATTTGTTTGGCTAGTATCTCAGAGCTTAATTAATTTACCCAAGGTCACACAACTATTCATTTATTCACTCAATAGATGTGCTTCCTCTGTGACAGATACTTTCTGGGTACTGGAGATAACTGTGATCTTTCTCTTGGGGAGCTGCTAAAGGAGTGGAAGAGATTTTTAAAATGAACATGATTTCATGTGTAATAAATTAAAAATTAAGAAATTAAAGAAATAAGAGAATTAGTACAGAAAGTGGGGGCGAAAGGGCACTAGGTACTGTAGATTTGGAAAGTCCCTCTGAGATGGAGTCATTTGAGCTGTGACCTGAATGACCTTCATTTGAAGATTTGAGGAGAAAGTCTATGAGGGAGAGACTGCAGCAAGTACAGAGTCCCTAAGTTGGAGAGATGCTTGGCATGGCTGAGGAACAGAAGGGCTGGCGTGGCTGGAGCTTAATGAGAGAAAGGGAGAAAGAGTCTAGGGTCCGCCGATACAATGCCTGATAGACCATGTTGAGGGAACTGGGGTTGTATTCTAGTTGCAGCGGGCAGCACTGGAAAGTTTTCAGCGGGGAGTAGTTTTTTTAAAGATTGCTGGCTGCTGTGTGGAGAAGAGACTAAGGGAGCAGGGGTAAAAGCAGGGAGGGAGATAAGCTGGGAGGCAGCCAGGCTGGAGGTACTGATGGTGCAGATTCAAAGTGGGGTGCGTGCCTCCAGTTCCCACGGTTCCCCACTGTCCAGAATGAGTGGTACGAGGATGCTGCAGAAGCCGCTGCACGATGAGCAGCACAGGAATGAATGGAACAGGACAAAAGAAATAAATAAGCTCTTTACGGTCAAAATGAAGTTAAATTTGGTCAAATACTTACACTAGCTTGTTCTGTGGGAATAAAGCAGTATGTGACCTTTTTGCTTTAATCTGAGCCAGTTAGAGAAGGTTTGGAAAAAGTTATCCAATAGCCACTAAGAATGGCATAGATAAAATTGTGACTGTGATGGCCTTATTTTCCTATTTACTTTTTGTTATTATAAACGTTTATTAGCCTACTGTTTGAAATTTGTGGAATATTTGTATTGAAACCTCTAAAGTTTTCCAGTTTAAACACTTTTAGGGATTGGCCAACACCTGGTGATTGTGTTTCAATTACTTTTGCTATTCAAGTCTAAATTAGATGCAAATAACCTCAGATGAATTGGTATAATCTTTGTTGAAGTTGCCAAAGGAACGTTATTGAAGTAAAAACATTGAAAACGTTTGCTCTTTGCAAACAAGTCTGGTGCTTGAACTTCATGGCTATCTTTGAGTGTTAAAAATTTTAAACACAGATAAGTATCTGTGGTAGTGTTTAAAGATGACCTGTAAGAATTTTTTGGTCTCTTTGTGTTATTTCAAATGACCCAGGTGACCCCTCCCGTGGTTATGTTTGCCCGTCCTTGGGAAATGAGACAGATGTGTAAGCTGTGGGCTACAGTTGACGGACGGTAGCTGTCTCGTCTGTGGTCTGTGCAAGTTGCCCTCTTTATTGAGTGTCAGTGATCAGACCACCCTAAGCCTTGGGCCTTAGTGTCTACCTATGAGGTTGATGAGCTTCACAGAGGGAGGAAGAAGCAGATTTCTGGTTACGACCTCCTAGAATTGACGTGAATTTGGGAGTGGTGGGAGGAGCTGGAAGCCCCTCTGCTCTCCAGAAACTTAAGGGACAATAGAGAACAGGTGTCCATCTGAGAAACCATTTTCATGTATTTCAGAATCTTAGTCTACTGAGCAAGTTTACGTGTGATATTTGCAGAGTAGTGTGGGCACATGTATTTAAATGATACTGTGAAGAATTACCCATGTACAACCTGAAATCCCTCATTCATTTGAGTTAAAACACCTCTAGAGAGACATTCCCTAACCACCCTCGTTACCCTCATCTGGCCATTCTCTGTCTTCTTGCAGTAATTTTTCCTCATGGCACTAAACAGTTCCTGCCCTGTATTATTTATTTGTTTCTTGTCTGCCTCCTTCACTAGAATGTTTGCTCCATGAGGGCAAGGGTGCCGTTTTGTTTACTGCTGTGACTCCGCAGCGGGGAACCATGCCTAGCCACATAGTAGATGCTGGCTTTAGTTTCCTAAGGCTGCCACAACAAATTCCCAGAGTGGCTTGAAATAACAGAAATTTATTCTCTCACAGTCCAAAATCAAGTGTCAGTAGGATTGGCTCTTTCTGGAGACTCTGAGGGAGAAAGTGTCCCATGCCTCTATTCTAGCTTCTGGCTGTGGGCGTCAGTCCTTGGGGTTCCTTGGGGTTTCCTGGCTTAGGGACGTCACTCCAGTCTCGCCTCCATTTTCACATGTCTCTGCGTGTCCTTTTCTGTCTCTTATAAAGAGACTCTGTACTCTGGGCTCATCATATTCCAGTATGATCTCATTGTTAACTAATTACAGCCACAAAGACCCTATCTCCAAATAAGGAAGGTTACGTTCTTAGGTTCAAGGTGGACTTTAAATTTGGGGAGGGACACTATTCCACCCCCTACAGTGCTCAGTAAATATATGATGGATGACGGAATGAATTAATGTGTAATGTGCACTGTAAAATCCTTGCGCACTTTCTCATTACTGTCTCAATAATTGTGCTGCAGAAGGTGGGGATTCAGAGCTCAGTCTAGTTCCAGATTACTTGCACTCCAATTCTGGTTCTGCCATTTCCTAGTTGTGATATCTTGGGCAATTATTTAACTTCTGTAAGCCTCAGTTTATTCCTCTTCTGTAAAGTAGTAACAAAGAGAGATAACAGTCAATGCCCAGGAAGTGTGAGCTATTATTAGTCTGCAACTATTTTAAAGCACTTTACATTTTTCATTAATCCCCTTAACAGCCTATGAGGGGGGTTTATTATTCTCATTTTACAACCAAGGAAACTAGGTTTGTTTCAAGAATGAAAAACTGAGAAAATATGCATGTCACTTTGTGAAGTACCTGGCACATAGTGCTTAGAAATTCTTAGCTATAAAAACATAGATAAATATGACAATCTCATAAAGACTTCTCTTACAAATTGATTCTCAAATCAGAAAAAAAAAAAGTGAACTGAGGTAACTCACTTTTTGCTCATGTGGTTATTGTCAGTGGGGTTGGGGGGGGGTACTACTATTTCTGGAATTTAGCACCCTCACACACCTAGTGCAGGATGCTGGCTAAAGGTAGGGCATTTGGACAGATTGCAGTATGGGGCTTTGGTGGTGGGAAGACTAGCACTAGGTGTGTGAGAGTGCTAAAAATACAATTCCTTTGAAACATTTTATGGGCCAGTTCTAATTACCTTCTTCCCAACGACTACTCTGGTGTATTGGAATAGGGCATTGATGTCCCAGAAATATTACTTAACAGCCAACAGAATGTCTACACGGGCTACTTTTATCATCTACAGAATGTTTCAGTGTGCTAGAATATATTCAGGTTTTATTTTATGTTTCCCCCTTTTGATTAAACTCCCCTCCCTGCAACAGGTAAATGTCCAGTTTGCTTGTTTCTTGCTCTAGTCTTTAATTTTTTTATTGTTTATTTTGCAGGGCTTTCTATTTTTAGATCTCAGCTAAAATGTCACATTTTCACTTTCTAAAGCCAGTCCCACATTATTTGCAAGTGTTTTTCCATAGTTTATGTATTTGTGGGCTTGATTATGTATTCCACTAGACTGAAAGTTCTGTGAGGGCAGAAACTGTCTATTTTGTTCATCTGGCAGCTAGCAAATCCTAAGTAAATATTATTTGAATGAATATCTAAATAGATAAGCCATGAGGTAGCATGTCTATTTTAGCCACTGCTTGCCTGGGATGCTGGCTGCTAATCTAAAATAATCTCTTTCTTGTTTTCAAATTGCCTTTATTTGTAGTACTAAGCACTGAATTATTCTGTAATATGATATGCAACCAAACTTTGATATAAAATCCCCCTTGCCAGAGGTATATTCACTACCTGTAAGTGAATTTTTCCATAAATTTCTTTAAGGTTGGTGTTTTTTATATCATCTAACTAGTTGGATTTATGCTTGAAATGCTAAACAATAAAATTTTCAAAAGGCTAGACATGTTTCTTTCTGTAAAATTATTTTACTAGATGATGATTGTCACTTTAAAATAAGTTGAAAAGCTAATGTGGCAAAAAAAATTTAAGGAATAATTCAGATAGGTTACTGCGAGCCCTCTGCATATTCAAATTATGAGACTCCTAATATTTTTATGATTTCTTACATTATAAAGCTATTACAAAGAAGATAAAAATAGCTGTTTACCCTCAGGCAAAGAATACCTCAAGTATTCACTCTGGTGCCACTGGTAACTGGAACAGGTTGGATTTTCTTGCTAAAAGGAAAGTTTAAGGAATGCTTACTTTGCGCATCAATGCAATCAGCTTTAGTTCTAAGAAGAACACAGCATAGCAGTGGAAAAGAAAGGGAGACTTATCTCCTCGGGCTGTCTCAAATTCACTGATTTAGCTACTTTAATCTCAGTTCCTGTGGCACCTCCACTAGAGGGCAGAATGTGGAAGAGAAAGGAGATGGAATACAAATTTACGCGTGGCTTCAGAATGCCTGTAGAAACCTTGAGGATTGAATCCAGTCCTCATTTTATGAACTGAGTTAACTTTGGCCCAGAAAGACTTGTAATTGGCTCAAGGTAGAGTTGATGGATACATCACCTAGGCTCTTGATATTTTCAGGCTGGTATGTTCCTGCGGTGATGACATGCGATGAGGCTGTATCTTGGTAAGAAGAACACAGTCTTGAAATGACACTGCCTCCGGAGAGTCCCAGCTCAGCACATGCTAGCGTATAAACTTAGGCTGGTTGCTTCAACTCTCTAAATCTTTCTCATCTCTAAACTAATAATAATACCTACCTCATGGAGAGGTTGCTAGAACTAAGAGAATGCATGTAAATTGTTTAGTACAAAGCCTGCCATATACTAAGAGTTAATTTTTGTGAATTATGAAAAACTTGTCAGATATTGGATTCCAAATCTGACGTTTGGAATCAGTTTCACCTGGAATCAGTTTCAACTATTGCACTATACAAACACATGCAATATTTTCTATTCATCTCATTTTAGAAACAAAATTTTACAAATTGCATCCTCCCAGCTATAATATTCAAGTAACAGGTGTGTGATACCTATTTTGTTGACTATGCATGGTCTCATCCAGAATAATGGAGATGGAGGGATAATAACCTGGAGGGATTTTTGAAATTTCCACTAGATCTTGACTGAGGTTGGATGAAAAAACATTTCTAAGAAAAATGCAATGTGGTCTTTTTCTTTTTTTTTCTTTTTCTGCCAAACTTTTGACAACTGTCTGGGGCTTCAAATGAAAAAGTAGTCTTTACCGTTGTAAGTACCGGCAGTCCGGCAGTGCCCTTGACGGCCTGAGGAAGAGCGGCTGCTGGTGAATACGGAGAGGCAGAAAGAACTGTTTGTCCCGAAGGTGCAGCTTTCGGGATGCCCTCTGCAGGAAATCCAGGTTCATGGAAGCAGGCTGGGGTTGTCTCATGTCCCTGCAGTCTCAGCAAAATCTCAGGCAGTCTTGCAAAAGCAGTTTCTTCATTAAACATAATAGAAGACAAGTTTCCATATGCTTACTGCAAATGGTGTTTGCCCTAGAAACGTTAAACCTTTTTTGAGACAAACTTAGCCTCTAATTTCCAGTGCGTGCGGTTACTTTGATTTTTATTTGGCTAGCTAGCTCTGGCTGAAAGAAAAAGGTCTAGGATGTGATAAGGAGGTTTTGGAGAGCCCAGAAGTAACTCTTTTGTCTCCTATAGCCAAACTTTGAGGTCTCGTCCTTTTCGTGTTGCCATCACGGATGTATGCTGGGTGGGGGAAGGGGACCAGCGTTTCAGTCAGTTTCGTGTCTGCCCCTGAAGAGTAACTTTTAAATGCAAAGAGGTGGGGTTGCGAAGGATCTGTCATTAAGGGTTCTTATGGGTGGGACCCAGAGACCGGAGTAAAGGGAAGGAGTGGTCCGCGCGCGGGTGGGATCTGTGGAGCAGACAAAATGTGGGACCCCTGTCCCTTGAAGTTCAACTTGTCTCTTCCTGAATAAAGAGCAAGGCATTCGTAGTTCCTGTCCCAGGGACGCGTAGAGGAGAGATAAGCGGCCAAGATAAGAGTGGACAGAGGAAAAGGCGAGACATGTTCTCCACGAAACAGACCCCTGCCCTCCCTCCGGACAAGCGCTACAGCCGAGCCGGGGCGCCGGAGCCGGTAAGATCCACCAACCGCGCTCTGCTGACAAACAGGTCGGATAACCTCACAGTCGGGATGAATTCAGGGTCAACCCCTCCCGCCACTGTCTCCTCCTCCCCTTGGGTGCCACCTTCTTTCTCTGCTGTCGATGAGCTTCGGCTTTCCCAGCCCCTCACTCAGCGCCGTGCAACGAGTCCCCAGGCACACTGTCCTCCAACGCGGTTGCCCAGCGTCCGGGACCCTCCCACGGTCATGGGCAGGGTTTCCTTCAGTGGTCCAGTCCGGTCAGTCCGGAGACCCAACTCTCCTTGGCAGGGGCGATGCTACGTCTCCTGCAGAGTGCCCCCTCCACCCGGCACTCTCCACGCCTCAGGTGGACTGGGCTGCACGCGGGCTCCTGGGGAGGCTGCAGAAGGAGCCGTCGGAAGCAGCCCCTTGGGGATCCATGACCTACTCTCCGCGCCAGCGTCGCGGGCGCCCGGCATCTGGAAGGACCGCGCAGCGGCCTCGTCTGCCCCAGATGTAAGCCTCCTTTCCCCACTGCGCTCGCCTCTGTCTCATCCCTCTTAGAGCCAGGACTGGCTCTCGGTTCCCCCGCAACCAGCTGGTGCCCGGAGATCACCGGACCGTTCTGAGCGTTGGCAGCCCAAAACCAGTCCCACTGGCAGGGTGCTGGGAACCCCTGAGTCCCCCGAGCGCAAACTTTGTCGCCGGCCGCCGGGGGGCGCAGGTTCTGAGCTGCTCTGGGTTTGGCGGGTTCCGAACCAGTCCTGGAAAGGGACAGCGTTGCTCCTGGTTCCGGAGAGGAAAGGTAGGGAGGAGTACCGAGGATGGCCCTCACTGGTTGAGCCCCCAGGAACCAGTTCTAATCTGCGGCTGCCCTTCTCCTTAGGGGGAGTAGGGGACTGGAGACCACTTGGTGAGGCAGGGACTGGAGGCTGCGCGGGCGGGAGGAAGGTGGTGTCGTGCGGGATCCTGCTGGGACTCTTCCCCAGCGCCAGTGGCAGGCGCCTTACTCCTGGTGCACCAACTCGGGGCCGTTGGATGGCGGTGTAGGCGCTGTTTGCACCGCTTGTCACTCACGGCAACGAGCCCAGGACGCTCAGAGCGGCGAGCTCCTCAGGGAAGCGCGGAGCTGGGCATTCCCAGAGAAGCTGTCCAGGCAATTCAGTAAGTGGAGTTTTCCTTCCGCGGGAAACTTCCGAGAACAATGCACCACAAAAACCCAACTCTGGTTTAAGACCATGACGACTTCTATGTATGTACATTTGTAGTTTGTACTCTTTTTTTATTTTTTGTAATTTAGTGATGGAAGCAAAACTCTGTAAAGGAATGGCAACTGCTACCAGAAAGGGAGTGAAGTCAGGACTTAGTGATCATTATCCAAAGACACACATTTTAGCTGAAGGTGTTGAAATTAAAGATGCTGCAAAACATTAATTTTTGGCATAACCCAGAGAGAATGAGAAGAAACAATGCATTTTTTAAAGTTATAATTTTTTTTTTTTTTTTTTTTTTTTGTCACAGCCACAACATTTACCAGCTTGTTTGTATTATTTGGTGCCAATCGTTGTGTTATGTGAAAGAGCTCTAAAAATCAGTCCCCAAAACCAGGCTCCTGCGGGTTGAGAGGTTAGACGAGACGTCTGCATAGACATGTGTGAGTGCTCGGCTGAGCAGTCAGCTTTTCCATAGAATCCTGTCCAGCACACCAATTGTTGCACTAGGATGAACTATTTTTAGAGTTATTTGGGTGTGGAATCACATAAACCTCCAAACCTCAAGATGCTGGAAAGCTTTATTTAGGGGAAGGGGGCTCTTCCCAGAAGGTTCCTTGCAGGATAGGATTACTGTACAATGATGAAAGACTCAGCCTTCAAGGAGGTAAAAGAGCCAAGGGTTGCTTTATTAATCTCACCAAGTATATTTCCAGGCATAGTGAAACTTTTTTAGAAGGTGCAAAATTAATCCCATCGGAGACCTTCCTCTTAATGCTGCAGAAATCTTAATAGCAACAGCCCAGAAGGCATCAGTGCAAACCAGCTGTGCCTTTATTCTGGAAGGGCCACATTTCCCATCGTGGCTTCGTCTGGATTTCAGCCTTGCAGACTCCATGGCCCTGCAAGCCCCTCAGTTGCCCTTCTCCATTGTTGGGTGCAAACAAGAGGGCACAGGGCAAGCTGAGCATCCTAGCATCTCCCGTTAGCCTCGCTGCTCTCTGCCATCTGCATTGTCAGAGCTCCACACTGTTAGTGAGGTACATGTTGATCCTTTGTAATTTTCTCTAACCCCCAGCCTCCCCCCACAAGAGGACCTGTGGCTTTAGGGTTTCTGAGTTTCTCTACTGCTGGAGAAATGGGAGCTCCCACAGGACCAGGAAAGCTGTGATATAGAATTTGTGCTGAATGTGTCCAAGGGAGAAAGGTTTCTTTAATGTGCCATTTTTAGTCAGCAAGTAGTATGCATTCATGCATTCTGTTTGCTCCATCACTATTCTTGGCATTTCACTTTGACCAAGTGGAAAATTGGGCTGGTTGGTTCAAGGATACTTACCTGCATAGAATACTAGATCCACACTAAGCACTCAAGGAATCCCCCAGACCTACCTGTTCCTCAAAATCTATTCACACACACACACACACACACACACACACACACACACACACACACACACATTTTTGTGGTTTAGACTGTTCAGAGAGGAGTGAAAGGTACTATAGATGACATGCTGTGATGGGTAGAATATGGAGTTTCGTATCAAAGCTAAATTCAAATTTCTTAAAAGCTGCAAGACCCTGGGCAAGTCAAATAATCACATTGAACCTTGATTTCCTCATCCAGCAAATGGGGACGATGCTACTGACCATCTATAAAGACACTATGAACATGAAGAAAATAATTATGTCCCAGAAATACTATATATAATACTTGTACATTCTATAAAGCCTCCCTAACCTGTTTGTAATTATGGAGCTGGTCCCATCTTGGACTCAATGAATCTCCCAGGCCGTTTTCCACAGCCAGCTTTCTGTGATTCTAGAGCTGTGCTGTCCCATACAGTAGCTGCTAGTCACATGTGATTATTTAAATTAATCAAAATTAAATTAAAATTTCCATTCTTCAGTCTCACTAGCTAAGGTGGTCAATAGTCCCATGTGACCAGGGTGACCATATTAGTGTAGATAGAACACCTCCTTCATTGCTGATTGTTCTCTTAGTTCTAGAGCTTCTTTTCACTTGAGTGATAATTTAATGAGACTCCTGGATGATAAAAGGTTTCCTGTCCAGCACCCCTCTTTGCTTCTTTTACACTGCCAGGGCATTTGCTGAATGGCAAATGGCTAGATTCATTTATAAATCAGCCAACAAGTGTGTATTAGTTACAAAATCCTTGGGGATTTTCCCTCAGCCTTGATGATTTTTGCTAAGGTATTGTTCCTTTCTCTTCACAATGAGCTTCATGGCTGCTATTGGAGCAGAAACTCTAATGTAATAAAGGGAGGTTCTTCTCTCCCCCATATGCCCTTACATGTTGTACCATTTTTCACAAGAATGACAACACTGGATATACTAGGTTCCATGTTTGGATCAAAATCCACTGAGAGTGTTCAGTTTATTCAGATTCAAAACTAATATTCCACCTCACTCTGTAGGACACCTTTCTGAACTTACCACCATTTGACAAACTATGCATTTTATTTTTTTATTTTGATTATTTTCTGTCGCTTCCTATTCTAAGATACAAACTCCATGGAGCAGAGATTTTTCTGTTTTTGTTCATTGCTAGAAGACTGCCTGGTACATAGAGATATATTTGGACTAGCTAAGATAGATAGATGCTGTATTAGTTTCCTAGGGCTGCTGTAATGAATTACCATAAACTGAGTGGCTTAAAACAAGAGAGATTTATTCGCTTCCAGTTCTGGAGGCTCTAAGTCCAACATCAAAATGTCAGAAGGGCCCTGTCTCTTTAAGGCTCTGGGGAAGAATCCTAAGAATCCTTCCTCGGCTAGACCTGGCTTCCGGAGGTTGCTGGCTGTTCTTGGCATTCCTTGGCTCATAGCTGCACCATTCCAATCTCTGCTTCCATAGTCCTTCTTCCCTGTGTCTCTGTGTTCTTTCCCCTTGTTGTAAGGACACCAGTCCTATTGGACTTAGGGCTCCCATGACTCCAGTATGACCTCACCGGAACTAATTACAAAGGCAAAGACCCTATTTCTAAGGAAGGCCACATCCTGAGGTTCCGGCAGACATGTATTTTGGGGGACACTGTTCAAGCCAGTAGAGATGCAGAGATAGGTAACCCGTTCCCTGCCTTGATTCCTTATCCCGTAGGGGTTTATTCTGTGTCTGGGATTTTGCTAAGTCTGCTTTAGAGCAAGTACAGTCCATGATGTTTATTATTCCTAGACAAGTCATCACCGTGCAGGTTGGGAAGCCATGTGTGCTTTCCACGTGGGTGTGGAGTACGTGGGATGATCACCTTCAGATTGTGGGATCAGCTGCCCTGTCCCAAGCCTGTCACGGTCCCCAGCCCTTTTACCAGGCTCTGTTTCTTTCTCTTTGCTCAGAAAAAGTCACTGTTGTCCTGGAGCGCTGGCTTGTCTGCCGGCCTCATGCTGGAGCATTCGGCAGCACTGTTCCTCGCACTGAGCTCTGTTGAGGTGTGCCCATAAGTTCTGTTTTCCTCTCAGCCTCCTGGCAGTTGCTTTCATCAGCTCACCTTACAGCAACTGCGGTCCATTTTTACGTGTCCAAGCCATCAGAGTCGGTGGTGACAAGCCCAGTGTCAGTCCTTGATAGGACTGGGGATCTGGGGTTATCCTGTAGGTGATCCATCTTGCCAGTCCCTATCAGTGCTGAAACTGTCAGCAGCTCAGGAGGACATCTGTGGAGAAGGGCTAGTCAGCCAACAGGCTGGCATTGGAGTAGGGAATATAGAGGTGAATTGTGAAGATTATTTTGGTGAGAGTAGTTTGTGTTTAGCCCAGGGCACCTTTGAGCTTTTAGACTGAGAGTATTTGAAGAGACCTTTGTGTCCAGAACTTGGGAGAATTTAACAAAAAGTCCTCATGCAGCTATGAAAGTAAATGATGTCATGCTCTCCAAAGCCAGGAATGTCATTCTGCTAAGGTGTCACAGCAGCACAGTAAAGGTTGATAGCACCAGGAAGTCGTAATCTGGGCCGCCAAGAACCCCATGAGTAGTGAAAAATCTCTATGAACAGTTCAATGTGAATTTTTCTGGCTAAAGCACCATAGCACCCAGAGAGGTTAAAAGCCCTGTGCAAGACCTAGATAGCTTCAACTAATGAGAATTCAACAATACAGCCTGGACAAAAAGAGGAATAGATTCATCCATGTATTCAACACACATTTAGGTGCCAGGCACAGTTATAGGCACTTGAAATATACCAGTGAACGAAACAGATAAATATTCACGTGTGTAAAGCTTAGTTTCCAACTAAACACTAAATTAGGAGTTCAGGAAAGAGGTAACTGTTGAAGTACCTCTAATATTAGTACCTCTAATATGAGTCACTTGGCTTCTCATTCTATTCAGTGCCCTGGAGTGAGAGCACAAAAGAGAACAGAACCCGCTGTTAGTTTCAGAAGCTGCGTGCCTTCTATACATATCTATCGTACAGTCTTGCGTGTCATCCTGTGTTTAAAGATCGGTGCCTTTTTGTCCTCTGACGTCAAGCCAATTAATTAATCCAGTATTCAACTGATGAACCTGTCCCATCTCTGGAAAAACTGACTGTGTGGGATTTATTGGCAGAAGCTATATTGGTCTCCAGGGTGGCACTTGCCTAAAGATTTTCAAGGATTATTTTGACTCTATGCGATTTTCACCTTTGTGGGTCTATTTCAGAGCCTCATCCTACAAGTGAGATGCCACTCCACTGTGGTGTGGTTTGGAAATCAAAGCTGTATGATTTTACTTATTATTTCTCTGTGCTCTTTTAAAAACAATTTTGTCCAAGTCGAACAACATCAGACATGGGAGTTCTAATCTTTATCTGATGCTAAGTTGCTGTGAGACTTTACAGATGTCAGTTGACCTTTTTGATCCTGGTTTCCTCATGTGTAAAATGAAGTAGTTGCACCAGTCACTTTCCAATGTCCTCTCCAGATCTAAAAGCTGAAATCTGAATGGGGCAGAGAAAATGAGCAAAATATTTCACGCTTTTATTTCTTTTTTCCCTCTTCCTTTTCTGACAGTTGAGAAGCCCTGCCTGGGTAAGGGGCAACCTAGCTGACTTTAGTTTGCTTCCCTCTTTGTGGGTCTTTGTTAATTCTCTTTACAGTGACTTTTTGCCAAAGTGCAAAATTGCTGTTCAATCCCAGGGAAGGCTGATCAGAGGAAATCTGATCGTCAGAGCCCACATATACCTGGGGATATCTTCTCTGGCTGTAGGTCAGAATGAAGCCTTTACCAATGCATGCAGCTTGGGGGTGGTGGAAAGAATGGGGAGAGGCAATCCCTGGTGTGGGGGGCCTTCCAATCTGTGGCCCAGGATCAAGTGTGGAGCCAGGTATGCTTCTGGGTACAGCTGAGGAGTTTGACGCAAGAGGAAATTGTCCTTAAATAGCTAGGTAGGATATAACCCCTCTGTATTCAAAGTTATACAATAAAAAATAAAAATCTATTTAGAGTTGCAAAAGAACAAAATTTTGAGGTAAAGAGAGATAATTCTGTGATATCTGAAATTTAGGAAGATTGGATGTATTAATAAAATAACTCAGGAAATAGCGTGAGCCTGATTAAATCATTAAACCCAAGGCAGGAAACAACCTCAAGGCAGCCCTGGCCCTGAGGCATACAGACCTGGCCTCAGGTTCTTGTTCATCACTTACTCGCTGGCTGCCCCTCCAGCAAGTTAATTTTCCTTAGGCTCAGTTTCCTTCTCTGAAAAATGGGAAACAGGGATGTGATCAAGGATTCAATGAAATAATGCTGTATGGAGACACTTTGTAAGAACATGAGTTGTTACATAAATGTGTGTTTTATTTTTTTCTTTTGGTTAGTGTTATTTAGTGGAGAATTTAGTTGTGCACATCCACCCTATAAAAATAGGCCTATTGATTTAAAATATTTTTTTTCCTTTTTATGATTCTTTAAAAAAAATTTTTAAAAAAATTTTTCAACTACAGTTGGCATACAATATTATATTAGTTTCAGGTGTACAACATAGTGATTAGACATTTATATAACTTATGAAATGATCACCCAGATAAATCTAGTACCCATCTGACACCATGCATAGTTATTACAATATTATTGACTATATTCCTTATGCTGTACCCTGCATCCCCATGACTATTTTATAACTACCAATTTGTACTTACTTCCTTCCCCTTTTTCACCTATCCCGCCAACCCCCCTCCCATCCGGCAACCATCAAAATGTTCTCTGTATCTATGAATATGTTTCTGTTTTGTTCATTTATTTTACTCTTTAGATTCCACATATAAATGAAATCATACGGCATTTGTCTTTCTCTATCTGACTTCACTCAGCATAATACACTCTAGGTCTATCCATGTTGTTGCAGATGGTAAGATTTCATTCTTTTTTCTGGCTGAATAATATTCCATTGTATGTATGTACCACCTCTTCTTTATTCATTCATCCATTCATGGACACCCAGGTTGCCTCCACATCTTGGCTATTGTAAATAATGCTGCAGTGAACATATGTTTATAGATGCACATGTCCCTTCAAATTAGTGTTTCAGGTTTCTTCAGATAAATACCCAGAAGTGGGATTACTGGGTCCTTCTTTGTCTCTTATTATAACCTTTGTTTTAAAGTCTATTTAGTCTGGTGTAAGTATTGCTACCCCAGATTTTTGGTGGTGTTTTTTTTTTCTCGTTTTTTTTAAAAAGATTTTATTGGGGAAGGGGAACAGGACTTTATTGGGGAACAGGACTTTTCTCCAAGTCAAGTTGTTGTCCTTTCAATCTTAGTTGTGGAGGGTGCTGTTCAGCTTCAAGTAGTTGTCCTTTCAGTATTAGTTGTGGAGGGTGCAGCTCAGCTCCAGGTCCAGTTGCCATTGCTAGTTGCAGGGGGCACAGCCCATCATCCCTTGTGAGAGTCAAAACCGGCAACCTTGTGTTTGAGAGGACGCACTCCAACCAACTGAGCCATCTGGGAGCTCAGCGGCAGCTCAGCTCAAGGTGCCGTGTTCAATCTTAGTTGCAGGGGGCAGAGCCCACCATCCCTTGCGGGACTCGAGGAGTTGAACTGGCAACCTTGTGGTTGAGAGCCCAGTGGCCCATGTGGGAATCGAACCGGCAGCCTTCGGAGTTAGGAGCATGGAGCTCTAACCGCCTGCGCCACCGGGCCGGCCCGGTGGTGTTTGTTTTTTAAATTTCCATTTTCATGAAATATCTTTTCCATCCTTTTGATTTCAGTATGTGTGTGTCTTTCAATCTGAAGTGAGTCTCATGTAGGTAGCATATGTAAAGGTTTTGTTTTCTTTTCCATTCAGCTACCCTATGTCTATTGATTGGAACATTTAATCCGTTTACATTTAAAGTCATTGTTTAGAGATGTGTAGTTATTGCCATTTTATTATTCAAATACATATATATATATATTTCATCTTAAAGAAGTCCCTCTAACAGTCCTTGTAATACTGGTTTGGTGTTGGTGAACTCCTTTAGCTTTTTCTTGTCTCTGAAGCTCTTTATCTGTCCTTCAATTCTAAATGACAGCTTTTCTAGGTAGAGTAATCTTGATTGTAGGTCCTTGCTTTTCATCACTTTGAATATTTTATTTCAATCCTTTCTGGCCTGGAAGGTTTCTGTTGAGAAATCAGCTGACAGTTTTATTGGAGCTTCCTTGTAGGTAACTAACTGCTTTTCTCTTGCTGCTTTTAAGATTTTCTCGTTGTCTTTAAGCTTTGGCATTTTAATTATGATGTGTCTTGGTGTGGGCCTCTTTGGGTTCATCTTGTTTGGGACTCTCTGAGCTTCCTTGGTTCGTATATCTAGTTCCTTTGTCAGGTTAGAGAAGTTTTTGGTCATTAATTCTTTAAATAGGTCTTTTTTAATGAATTTTTTTAACTTTTGTTTATTTAAGTGTGATTTCACTGATATGTGGTATATAAACCCAAAACAACAAAAGAACAAGACAAACAAATGAGAAACAGAAACTCATTTTTATATTTCTTATCACATTGTTGAAGTTCTTACTGAGGTCATTGAGAATCCTTATAACCGATGCTTTGAACTCTGTGTCTGGTAGATTGCTTGTCTCCATTTTGTTTAGTTCTTTTTCTGGAGCTTTGTTCTGTTGTTTTATTTGGGACATGTTTTTTGTCTCCCCATTTTGGCTGCTTCCCTGTGCTTGTTTCTATGTATTAGGTAGGGCTGCTATGTCTCCTGGTCTTAGTAGAGTGGTCTTATGTAGTAGGTGTCCTGTGGGGCCCAATAGTGCATTCTCCCTGGTCATCTGAGCCAGGTGCTACAGGTGTGCCCTTTGTGTGGGTTGTGTGTATCCTCCTTTTGTAGTTGAGCCTCTATTCCTGTTTGCACATCAATAGGAGGGATTAACCTTTGGGCTGAATTTTTGTGCGGACTGGTCATGACTACAGTGGAGGAGCTGTTGTGCAGGAGCTGACTCTACAGAGCAGCATTTGCTTTAGCAGGATTCTGGTGCCGGCCCAGTCTTCTGTTTGGGTGTGTCATCTGTAGAAGTGGCCTGGTGGTGCTCAGGCATGGTTCAAAGCTGGCCACTGGCTGTGCTGGCCCCCAAGCCTCCTGGGAGGGGCTCCACCACAGGCCAAGTTCACCCACAGCCTGTGCCCTGCCCGGGGCCACCTGGCATGAACCACAAAGTAACTGCAGATGGCAGCCACCCACGCTGGGCTTTGAGTTGTCTGGGAGAGGTTAAGCTGTGAACCATTGTCAGCTGTCATTGTGCATGGCTTGGGGCTGCTTAGGAGGTACAGGTAAGCTGAGGCCAGGTGCTGCTTGTTTGGGGTTTGTGAATATTTTTTAGGAAAATCTTCAGCATGAGCCAAGCCAGGCTGTTTGTATGTTAAAACCACTGGAAGTGCCTTGGATGAACCTGTAAGTTGGGTGGTGCATAATCTCAGGGAATCATCCGGGTGGGACAAATGTTGTTAGCCAGGTCGATGGAGACTCAGATATGGTGGTGGCTGTCTGCACCTGCACACAGGGAGGGGTAAGGGGTCAACAAAGAAACAATGGATTCTGCCAGCACTTTTGTCTGGGAGATAACTGCCCTCCAAGCCCTTGCCCTGAAACCAGACAATTCAGTTCCTCCCTGTATGTCCCTGGCACCTTTTAAGCTGCTGCCCCAGTACTAGAGCTTAGAGTGTGTGAGTCTGTCAGCAAGTAAGTTCATGTGTGAGCCCTTTAAGGAGAGTGCCTGGGACTCAGCTGTGCTCAGTCTCATTCAGTCACAATCTCTGCTGGATTCACAGTCAGAAGTTGTGAGGACTTCTCTCCCTGGGACTAGAACCCTGGACTGGGGAACTTGATATGGGGCTGGGACCCCTTCTCCTCAAGGGGGACCTCTGCAGCTGAGATATCCCTCCCAATTTTTAACTGCCATACATGGATATGGAGACCAGCCCATTCCATGTCTCCATCTTTCCTACCATTCTCAAGGTGGCTTCGTGCATCCTTAGTTATAGGACTTCTGTTCAACTAGACTTCAGGTGATCCTCAATGATAGTTTAGTTGTAATTTTGATGTGGTTGTGAGAGGAGGTGAGCACAATGTTTACTTACGCTGCCATCTTGACCAGAAAATCTATTTAAAAATCTTAATTCTGTATAGTCAGTTGCTCTCCATAGAGAAGGTCAAAGGAGGAATTGTTGCTTTCAAATTCTAGGCTCCCTTACAAGTAAGAAGAGCAAGACCAAAATAAAACAATAGAAATTTAACATCACCCTCCTTCCTTTATGACTCCTAGGGCACTATCCAACAGAAATATGTCAGCCACATGTGTAATTTAAAATTTTCTGGTAGTTACTTTAGAAAAGAAAAAGGAAACAGATGAATTTAATTTCAATGATATATTTAATTTAATTTAATATATTTAATATTTTATACTTTTAACATGGAATCAATATAAAAATTGTTAGTAAAATATTTTACCTTTTTTATACTAAGTCTTCCGAATTCAATACTCTTGCAGCACACCTCAAATTAGATAAGCCCGATTTTAAGTGCTCAGTAACCACCTGTGGTGCATGTTTACCATATTGGATAGTACAGGGTTACATGGCATATGGTAGGTTGTTTCTAACTAAGCACCCCCTAACATATCCAGCTCCTAATTCCCAGGACCCATGAATGCCACCTTATAAGACAAAAGTAACTTTACAGATGTGATTAAGGATTTTGAGATAGAGAGATTATCCTGGATTATTTGGGAGTGCCTGATGTAATCACAGTGTCCTCATAAGAGGGAGACAAGAAGGTCAGAGTCAGAGAAGGCAATGAAATGATGGATGTAGAGACTGGAGACATGTGCTTTGAAGATGCAAGACAGGCCACTAGCCAGGGAATACGGGAACAGGCTGCCACTAAAAGCTGGAAATGCAAGGAAACAAATTCGCCCCTCAGAGTATTCAGAAGGAAGCAGCCCTTGATTTTAGCCCAGTGAAACAGATTTCAGAATGCTCACTGTCAGAATTGTAAGACAATAAGTTTGTGTTGTTGTAAGCTACTACGGCAATATGTTATAGCAACCATGGGAAGCTAGTACATTACCAATACTCTAATATTTACATCATTTTCAAGACCCTCTTGAGAAGGCTTTCCCCTGGTTACATCAGCATAGACAGTTATAGTTGGCTTCATGGCAGTTTGGCCTAAGTTACTCATGTACAGTTGTTCTCAGGGATGGTGTGCATTACTGCCATCCTACTGCATGCTAGGGTCTGTTTCTTGCTCTGACTCAGTTGCAGCCTTCATAGCAAAAACGGTGTCTTATCACTACCCTCGAGGATGAACACAGGAGAAACTTTTTTTGTATTAGGGTACAGTACATAGGAGAGAAAAAAAATGGCTTAGAAAGTTACTGGCTCTGTTTACTATCTGCTCAATATTTTTGTAAATCTAAAAATGTGCTAAAATAATGTCAATCAATTAAAAAATGTACTGCATATATATGGGTTTGGTACGGATAAAGTTTTACTCTTATATGTACATGTATCTATGAATGTTAGTGAATGTGTGATTTGGCCAGTAATTCTCAAAGTTTAGTGTGCATGAGAATTACCTGCAGGGCCTGATCTGCCACAGATCACTGTGTCTTATGTCTTACTGCCAGAGTTTCTAATTTAGTAGGTCTGGGGTGGGGCCCAAGTTTGGCATTTCTAACTAGTCCCAGGGATGCTGATGCAGCAGAAAGACAGGTAGGCAGGTAGGTGTGGGAGAGCCCCTCAGAATACCTGGCCTGCAGAGGAGGAACTCCCACGCCTGACCGCCACTAGTGCAGAGAAAGAGCCCGGGGCTGGCCTTCCCTGCCCCTAGTACGTCATACCAGGGTGCACACAGAATCTTCTTTGAACAATAAGCTCAGCAGTCGTTGCTAAGGAATTTCAGAGTCAGCGCCACTCCTCTTGCTTGGCTTTGTTTTGTGTCTCCCACCCTGAGGTCTAAAGTAGATGACAATCCTGAGATCCCCAAGTCTCAGCTAAAAATACCTCATTTGCCACAGGCCAGCTGACTTCTCAGATTTCCCAGCTGGAGTGAATCCCCCAGACCTGGGGTTGCCCCCGTGGAAAGTCAATCAGCAGAAAATACCAGCATAAAAATAGCTCTGGGAAGGCCCCTCAAAGCTCTCACACCCAGCTGCCCACTTGGGGTGACCAATTCTGGGTGTGGGGGTGAAAGTGGGAGGATCAAGCCAGGAATTGAAGGCTGAAGGACTGGCTGGCTGTGTCCTGTTTCATTCTGTAGAAGAGTTAGGGCAAACTTTAGTGACGAGCTCCCTCTCTCTCCCTGGTCTCTGTGTTTATTCAATGTAAATTCTAGTTGGGACTACTATAATCCTAAACCTGGTCTATGGTGAGTTTTAGTCGGCCTTCTTTTGCATAATACTAAATCTGAGTTTCCCAACCTTTCTGAAATTAAAATAGAGATGAGCCTTTCTGAAGGTGTCCTTGGTGAGAAAGTAGAGTGGGGCCCTTGGAAAGAGCCGCAGAGCTGACTTGTATGTGCCTGGGTCAGGGGTCTGGGTCATCTTGTGACAAACTCAGCTTGCCTGCATGACTCCCTCCTGATAGGACCAACAGTTTTGTTTGTATTGTTTTCACTTTACCTCTCTCAGCTGAATGTCAATAAGAGGAACAAAAATGTTTTCTATATTCCGAAGTAACAGTATTCTCCAATCATTTTATGTCAAAAACTCCTCAAAGAAGACAACTTGCTCCCCTCCTTCTTTGAAGAGAGCTTTGGTGAGAAATATCTTCTTCTTTCCAGAAAAACTAATCATTCGCCTTAACGGAAGTAAACAAAACCCATGGGATAAATACTTAATTTAAAAACTTAAAAACTTTTAGTTTTTAAATTATAAAAATTTTTAATTTATTCTTTAAAATTTTAAACGTGGACTTTTCTTTGAAAAAATTTGTTGTTCTTCCACTCACATTTCTCAAAGACAAATGAAAATATGACAACTTATCCAACTTGGCTTTTTTCCCCTTAATAGAGTGCTGAATACTCTGCAGAGAGGTCCAGAAATAGGTCAACTGTGATAGGAAGTAATGAATGCAGAACTTCTGTGATGGTCTGGCTGCTGGGCAATAAAACATTAAACAAACACACTCGGAAGGAGAACTGACTCTGGGTGGTGAACACACAATGGGATTTATAGATGATGTAATACAGAATTGTACACCTGAAATCTATGTAATTTTACTAACAATTGTCACCCCAATAAATGAAAAAAATAAATTAAAAAACAAAAACAAACAACAACAAAAAAACAAAACAAACACACTCACAACGTACTGACTTAAAAGTAGCTGAGCAGGCTGAATGATCCATATCTTGTCATTTACAGACTCAGTGCAACCCCTATCAAAATACCAATTCATTCTTCTCAACAAGAACAAATAATCCTAATATTTGTATGGAACCACAAAAGACCCGGAATATCCAAAGCAATCTTGAGAAAGAAGAACAAAGTTGGAGGTGTCGTGCAACCTGATCTCAAACTATAGTACAAGGCTATAATAAAACAGTATGGTACTGGCACAAAAACACACATAGATCAATAGGAGAGAATATAGAAACCAGAAATAAACCCTCCCTTATATGGTCAACCAATCTATGACAAAGGAGATAAAAATATACACTGGAGTAATGACAGTCTCTTCAATAGTGATGTTCAAAAAACTGGACAAATACATGCAAAAAACTGAAACTGGACACCTCTCTTATACCATATACAAAAATAAACTCAAAATGTGTTAAAGACTTAAATGTAAGACCTGAAACCATAAAACACCTAGAAGAAAACATAAAAACATAAAAGCAAACTATCTGATATCAGTCTAAGTAGTATCTTTTTGGATATATCCCCTCAAGCAAGGGAAACAAAAGCAAAAATAAACATATGGGACTATATCAGACTAAAAACCTGTACAGCGAAGGAGACCTTCAATAAAACAAAGGCAATGCACTAAATGGGAGAATACATTTGCAAATGATATATCTGATAAGGGGTTGATATACAAAATATGTACGAAACTCATAAAACACAGTAACAAAACAATAAACAATGTGATCGAAAAATGAGCAGGGGCCATGAGAAGACATTTTTCCAAAAAAAAGACACAGAGATTGCTAGCAGACATGAAAAGATGCTCAATATCACTAATCATCAGGGAAATGCAATTCAAAACCACAGTGAGATACCAACTCACACCAATCAGAATGGCTATAATCAAAAAGTCAACAAAAAAGCCTGTGTTGGTGAGGATGTGGAGAAAAGGGAACCCTTGTGCCCTGCTGGTGGGACGGCAAACTAGTGCAACCAACATGGAAAACAATATGGAGATTCCTCAAAAAACAAAAATGGATATACCATATGACCCAGCAATTCCACTTCTGGGTATTTATCCAAAGAGAATGAAAACATAAATTTGAAAAGATATATGGACTCCTATGTTCATTGCAACATTATTTGCAATAGTCAAGATATGGAAGCAACCCAGGTGTCCATTGATAGACAAATGGATAACGAAGATGTGGTATATATATACAAATGGAATATTATGCAGCAATAAAAAAGAATAAAGTCTTGCCATTTGTGACAACATGAATTGACCTAGAGGGTATTATGGTAAGTAAAATAAGTCAGGCAGAGAAAGACAAGCACCACATGGTTTTACTTACAGGTGGAATCTACAAGCAAAATAAAACAAACAAAACAAAACAAAAACAGACTCATAGAAACATACCAAAGGGATGGTTACCAGAAGGAAGGATGTGGGAGATGGGTGAAAAGGGGAAGGGGAATATAGTCAATAATATTGTGATAAGTTTGCATGGTGACATGTGATTACTAAAATTAGTGAGGTGATCACATTGTAAGGTATAAAAATGTCAAATCACTATCTTGTACATCTGAAATGAATATAACCAATATAAGATTGTATACTAACTATACTTACATACTTAAAAAAAAAGAAAAAAGAATAAGACAGGTTTCTCGCTTTTGGAAAAATAAATTAAAGATGCAGAAAGGCAGAAAAATACAGCTAGAACCCTGTGATATGGGATTGAAATTAGAGATATGGGTGTAAATATCTATGTTTCAGTACATAAAGATAGATATAGAACTGATGGTTGCCAGATGGGGGCTGAATGGGGGGATAGGTGAAAGGGGTGAAAGGGTATAAAAGGTTTAAGCCTGCAGTTATAAAAAAATAAATCATGGAATGTACACTATGGGAAATTAGTATATATATATATATATATATATATATATATATATATATATATATAATTTATCTTTTTCAGTCACAGTTAACATTCAATATTATTTTGTATTAGTTTTAGGTGTACAGTTAGACATTTATATAACTTATGCAGTGATCCCCCAATTAGTCTAGTACCCACCTGGCACTATATATAGTTGCTGCAACATTATTGACTGTATTCTCTGTGCTGTGCTTTGCATCCCTGAGACTATTTTGTTATTGACAATTTGTATTTCTTAATCCCTTTCCCTTTTTCACCCAGCTCCCCAAAGCCCCTCTCATATGGCAACAATCAAAATGTCCTCTGTATCTGAGTCTGTTTCTATTTTGTTCGTTCATTGATTTTGTTCTTTAGATTCTACATATAAGTGAGATCATATGATATTTGTCTTTCTCAGTCTGACTTATTTCACTTAGCATAATACCCTCTAGGTCCATCCGTGCTGTTGCAAATGGTAAAATTTCATTCTTTTTTATGGCCAAGTAACATTTCATCATATATATGTACCACATCTTCTTTATGCTTCTGTATCTTGGCTATTGTATAAAGTACTGCAATGACTATAGGTGTGCATGTATCTTATTGAATTAGTGTTTTGGATTTTTTTCAGATAAGTACCCAGAAGTGGAATTTTTTGGTCATAAGGTATTTCTAGTTTTAATTTTTTAAGAAACTTCTAAGCCATTTTCCATAGTGGCTGTAACAATTTGCAATCCCACCAACAGTGCATAAGGGTTGCCTCTTCTCTACATCCTTGCCAACACTTGTTATTTGTTGATTTATTAATGACAGCCATTCTGACAGATGTGAGGTTGTGGTTTTAATTTGTATTTTTCTGATAATTAGTAACGGTGAGTATCTTTTCATATGTCTATTGGCTATGTGTATGTCCTCTTTGGAGAAATGTCTATTCAGGTCCTCTGCCAATTTTTCAATTAGATTGTTTATTTTTCTGGTGTTGAGCTGTATGAGTTCTTTATAAATTTTGGATATTAATCCCTTATCAGATGTATCATTGGCAAATATCTTCTTCCATTCAATAAGCTGTCTTTTTGTTTTGTTGGTAGTTTCCTTTGCTGTGCAAAACCTTTTTAGTTTCATGTAGTCCCATTTGTTTATTTTCCCTTTTGTTTTTCTTGCCTGAGGAGATAGATCAGGAAAAATATTACTAAGAGCAATGTCAGAGAATTTACTGCCTATGCATTCTTCTAGGAGTTTTATGGTTTTGGTCTTACATTTAAGTCTTTAATCCATTTTGAGTTTATTCTTGTATATTGTGTAAAAAGGCAATTGAGTTTCATGTTTGTTTGTTTTTCGCATGTATCTGTCCAGTTTTCTCAACACTATTTATTGAATAGAGTGTCTTTATCCTACTGTATATTTTTTGCCTTCTTTCTCACAGATTAAATGAATATAAAGGTTTGGGTTTATTTCTGGGTTTTTATTCTGTTCCATTGCTCCATGTGTCTGTTTTTATGCCAGTACTGTGCTGCTTTGATTACTATAGCCTTGTAGTATAGTTTTCTATCAGGTAGCATGATAACTCCAATATTGCTCTTTGTTCTCAAGATTGCTGTGGCTATTTGGGGGTCTATTGTGGTAAATTTTAAGATTATCTGTTCTAGTTCTGTGAAACATGCCATTAGTATTTTGATAGGGATTGTATTGAATGTATAGATAGCTTTGGGTAGTATGGACATTTTAACAATGTTAATTCTTCCTATTCATGAACACTGTCTATGCTTCCATTTATTTGTATCTTCTTCAACTTTTTTCTTCAGTGTCTTATAGTTTTCTGAGTTACAGGTCTTTTACCACCTTGTTTAATTTTATTCCTAGGTATTTTATTTTTTTATGCAATTGTAGATGGGATTGTTTTCTTAATTTCTCATTTTGATAGTTCATTATTGGTGTATAAAAATGCAACCAATTTCTAAATATTAATTAGTAGTCTACTGCTTTACTGAATTCATTTATCAGCTCTAATAGTTTTTTTGTGTGGAATCTTTAGAGTTCTTTATATATATAGGATCATATAATCTGCAAATAACGACAGTTTTACTTTTCCTTTCCCATTTGGATGCCTTTTATTTCTTTTTCTTGTCTGAGCGCTGTGGCTAGGACTTCCAGTACTGTGTTGAATAAAAGTGGTGAAAGTGGGCATCCTTGGCTTGTTCCTGATCTTAAGGAGACTGATTTTAGCTTTTCCCCATTGAGTATGATGTTAGCTGTGAGTTTACCATATATGGCCTTTATTATGTTGAGGTATAATCCCTCTATTCCCAGTTTGCTGAGAGGTTTTATCATAAATGGATGTTTGATTTTGTCAAACACTTTTTCTGCATCTATTGATATGATCATATAATTTTATCTTTCATTTTTTTAATGTGGTATATCACATTAATTGATTTGTGGATATGGAACCAAACTTGCATCCCAGAAATAAATCCCACTTGATCATGGTGTATGGTCTTTTTATTGTATTACTGAATTAGGTTTGCTAATATTCTGTTGACAATTTTTGCATCTATGTTCATCAGGAATATGGGCCTATAGATTTCTGTTTTTATAATGTCTTTGTCTGATTTTGGAATCAGGGTAATCATGGTTCATAAAATGAGCTTGGAAGCTTTCTCTTCTCTTGAATTTTTTGGAATAGTTTGAGAAGGATCAGTCAGTGTTAATTCTCCTTTGAATGTTCGGTAAAATTCACCTATGAAGCCATCTGGTCCAGGACTTTTGTTTGTGGGGAGTTTTTTTATTATTGATTCAATTTCATTAGTAGTAAGAAGTCAGTTTTCTGTCTCTTCTTGATTCAGTCTTGAAAGATTGAACATTTATAAGAATTTATCCATCTCTTCCAGATTGTCCAATTTGTCGGCATATAATTGTTTGTAATATTTTCTCATAATTCATTGTATTTGTGTGGTATCAGTTGTCACTTTCTTTCATTTCTGATTTTATTTTTTGGGTCTTCTCTCTCTTTTTCTTGATGAGTCTGGTGGAAAGTTTATCAATTTGGTTTATCTTTTCAAAGTACTAGCTCTTGGTTTTATCAAGCTTTTGTATTTTGTTAGACCTATTTCATTTATTTCTGCTCTAATCTTTATTTCATTCCTACCACGCACTTGTTTGCTGTTCTTTTTCTAGTTATTTTAAGTGTAAGGTTAGATTGTTTATTTGAGATTTTTTTTGTTTGTTTCTTTGATTCTTGAGGTAGGCCTGTATTGCCACAAATTTCCCTCTTAGACCTGCTTAGACCTGTGTCCCATAGATTTTTGGATCATCGTGTTTTTATTTTCCTTTTCGCAGGGTATCTTTTGCTTTCTTCCTTGATCTTGTTTTTGGACCTTTCATTGTTTAGTAGCATGTTATTTAGCCTACCTATGTTAGTGGGTTTTTTAAAATTTAAAAATTTTTTTTCTTGTAATTGATTTCTGGTTTCATACCATTCTCATCAGAGAAGGTGCTTGATATTATTTCAGTCTTCTTAAACTTATTGAGACTTGTTTTGTGACCTAACATTGTGGTCTATCTTGGAATATGTTCCATGTGCACTTGGAAATAATACATATTTTGCTGCTTTGGGGTGAAAGGCTCTAAAAATATCAATTAAATACATTCAGTCTAGTGTATTATTTAAGGCTGCTGTTTCCATGTTGATTTTCTGTCTGGAAGTTATGTCCATTGGTGTCAGTGGGGTGCAATGCCTCCTACTATGATTATGTTACTGTTGATCTCTGCCTTTATATCAGTCAACATTTGTTTTATATATTTAGGTGCTCCAATGTTGAGTTTACAAGGGTTTGGTTTACATGTTTACAAGGGTTATATCCTCTTGTTGTATTGATTGCTTTATCATTATGTAATGTCCCTCTTTGTTTGAAAGTCTGTTTTGTCTGGTATAAGTATTGCTATCCAGCTGTTTTGTTTGTTTCCATTCACATGAAATATCTTTTTTTCATCTTTCTCCTCTCAGTGTGTGTGTCTTTCAATCTGAAGTTGGTCTCTTACAGACAGTATATGTATGGGTCTTGGTTTCTTATCCATTCAGCTAGCTATGTCTTTTGATTGGAGAATTTAATACTATTACAATTAAAGTGATTATTGATAAATACATAGTTATTGCCATTTTATTATTCCTATCCCCCCCTGTGGGGAGCCATGGTTACAGGAAACTCTGAGCTTTGCAGAGTGGCTGGGTTTATGCTACCTGTTTCCTCCCCATGAGGCAATTGTCTCTGCCTGCACCTGAGGGGAGCTTGAGCTTGTAAGCTGCTGAGGAATTTGGTGGGAGCAGCCAGTTCCCGGACACAGAAGGCTGATGCCTATCAGGGCAATTGATAAGATAATTACTTGTGAGTTTCGGTGAATGTTGTATCCTCTATGTGAAAGCTAAAGAATTTACATTTGTTATGTTAATACATACTTGCACGTGCTCAAACTGCTTATATGGGAGCAGTAAAATAAACTTAGTGTCTTCAGGATCACTGAAGTCCCGCGATCGCCATCATATGTGAGAGTGTCTTTTATTCATTCCCACTCCCCCATTCGGGAACCCATCGACTCGTGACGGCTGGCCCGTCACAACCCCCCCCCCCCTTACTCTTACAGAAGTTCCTTTAACATTTCTTGTAATACTGATTTAGTGGTGATGAGCTCCTTCAGCTTTTTCTTGTCTGGGATGCTCTTTATCTCTGCTTCAATTTTAAATAATAGACTTGCTGGATAGAGTAACCTTGATTGTAGGCCCTGGCTTTTCATCACTTTGAATATTTCATGCCCATCCCTTCTTGCCTACAAAGTTTCTGTTGTAAAATCAGCTGATAATCTTATGGGAGCTCCCTTGTACGTAGCTAGTTGCCTTTCTCTTACTGCTTTTAAGATTCTCTCTTTGTCTTTAAGCTTTGGAATTTTAATTATAATGTGTCTTGGTGTTGACCTCTTTGGGTTCATCTTATTTGGGACTCTCTGCATTTCCTGGGCTTGTATGTCCATTTCCTTCAGCAGGTTAGGAAAATTTTCAGTCATTATTTCTTCAAATAGATTCTCAATTCCTTGTTCTCTCTCCTTCTGGTACCCTTATGATGCAAATGTTGTTATGCTTAATGTTATTCTAGAGGTCTCTTAAACTATCCTCATTTTTTTTTATTCTTTTTTCCTTTTGGTATTCTGATGTGTGTTGTTTTTTGTGCTACCTTGTCTTCCAAACCGCTGATTTAATCTGCTGGCAAGTCCTTCTAGTGCATTCTTCATTTCAGTTATTGTATTCTTCATTTCTGATTGGTTATTTTTTTATGATTTCTATATCCTTTTTTATGTCTACTTTATTTTGTTGAAGTTCTCACTGAGTTCATCTATTCTTCCCCTAATTTCAGTGAGCATTCTTATAATCATCGTTTTGGACTGTATCTGGTAGGTTGCTTCCCTCCATTTTGTTTAGTTGTTTTACTGGAATTTTCTACTTTTTTTAAATGTCAGGTACATTTCTTTGTTTCGTCATGTTGGCTGCCTCTCTGTGTTTGTTTCTATGTATTAGGTAGATCTACTACATCTCCCAGTTTTGGCCTGGTGGCCTTATGTAGTAGGGGTCCTGTGAGGCCCAGTGGTACAGTCTCCCTGGTCACCTGCACTGTGTGTTCCTGAGTGCCCCTTGTGTGTGTGTGTGTGTGCCCTCCTGTTACAGTTGAAGCTTGATTGCTACTGGCATGTTGGTGAGTGGGATTGGCCCTTATGCTGAGTGGCAGTGATTTGGCCAGGTCCACAGCTTATGGGCTGGTGTGTGGGGTGGGGGCAGTTTATCCCATTAAGAGGGATTTACCCCAGTGGGCTCTGGTGTCTGCTGAGACCACCTTTTGTGTGTGCTGCTTGTGGGGCGAATTGGGTGGTTCTCTGCTGTGGATTGAAGCCAACCTCCAAGTATGTTGGTTTTGGGGCCTCTTGGGAGGGGCTCAGGTGTAGCCCCAGCTCAGCCACTGCTTGTGATAAGCCAGGGACTACCTGGTAGGAGCTGTAGCTATCTACAGTTAGTTGCCCCCTGTGCTGGACATGGAGGCTTGTGGGAGAGGCCATGCTGTGAACCGAGGACAGCTGCCTCCAGTACTGGTCTTGGGTTAGCTCTGCAGAAAGCCTAGGGCACCTTGAGACCTGCTGCTACCTGCAAGTTCCTGTAAGGCTCAGCTATTTATATAGTCTAGTGTGGTATACAAGTTGGGTGAGGCGGGGCCTCAGGGAATCACTAGATTTGGATGAGTAGTATTCACCAGAGTAATGTAGATTCTGGTTTGATGCCAGTGCTGGGCCTGGAGATATTTATCAAAAGTCTCAGAGGACACTGAGGCCAGCTGCCACCCACCTGGAAGTGGGTGGCAAGACCCCTGAAAGTTTTCTAAGAAAAAGTGCAATGCAGGTGGGGTGGCTGCTGGCCAAGAATGTGCCTCCAGCATTGCACGAATTAGATGGGGCAGGGTCTCAGGGAGTCACCAAGGTTGAGCAAATAGAGAACACCAGGCCAGTGCAGATTCAGATTTGGCTGTGTGGGAAGGGCTCTAACAGGAAAGATAGCACTTGCCCTCCAGCTGCACAGGAAGAGGATTCTAGACAGGGAAATTGGTGATTGTCCCTCCAGTCCTTGCTCTGAAACCACACAACTCAGTCTCTCCCTGTATGTCTCTGAGTCTTCCTGAGTCACTTTACCTCTGCTGGAGCCCAAGGTGAGTGCCTGTGAGGTAGGGAGTTTGTGTGCAGGCCCTTTAAGAGGACGTCTGGGTTTCCTGCAGCCTTTCTTCTCATCTGGATGGTTGGAATCTCCACTGTTTTTCACAGCCAGATGTTATGATGTTATGGGGACTCTTTTTTCCAATACCAGTATTCCAGGCTGGGGAGTCTGGTGTGGGACTGTGGTTTCTTGCTTCTGTGAGAGGGACCTCTGTGGCTGAGCTATCCCTCTTGATTCTCAACCACCACCTACAGGTGTGGGGTCAGCCCATTTCATATCTGCGCCCCTTCTACCAATCTCAATGTGGCTTCTTTATATCCTACTTAGGGGACTTTTGTTTAGCTATACTTTAGATGGTTCTCCAAGTTGATTGTTCTATAATTTTGTTGTAATTTTGCTGTGGTCATAGGACAAGGCAAGCACAGCATTTGTTTACTTCACCAACTTGGATTCTCTCTCTGAAAATAGTCAATATTATCGTAGTAAGTTTGTGTGGTGAGAGATGATTACTAGACTTATTGTGGTGATAACATTGTAAGGAATATAAATGTTGAATCACTATGTTTTACACCTGAAATGAATATAATATTGCATGTCGACTATAATTTTAAAAGGATAGATATAGAAATAAATATAGATGTAAATATGTGCATATATATGAGGTCTGACAATTAAGTTCACAAACTTGTTGCAATGTTGTTGCTAACCTTTTTTGATATCAGAGGGATTATTCATTATGAATTTGTACCAACTGGACAAACAGCTTAACCAAGTTTACTATTTGGAAGTGCTGAAAAGGCTGCGTGAAAAAGTCAGACGACCTGAACTTTTCACCAACAATTCATGGCTTCTGTATCACAACAAAGCATCAGCTCACACGGCACTGTCTATGAGGAAGTTTTTAGCCGAGAAACAAATAACTATATTGGAACATCCTCCCTACTCACCTGATCTGGCCCCCAATAACTTCTTTCTTTACCTGAAGATAAAGGAAATATTCAGGACATCAAGGGTAATATGATGACAGCTCTGATGGCCATTCCAGAAAAAGAGTTCCAAAATTGCTTTGAAGGGTGGACTAGGCATTGGCGTCAATGCATACAAGGGGAGTATTTCGAAGCTGACCATAGTAATATTAAGCAATGAGTCATGTAGCACTTTTTCTAAGATGAGTTCACGAACTTAATTGTCAGTACTTGTATGTGTACACATGTAGGTCCACACACTATCTATATACATTTCCCCCTCTAGCTCTATCTGCTGAGAGACTTGGGACAGCAACAACCTAAGAGCAATAGCCTTCCCTATGAGTACAAGGAACACCAAGATCTTGGTTTTAAATACTCTTTTCTACTAAAAGATACCAGGCTCCTTGGAGAAATGGCTGATTCCAAAGATGAGGTGAGGAAAGTACAAGATGAGTCCAAAATATCTTGTTCTAGAAAGCAAGGAAGGGCTCAGGATGATAATTGCATATTAAAAGGACACAGAAACCAGCTTAAATGGGCTCCCACTGGCCAAATGGAAGACAATTTCTGCATTAAGATAAATAACAATAGTAACAGATTATAAACCATTGAATAAAATCAGGAGTCCATGCATATATCAATAAATAACAGAATAAATTGAAAGTTTGAAGGCATGGTACATTTACATGATTTCAATACCTCACCAAAAAATATTTATTACTTGAGTAAGGGACAAGAGGAGAGTAATATTACAATAAGGAGCCTTGGCAGACACCATCTTTAATATGTGATTCTTGTGATTATTATCAGTACAGGGAGAAATTAATAGGATGATGCAGTGAGAAGAATGTAGTATCACATTTGTAGTAGTTCTGCTAAAATTGTCTGAATTTAATTCTAAACCACAACTAAGGAACATTCTACAAAATAACTGGCCTATAATTTGCAAAAGTGTCAACATCATGGAAGTCAAAGGAAGACTGTAGGAGACCAAGGAGACATGAAACTTAAGTGTAATATGTGATTCTAAGTTACACCTTTTGGGTACAAAGAGTATTATCGAGACTATTGACAAAACTTGAATGGGTTCTGAGAATTAGATGATAGCAATGTATCAATGTAATTTCCTATGGTTAGGTAGGAGAATGTCCTTGTGTGTAGGAAATACCCACTAATATATTCCAGAATGATACGGCTCCTGCTTAACGACTCAGTATCACATGGTTCAGAAAAAATGTTTTCTTGTACTGTACTCTAACTTTTGTGTAAGTCTGTGGTTGTTTCAAATTTTTAAAAAAGGGAAAAAAGTAAATAAATTTTATTTGATAACTTCTGGAGATTTAAAAACTTTTTATATTTGTATCGACACTAAGACAAATTTTATTTGTAGTCATCACAACCTGCTTATAGATTAAATTTATTGAGGTAACGTTGGTTAATAACATTATATAAATTCCAGCTGTACAACTTGATAATACGATATCTGTATACCCTATTGTGTGCTCACCACCCAAAGCCCTGTCACCATATGTTTGATCTCCTTTACCCTCTTCATCCTCTCCTCTGGTAACCACCGTTCTGTTTTCTCTAGCTATGGTTTTACTTATTTGTTTTGTTTGGCAACCTTTCTTTTGAAATTAATAAACAATTTAGTGTATTGTTAATATATAATTTAGTCTTACATTTCCAAAGGGAGAATTTTTTCTAATTTCTTCAGTTGAAAACAGGATTATTTGTAGTCAGTTAATTTACAATCATAATTTTTAATGGCACTTTCTTTGGAAAGAATAAAAGTCAATATATCAAGGATAGTCAATTATTAAACATTTAAAGATATCTTTTTCGTTAGTGTAGTCTGCTTTAATTTGGATCCAGAGGTTTGCCTTTTCATAAACAAATTAGATACATCCATAATATTATACATATTTTAAAACATTTATCATTTATATGTTTGGTTTTGTCTCAAAGTGCAGACAACTTTAGCACTGGAAAGAAACTCAAGAGAATTGACAGATATTATTCTTTGCAGAATACTGTACTATGATTTTTTAAAATGTTTTATTACTTGGGAATACTAACTGTGGAAAGATGCCAAAACAAAATTTAAAAATATGATGGATGGGACAATGAGGTTTATACTCTCAGAAGCAGTCTTTTCATCAGCCACTTTTTATAATTTTAGGAAATGTTATGCAATTCTTTAATACTTTGGCCTCCTGTATCATAAATATTAAACATTCAGCACAGTTTATATTGTAAATATGTGTTAACATTAAAAACATTTGAAACCATCAGTGGAAAGAAGCTGGGAAGGTAAATTATTTAATTATGGCTGAAGTGATTCTAGTAATTCAATTTTGAGTGCTTGTAAGTAAATATTCATTAATATTTCTTGTCACTGAAGTATTTTCAGTATCAGGTTGCTCCCTGTTGTAGTTCAATTGAACATGTTTAGTTTTAATAAAAAAGTGGAAGTCAGTTTTCTATGTTCATTTCACATTAACACAAATTATTTACCTTGGACTTACTCTTTATATCACCTGTCGCAATGATAATTAAATGAGTATTTGTATAACTATTTACTCTCTTTGTCCTTTGATAGATTGTGTGTTCAATGAATATTATTTTAATATCTGCTTGACATTGCTGTCCAATCCTGAAGGCGTGTTTCCTAATTGCTCTTGTAATCAACTGCCTCTGCAGCTTTAAGAAGTCAGCTTTTAGTAATTTCTCCCATCTTTGCTTCCTTGGGGTCAATCAATTCACGTATTCATATGCCCTTCCTCCTTTATTTGATTTCTTTTTGTTCCAGCCATACATTTACATAGTAACCACCAAAAACAGCTCCCTCTTCCTCCTAACCTCTTTAAGAGTATTAGACCTGAGTGCAACTCTTTGCCATTCTATACCTAGACCTTCAGAGTTGTGTTTTCTCCTTCCTATCTGCTCAGCCTATCAGCTCAAAGCTCCCCCTTTCTCTTGAGGATATCTATCTCTTCCCCCAGCTTTGTTAATTTGTGTTTGGAAAATAAGACTGAAGTATGTTTTTCAAACCATTCCACATCTCCTTTGATTTCCTAAGTTAAACTGATCTGCCAAGACAGAATGTGCAATGAATAGGCCTTTCAAATTGCCTTTTTAGCCTTACATTTGCAAAAATTTTATTGACTTATGTTCCTCCTTCACCTCAAGAAGGGGGAACACACTATGATAAAGCTGTCCATTCTTTTTTTGGTTTTGAAACAAAATTTGCCACCTTTCTCTGAATCCATGAATTAAGTCTCTAAAATCAAAAGCCAGCATCAGAGGTTATTTAATTAACAAATCTAGAGTGAATTATGACTGTGTGATGGTTGATGGCTGAAATTAGTGAACATGCCCCATGCACCTGAGGTGTTGGTACCTCCACTTGTTGGTTTCTTTCCATAGCCCTGAATGTAGTTTAAAACGACATAATAAGGAATGGATTTGGGGCAGCCCTTCTTCAGTATCTAACTAGGACTGGAACAAATAATCAAAACTAGAAGTTCACCTCTACTCCTGGTGAGCCAAAGCGTCTCAGCTGTTTTGTAGTTTTCAGGCAGTGCATTTTGTTCTGCTCACCGCCAAGACCTACAGAGGTTTGATCCTACCTTAGTCTCACCTCACACATCTAGCCCTGTACCAAGCCTCACCTGTGCAGCTTGGGGGCAGAGGCTGCAAAGGTTATCCAAAGTCTAAAATCCTGCATGGACCAGACTTCATACAGGTCAACCAAAGCTTAAAACCTCATGCTCTTACTGCCCAAGAAGTAATCACTCCTTGTACGTCTTTCTCCCCAAATGCCACTCCTTACTCTTCCTCCAGATTCCTTGTAGTAGGTTCATTGTAGGAGGTGTTAGGTTTTGGAGGACCTAGTCAGTTCGGCCTCTCCTCTTTGATTAATGTTGACATTAAAATTCTGTGTTCTTTTATGTGCCAGGTACGGTGATGAGCACAAAGAGAAGACATAATGTTTGATCTAAAATAATGTACCATCTTTCTGTGAAGAAAAGGCCTACACTCTCAGTCCTTATGACCTAATGTTAGTTAATGCCCATAGAACGTGGGAGAAGTTCGCTAACATAGGACTGCGCCTTGCATCCAGAATGTAGAGCTGATTGTGTGGTATGTGTTCAGCAGATGCTTGCTGAACACCCAAGCGCTTGTCTACCAGGAAAGGTAGGACCCTGGGGCACATTTGGAAGTAGTGGAGGGCCTGTTGTTGGTCACAATGCCTAGGGGTGGGAGAGTTACTGCTGGCATTTATTAGGTGGTGGGCAGGAATGCAAATGTCCTGAAATAATGTCAGAGTCCCCTCAGTGAAAAATTGTCCTGCTCAAAATGTCAATCTTGTTGCTTCCTCTTGGCCTCCGCCCTCCCTCAATCAACACACACAGGCTTTGAAATCCATGGGAATGAATGCTCAAGAAGTACTGTTGTTGTATCTTGGTGCAAAAGTAAACATTTATATCGATTTTAAAACATAGCAGTGTTGACTGATCAGACCGTCGTTCAGTCTGCCCCTGTTGTTGACTTGATGAGCTCCTTTCCACATGTCTGTGTTATTGTTCTGTCACAGGGCAGTGAAATCACTCGTGAAGTTGCATATCTCCATGGAGGTAAGGGCTCAACCCCCAGAGGACAGGGGATTATGTCTTTCTCGTCTTTGTATCCCTATAGGGCACCTGTACACAGAATAGGTGCTAAATAAGCATGAGTGGAATAAACCAAATTAGTGAGACTTCAACATGTCACATAGACATGTTTTGTAATGGAAACCTCAACATTAAACTTCTCTGTATTTTCAAGCTAGAATATTCATGAAATACAGCAAATCACATCATGAATGTTGAGTTCGGAATTCATCCTTTTGCTCCAGGTATTCACAAAGAAATTGCTGCTACATCTAACACATAAAATCCTCACTTGTACTTTTTTTTACTGCAGGATTCCTTTCAGCAGGTAGGTTCAATAGGTTAACTGTTTTCAACATCTGTTTATGTTTTACTCTGCATTGAAATGCCTGAAATGGATTGTTGTAAAGCATAAAATGCATTTTGTCTTGTATGCATTCCCTGATTATTTTCAGCTGTAGGAAAGTCAATATTTTAGTTTTCTACTCACTTTGCCAATCTGCTTCAATTTTTAGAAGTCACAACATTTCCACTTATTGGATCAGTGAGTCAATTAGGTCTCTAAGATCTTCACAAATTCAACAACTTCCTATGTGCTACATGAAAAATAAGCTTGGCTTCATTTGGCAATATGTTAGGCTCTGGATTTTGCCATAGCTTCCTTAGAAATATAGTAACTTAGGATGTAAAATTTAAAACACTTTTATGAATAAATGTCAAATATTTAATTTCCTGAGGCTTGAATAACCCAACCCTCCTTTTTTATTCCCCTGTGGCCTTCATTGTTTCCAAAAAAATATATTGAAAATATAACCTTTAAAGCTCTTCAAAATATGCAGAAAGAGTTCTGATATTGGATCTGTGTTGAAAGAAATCTTTTATTACTTTAAGACTTGTGTCTGCCATAAAATGATAAGATTGACATGTTTGAGATTGGGGGCAAACTCATCTCAAAGCAGGACACCAGGTCCTATTTTTCTGCCTGCTCGGGGTAGGGACTTGCCTGCTGTTTCTTCCTCATCTTCTGTAACTGTCACAGAAATATGACCTTCCTACCTTGCTCTGAAGAAAGTGGAGTTTACTTCAAAAGGTTCTCCTAGTGCCTCTGAAGACATCTCCTCACTTGAATAAAGACTGTAACTTTCCTCCCGAGAGACTGAATTGAGAAAACTCCATGTTATGCATCCGGGAGAAATCAGGACTCTCAGTGCTTTCTGAACTTGAAAGAAATTTTGTTATTATTATTTTTTACTTTGATTTTGGTTTACCCATTTCATTTTATTTTTGGAATATTTGTGGTTGAACCAAGACATTTATTTTCTATCCCTTATTTGCAGATATGAAATATGGTTAGGACAGAGTAATGACTTTATAAGGTCACCTAGATTTTCCGTGGTGGAGACAATATTGTGCAAGTTGCCTCTGAAACATTCCAACCTTTTCAGTCATATTTTAGACTAAACAATGCTACCCTTAATACAGAAACACTAATCCTGCTTGGGTAGTGGATTATTATTATCTAGTCTTTTCAACAGGAAAAATGTTTTGATGATATTAATCTCCATATTGAGCATCCATCCTGGGATGTGTGAATATAAAACGGAGGAGGACTATCTGGTGTGGTTGTTATTATGTTAATTTTCAAAGGAGAAAATGTGGGCAGAGTTGGCTTGCAGAACCATGCGTTCTGGTGTGAATTGAGTAATTTCATTTTGAGAGAGAGCATGAGTTATTTGAACTTTATATGCTTCAATTAAATGCCAGAAAATGGGATGAAAATACTTACTGAAAACCAGATGCTTGTTCTTCATGCCTCTTGGGGTATTAAAAACAAGCACCACAGCAAAAGACATTGGGGTTTGGCATAATTCACTGGTGAATGATTTTGGAGGCATTTTGCTTATTGGTAGAGTAGGAGCTAATATTGTGGAGAGTTGATAGATGCCTGATTTGAGAATTATCTAAATCACTGATCTCTTATTCAATAAATCTACTTTTAATTTATGTAAGGAACTCTTTCACGGTTTATTGAGAACAGAGGGGAAAACATCTAGCACCGAAAGATTTTCTTCTTAGATAAGGGGGTAACAATTGGCTTGTTTTTGATCAGTGGATAGAGTGGAGATGGTTTGGAGAAGTTCCATTTCTAATAGTGGAGAAACAATTCAGATCACATTTGGGAGTAATGGTTGTGCTAGATAATTTTCCAAGCAAGTGGAGTCTTAATGTCTGCATTTTTCTCAGGACTGTGACTATATTAATATGTGTTAGTGTAATATCCCCACAGATTCAAAGGGAACTTCTCTGTCCTGTTCAGGACACACCAATCGGAGTGACCTTGTCGTCTTTGTAGGCTGTTCTCTGTACCGCTGAAACAGCACAGTGTGAATGCATTTGCTGTTCATCACCTTCCTACCTAGAGAACTAAGGTGCAAAATTACTCTCGACTCACAAATAGTGTGTGTTTTGGATAAATTTTCATTGTTTTTAAAATTGTAAACAAATCTTTTGTTGTAGGACAGATGGTCATTGAGTTCTGTCATAATTTTGCATGCAATTCCATCCATTAAAATGTACACTCTCATTTTGATTTAAGAACATTTTGCTATTTTGACTTGGTCATATCATAAACTTGAAAACAATAAATAGAATCTTACTAAATCCACCAGATTGACATATGAATTAGGACAACCTGTGAGTAGTAATGTTTCGTGCACCTAAAATTCATAGACTGTTGATTAACCATCTGTATTTTGAAGTCTATGTAATTTCATAATTCTATTTAAGAATATAATAATATTGGTATTTTAGAAAATCTATAGTACAGTATTATATTATGAAGGTAGAGTTAACCTTCACATTTCAAAATACTCTGTTAATCAGTAGCAGTTTATATACTCCTTCGAGTTTGCCTATCATTGGTTGTAATTTAAACCAATCGTATTTGAAATAAGAACATCAGTATATCTCTATGTCAGATGCTGTTCCTTAAAAGTAGCAAGTTGATGTTAATCTCTTTGTAGACTAGATCCTTACATGAATACTATCACTTCCAGAGCTATTATAGGTGAAGGGTGGCTTACGTTTATCAAAACTTTGAATGGTCAGTGAATAGGGTTTTTTGTTGTTGTTGTTAAGTTTTTGATGTATTAAATATGAACTTAAACCTTCTTTGTGTTTCAATCTTTACTATTAAAAAGAACTTTTTTTATACTATGTACAGTGTACTAAGCAGAGTGATAGCCATATCTTTGGAAACTGATGATCAGGGCCAATATTTGCATGTTCTTCTCAGGGCAAAATATTCTAAACTAAGTAGAAAATAGACATTGTGAAAGATCCCACATTTTCCAGAATTCTGTGTCATTCTCTGGCAATATTTTATAAATTTAATTCTTGATAATTTGCTTATTTTCTTCAGATTTTCCATTTCTCCAAAAGATAAAAAATAGAAAACTTCTGTAATTAAATTTTCCAGGTAATTAAGGTTGTATTAGATAATTAGATTAAGGGTTTTAAGATAATTTTGAAGTATGAGCTTTAGCAATAAATTGAAAATACCACCACAGACGGGCCATTTCTAAAACACTTTTTTTTTTTTTACCACCAACTGTGGTGAGGTGGTAATCTTCCATTATGCCATGTTGAAGGAGTTGCAGACACAGGAAGACTCAGGAAAAAGTCTATTTCTTACCTCCCAAAGGGCAGCTATACTGAGAAATGGATGGCTTTGAAACTCTTATGCTGAAGGTTATAAGATTTGGTTCTTCACAGGGTTTGGGGCATCTGGGGTCAGCTCTGCATGACTCAATGGGTGTAAGCTTAGTTTGTCTGTGTAGAGACAGATTAAGAGAGTGGACAGTGTGTTCCAGGAAGCTCTGAAAGCTATGTTCTAGAATTAAGGCCCAAGTCAAGCCATGGAATTTCTAGTCACCTACTGGATTTCAGAAAAGGGAGCTGAGTGGTGAACATCACTGTAGATTTTGCCTTTTTTGTTGATCATCTTGAATTATTTTATTAAATTACTCACAAAGAGCCTTAAATTCATCACCTGCAAATGGGTATTTTAATAGCAGCCATGTACTAGAGCTGTTTGGAGGATTAAGAGCATTTCTATATGGAACACACTGCGAGGAATGCCTGGCCCACCGCAGATGTTCAGTGGGTTTCTTGCTGTGTTATTATTATTACTGTTATTATTTAGGACCATAGTAATTATTTAAACATGGATCAGCAATGGATTCCTTGTGCTTCTAAGACTCTGCTGACCGCTGGAGGGCATACTGAGAAGAATTTAATGATTAATTATTTTAAGGTTTTTATGGAATGATCTTTGTAAGTGCGGGGGCTGCAATGGCAAGCAAAACCCAACGTGGTCCCTGACCTCATGGAGCCTACAGTCTAGCAGAAATAACCAACGTAATCTAATAATCACACAAATACATATAAACTTTAACTGAGATAAAGGACAGAAAGACTAGAAAGACTAGTAGTCATAGGTCATGAGTTGATATAGAAAGGGTGAGTCCTGAGTGATGGTGGCAGGTGGGGAGTTGGAGGGAGGTCCTTCCAGGCAGAGAGTGTTATATGGGGCTGGGAAGAGCCAAGTGGCAGAGAAGTGGGGACATGAGTGGTGTGCGGTGAGCCAGGTATAGGCAAGGCAGACTTAGAAGGGTCTCCAGATCCTGCGATTTGTAGTGCGCTCCTCAGCCTGCCAGCATCAGCACCCCCTGGTAGCTGGTAAGGAATGCAGAATCTCAAGCCCCACCCCTACCGGGTCAGATTCTTCCCACATAATTCACATGCACTTTGAGGTTTGAGAAGCATTGTCTTTAGATCATGTTAAGAAAGTTGGTCTTTGTCTTGCACATCTCTGGAGGGTTTTAAACAGGAAGGTGACATATCCAAATGAGCATTTTGGAAAGATCACTTGGGGTACAGTGTAGAGATTGGAAGGGGACAAGTGAGGATATGGGGAAACCAGATAGAAGATTGCTGAAATAGGTAGAGAACGTGGGGACTGCAAGGTGACATAATCCAGTGATTGCCTGCATTTTGACCAACCTTACTTTTCATTGCTTGCTCCCTATTCATCCCAGTTTGCAAACATTTTGGCCTCTCACACTATATTTAGTAATTTATAATTGAAAACTGCTAAGTTGTTATTTACTAAGTTGTAAATTTTTTCTTCTGAATTTACCTGATTGGAGACATAAAAGACAGCAAACTTCTGATTAGTAGGAGATAAGCTACTGCGGCCACTCTGAGTTGCTTTAATTCTGGTCAAAAGTAAACAAACTTGATGGTTACATTACTTAGTATGAAAAGCCTAGATGTAGGGTGTTTAAAGAGAACTTTTAATGCTTTTTTCCTCTCTTCCATCAAAAGTAAGTATATCAAAAGTCCAAAACTTTTCCTGAGAAATTTTGCAGGCCTTTAACTTTGAGACAATTATTTACTTGAGATGATGTATATTTATTCTGATTTTATGTAAGAGGCCTAAAGGATAAAAATAATGTTCTGGGCACATGGTATAACTATTCATTGAATGAATTAAAAACTGATCTTTACATCCTGAGATTACAGTTTAGTAACTTTACTATGTACATACATGACGTAGATCAAAAGTAGGAAATGATAAATGCCATAGTTCAGTTAAAATTGTTGCAGCTGCAAATGATAGAATATTCAGGTTTACAGTGATTTCACAAGAAATAATTCATTCGATTCTCTTGTAAATATAGTCTGAAAATAAGCAGTTCAGGACTGATCGGGCAGCTTCACAATCCATCAGAGACCCAGGTTCCCTCTTTCTTGCTACTCAGCCATCTTCTGCATGTGGCTTTCATTTCTGGGTCTAAGACGGTCGCTTGAGTTCCAGCTATTACATCCATATTCAGCCAGCAGGAAAGAGGAAGGACAATACCTCTCTTTTGGAGAAAACTTCCTGGAAGTCACATTTACCACTTCCAATTTTATCCCATGGTCAAGAACTCAGGTTATGGTCTCATACAGCTATAAGAGAGACAGGGAAATGCGATCTTTATTCTAAGTGGTTGTTAAATTTTGTCCCAGCCAAAATTTAGGGTTCTGTTTCTACGATCAAAGGAAAGAATAGATGGTGGGAGTCAATTCATCTCTACCACATACCAAAAATTCAGATGAGGCAGAGAGAGATTACTTCTGTGGTAATCGAGGAAGTCTTTCTGAATGAGGAGTTACTTATTTAAGGATTTGGACTTATGCAGATGGATATGAGAGAAACAAATCGTCTAGAACCATGATTCCCTAACTATGTGCTGAACACCCCTAGACGCTGCAGTGACTCAAAAAGTTTTGTTGATTATTTTCAATCTTTGAGAGAAATCCAACAATACTAAACATTTCTTGGTTACTAAATGAAATACTAACTTGAGGTAGTTCACAGTTTCAACATTAGATTGTGCTATACTCCTTTTGATATCATCATATCTTTATGAAGCTGGGTTCTTGGTGCTTGCTGTGTAAAAACTTGTACCTTGCAAAAATTCATATGGAACAGGAAATGAATGGTGGCAATTTCCAATCTGATTCCACAGTTTGAGGTGATGTGCAGTGCCTAACATACCATTAGTAAGTAATTGTGGTTAAGAATAACATGAACATTTATTTATTTATTTATTTATTTCAGGTGTACAAGACAACATAATGATTAGACATTTACACACCTCACAAAGTGATTACCCCAACTAGTCTACTACGCATCTGCCACCATGCATAGCTATTACAATACCATTGACTGTACTTTGGTATCTTTATATCCTGTGATATATATATATATATATATATATATATATATATATATATATATAACCATATATCTATCTATCTATCTATCTATATACATATAGATAGATAGATAGATAGATAGATAGATAGATAGATAGATAGATAGATATGGTTATAGTCGACATTCAATATTATTTTACATTAGTTTCAGGTATACAGCGTAGTGGTTAGGCATTTATATTTCATGAAGTGATCCCTCGATAAGTCTAGTACCCATCTGATGCCATACATAGTTTTTACAGAATTATTGGCTATATTCCCCATACCTTATTTCACATCCCTGTGACTATTTTGTGACTACCAATCTGTACTTCCTAATCCTTTCACCTTTGTCACCCATTCCTCCAACCTCCCTCCTGTCTATCAACCATCAGTTTGTTCTCTGAATCTATGAGTCTGTTTCTGTTTTGTTTGTTCATTTATTCTGTTCTTTAGATTCCACATATGAGTGAGATCATATGGTATTTGTCTTTCTCAGTTGACTTATTTCACTTAGTATAATATCCTCTAAGTCCATCCATGTTGTTCCAGATGTTAAGATTTCATTCTTTTTATGGCAGAGTAATACTCCATTGCATAAATGTACCACAATTTCTTTATCCAATATTCTATTGATGGGCATTTCAGTTGTTTCCATATCTTGGCTATTGTGAATAATGCTGCAATGAACATAGGGGTGCATATGTTTTTCCGAATTAGTGTTTTGAGTTTCTTCAGATAAATACTTAGGAATGGAATTGCTGGGTCATAAGGTAGTTCTATTTTTAAATTTTTGAGGAACCTCCATACTGTTTTCCATAGGGGCTGCATCAATTTGCAATCCCACCAACACTGCACGAGGGTTCCCTTTACTCCACATCCTCACCACACTTGTTGTTTGTTGATTTATTGATGATGGCTATTCTGACAGGAGTGAGATGGTATCTCATTGTGGTTTTTATCTACATTTCTCTGATAATTAGAATGTGCATCTTTTCATACATCTATTGACCATCTGTATGTCCTCTTTGGAGAAATGTCTCTTCAGGTCCTCTGCACATTTTTCATCAGATTGTTGGTTTTTTTGTTGTATGAGTTCTTTATAAATTTATAAATTTTGGATATCAATCCTTTATCAGATGTATCATTGGCAAATATGTTCTTCTATTCAGTAGGCTGTCTTTTCGTTTTGGTTGATGGTTTCTTTTGCTGTGCAAAAACGTATTAGTTTCATGTAGTCTCATTTGTTTATTTTCTTTTGTTTCCCTTGCACGAGTCAATAATATGGTAATAATTATGTATAGTGTAAGGTGAATACTAGGCTAGTCTGGGGGTGGTCACTTGTAAAATTATAATCAGTATCTAACCACTATGCTGTACACCTGAAATTAATATAAAATAATTAACAGTTTTTCAACTATTATTGAAAAATTTAAAAAGTGGGGGAAAAGGTGAAGGGGAATATGAGGTTAAAATTTCCAGGTATAAAACAAATAAGTCACGGGGAAGTAAAGTACAGCATAGGGAATATAGTCAACAATATTGTAATAACTATGTATAGTGCCAGGTGGGTACTAGACTTATCGGGATGATCATTTTGTAAATTATATAAATGTCTAATCACTATGTTGTATACTTGAGAATAATATAATATTACATGAGAAGTGAAATTGAAAAAAATTTTAAATTATTTTACAAATTTTTTCTGTAATAAAATCTACCACAATTTACTTTTTGAAACATAAAATTTTCTGACTTCAAAGTTTGTAATAGGAAACATGAGTATAGAATTGTACTAATAGTCTTAGTAAAAACACAGTTTATTAATTTTAGTATATTTTCCCTAAAAAGGGAAATATTTTTACTTTTTTACCAAATATGTTTTCTCTTCCAAGTGTTTTTGGATGATTCAGTCAACGACTTTGGGAAGCATACATCATTTAAGAAAGAAGCAGTTATTTGCATTAATTATGTACAGAGAAAATGTTGTTCATTCATTTATTCATTCATTCATTTATTCAACAAGTATTAATCTATTCCTGACTATGTTCATGCTGTTCTAGATGCTGGGCATTCACTGATGAGAAAAGGGTGATAGTTACATGCATATAGAGAGATTACAGCTGAGTTAGTATAAATTTGTACTTTCTCACTGTGTAATCTTATGAGTATTTGTTGGTTCCTCTAGTTTATAATGCATGTTGCAGTACTGTCTCAGTTTGAATATCCCTGAAACTTGTGCTTTCCTTTATTCTTCTAATGTAGCACGTATAGTCTTGATGTTTTTTTCCTATTTTGAAGATTATTTTTATTTTTGCACCTTTGTGGAGTAACCGTGTATTACAGCAACAATTAGACAGTTCTAACTGCCTGCTAGTTGCCACCACCTATAAAGTTTTATCAGGTTTCACTAAGAAGAGATAAAAATCTGATTTTCTTCAAAGAATTTATACTTTAATTTGGTTATCATATTACATTCCTAGATTACAAGATACCCATATATGTGGGTATACATTGATACTGTACATCTGGGGTTGTCAAACTTCTTCTATAAAGGGCCAAATAGTAAATATTTCAGTCTGTGTTGGCCATATGGCTGTGTTGCAGCCACTCAGTGCTGTTGTTGTAGCAGAAAAGCAGCGATAGCAGTATATAAATGAATCAACGTGGATCTCTGCCAATAAAACCTTATGTACTAAAACAGGAGTGGGCTGGCTTTGGCCCATGGACTGTAGTTTGCGGACCCTTGCTCTCTATATTTAAAATGTAAAATTTATTATGTGGGAGGGTCCAACTAATTATTTTTTAAAAGTTCTTACATAACCCAACAATAAGTGTGAAGAGCAAGTATGTACAGTGCCCGGCCACTCATCCCCACTCTGAATGAGGGGAGATGTGAGAGGGGTAAGGCTGTTGTCCCTAAGAAGGCACTGGGTTCCATTTGGGCTGAACTTCTGCTTTGTTGTAGCCTGGTTGTTAGCAACTATTTTTATCTCTTAGAATTCTCTGGGTTAACCTGCCGAGAGATACACCCAATATGCCCAGTCAGAGGTTTCTGGTTCTTTGGCTCTTGGATAAGTCCTGGCCCTGACCTCAGGAGTGACAGTTCCATCTGAAGGATCCCTGGGCAGGGATCCCCTTGTTCTCAAGCAGCTTCTGCCATTGCAGCTGTGGAAGTTTCCCTAAGAATATACTATGTGTTGATAAAGTCAAATGCTGCAGGAAGGTAGAACAAAGTAAAGACTAATGTGCCTGAAACACCCACTATAGTCTCCTTGACCCTTGAAATCTTCATAAAAGGGACGCAAAACCCTGTACATCCCTGTGGAAGTCCAGAGACCTCCCCAAATCTCTGCTAACCCACTGGACACATGGTTCTCATGATGAGCTTTTGTTTCAGGCTCTGAATCCCCTGAATGAGTTCAATTTGAGGATCATTTTGCATGTTGCCTTTTCTCATCACCCAGTGATACACAGCCTCTTTCTCACTCTGGCTATAGTGTGAAGAACAATTTAGGGAGTGCGAGAATGATTATAGGTAAACCGTACAGGAAGAGGCATTTGCAGTATTCCAGGTAAGACATGTGGTAGTTTTTACTAGAATATAAAAACTTAGAGGCTGGAAATTTTTCCTTTGCACAGTGATATTTCCCAAGTGCCCAAACAGTGCCTGACACACAAGTGCTCAGTTAACTTTTCCTGAGATCGGGAACCCTGGAAGAATACCAGATATTGGGGTGAAGATGATTTATTTGGTTTCAGACCTGTTGGGTGTGAAGCATCTTTTGCAATGTCTACTGAGGAGATGTCAAATGTCCAGTTGGATACAAAGGCGTGGAGCTCGGAGGAAAGGTCTATGCTTGCTATTTAAAGATATGTCACATGTGTAGAGCTGTCAATTGATGCCATTTGTGTGGGTGACATTGCCTGGAGAGAGTGAATGTGAAGCAAGAGTTTACAGAAAAAAAAGGAATGACCAGAGAAGTAGGAGAATGAGAAGTCAGAGGAAGAAAGTGCTTGAAGAAGATGGGAATGGCTAAGAATTCAATCTGTCAGATGATACTGAGATGTCATTACAAGGGTGATTGAAAAATGTCATTTTCATATGGAGGTCATTGGGAACCCTAGCAAGAGCTGTTTTGGTGCAGTGATAGAAGTGGGTGCCAAGTTGTAGTGGCCACAAGAGTATAAACAGTAAGTGAGGAAATCTGGACAATATATATTAACTCTTAGGGCATTTTGGATGAGAAAGGAGAGAGGGGACGGTGGCTGAAAAGGGATATAGGCTTGAAGATGGAAAAAAATGAACACACTAAAAGCCAATGGCAGTGATACAGGAGAAAGGGAGACGCTGTCAAGCACTAGTCATTTAAAATATATGTGATATAACTTGAAAGGAGGTTTGGGATTCAAGAGAGATTCAGGAGATAGTTAACACAGAGGTCATCGTTCAAGCTCTGAAACTGTCAGAGGAGAAAACACAAGGAGAGTCAGAAGTCCCAGACAGAACCTTGAGAATTATCTTCATTAAGGGAATCAGAGTTGCTGTTAGTGAGTTACTCAGACCACTTTTAATTCCAGCTTAAACTTCTGTTGAAAAAGTCGCTGCCCAAAGATAGCCATTTGCGGTAAATGAATTTCCAGACATCATTTCTGGCAAGATACTGAACTAAGCAAAATTTAAAGTATTTGAAGACAAGAACTTTATCTGAGCCATCACTCTGGCACCTCATCATCCTTTTACAAATGGACGGGCTGCAGGGGCCGTGTGGGCAGCGGAGAAAGTCCTGAGAGAGTGTCAGTGTTTTAACTGGCTAACCGGACAGGCTCTCTTTCATTGTTCAACTTGTCACTACATACCTGGTCAGTAACATTCAACCTTGCTGAGTTATTCATGGCTGGAAACTTATTTTATCCAGATTCATGCAGATTTGGGTTAGGACTAATGAGACCAACAACAATGAAGTCTGGAGAATGTCTTGTCTACACCTACTCACCAATATCTTATCACTGTACTAGGTAGTCTTTGCTTATAGCTCTGGGCCAAGCTGAGTTCTTGCCGTGGTAATTTATAGCCCTTGGAAATAATACCATATTGGCAAATACATTTCAAAAAGTCAAGATGAGGTATCATTAAAAGTTTACGTACTCCTGAAAAGCATTTCATGAATAGATGATTTGCTCTGCCCTGAATGGTTGTACCGTTATTTGTTCATTTATTTGCGTGAGTTTGGTGACTGACCTCATTTCATGCTCTGAAGTACACACAGTAAAATCTCACAGGAATTGCTGCTGCTCTGAATGGGTAGCTATACTCTACCATTTCATATCATGTATTGAGTGGCTTTGTAATAGTCAAGCCGTGTTTCGTATTTCTCTTTTGCTTTAGGTCTTGGTAGCTGATGAAGATAACATGGGTGATGGCTGCTCTCAGAAGCTGACGACTGCTAACATTCTCCGTTTCCTGTTGCTGGTTCTGATTCCCTGTATCTGTGCTCTGATTGTCCTACTAGTGATCCTCCTCTCCTTTGTGGGTGAGTGTTGCCATCACAAAGGAAAAATGAAATCAATATTAAAATCAGCATGATTTACAAGAGTGATTTCGACTTAGTACTCATTCAACCTAAAATATCCACTCAATAAAGGGTTATCTGGCGACTATCTTATGCAGTCTGCAGTTTCAGCCACTATAATCACTGTCCTAGTTAGTATTATTAATATGAATTAATTCAAAACATTTCAGGAGTGATTATTAGGTAGCAGGAACTTTGAAAGTCGCTGAGAACTCAAGGATGGTTAAATTAGTCCTTCTTTCTCAGGAACTCACAGTTGAGAGGAAGAAACGATTAGCAGACAAGGCAATATACCTAATGACAGAGGTATATACAAAGTGCATTGGGGGCGGTCACAGAAAGCTTCATGGAGCATTAACGTTTTAGCCTTTGGAACAAAGTTAGTAGAAATTCTGGTTAGAAGGCAGTAGTACACAGGTCACATTTGGCTAAGAAAATAGCAAGTGCAAAAGTATGATCCCGTGAAAGATGGAGGTGGACTGGGAAACTCGGTGAAATTTTGGCCCTGGTAAGAAAATGCAGCTAAATTGATAGATTCAGCGCAAGTGACAGAATCTTGCATGTTGTCTTAAGGAATTTGGGCTTTATCATCTAGGTCATTGGTTTTCAAACTCTGTTTCATGGAACCAAGGTTCTGAGGAGGAATCTCAAGGATTACATAATTGTTTGCTTTGACTTTCTATTTAAAAAAAATAGATTTTAAATGCACACTCAAACCAAATATTACATGCAAATTATTAACCAAGCAGAGATCAGCAGCCAAATAATTTGTGCTGAATTCATTCATATTTATTTGGATCATGTGATATCTCTTTAAATAAACAATATCCTACGTTTAAAAAGTGAGTTGTGGGGGGAAAAAAACTCAAAATATTGCCATTTTTGTAGCTACCCATTGCTATGAGTCAGAATGTTTTTTGAATATGTGCAAATAAAATAGAGAAATAAATAGCAAGGTGATGTAGATCTAATTACATTAACAATGGTTTTGAATTTTTTTAAATTTAAGTTTATTGGGGTGACAATGGTTAGTAAAGTTACATAGGTTTCAGATGTACAATTCTGTAATACATCATGTATATATCGCATTGTGTGTTCACCACCCAGAGTCAGTTCTCCTCCCATCACCATATATTTGATCACCCTTACCCTCATCCACCCCCCCCACCCCCCTTACCCTCTGGTAACCACTAAACTACTGTCTGTGGAGTTTGGATTTTTTATGTCACCAAAACTACCTATTACTTTCTTATTGATTGGTTCATAATAAGTTATACATTTAGAATTTATAAAATAAATTAATTTCAAAATATAGCTCATGTCTATTTTGTAGCTATAGGATCTTCTGTTTATTTGAAAATAATATTTATCTGCTACAAAAATACTTGAAAACCATTATGATGGGTGATGGTTTACCATTGACTGATGTTTTTAAGTAGGGAGAAATCTGATCATGTTTACATTTGCAAAGAACAACAGACGTGATTACACTTCAGAGGACTGGAGGCAGAAAGAAGTGAAGACAGGGAGACCAATTTGGAACTCTGGTGATGGTCTAAGTAAGAGATGATAAAGGTTGAAATTAAGGCACTTGGTGCATTAAAATCAACAGAAATCCAGACCGACTAGATTTTGATATAAAGGAGAAGTAGGAGTCAAGGTTGACTCCTGGGTTTCTGGCTTGGGCAACCAGCTTGATTTTTGTTAATATAGGAAGTACAGGTGGAAGAATAGGCTGCAGGTAGGTGGAGGGAAGGTTGGAAGTTTAGTTTGGACATGTTAAGTTGGAAATTCTTGTGGGAGAACCAGAAAGCTTTCTCCCAATTGTTTCCTCTATTCCCATTGCTTTTGCCTTGGCTCAGACCTTGCTGTTCTCTCCCTTGGACTATTGCAGTGACCTCTAACTATCCTCTAGACTTGACCTCTTTCAAGCATCACCCTGCTGCCAGAATGATCAATCTAATGTTCCACCCTATTTAAGATCCTTCGAAAGTTCTCCATCACAATACGATCAATTCCAAACCTTAACAGGAACTACCCTTCACAGACTGGCTTGACTCCCTCTTCCTCTTCTCTGGCCAATCCCCTGTGTGCTAGCCATGCTTAATTACTTGCTGCTAGGCTTCTGCATATCTGTCCCACTCTACTCTATCTAGAAAGCTCTCCATTCCCTCTTACCACACCACCCTGATCCCCACAAATGCTTTGCTCAAAACCAGAAAATCCCTAATAATCTTTTAAGATTCATATCGAGGGTCATTCTCCCCTAAGAAACCTTTCCTGACTTTCTCAAATGGAATGACAGTCAATTCTCAAAGCACTTGTAGCTTGGTCTATATTTTTTAGACTACATGGCTTTCTCCCTCAATTAATCTATAAATCTATTATCTTGATGATAAGAATCTCTTACTAGATTTTGTGTTCTCAGCAGAGAGTAAATACAAAGTTCCTGGCTCATAAAAATGCAAAGTAAACATGTTACCACATGGCTAGAGATATAAAGATAGGAATTAACTTCAAACTCACATCATAGGAAGGTATTTTTTTTTTTTTTTGCATGCATATGATAGTTGATTTTTTTTAACTTGTGTACCTTGTCCAAAGTGAGAAGTGTTTGTGGGTGTATGTGCATGTATATCTGTCAGGTCCCAACTCAATTCTTGGGTAAGTTCAATAACTCTTATAAACTTCAGTTTCCCTCTCTGAAACTCCACAAAAAAGGGTTAATTTAGATAGCATCCGTTTCCTAAGATTGTCAGAAGGCTAACTTAGTAGCTTCTTAGAGTGAGGATATTTAGTAAGGTGCCTATATTATTAGTTTCCTATTGCTGCTGTAATCACAAACTCGGTAGCTTAAAACAACACAAATTTATTACCTTAGAATTATGGAGGTCAGAATTCCAAAATAGTTCTCACTGGGCTAAAATTAAGGTTTTGATAGATCTGTATTCCTTCTGGGGACTCTAGGAGACACTCTGTTTATCTTTTCCAGTTTCTAGAGGCTTCTTGCCTTCTTGACTTGTGGCTCCTTTCCATTTTCAACTGAGCAATGGCCCATTGAGTCTTTCTCACACTGCATGTCTGGCACATAGTTTCTCACCTCCCTCTTCTGCTTATGAGGATCCTGTGGCTACCTTGGGCTCACCTGATAATCCAGGATAAGTTTCCCATCTCAAATTCCTTAGCTTGTGTGTGCAACATCCCTTTTGCTGTGTAAGGTAACATAATCACAGGTTCTGGGACTTAGGATGTCGACATCTCTGGGGTAGCATTATTTAGCCAACCATAGCGCTCTATCTATTCGTTGTAGGTGATGGATAAAATTGTGCTATTATTATTGGAATTATAGATTATTTCTTAAACATTGTTAGAGCTGTGTTATAGAGCTGAAACACTTTTGAGCCATACTATCTTGATACAATGCTGTCTTCTATTAATAATTTACCTTGAAAGAGCCAAAGTTATTTCACTCCAAACATGGGTTGTGATTCACTTTTGAAAATTTCCTTAGCCATTTTGTTATGTTGGGATACACTTATAATAAAAGGAAATTGGAACTTATTTAAAAGTACCTTAGTAGCCCAAAGGAAGACAGTTTTACTTTCATTACTATCATTGTTTAGTCATGACTAATAGTTACTTAGAACTTACTGTGTGACAGAACTGTTTCAAGTGTTTATATGCGTATTGACCAATGTGACTCGAGCAGCCGGATGAGAGAGGTACTTTTATTTTCCTTATTTTATGGCAGTTGAGAGTTTGCCCAAAGTTTCAGGATAGTAAGTGTTAGAGATGGGATTTAAACCCAGGTGGTCAGGCTGTAGAACCTGTACTTTTAACCGCACTATAAAAATAGGAATGTGGAAAAGGATGGGGCAGCACTGAAGAATGAACACTCTATTTTAGGCTAATAACTCAGCATTTTTATAGCTCATCATGGTTTGAGAGCATTTAGTCTTATTGAGTTCTTATTTTTGTGCTTTTTTTAAAAAAAAAAAGCATCATAGATGACCAACTGTGAGTTAAGAGTTGGTCAGCTTCCAGAGATGCTTGAAAACAAATTGTCTAATGAATTCAGGCTTTTAAAGACATGTCCTTTAGGCTTATTCTCTTTCTCTCTCTCTGTTGGCCTGTCTGTCTGCCTCAAAAATATACTTTTAGGAACATTAGTTACAGCAACTATCATATATCATATGTTCTTTCTCTCTAGTCTGCCAACCTGCTTTATATGTAGAGTTTAAGAGCGAGAAAGCTGCTTTTTTTAAAGTTGTTGTCTCAGTGTTTTTAAGAAATAAGTATTTCAAAGGACTTCTTAGAGTAAAGAGATGTTATTAACACTTTCACCACTGTGGTTAAGTGGAAAAGATAAAGGAAAGATTATTAATAAGGTTAATCATTACAAAATACATTAATACATAACTGTTGGATATTTTACATGGTAAGGATCTGCTTTTAAGTGAACTGCTCGGGATGTCGCTATGAGTGATTGGCACTGCTACAAGTCTGTTGACAGAGCTGCTTGCTGATTCACAGGGTGTGCACGATAAGTTAAATCAACTTTATGGGCCTTATATATTCATGAGAGCCATTGGTGGAAACAACACGTTATGTGCAATATCTCTTTACGCCAAAACAAGTGAAGAGAGAGACCAATTAACAAGTGGATAAAAACAAAATTATATCTAATCGACTCGTAAAATTTTCTGTATGAGTGAAAAGCATATTCCATAGTAATCAAGTCTATCACATATTTATTTTGATCCAGGATAAATTCTAAATCATTTTGAAAGTGAAAAACCATCAAATTACGTCTTTTATTCCACCTACTGCACTTGGTATTTACACATAAACTGTCTGTCAACACAGACAATTTGCAGAATGTGTTACCTGCACCACATGGTCACGATTTTGCTTTTATGCTCCAACGTTTTATTTAGAATCCTTTGGCAGATGAAACTGTTGACCTTAGTTAGCTAGAAAACAGCTGCTTTTCTATTTTGATTTGTAGTTAATGTTTTCCAAGTGTCAAACACGTGTAGAGAAATTTTTTCCATGACTGATATTAAACATTTTATTTATATTTCTTTTATTTTTAATGGTGCATGGACTGCTTGGAAAAGTGAGAACCAATTAGAGCATTCACTGTAAAATTTTTTTTAAAATCTCCCTTGGGTATTTCTATAATAGATCAATATCACATTCATTTATTTTTGTAGCATACTCAACTATAGTGGTATATTCTGGAAACAGTCTGTCGTCTATTTTGACTGAGTTAAAAATACATTATTGCTTTCAAAGTTTTAAAAAGTTTCTGCCTAAAGTCAAAGCTAGGTGATTCCCAATAGTCAGATTTGATACTTATTTTGTTAATGAATGAATACCTTGAGAAAGGGACCTGTTGAGAATCTTAGTTTAATGACTATTTCTTATTTCTTGTAATTATATTTTATACCTTCTAGGTAAAGATGAGGATAAGTTAGTTTCTACTTTCAGTTTTGCTGGAATTAGAGTTTCATTTTATTTTTTATTTTTTTGGTTTCTATGATACAAGTATTGGTAAGTATACGAGCCCTATTATTTTTATTTTTCTGTTATGCATAGTTCACTGATATATAGGGCAAAATGTGAAGAAAGCTGAGGCTAGTGAGGCACTATTGTGCACTTTTAGAGGCAGATACAGAGGTATGAGAGCAGGTGTTATTAGTACTGAAATGGCATAAAAGGATGGGTGAAATTGAGAAACAGAAAGCAAACACTGTAAGATTCACCATGTTTTATTTCTCTGTGGTGAGTCTCAGGTGAGGTGGAATTACCCTAAATTCTTTGAGCACCAAGACCCTAGCTAGGAGACTCAGTTTTTAAACCTGAAGCATTTGAGAAAGACATAGTTTCTTCACAGGGTTATGTGATTTGCTGTAGAAGAGAAACTCTGATTTGTCCCAAAGAAGTTAGCTAGCCATCATCTTTCTCTTTGTGTTTGCCTGGATAGAATGAAACATGGGAAAATAGCTCTAGAGTTTTTCTTAATATGTTTTTAAAAATAAATACTTCTAGTAATGTTTTAAAATATTTATTTATTTTTTTGGTCTTTCAGGAACATTAAAAGAAGCCTATTTTAAATCAAATGGGAGCGAACCCGTGGCCACTGATGGTGAAGTTCAAGTGCCTGATGTTATTCTTATCAATACAATTTATAACGAGAGCACCGTGACATCTACTATACAACCCAACCAACACATTCCAGCTTGGACCACAAATGCTTCTTTCCTGGGGGACCAAAATCACAGGAACACAAGTAAGTCTGAAGGTGCTGAATGCATGTGCCCTTTAATGTGTTTGGAACCCACAGATAGATTTTTAAGTATGGCAACGGATTATCTCACTTCACAGTCAGTTACTGGTCACACAGGCAAAGACAGCTCCACTCTCTTATCAGGTAAGCGGGGCAGCGTGTCCTATTCTTAAACATGAAATGCCATCAGCTCAGCCATCCAGATAGGGACATAAGTAATGAAAATGTATCAATGTCATTCAACATTTCTGAGGCATAAAAATGTATGCTGTTTGCCCCAATATAATGGTATTCATTTTGGTGGTTCACTTCTGAAAATCTGTGCTTCTGTTTTGAAGTTTTATGTTTCTTATTTTGCAATGGTTAAATTAATAAGTGAAGTTACTTAGTTATCCATGCCTTGTAGGAGGGATCCCACTCTATAATTGAATGCCGAGTGATTTAATAGGAGCTATTCCCCCATTTTGCTTTTGATGTGTCCATGTGTTCTTTTTCCCCTCCTCTTTTATTGGCTGTGCAATTTATTTTACGTGTTGGTGACTGACAAATAATCACAGCTTGAGGAAAACGGCATGTGCAAAACTTCTGTCTGAGCACACATGGAGGGATTTGTCAGTGATTCCAGTAAAAGAGCTGGGAGAGAAAGAGGAGACAGAAAGTGTGGAGATGGGGTCAGTTAGATGGTGGCAGACCACATGCTCTGCAATGTGACTCTATTCTTCAATACCTCAGATTTTTAAGTGAAGTTACTAAGCTTCCAGAGTGTTGATGGGAGTGGATTTTGTGGAAAGTGCCGAAGAACTTCAGCTCCGATCCGGTCAGCACTGATAAAACATAATCAGAGCACTGTCACTGTAAGAACTTTCTCTGCAGTTGTCTTGATTCTTATTTTCTACTCCCTAAAACAAAGTGATGTCATTGAAAATTACACAAAGCCCAGCCATCCATGATCATTTTCTTGTTTGTTCTTCCCTCTTTCGTGAAATCCCACACAGGGAAGGAAATCACATCTGAGGTCTAGGACAGAGTATTTGTTTTCATTCTGAGCCAGGAAGGGAAGGATTAAGCCGACTCTTAGCTATCACAATATATGTTTGCCATTGGCTGAAGAAAAGCAGGATTATTCTATTTCTCTAGCCCCAAAGAGACAGACTATTTGAATTCCATCGTTTCATAGTGCACCTACATGTTTTAACTGTTTCTTATGCTTGGTGTTCACCAGTGATTCATACGGATTTGTGTTCTTTACCTGAGAGTGATACTGCAAACCTGACTTGTGCCAAGTAAAATTTATTTTCCTCATGAGTTTAATTTTGAGGTTTTTAATATGTTGGTCATGTCTTAAGCACTTCATTATTCTTAAGGACAGTATTTTTCCATCAGAAGTGCAAAAGTAGTTTAAGTAAAAACTCAGTCCAGTTAATGTGGTTGCAATTACAGCCATTGTTTTCTTTTACTAAGTGGATTTGTCTCGATTTTGAAAGTTCCATTATTTGTTAAGATTTGAGTAGAGGTGACAAACACATACCCTGAAGAGTAAAGAAACATATGGTACTTGTTGCTCCGTTTGGAAATTTGGTGGAAGTCTGTTTGACTCATTTTCTCTTCCTATGGCTGGAACATTGCTTGAGAATATGAATGTAATTTGACATGTAAAGGAAATCCAGGTGAAATTAGAATGATTAAATGGAGAAAGGCTGAAAGCTTCGAATATGTGTCATTTTATGTTGGTAATGTACCCGACAGCATTAAGCTTTACTGTTTGACCACGTAGATCCTCAACAGACTGTCTATATTAACTGAAATTGTTTATTGCAAGGGATTAGATCATTTTTGTACATTTCAGTAATATTGCTGAAATGAACTATAAATGAACTATAGCCTGTGATTATAGAGCTTTTGGTAGTTTTCAGGGCATGTTTGAATATTTTCTGCATGGTTCTTACAATTAACTGATGAGATACGCAGGAAAGGTAATATACACCACTTTTCAAGGTATGAAATTGAGGCCTAGGGAAATTAAGTTGGCATATTCAATATCACTTGTCTAGTAATTGGTAGACATGAAATTGGGATTTTGATCTTGGCACTCCTAGACCCGTGCTCTTTCAAGTATTTCATGCTTCCTCATTTAATTTTATTGCTTTGTCTGCAGAAGTAAAGCCTTACTTCTGGAGCAAATTTTAAGCTCCATGACAGTAGAAGAGGAGTCTGGTTTGTTTTTGTTTTGTTTTTGTTTTGTTCTTGCTGCTGTATATTCTGTGATCAATAAATAATTATTGAATGAATAAATAAATGAACTATAGTCATTTCAAAATGACTTCTGGATTTGATATTTATTTGTTTATTTATTTAATTTAATGACTTGTATTTGTACTAATACCCAGCAGAGAATTTACTTTATTTCTCTTTTTCAATTGTTCTCTAATGAAAATGTCATTTTAAATTCCCGGCATATGTAAAGGCTATTTAAATCCACTTCAATCCAAAACTACAGTAGCCAGACATTCTGTTCTACCCAAATATCCTGGGTAGGAAACCAAGGGGAGAGCTCCTGGCAAAAAGTACTAGGAAATAGCCTTTCCTTAAGACATTTCCTCCTGGGGGTTCTTAATATCATGCCAAAGCATAGAATACTGCAGTTTGTAAAGTTTTAAATAGAACCCCCCCCAACTCACACCTCCCCCACCATTATGCTGCATAGCAGAGCTGGGCTTTGTCAATGTGCAATAGGCTTTATGTGACATCTGATGCTTCTGGAGTTTCATAAGTTGCATTTTGAAAACCAGTTGTAATATGGAAAGGGAAAAAATCCATAGTTAGCTTTCATGCTATATTTCAGCAAGGGACTTTTCTAGGTTGCATTCTGTATTTGGATTTTTGTTTTCACTTTTTCTCCTGATACATTTTGTAAACATTTAAACAGAAATATTTTCATGTTTTTTTAAGGAAAGAGAAAAACTCTTTGACCAGCCAACAGCGTTTGGGTTAAAAATAATGTGGCACACAATAGAATAACCTAGAAACTCTGATCAGGAATTAAAGTGACAAGAGAGTGGGTTAATGTGCTGAAAGCTTAAAATGTTCTGTTCTCTCAGTAGGCTCTTTGGTAACCAGCTCCTAAATCATCTACATCCGACGAGAACACTTCGTATCTCTCATTCGCTTTTTAAAAAAGAACTGCTTTTTGAGATAAAGTCAACATACCATGAAATTTACCCTTTTAGTATGGACAGTTCAGTATTTTAAAAACTTATTCACAGAGTTGTACAACCATCACCACTATCTAATTTTAGAACATTTTTCATCACTGCAGGAAGAAATGCCATATCCATTATTCCTCATTTTCCCATTCTCCCAGCCAGTAGATTACTGTCCAAAACAAATCTACTTTCTGTATCTATATTTCGCTTATTCTGAACATTTCATATTAAGAGCATCATACAATAAGCATATGGCTTTGTGACTGACCTCTCATCTCTTTCTTGGATATGGCACAGCCCCGAACATGAACCTGGCCTTCTAAGATCCCAAGACATATGTCAGGACTTGTCCAAGGCCGCTTTGGATACCTCATTCCCTAGTTTTTCCTTTTAAAGTTTTTGTTGGCCTCTTATTTCCAACAGGTATTCTTGCCTCTGGTAGTGGTGATGTTGCCACAGATTGTGCTCCAAAAAGGGCCCTGGAATAGAGCTGTTTGCATAGAGAAAGCTCTGAATCACATAAAATAAAGACAAGCCCTGAGAATGGATCCTTTCCAGGGAGCTTGCAGACAGATTGAATGGTGACAATTTCCTGGGGATGGCTTTTTGGGGAGGTCAAACCCATTCTTCCCTCTCCATTGCCTCCTAGGTTGCCAGTTTTCATAGTTACCATGGTTGCAAGGCCATTAGTTTTTAAGGTTACCGCAAAACTGGGGAGAGGGTGAAGGGAGTAGGGCAAGTTAAAAATGCTACAAAACTCATAGTTCTTACTGTAATTCAGATATTTTTCTTGAATAAGTGTTCACCTAATTGATGCAAGCCTTTGGTTAAATCCCCCAATTCTGAAAATTTTGATCTTGATAATTTTTTGCAGTGTTTTCACTGCTTTCATGGAGGAGCAGATCTTTGGAGGATCTTAGGCATACTACCATTCTGAAAGTGCTTCTCACCCCTCAGTCACTTCTACCTTTCTTTTTCATTTCCTCAAGCATTGGGAGTTGATTTTTCTTCTTTTTATAATGCATAAATATGACTATATTATGCACATTAATTTTACATGGAGGTGTTTTTTTCCTGTTTTGTATGTAAATCACTTTACTCCTTTCCCTTCCTTCTGCATCATATTATCCTATCCTTACCTACAGTTAACCCATGTTAACAACCTAGTGTGTATATTTTTATAGTTTTCTCCATGCTTATACAATTATATATGAACAAATATACACATACATGCATGCATAATAACAAACAGGTAGAGGTGATTTTGTCATTGTTTGTTTTTCAAAAAACGGGATCACATTTATTACATATATTTTTCTATGTAATGTTTTTCTCATTCATGAATATGTCATGTAAGTATCACTAAGTCATTGTTACAATGACTGAATAGTATTCCATATTGTCATTATGCCATCATTTATTTTAGCCATTTTCCCAATAATCAGCATTCACCTTATATTTAGCTTTTTGGTGTTTTTTTTGTTTTGTTTTTTCTCAATGAACTACTCAGAGTCTCTCTTTGGAAGATAAAATGACTTGGATCATGGTATGAAGCTGTCTAAATAACTGATTCATTAGCACTGATAATTCTGTATCAAAATGCTCTAAACACATACCTCAGATTTGCGAAGTGTCGAAAACTTTTGCATCAATCCAAAACCCTAAGGTTATTCTTTCTTCCTAGTTTTGTGTTTTTAATGTGGTAATTCTCTTAGTTTGTAAGTGAGCTCTGCAAGACTATGAAGCTAAGAGGATCAGAGCAAGTGTTGATTACTATTAGTCAGGCAACTATCCAAGGGGGGATTTAAGGAGAGGGAGTCTAATTAGACATCTGAAATCAGGAAAAGTCTCCTCTCCTTTTTCCCTAACATTTTCTACACCTATCAGTAATGGATCCCTAAATGTTTTCATTATATTCTTCAAAAGTCTTTTCTACCTTCAGAGTCATGAACCCATGACTCTGTAGATTACTATAGATTACTGACTATACATTATTATGTGTTTTGGAGTGGGAGTCAATGCTTATATGTGTAAATGTGGACGGGTGAATTGCTTAGATGTACCTGAGAATTGTATCCTTATCATTCCTCTGTTAATATATTGTTGGATGGTATTTCTCCGTCTGGGGTCTGAGGGACCATAGATTTATTCTGGGGAGCCAAGAATTCTCTATAAGAGTTTCTTAAATTCTTTCATTTAAATGATAATAAAAATAGTTAATGTAAGCCTACTCTCAATAACCTGGATAACCATCTTATAACAAGTACCGATTGGATTTTTGGTGCTGGTATTTGCATTTATATTTATGATTATGTTGCTGCTTAGCTGTACTACTTAGACTGTTAAAAAATGATTCAAGAAGACAATTTAGGTGATACAAACTTTATTTAACACTTCATTGATTGGACAGTCTCCTTTAGGAGAATTACAAAATGGGGCAGAAGGCAAGAAGCTTCTGTAGGATGAAGAATAAAGAACAGAGAAGAGAGAAACAGAAAGTATCTGATTGGCTGGGTCCAAACCTTGTTTGCGGTAAAAAAGGAGTAAAAAAACTAAGTATAGAGCCCAGAGTTGTTATGAAATATGGGGAGTGGCTGACTGGGTATACTGCATTTCTGGTCAAGCAGAGCATTCACCGGGACATAAAAGTATTGAAGTTTCAGTTTGCTGACCTGGCATCCTAGACAGGAGCGCTCCATCTTAGGCCTTTTTTAATAGATATTTGCCAGCCATCAAAAAAGGAAAATATATATTCTTCTCAATTGCAGAACAAAGTATGTTCTTGCCTGTTGTACAAAGGATGTCTTCGTGGCAGTTCAAATAGGGAAAAATTGTGACTGAATCACTCAATTGGACTATGTGCTAGTGTAAGTTCCCCAAATATGAAAGAACTTGTGCCTCAGGAGTTAGTATCACATTCATGGTGTTTTAACAGAACAATGTTAATACTAATATACTAATATAATTCATTTAAATTGTATTGGTTTTCTAATTTTATTTCTTTTTAATTCATATATGTTAATTTTATAGTTGTGTTATACCTATAGGCATAAAGGGGGGTTTATATCTAATTTTGCACAGCTTTTTTCCGTGAAAAAGCCTGTACAATTCTTCAGCTTGTGAAATACTGCTTTAGAATACCTGAGTTCTAGCTGTTTGTATCACATTCCTTGAAAAAGCAGAAATGCTCCATAGCAGAATTTTTTAACTTTTTTTTGTGCCAAGGACTCCTTTGGCAATCTGGTGAAGCCTGTAGTTGCCTTCTCAGAACAATGCTTCAGTGCTTAAAATAAATAACACAGAATCACAAAGGAAAACAATTCTATTAAAATTGAGTTTTCAAAATATTATAAATATAAATTCATGACATAGTAATACGTGATATAGAAATAATGTTATCTAGCAGTAGGTCAATAAATATAATTATATAACATGGATGAGCATAAACAATATTTTGAAATGTTTACAATAACTCCATGTTAATATGAAAATAGCTATGATTTCTAATTTCTTTTTCTACTTTGGTGCCTACCTTGATAATTTAAGTATGCTTAATTTCAGTTGGAGGTTAATGAAAGTAGAGATGCTATTTTTCTCCCATCCAGGTTTTTCACAGACAACAAAAATTCTATGTCTGAGCCCATTGAGTTCTTTGTATTATGATTAGGACTCATACCCTAGAGGAAAAGATTATTTTTTTTGGTACCTGGGAGAGTCTGAGGTCTGCCTAAGATGCTTCCTTAGGAGTTTGCTACTCCAAAATGTACTGGAGTCATGACCCTGGATGCCATGCCTTGTGTGCTCTGCCGGACTCCAGTGTTACCCCAATGTTCAAGGCCAGTTGGTTGCCCTCTCCTATATATTAAATTATATTTGTCAGGTGAGGTTCAGACATGGGCTTCTGGCTAACATCAACATCTAAGCAAGAACAAGTGAAGTACTTAAATAGTTATTGCATGCTTGTGCGGTTATTCTAGCAGCATTCTAGTAAGGAGACCTGCACAATTCTTGAGAGGGAGAAAGGAAATTCGAAAGTAGGAATGGACTCTCTCTTTTTCTTTTTTTTACCTGCTCTCTTTTCCTTCCTCCTCATTCCATCTTTAGGTGACTTTTTGTCCCTAGGATGTATTGGGTTCCTCCCAGAGAAAGCAAACACAATCATTTGCAGAGCTAGGCTTTTGAAAGGTGTAATGGAACAGTGTCTCGTTCACTCTCCTTTGGCTACAATCCCATTCCTCCCTCTCAGAGATTTTTGGGCAAGACTTCCTAACCCTCACTCCAAAATGAATCCTGCAATATCCCACAGGTGACATGCGTCCCCAGAAGTAATGTGCCTATAACACATTAATATAGCAAATAAGAGTCAGAGTTAAATAGTCATGTCAAAAAAGGCTTATGGCTCAAACTTTTTCTCTCCAGATTCATTAATATCCTCTTCAGGAAGAACAACAACCCAATACCCTTGATCTATATAGAGAAAAAAAAAAAAAAGAAAGAAACAAACCAGTGGCATGCTGATTACAGCATTGCAAAAATAATCCCGATCAAATTCAAGGACAAAAATTATCTTTTAAGAGCCAAATTCTCAGATAAAAGTTAAAAAAACAAAAAACAGAAAGAAACAACACCCTGTAATCTACGTCATTCTCTGGTTCTGAATGAAAATTGACACTGTATTCTTTTGCCTGAACCATTCAATTTGCTGACTGTCTCAGGATTTTGGTCTTTGTACAATTTTGTGTTGATTCCCATCAGTGGAAATCTGTTTGCTGTTACTTGTGCCTTTGGAGAATATGCCTTTTCACTTACTTGTAGTTGAAATAAGTATGGTAAGTTTTCAAGCCAAAAGCTTTACATCAGTTCACATTGATGCAAAGCATTCCTTGTCTTTTAGTGTTAACATAATTTATTCTCCTATTTTACTGCTCTGCATCATTAACCTAATATTTGTGGTGTGTGAATTGATGACTTACAGTACTTGTTTATAATTATATTAATTGATGTAAACTCAATATGATGCCGCTGTACGCTTCTAAGCTTTATGAGACATCTCAATTTCTTAGAGCCTAGATTAATGTTCTGGGAAGAACCTTTTGTTCATAAGCAGCTATTTACTGGGTTCCAAGCCCTGAAGTTTGGCTATCTAGTCTGTAAGGATGGATCAAAGAGAAATCCTGTCCCCAAGTAGCCAAGTAATTGCTTGGAGACATGAACATATTATTTATAACTTGAGAAATTCTACAAGAGAGGTTCATAAATGAAAGAAAACATGATCCATTTTAATTATTATTTCTTTAAAAGACAAGATTGCTAATTTCTACCATTTTTATGCTGTAAAAAATACGTGTTTTGTAAATATCATAATATTTTATTTACAATTGTAAAAGTAAATTTTAGTTTAAAGGAGGTCCTAGAGTTTCCATTTTTAATCCATTTATACTGTTTCATTCTGAAATTTAAAAACTTACTTATAACTGTTTTAGATAAGACAGTTATAACTGGTTATAGATAAGTTAGATAAATTGAAGTCTTTAGTTTTCAATTTTCTGGGAAGGCAACCTTACTTTTATATGTATTAATGAGAGTTTTTATCACCTCAGGAAGTAGGAGGTTTAGAATTCTACAATTCCCTCTTTGGAATGACTTCCAATTCTTCCATCATTTATTAAGTAATCAAGCTCAGAGAGTTTCCTTCTGTTTGGGTTATATATTGATAAATGTGCACTGGACAAAGGCCTTGGGCTATGCATTTCAGGAGACTGATTTATGATGACCCAATGTCTGTTGAGCCACAGTGACAATATTACCATATTAATGTGTCCTCTAAAGTTAACAAAACATTTTAAAAATAAATAATATGGGAGGGTTGCCATGGGAAAGAAATGAAGTTCTTACATCAAAACTCATGCTTACTCTAGAGTTTGGGGATTAGCCACGTGGCCATGTTATAGCCAATTGTAGGCGGCAGTGAAGCAGGTTATACATGGGGACACATCCAGTACCATCAGTGTTCAAGTAGAGACCCACTAATCCTTCCTTCTTTCCCATTTCTCCCTTTTGGAACAGAAACGTCTATCCTATTCCCATTTCACCATTGTATTTTGGAATTACATAACTTGTCTAGTTTCACATGTTCACAGCTGGAGAGGAATTTTGCTTCTGGATGAATCGTAACTTGAGTCTCACCCATATCTGATTTAGATAATTAAATGAGACTTTGAACTTTAGAGTTGATACTGGAACACCATAAGTCTTTTGGGGCTGTTGGAATAGAATAAATGTATTTTGCATGTAATAGGGACATGAATTTTGGGGGGTGGCAGGAGTGCAATGTTATGGACTGAAGGTTCTCAGTTCACCGCTACATTCGTGGAATCTTGAGATTTCCTTTTCTTTATGGAGATTTCAGCTGTTTATGTAAAAAAAAAGTTAGTTTTATTTTACAAAATATTTCTGGATGTTTATATTTAGTGGGCTTTCAGATTTCTTGGTCAACGATATTTCAGAATCCTTTCTTTAAAAAATTATTTTACACAGAAATTTTTAATCACACACAAAAGTAGAGAGAATAGTACAATGACTGCCCATGTGCCCTCAACATTTTGTCAATTTCCTCAGGTTCTTTTTTAAAGCACTTTTTTCTAGTGCTTCTTGTAGTGGAGTGTAAACTTGCTCTCATAAATGAATTGAGAGAGGGTTGCTTTCTGCATTGTTTGCCCAGAGGACTTTTGATATTAGCTAGTTTTTAATTAAAATATCCTACTTCACTAGTTTTTAAGAAATCACCTGGAGAAAGCAAAAGCTTTATAGAGCAATATGTTAAATCTTATTTTAAATATTTAATTCATCATCATTAAAATACATATTTTTTCCAATTATAGGAAATTTCCAATTATAGGAAAAATTACAATGCCCCCCGAAACAAAATTGATTCAACAGTCCCCTCTTGTACTTTTTTGGGTTGAGTATTCTATGCCTTACACTTTACCCTTTAGGTCTCCACCTCTCTAGGTTACTGTTATATCCGCTCCATTCAAACTGGGGCATTCTCATTAATTTTGACTCTGATTCTTTGCTATTCCAACTCTATACATTCATTTCCATGTTTAAGCTTCCTATGTTTCTCCTTTTTAGCTTTATTAATTATTGCAGAGCCCTCTATTCCAGTTACTTCCATCTCCATCCTAACATGAAAATGGCAGGGAATGGAGACGTTTCAGAATTTACATTTTTCAAAGGCCAGGTTTCACACAGAGTCCTATTATTTTTGGGTCATCTGACAAGTGAACTGACATAATTGGTAACAAGTAGGAGAAAAATATTATAAAATTTCCTGTTAATATCTTCTTGATAAAGAAGACACACTTTTCTTATTGCCCAATAAATGTCTTCAGTTACAAATTGGCTACATTCCTCCAATCTATCCATAGTGGAGATATAGTATAGCCATTACTATCTTCTTGAGAAACTCCCTATATATCAAGGAATCAAAATGACTGACCCATAAGGGATTGGCCTGACTATGTGCACTATAATTTAGAAGCCGGCATAAGGCAGCAAATGTTTTAGCACAATAGTTGGAACACTGGCATTAGAACATGTTTTCTCTCTAGGCTATACTTGGGAGAGAAGGTCAGGGCATGGGCTCCTCACCAGTCCCGCATGTGGGCGGTTTCCCTGGAGAAATGTGAGTCTCCAAGCTGGAGTTGAAACGCAGTGGGCAGACACATCTGGTTTCCCAGGAAGAGGCACTTCTTTCATGCAGTGTTTGAGTGGGTGGACGAAACCAGGAATGCTTGCGTGTTTGGTTATCCCTGCTCTGGCACCTTAAAGGCATATAAAAAGTCCTCTGACTGAATTGGAGTCCCCCACAGCTTTTAAATGATCACCTTTATTTCTTACCTAACGTTATGGAGAAATCCTGGGACTGCTGCTCCAATATTCCTGTGTGGAGAGTTACAGAGGTTCCTGGAGGGAGGACTCCTCTAACTATTGGTCGGCTTCATAAGCTGCTGCCCTTGTACTTGCAAGGGGCCCTGAGCATAGAGGGACACCACACTTTGTTCAATGCTTTGCTTTTGAAGTTATTAACAATAATATAAATAAATGTAAATAGGATGAATCATATAATATAAATCAAGTAATATAAAATAATTTTGAACAAGCGGCCCCACATTTTTATTTTACCCTGAGTGCCCCAAATATGTACCCATTCTGCTCTTGGGTCTTACTGTGATTGGACCAACTTCAGTATCGTATCTGCCCTTGAACTAAAGGCAGAGCCAGGCAATGTCATGAGCTGACTGTCATTGGCCAGTCAGGTACCACACATGGAGTTGGGGGTAGAGAAAGGCCTCCCAAATTTCATGGCTGCAATTCAGTTAGGGACTTGGAGGAGTTTATGCTAAGGGTATAACCAACCAGAATTCTTCCACTCCTCCCTTCCTTTATTTTGTTGAGTAGTTGTTCAGGTTTTACTTTTACTTTCTCACCTTACATTGCCTTGAAATAAGATAGAAAGGATAGTTATTACAAGGAAAGAAGCAGTGTGTCCTATGTATTCCAAAAAACAATACTAGAAATTTATCTTACTATTTCCTTTTGAGTATGGAGCTCATACCCTCCTTTAGAATCTTATTCTCTGTAAAATCTTCCTTTGCAGATTCAAAGAGTAAAAAGATAAACATCAGTTCATTTTGAGCCTGACTTGTTACAGATTTTAACTTGAGAGAATTCTGAGTTAGAGAGGGTTATCTAAATGAGCATTTTGCAAATATATTCAGAAGCACAGTACCTAGCTGGTATAGTCCAGACCTTAGTATGCTGGTCTGCCGTCATTCATTCCTCCAGCACTTAACCCATAAGTATTACTAAACCTAAAATGGGATTCCCAATAAAACTACACAGGTCTGGAAAGTCCACTGAAATCTCATTGCCTTTGTGAGCAGTGACGTTTAAAACTAACCGTGAGGTAGTGATTTTACAATAAAGCCTGCCCTCAATGAACATAATGTGCCACTAAGTCATTTCTTATATTCTAATCCTTGTAGAATTTATTTTTACCATCGCTGGCATAAAAAAACAAATAATTTTTATATGTATGAATATATATTTTGACTAAATAATAAAACGTGTTCTAATTTCAAATTCTTATTTTTAAATTCCACAGCACTAAGCCCAATGACTGTATTAAATAGACACTTGACACTTAATAAATATTTTCTCAACGAGTAACTAATGGTTTTAATGGTTTTAAATACTTAATGAGTGTTTTTTGGAAATATAATACTCAGAAATATTTTAGCAAGTAAACAAAACTAACTAAAGACACTTTGAATTTTGATCCCGTATACTGGGGGTGCAAAAAAATGTGTACACATTTTAAGAGATGTTATCTATGCTCAAACAGTAGTTTGTCATAATCAGAAGTGTCTGGACGCTGTTGGTAACCACTTTCAGCACCTCTTGTAATTGCAGAAGTAAAACATGACTTGTATTCATCTTTTGTTACTGGTATATATTGAATATTACAATTTTAATAGTTTTTTCCTTTCTTTAAAAGTGTATACATTTTTTTTTGCACCCTCTGTATATTCGTGAGTAATTATTCCCTCTACAAATGGACACATCTTGGAATACAGAGCAAAAAGGAAGAATGAAAACTTAGTCTCGCCTAAATTTTCCTACCTACGTAACATGGATACAGCTATCTCTCCTATCTAGTTCATAAAGTTTTTGTGAGTCACAAATGAGATATTAGTAATAATAGCAAAAACTTTTATAGCTTATTGTATGTGCTAATGATAGGTACTGTGTAAACATCATTTAATTTTCACAATAACCCTATAACACAGATTTTATTATCCCCATTTTGCAGATGAGAATCTGATAAACAGAGAAGTTTAGTAACTGATTAAAAACAAAGACTACATACATATAGCACAAAAAAGACAGGATTTGAATCAGACTGTGGAACCACCATACTATGTACAGGAAAGATGTTTTACAAACTAGAAAGTGCAATACAAATTTAAGTTATTGTTATTATTCAATCATTCATAATTCTAGGATAGATAATTATATGGGGACAAGATGTGTAGTTCTTTTACAATTAATGAAAAATGATAGATAAGGGTGTAACAGCTGAAATATTACATCTTATTTAGTTCTATGGAACATGAATAATTAATTTACAATAAAATATTGACCTCTCACTATGTTAGAATGCTGCCATGGTAGATATTTGTGGAATGAATGAATTACACCAGGTTACGAGACTTTAGCTACCATTAAATATCTTAGAATCAAGTAGTATGGCTGTGTGTATATGATGATAGGAGAGAATTTTATATATATATTCATGGTATGTATGTATATATGTAGGATGTGAAATCTTGAAGCTTGGCAAAAGAGTTTACCAAAAGACTTGAGGTTGCATTAAAAATGTTAATATATGTGATTATATAGAAAATATTATATAGATTATATAGAATGTGTAGAATATATGTGAAAATATTATATAGATTATATAGAATATAATTGATTATATAGAAAATATTAAACCCCAAACCTCATGCTTCTTCTGGAAAAAGTAGCTAGCTCTTAACTCTGGTAATTTACACAGCAGTGAACTAGGTTATCTACCTTCTTTTTTTGCATAAATTAGCAAGATACCAACTTACCTATTCTTTGATTACATGTGTAAAGACTTTGTACAAATGTAACAATTGACTCATTAAGAAAATGGGTCTTACTTTTGTCTTTTTTATTTCTTTTATGATAACTAAAATGCTTACCATGTTTGAATACAAAGGTGTTTACAGAGTTAGTTAAGAAGCCAGGTTCTTCACAGAGAGGCTATGTCTTCAGCAGTCCCTTATCTCTTTGTAACCCTCTTTCGGGTCTCCTAAGAACATGCTATCTTTTCAGATTGGTTTTTCCCAGAAATCGTGCTGGCAAAATATTACTTTTCATGGGCGTTATCTAGAACAGAGAATGGCCTTCATTACTCCACTCTGCTGATGTAGTCCTGGCCTGGGCTGACTTGGGGATGCAGCCAGGAATAGCATTTCCAATCGAATTGGTCCCTCAGTGAGGATGGGGAACTTGTTTTGCATAGCAGATTCATTGTTTTCTTTGAGAAGGTTTAGTTTCTACCAATCTTGGAGAAGCAGCTCTAATGCTGGAATCCAAAAAGATTCATCAAAATATTTTATAATGAATGAAGTAAATTTACAATTTTTAAAATGGAGTAGTATCTTTGACAGAACAATGCAGTGGGAGAAAAATAGGCTACGGGATCAGAAAGACCTGGCTTCGATTTCAACTCTGCAACTTAAAATGTGTGTAACCTTGCATATTTTGTCACCCTCATTGAGTCTGTCTTGTCATCTGTAAAATGGGAATAAAAGAGTTTTTTCATAGGATTGTGGGAAGGTTAAATAAAGTGCTATATATAGGCTAGCAAGCAACCAGCCTAGAAGGTACTCAAGGATATTTTATCTATTTCCTTATCTTTAAATTGTTCGATCTGACTATAAAACAAGAAGTGGAAATAAAATTTTAAATATATTTTATATTTAAACAAAACTTAAATAGATACTAATGGACTACCTAGGCTTTTACTGCAAAATAAATTTATCTCATTCTAGCCTCTCTCTGAATTGTCTATTTTTCTTACTGAAGGTGCTAGTGCTGTTGAAACATCAGTTGAACATCAGCCTTATGAAGGCATTGTCTTAAATTCTTTATCTCCATTGACAAATTTGATCCTACAACCCTGTGATTAACATTATTATTATTTAGATCTCACAGATTAGGAGGCTTTAAAGGTTAAGTAATTTTCCCAAGGTCACACAGCCTTGTGGGTGCTGGAGTTTGGACCCATTCTCCTCACAGCTCTGCAGCACTCTATCATACAGGTGCTCATGTATTCATCCTTCTGCAGCCTTTGTAACTTGTAAGCACATCCTTTTTTCTCCGCTTATGGTGAGGTCACATGCTAAAAGCGATTGAGCACGAGTAAGGGTAACAGACCATATACCTTGTGGAGGATAGGGAGAGCAACTCTCCTCTTTTACTTCCTTTTTTTTTTTTTCCAATGTTAAGTATTTTATTATAAACAAGTTCTTTTTCAGTACCCAAATTTTCCTCAAATTAACTCAACCTCTGGCATTAATAAATATGGCTTTTGTTTGACTGGGGATAACCACCAGTCTTTTCAAGTATAAACTTTGTTTTGAAGTTTATACTTGAAAAGTATACTATATTACTCCCAATCCTTTTAAATGAAGGCCAGTCCTCCAGCCATTCAGATTCAAGAAGTCATCAGGATCACATGGTCGCTCTATTCTTAATTTTTGAGGAGCCTCCATACTGTTTTCCATAGTGCTGTACCAAGGTACATTCCCACCAGCAGTGTGTGAGGGTTCCCTTTTCTCCACAGCCTCTCCAACATTTGTTCTTTCTAATCTTATTGATAATAGCCATTCTAACATGTGTGAGGTGTGATCCAGCTATCCCTCTAATGGGTATCTATCCAAGAATTTTTAAAACACTTATTCATAAAAAATATATGTACCCTTATGTTCACCGCAGCATTATCCACAATAGCCAAGACGTGGGAACAGCCAAAGTGTCCTTCGACAGATGACTGGATAAAGAAGATGTGGAATACTACTCAGCATAAAAAATATTAAATATTGCTATTTGTAACAATATGGATGGATCTTGAGTGTATTATGCAAAGTTAAATAAGTCAGAAAAGGACAAGAACTGTATGATTTCACTCATATGTGGGATATCAGACAAAAAGCCAATGAACAAACAAACAAAAAAACAAACTCATAGACACAGACAACAGAATGGTAGAGTGAAAGGGGGGTGTAGGGAGGATGAAGAGGGTAAAGGGGGTCAAATACATGGTGATTGAAGGAGACTAGACTTCCACTGGTGAGCACACAGTAGAGTATACAGATGTCATAAAGTTGTACACCTGAAATTTATATGTCATTAACCAATTTTAACCCAATAAATTTAATAAAGGTAAAATTCTACTAAAATCTAATAAGACAACAGTAAAAAAAAGAAGTGAGTAGGTGAGATTACCACAGGTCTTGTTCCTCAAGGCTAATTCCACATCAACGTTCCACCATCACATCTGCTCAACAAGCTCTTTTATTTCAAGCTGTATATAAACTTTATTTTCAGAGTTATCTACCAACCTTCAGGAGTTCTCTCTACCTTACTCCTTGTTATTAAGCCCTGGAGCTTCAGACTCAGATAATGTGATTTCAGATCCAGTTCTACTGCATACTACTGTGTGACTGTGGGCAAGTTACTCAACCTTTCTAAGCTTCAGTTTCCTTACCTAAAAATGCTGATAGTAACAGTATATACTTATAGGGCCACTGTGATGCACAAATGAGAAAATTCACATAAAGTGCTTTGCAAAATGCTTAGCACAGTAAATATTCAATAGCATAGTAAGTGTGATTATTATTCTTTCCTTTATACTAGTTCTTGGCACATTTCCCCTTGTCTCCAAACCTGCTCAGGTCTGTCTCCTGACCTTTCCCCCCAGTTTTACTGAGATATAATTGACATACAGTCTCCTGACTTTTTTAAAATTTTTATGAAAAGACATCTTTTCTGGAATTTGCTACCCTCATCCCAAGATTTCGTTCTTTTCTTTCACCACAACACTTCTCTAAATATAGTATACACCATCGTTTCAGAGGACACAAGGATTAGTGGAAAGATCATGCACTATGGCGCCAAATATACCTGCGTTTCAACCTGGCTCTTCCACTTAGCAGCTCTGTAAGACCTAGAGCAAGCACTTTTTCTAAGCCTCAGTTTTTTCTGATTTAAAATGGGCAAACTACCAATTTCTTAGTGTCATCAAGAGGATTAAACAAATAATACATGTAAAGCAGCTAGCCGAAGTAGGTGCTAAATGAATAACAATTTCCTACCCTTTATCCTTTCCTTAACCACTTACAATCTAGGTTCTCCCTGTACGACTTAGACTTCTTTATCTCACTTCGGCTCTCCTTAGCATTATGAATTTGGGCAATTTACTTGACTTCTCTAAACCTTAGTTTTTCATTTGTAAAATGGTGATCATAATATCTACAACATAAAGCTGTTTTGAGAATTAAGTGAAATAACATATGTAAGTATGTTACCATGGTGCCTGGCCTTGTAGTAAGCACTTAAGAAACAGTAGCTGCCAGTAACTTATTAATGGCCACCTCAAAAGACTGTTCAACTCTCTCTCCTTCTCTAGGCTTCAGTGACAACATGCTATTCTGGTTTGCTCCTGAGGCAAGGCACTTCTCTTACTCTAAATCACAGTTGTTTGTGTTATATGTTGCATCTCCCCTGCTTAATCTCTTTTATCTTCATTGTCTGGCACTTATTTACTCATGTAGAATTTATTGAGTACCTAATATAAGTCACACCTGTGCTAGGTACTAAGGATACAAAAATTAATGTTATAATTACTGTCCTCGAGTACCTTATAGTTTAGGAGGGTAGAACATACAAGTAAACAGTCTATTATTTGCAATGTGATAATTCCTATGGTAAGAGTATGTGCAGTGTCTTCTGGGAGCACAATAAGGAGTTATTTAAATAGAAATGGAGAGGTCCAGGTCACTAGCTTCTAAAAGAAATTTTGTGTTTAGCATGGAGGGATGCAGTACACAATTATCTGTTAAATGAATGAATGAATTATGAATAGAAACTACCTAGATGAGGGTTGGAAAGGGCACTTCAGACCCAGAGAAAGAGAGGGAGGAAAGGCTTTGAGTACAAATGTTAGGTGAGTTCCTGAGAAACAGATGAAGCTGAAAAGCCAAGGCATGGGTGGGGTGTTGTAGACAGGGGAGTCTGACCTGACCCCAGAGGGCAGATAATGAAGTGCCCCAAACGGTTTTTAAGTAGGAGAGAGGCATAATCAGGTTTGCATTTTAGTAGAAGTACTATTCTGGCAGTGCAGAGGAAAATGGATTCCATGAGAGCCAGGCTAGAAGCAGCAAGTCCAGTCAGAAGGATGTCGTGAATTGTGAGAGCCAGAATTGCAGAAATGGAGCGAGAATGGCGAATCAAGATGGACACTGAATCAATTTAAACCGAATGAATTATTTATATTTGTATTTCCTGGAAGCAGTGCCTTTAACACTTACAACCCCTATACGAACATAGGTACTTTTTTACTACCATTATTGAAACCTACTTAGGGAATAAACTGCAGCTAGCAGCCAGCTAAGTCACTTCCTGCACATAGATTCCTAAGTGGCACCTTTCCCCACACAGAACTCAAAGGAAACTTAGGCTTGTTACTCAGACGCGGAGACTTACAACAGTCATACAAATCCGTGCATTTCAAAAAAACTCAGACGTCTCTATCCTGGTCCGTTTCACCCCAAATAACATTTGAACAACGTCCTTCAAAGGGTCACGAGGCCCCACCCTGTCCTCCTCTTTTACTTTCAACTCCCAGAGGGGCCCAAGATAGGAATCAACCTGGTGGAGGAAAAATGATGGGATGAGTCCCTATGCTACTGGAAGTTCTAGGGAGCAGGTTATTAAGAATAGTAGCAATATTAGCCATTTACATTAGTGCCCTCGGGTCTCAGATACACTGGCTTTTTTATATGTATTTCATCTTGTTCGATAAGAAACCTTTTAGTGTAAAGACTTTGTTCCACTTGATCTCCTCATTCATTCAGTGATTAACTCTTGGGTACCTATCATGTGGTATCCCCCTGGTTTCTAGTGACAAGACAAAGTCTCTACTGTGATGTGGGAGAATACTGAGAATAAACAAATAAATAAACAAGATCCTATCAAGTAGTCCTAATGCTATAACGAAAATAAAACAGGATGATGTTACAAAGAGCTGAGGAGCACTTGGGATGGGATGCTTACGGCAACTTTTGCTGTCTCCTACGCAGGCTGGTTCTCTGAGGCAGCCTCTGCTGTGGCTCCCTAGCCCTGCAGGGTGACCGACCTGCCCTGATTGATCAGTGAGAAAGGAGTTTCTTCTCTCTGATGTTCTTATTTAACGGCCATGAATCCTCAGTAAATAGGAAATGATAACAACTTAAATATTATAATAGGAACAGTGAAGACAGAAAGCAACAAGCAAAATGCTTCAGCACAAATATGAATGATTGAAAAATCAAAAGACTGTGTCAAATTGCTTCTTGGCACCTGAATTTTATATTTATGCCGCTTAAATATTTAGTTCTGGTCTATTACTTAGAGGAAGAATTCACCTTATAAATGAATAGTCCTTAATTCGTTCTAATAAGAATAGATTTATTTTGATGTCAGTCATTCCTTAAGGAAGCATGTCTGCTACTTCAGTTTTTGATGAGCATTAGGTTATGACTTCGCGTGTCAATGCCAGACACCATTTGCTTGTTTTCTGTCTCCCCTGACTAGACTATAAGCTTCCTAAGGGCTTGTTCTACATGGTATATGTTGTTCTGCCCCATGAGCAGTACTTGAAATATTCAATAAATATTTGCTGAATGAGCAGTGATGAAGACCCCACCTGCCTCTGTAGAACTCATGGGGCCAACCCACAGTGGTATAAACCCAGGTGAGAAGATGCCTTTAACTATAATATAACGTTTGGATTATGGGGGCAGTTGTTGGAGGAAAGATCCTTGGATTTGGGATGGGATGACATGAATTGAATTCCAGCTTTACTGTTTATTAGCTGCATAAATCTTGCAGGAAATTACTTAACCTTGTTTCCTCAGCTGTGAAACAGTAACTTGCAGGGAAGACAAATGTGCTGATGTATGTGAAAGGGCCGAGGACAATGTTGAAGTGTTATAGTTGTTCCGTAAATAATGAGGATAAAAATATGCCGATACAAGTGGTGAATGTGAGAAGGCTCCAAACAGTCGAACCATAAAAAAGCTAGAATTTAACGTAAGGAGGAGGGAATAAAAGATATCATCTGGGAAGCAGCAATAAAATTACAGATAGACTGGATGAGAAGAATGAAAAATGAAAATTTTTGAAAAAGGCCAGCTCTGTCATGAACTTTCTTCCTAAATCACTGGAAAGGGCTATATATGGAGAACTCTCCTTTCCAACCTCATAAAATTCTAAGACCTGGAAGACAAGCAATGTCTTCCACAAGGGAGTCCTGTGAAGCAAATTCATATGTTAAAATGGGTCAAATTTAGGTAATTTAGGACAAACCAACTGTGCTTTGATAAAATATTGCCCACTGATGCAATGGAATTCTTACTAGTAGCCCTTCAATTAAAGGTGCATTCATACATAGGAAGTCAACAAGGTTACCAAAGTTTCTTGTTAGGTTATTAGAAAAAAAATAGCAAAGTACTTTAGAAAGTTGATACTTCATTATTTTTAATTTGAGATGTTCTTTCCTGTCAAATGACTGTGATATGTCATATAATCATTATGATTTAGATACTATTTGCTTCTATTTTAAAACAATTTTTTAATTTGATTTTAAGGAATTTTTATGCACTATTGAAATAAATTCTGTGTAGGTCAAAATCAAATACAAATATTTAGTAGATTGCCCTGATTAAAAATGAGATCATTTGTAATTAAGGCACAGCAGAGAATGTGAATGTTGTAAAAATCATTACTGTAAAAACTCAGTGCAGAAATGTCTAGTAAAGTGAATCAACATTTTTTTCTTAACCACTACCAAACTGATTTGCTAAATAAGATTGGTTATCAGTATCATTTTTTTGAACTTTAGTGATTTTTTACTTTTCAATTACAGTTGACATACAATATTATATTAGTTTCAGGTGTACAGCATAGTGATTAGACATTTATAAAACTTATGAAATGATCACCTTCATAAAATCTGGTACACATTTGACACCATACATGGTTATTACAATATTACTGACTATATTCCTTGTGATATACTTTACGTCCTCATGACTATTTTGTAACTTCCAATTTGTACTTCCCCTTCCCCTTTTTCACCCATTCCTCAACCCCCCTCCCATTCAACCACCATCAAAATGTTCTCTGTATCTATGAATCTGTTTCTGTTTTATTTGTTCGTTTATTTTGTCCTTTAGATTCCACATATAAGTGAAATCATATGGCATTTGTGTTTCTCTGTCTAACTTATTCCACTCAGTACAATACCTTCTAGGTCCATCCATGTTGTTGCAGATGGCAAGATTTCATTCTTTTTGTGGTTGGGTTATATTCTATTGCAAGTATATATCACCTCTTCTTTATCCATTCATCCATTGATGGACACCAAGGTTGCCTCCATATCTGGGCTATTGTAAATAATGCTGCAATGAACATAGGGTTGCACATATCCCTTTGAAGTAGTATTTTAGGTTTCTTAGGATAAATACCCAGAAGTGGGATTATTGGGTGCTTCTTTGTCTCTTGCTATAGCCTTTGTTTTAAAGTTTATTTTCTTTGTTATAAGTATTGCTACCACAGATTTTTGCTTTATTTTGTCTCCAGTTTCATGAAATATCTTTCCCATCCCTTTATTTTCAGTCTATGTGTGTCTTTCCATCTGAAGTGAGTCCCTTGTAGGCAGCATATGTAAAGGTCTTTTTGTCTTATCCATTCACTCACCCTGTCTTTTGATTGGAACATTTAATCCATTTACATTTAAAGCAATTGTTAATAAATATGTAGTTTTTGCCATTTTATTATTCATTATTTTTATCTTTTTTTCCCCCCTTTTTTTTCTTAAAGAAGTCCCTATAACATTTCTTGTAATACTGGTTTGATGATGATGTACTTCTTCAGCACTTTCTTGTCTGGGAAGCTCTATCTGTCCTTCAATTCTAAATGATAGCTTTTCTGGGTAGAGTAATCTTGCTTTTCATCACTTTGAATATTTCATGCCAATCCCTTCTGGCCTGTAAAGTTTCTGTTTAGAAATCAGCTTACAATCTTGGAACTTCCTTGTAGGCAATTAACTGCTTTTCTCTTGCTGCTTTTAAAATTTATCTTTGTCTTTAAGCTTTGGCATTTTAATTATGATGTGTCTTGGTGTGGGCCTCTTTGGGTTTATCTTCTTTGGGACTCTCTGTACTTTCTGGGCTTGTATGTCTATTTCCTTCTCCAAGTTAGGGAAGTTTTCTGTCATTATTTCTTCAAATAGGTTTTCAGTTTCTGGTTCTCTCTCTCTTCTCCTCTGGTACCCCTATGATGTGAATGTTGGTCCACTTGATGTACCAGAAGCCCCTTAAACTATCCTCATTTTTTTGGATTCTTTTTTCTTTTTGCTATTCTAAGTGGGTGTTTTCTGCTAATTAATCTAAATTGCTGATTTGATCTTCTACTTTTGATTTCCTCTGATATATTCTTATTTGAGTTATTATATTCTTCATTTCTGACTGGTCCTTTTTTATGTTTTCTATCTCCATTTTTATGTTTCCTTTGTTGAAGTTCTCACTGATACCACTGAGCATCCTTATAAACCGTGTTTGGAACTCTGCATCTGGTAGATTGCTTGTCTCCATTTCGTTTAGTTCTTTTTCTGGAGCTTTGGTCTGTTCTTTCATTTGGGAAATGTTTCTTTGCCTCTCCATTTTGGCTGCCTCCCTGTGTTTGCTTCTATGTATTAGGTAGAGCTGCAATGTCTCCTGGTCTTAGTAGAGTGGCCTTATGTATTAGGTGTCCTGTGGGGCCCAGTGCCGCAGTGTCCCTGATCACATGAGCCATGTGCTCCAGGTGTGTCCCTTGTGTGGGTTATGTGTGCCCTCCTCTTGTACTTGAGCTTTAGTTGCTATTTGCATCTCAGTGGGAGATTGAACATTGGGCTAATTTTCTATGAAGACAGGCTGTGAGTACAGTGAAGGAGTTGTTGTGCAGGGGCTGACCCTACAGAGCAGGATTCACTTTAGCAGGGCTTTGGTGCCTGCCCAGTCTGCCCTTCGGGTGTATTATCCTTAGAGGCAACCAGGTGGTGCTCCAGCTTGGTCTGAAGTTGGCCACTAGTCGTGCTGGCCCACTAGCCTGCTGGGGATGGGCCCTGCCACAGGCCAAGTTTCACAGCAGACTGTGCCTTCCCTGGGGCAACCTGGAATGACCCACAAAGCAATCTGCAGATGGGTACCACCTGCATTGGGTTTGGAGGTGCCTTGAGTAGCCAAGCCATGAACTGAGGCCGGCTGTCACTAGTGCTGGGCTTAGGGCTGCTCAGCAAGAGGTACAGGACATGCCGAGGGCAGATGCAGCTTGTTTGTTTGTTTTGAACCTTTGAGAGATTTTAGAAAAGTCTGCAGCATGAGACAAGAGAGGCTGTATGTAAAAGGCACTGGAAGTGGCTTGGGTATGCCTGCAAGTTGGATAGGGCAGGGTCTCAGGGAATCACCAGGGAACAGTGAACTTTGTTAGCCAGGTCAATGGAGACTCAGATATGGCAGCTGCCTATGTCTGCACACCGGAGTGGGAGAGGACTCAACAAAAACAATGGATTCTGCCAGCACTTCTGTCTGGAAGGTGGCTGCCCATCCAGCCCGCCCTGAAGCCAGACAATTCATTTTCTCTGTGTACGTTGCTGGCATCTTTTAAACTGATGCCCCAGCACTGGAGGTCAGTGCTAGCCATTTCGTTAGTAAGTCCATGCTTGGGCCCTTTAAGACGAATACCTGGGACTGCAGCTGTCCTCCATCATACGCAGCCACAATACTCTCTGGTTTTCACAGCCAGAAGTTATGAGAATGTCTCTTTCCAACACTGAACCCTGGGCTGTGGAGCCTTGTGTGGGGCTGTGATCCCTCACTTCTCCAGGGGGATCTCTGCAGCTGAGATATCCCTTCCAATTTTTAACCACCACATGGGTGCGGAAGCGGCCCTATCCGTGTCCCCACCCCTCCTACCAGGCTCAAGGTCACTTCTTCTGTATATCTATAGTTGTAGGATCTGTTCAGCTAGACTTCAGATAATTCTCAATGATGGTTGTTCTGTAGTTTGTAATTTTGATGTGGTAGTGAGAGAAGGCAAGCACAGCATTTATCTATTCTGCCATCTTGACTGGAAATTCGGGTAGCATCATTTTAAGATTAGCTACTCATGACATTTGATAGAGTGCACATTAATTTAGAAAAGTAAACCATTTATTCTTAAGTTAATTTTTGCATTATAAAAAGCATATGAATAAGAATTTCTAACTATACATTACCTAATTTTAGAAGTAGGAAAAAAAACACAGAGTTTATCATAATTTCCAAATGAACATACAGAAAACCTTACACCAGACCATTTTTCCTTCCTAATTCTAGTGTCTAGAAATATTAGGAGTGTGATATGAGTAGAAAAACCCCCAATTAGATCTAGAAATAATTGAGCCAGATTAAGAAAACAAAATAAAATCGAAAACTTATCTCAACTCCAAGAAGCACTTTATTTTCATATTTTATTTTTTTCCTCAAATTGGGACCTTTGTTATAAACAATGCCTACTCTGAAAATTTGTTGTTATTTGTTATTAAATCATGTCTTATTAGCAATGGTATTTTAGAATTAAGGAGTTAATAAGAATAAAGATTTCTGTTTTACCAGATATATATTACATCAAGAAGCAATTTTTTTCTTCAGATCTATTTCTAACTTTTCCTCTCTATTCCCCCCACTTGAAGTAATTCTTATTTAAAAGAAGATACACAATTTGAGTATGATCTCTATCTGAACACTATCATTAATTACATCCATTGTATCTTTTACACATTCTTGCATAGCACCTCTGACTTCTACTTTCTATTAGACTGAGTAGGAAGTTCTCAGGAAAGAAAAAACAAACTTTCCTCTCTTTTATCTATCCTATGAAAACGAAGTTAGATGGAGTAGCAACAATAAATGAGTCCATTTCCAAAAATACCCTTCCCTTTCCCCACAGAGAAATGGCTCTGCATGGTGCACAGCATGTAGCTGGCTTATGAAAATTGATTACCCCTGATGAGAATGTGCAAAATACAACACTAGATTTATGTTTCAAAGACAATTCTAAGAAAAGGTAATATTTGACATGCATACTGAGGCAGAAAGGATGATAGGAAATTTGCACCATTACTTGAATATGAAAAATTTGAGGTCACGAGTCTTAAAGAGTAATTTCCTTTTATATTTGTTGTCTATGAGCAAATTCTCAGTGAAGTTTGAAGTCTTCTTTCTGCCCAGAATCAAGTTTTTTTATCTTTTTTGGTCATATGTCATTATGATTCTTAGTGTTTTTAGTTATTTTTCTCCACCAGTAGTACATATACTTCCTGCCAATCCAGACCTTATGTCTTCATTGTAAATTCCCTAATCATTCACCCTACACTAAATTCTTGTTGTTTTGAATTTCTTTGGTATTTGCTGTGTTATTAACAGCTGTGGTGTAATGGGAAGAGTGTTGTCCTAAGAAAGGGAGGACCTGGGTATCAGTCTCACTTCTGTTAATGACTGTGTATCCTCTGAAAATCACTTTTTGTCTATTTACCTACCTATCTATTTGTCCATCCATCCTTCCATCCATTCATCATCTTTCTACCTACCTACATACCTACCTACCTACCTACCTACCTACCTACCTATGAGAGCCTTAGTTTCTTCATTTACAACAAGAGGATATGCATTACATTTTAAGATTATATTTTATAATATGACAGTGCTTTGGAAAACTTTAGAAAACCATTATACAAATATAAGATATTATTATTTATGTCTATACCAATTATTTTGAGACTTAGTTTTAAGGTTTCTTACCATTATTTTAATCATTTTCTTAGTATAGGTTCTTTTTTTTCCCCAAGGAAAGTTGTTTTTAGAGGGGGGAACATCTTTTTTGTTTTTCTTTTGTGCAACTCACACTGTCAACTAAAATGCACTTTTCCTCACTGTATTGTCTTTTTCAAATGATCTCTCAAAAAGTCACTGTTTTCTGTTTCCTTTGGCTAGGTGGGATGAATGAGCCTTTTGGTCATCTCATTGTTTCGAATGTGGTTTATCATCAAATATATAAACCCCAAAGCTGATGACCCATAAAGAAAATAATGTAACTTAAAATGAATTGCAACATGTAGTCAGTATACATGGGTGTATTATCTGTGAATAAACATACATATCCTGTGATACATCATTATGTGCTTTTTAGCCTGTTCTTCTCAAGGAGCATTAGGAATTATCTTTTTTGAATAACTGTTTTTAACATAATAACCCCCTTTGCATTAGCCTAACGTGACTCCAAACGGAAATTACTCAGAAGACATAGGTTTGAAAATCTGGAATTTCCACATAATAGCTGTATACTTCTGGGCAGATGTCTTGGCCTTTCTGAAACTGAGTTTCCTCGTGTATGATATAGATATGATATCACTTTACTGGGTTGTGAAAATGAGATAATTGTGAATGAGGGAATCTGAATAACTGTTTTAGTGCCTGGCATAAGGTTGGTTGTCAGTAAATATTTTCTTAAGATTGAAATTTCCACAAATGAGTTTGTATTTTTGATGGAGAAAAATTTACCCTCAGCTCTTAAAAGCAAAAATCTCTTCTTGTAGCATGATACTTATAATCGTGTCATTTTGAAATGTATGTTCTCCCTGTCTATAATGTTCTACCACACTGAAATGTGTTTTAACTTCCCTCACTAAATAACTAGAGTATCATATTCATAAAACTTGCCCAGAACTCCCTACCTGAGCACTCGTGCAAAATTGAATTCATGTATATTTGTGTTCTTTCTGCATATTTTAACTTGGATTTTTTTTTTTTTTTTTTTTTTGGTCTCTAATGCCTTTTTCCCCATTTTGTATTTTGAGTTTGATGAGGTCAAAAAAACTGTTGTGCCCTTAAATTTTTTTGCCATGTCTATTCTAGGGTCTAGCATCCAGAGAAATTCTGCATGTCATTGCTTGCCTTTCAAAGTGGAAACATTGTTTTGATTATGCCCTACTAAGCTCCGCATGTTTTGGATGATCAATAAATATTACATGCCATGTTTCCCTGAAAATAAGACCTACCTGGATAATCAGCTGTAATGCATCTTTTGGAGCACAAATTAATATAAGACCCGGTCTTATTTTATTATAATGTGAGATCAGGTCTTTAATATAATATAATATAATATAGCATAGCATAGCATAGCATAGCATAGCATAGCATAGCATAGCATAGCATAGCATAGCATAACATAGCATAGCATAATATAATATAATATAATATAATGTAACACAGAGTCTTATATTAATTTTTGCTCCAAAAGATGCATTAGAACTGATTGTCCAGCTAGGTCTTATTTTTGGGGAAACATGGTAACAATGGAGATTTGTGTCTTTTCATGAAGTGTAAGACTCTTTGAGCTAATGGTTATAATCTGGTCATTTGGGGGAAAGACTTCCTAAAGGACTCGGTGGTTTTCAAAGAGGTTTGAAAGAAATGTGAGATTAAGAAGTGTACTTAGACTGCAGAGGACCATGACCGGATATTTGAAGTGATTTATCTGAATGAATGAATCAGAAAAGGGGGTTGGGAATTCTTCTGTGATAGGGTATATTTATTCTGCATTACAGTCCAAAGGGTTAGTTTGGCCATTTGATCAGAAAGGCAGCCTCATTTTTTAACATTATCATTATTAAAATGGACTTAGTCTTTGGTTTGGAGAAGTTTTTCTCTTCACTTCTTTGGTTGGGAATTATATCGTGATCTGAAGAGATGGTGCCTTTCTTGTTGAACTTCTTTCCCTTCTTGCTCTTCCTCTCCAACCTAATTAAAATGAATATTTCTGCTACATTTCTAGAGCCTGAAGATTCTGCTTTTAAATAGTAGTTTGCTTAAACAATAACCAAAATTTCAATTCTTGTTAATAAAAATAATGATCTTTATATGAATCAATAAGAGAATACAGAATTTTAAAAAGAAAAATATGTCTCCTAAAATCCCATCATCTGGAGTCATATTAATATTTTGATTTATATCAGACCAACCATGCACATTTATGGAATGAAGAAGGAAAGGCAGTGGAGGTGCTAGTGCCCAGGAGAAGAGCCAGCTAAGCTATGAAAGAAAATGAAATCAAGAGGCTCTGAACTGACCCTAAACTATTGACATAGTCAGGATTGAAGATCCATGTAGTTAAATCCATGTTCACAATCACTATTATTTCCTTAGGATAACTTCTTTAGAAATGATATCACAGTTTCAAAGGATGTGCATTTTTAAAAGGTGTTTTTGGATACATACTGCCCTGCCCAGCTGTGATCCAAAACCATGATTGCCAGTTTAATATGCCCACCAGCCAGGTATGAATGTATTTTTCCACATATTTGTCCAGGACGCAAATGCTCTCCCTCTGTGAATGTAAATAGCTTGATTTCATTATCACACACATTCACATGTATGTAGGCACAAAGATGTATATGTATGTATGTATGTGTCAGTATATCATTCTTATTTAAAGAGTATATTTTATGAACACATTAACCTATCATATCAAATGAGTTTGTGAATATGTCATTCTGATTTTTCTACTTCTAAATGTAATTATCTTGGCTTCTCAGGTGCCTGCGTGAACATCACCCACAGCCAATGTCAGATGCTGCCCTACCACACCACGCTAATACCTCTCTCCTCGATTGTCAAAAACACGGAAATGGAGAAGTTCCTCAAATTCTTCACGTATCTCCATCGCCTCAGTTGCTATCAACATATCATGCTTTTTGGCTGTAGCCTTGTCTTCCCCGAGTGCATCAATGATGGTGATGACAGGTATTTTGGAACCAACATCATTCAGTGATAAGAGTAGATTGTAGCAGAAGTGTCTGAGAAGAACAAAATTATCCTAAGCTACCCCATTTGGTTTTTGTTGTTGTTAAAGGAGAAAAAACAAAACAAAAAACCCACACCAGTCATAGCCAGTTGTGATCCTTTTAAACTAGAAAATTTTTGAAAACCTGGAATAATTTTATGTATGGGAATAAATTATTCAGTATGTTAGACTGATGTTATCAGCTGGGACACTCAGTAGCTATTTCGGTGACGTTCTGGCAGAAGACAGATGGCGTATTCAAAGGGGTGATTGAAAAGAGTTTATTGGAAGAACTATTTATGGAGGTGTGGTTAGGATGAAGAGAACAAATAAGTGACGGGAGGCCCCAGGGTCTTGCGATAAGGGAATGCAGTTCCGCCACCCATGCCTTGCACTTGGGCACCACTTGGAGGGAGCTGTAGATGTGGGAGAGAGGTCTCCTGACAGGCTACGTGCTGCGGTCCTAGGAGGAGCACAGCCACTGCCAGCCTTTTAGTCCTGCAGGGAGAGAGAAGAATTGAATACCCTGGCCTCACTCTCCTCCTGCCCTCCCATCTGCCAGCGCCTCCTGCCAACTGAACTCACCGACAACCATTGGGCAAGGGCACACAATTAATATGAGCTCAAAACATAAGGTCCAACCTCTCATCTCAATATCAGCTCACAAGTCCCGTATCTCATCATCTAAATCAGCTATGGGTGAGATGCTGGGTGATTTTCATGGTCGACACTGGAACTCAGTCAGGCAAGGAGGGTGAAGGATAGAGGCAGAGGGACAAAGAGAGACTGTGCAGCACATTATAGAATAGGGTTAGAGATAATTTTCAATAAGAGTAAATCAATGAAAAGTATGTCATGAAATATTTGAAATACTAAATATACATTTTTAAAAGCATGTGCTAAAACACGTTATCACATATAACATCAATTATTCTCTGAATTAAAATGTTAGAAAGTTTTCAGAACAGAAATGTTAGAATGAATTGCATTTTCAAGTGCAAATAGATGGTTTGCTATTTGTTTTAATTTGATTAGTGTGTAAAATATGTTTTTAATAGGGCAAAGCCATTTATTATTTTAATTGGAAAAAGCCTGCATTGCCATAGAATAAAAACTAGGTACAATAGAAACACTAGATTCTGAATTGTAGAAGTAAGTAAAGAATTATTAGCAGACACAACATTCAGGAAAATGGTTTGCTGGAAAGAGTCATTTGCAGAAGGTGTTTTTATGGTAGAAAGAGAGAGAAGCTCTGTTAGGTGTTTCCCAGGGGTTAAACTAGGGAGGGTAGTAAAGAGGCCTCCTGTGTTCCTAGAATGATGGCAGTATGACAGGGTGAGTGTATTAGTTTCCTAAGGCTGCTGTAACAAATTACTATAAGCTGGGTGGCTTAAACAACAGAAATTTATTATCTCACAGCTCTGGAAGCTAGAAGCCCCAAATCTGGCAGGGCCATGTTCCTTCTGGAGCTTGCCAAGGGAGACCTCATTTCCCTCCTTTGCCAGCTTCTCGTGATTTCAGGCATTCCTTGACTTGTGGCCGTGTCACTCCTGTCTCTGCCTCCATCTTCACATGCTTTCTCTTCCGTGTGTTTGTGTGTTTTCTTCTGTCTCTTATGAGGTCACGTGTCATTGGATTTAGGGCCCATCCTGACACCTAAGATAATCTTATCATCACAAGATCCTTAACTTAATTACATCTGCACAGACCTTTTTTTCCCAATAAGGTCACATTCGAGGTCCCAGTGGTTAGGACATGGACATATCTTTGGGAGGGGGGCAGCACTGAACACACTGCAGTGGCTGAGAAAGCAGCAGGCTATGCAGCCGCATGTCTCAGCCCTTTCATCTGTAAAATGGAGATAATAGCTGTATTTGCTTCATAAAGTTCACGTGAGGATTAAATGCCAGAGACAGCTTGGGACAGTGCCTCGCTTTAAAGAACAGCTCAGTAGGCGTCAGCAATCGTTATCAAGTAGTGGATTGAAAAGAAGAAGAAGAAGTAATAAAATGGAGAGCACAAGAAGTATTTGTAACATATGCTGAGTACTGAAGGATTGGAGAAAAGTGTAGAATACTATAGGGATTAAAAGAAAATTAGGTAGAGTATTCAAGGCTGCTGGACCTGGATTCTAGTTCCATTTCTTCTTAATTTCAAACGATTTCACTTATATCTCTTTGCTTTCATTTCTCTGTGGGCTCATGTGTGTGCATAAATAAGCTAATGAAAGAGGGTGCATTCGGCTTTCAGGGGACTCTTGTTTCATTTTGATCATCCTTCTTATAATAACTCAGTCTCTGCTCTCAGTTAAATTAGTTGCAAAATTCTAGTTAAGCTGCTCATAGTCTTCAGGGCACTTTTAGGTAAAATTTGTTTTCCTCCTGACCTGGTTCATCCTGAGAAACGCTCTCATGTGAGAGCTTTCCATTTTCTGTTATAATGGATAATGATTTATAGTCAGTTTTCAGGTGTCCTTTGGGGATTTATCCTATTTTTTGTTATTACGTTTATTATCATATTTAATTTTATAATTACACTTTCAGACCCGTGCTTCCTACTGTCACTTATGATGGGCATGGGACTTGCAAGCTAAATTTAATATGCAAAATAAGTTGAGAAAAGTACAAAGTACTATGGGAAATAATTTAAAGTTGAACATATTTTTCTTATATTGCACTATTGTGTATACTTTTATACTAATTTTCTTTACTGTTTAAATAATGGAGAATGGCTTATATTCCATCCTAGAGAAAATAGGTACTTAAAACATAAACACTTAAAATTTAGCATAAACACTTAAAACGTAACACTTAAAATTTAATTTAAAAAGATATAGTGGGATGTATAAACGGTAGTTTTTAACTTCACTCCTTTGAGACCTCAGATACTCACTAAAACTATATTATATAACAATGAACTTTAACAGTGTCTACTTTAGACAAGGTTGCATTTAATAAATGTGTGTATTATGCAGAATACAGGATAATTGAAGTGGAATATAATTTATGTGGATTCAGTGAAATGCACCTCAAAATATTGAGATTTAGCAGAAAGCCATTTGGGTGATCCTACAAATTTGTGCGTTAGAGGAATAGCTTAGAAATATCAGCAAGTAGCTAGAGATGAATTCACACTTCCTGGGCAAGTAGAAGAACAAAAGTTTCTGGATGACTTTTGATACACAAGGCACACTGAGGTCTCAGCGTTTGAAAGAGGAACCAGATACTGCAGCCCCGTGCTTTTGATGTACAACTATCTCCTTTTCCCACCTTGTTGAATAATAGGCCTATAACTTTACCAAAGCTGGAGGGGGTTTAATTTAGCCTGGAAAATGCAGCCTTGGCTTTACTTCTACCAGACACCCAGTAGGGCCTGCTGACTGTCATCTCCCTACTCACATCTTCTAATACTTTGCAGAGAAGCTCTGCTTATGACATAAGGCCTTAACATTAAACACTTGACATGTTTTGCTATTGATCTTACCCTCTGGAGTGTTGATCTGCCGCTGGGTCCTTAGCAAAAATTCTTACTATCTGTGGAAATAAATGAAAATTCCTTATCTAGTTGGATGACTAGAGATTAAAGATTATATCTGAAACCTGGGAACTACAGGACAGTTCTCTGTAGTGTACTCAATCCCTATCAGATTGTAGTGAGGATCAACTGAGTTTCCTCAAAGGAGCTTCTTCAAAAGCATTACACTTTTTCCCAAATAAGTATGATCACTGGGGATTAGCGAATTTAATCTGGCAACTGCTGAGAAAGGGCTTGAATGTTTGGGGGCAGAGAAAACCTGAATCAAACCATAGCTCTCTGTCTGTTGTCATGTATAAGACCTTGGACATTTTAGTTAACCTTGCTGACCCTGTTTCTTCATCTCTGTAATGATACTGATAATACCCACTTCATAGGGTTTGTTTGCATGTATTAAACAACATTTTACTTAAAGTCCTCATACGAGTACATGGTCTACACTATCTGGCACACAGTGACTCTCCATAAATAGTAACTACTATTATTGACATAGTCAAACATAATATTTGAATTTCTGGGAGGGTCTACACTTCATCATCCTCTTTCAGAAAAGCAAGACTTGCGTATTTTTCTCATTCTTCCCTCCTTCTAATCTATTTTCTGCTTAGCTGCCGAAGAGATAATTTCAAAAGACAAATTAGATGATGTCATTCCCCTGCCTCTACTCTTTCTCGGGCTTTCCATTAGACTTAGATTACAAGCTAAACTCTTTGCTGCGCTTTTGAAGCCTTCCTTGCTCAAGTGTCATCGACCCTGCCCCAGCTGCACTGACCTTTCTTTCTATTTCTCAAAAATGCCAACATCTTTCCCACTTCATTTGCACATGCTGTTCCCTTTGCCTTTAAGGATCTATCCCCTCACACTGAGCCCTTTGCTCAAAAGACATCTCTGCAAAGAAACCTCTCTGACCACCCTCGGTAGTTTTGTTATCTTTCACTGCAGCACGGCTATATCCCTTTTTGCTTGTTTGGACGTTATCTGTCTTACTTTATAAGCTCCCATTGGCAGAGAACCTGTTGACTTTGTACATCATTGTATACCCAGTGTTCACAATAGTGCCCAACACATAGTAGGTGCTCAGTAAATGTTTGTAGGGATGAATGAATAAATAAATAAATTCTCATTTAGCGAGCCATCCTAAATGTCTAGGTGCAAAATATGTTGACTATAGTTGTATATTGCTTGGTATAATTGATATGTTCTTGAAAATTCATGCATAAATCAAATTCTATGTACATATTAACTGAATTACAATTTTAAAGTTATTTGGGTGATAGTCTCAGACATGATTTGGCTTCCTTCTGAGTGAGCTTCATTTGGCAGAAAAACCAGCTAAAATACATTAACTTGCTCTTCTCCAGCTGTCAAAATCCTGGACCTGATAGGTCTGGAAGCACTAGATTGTTCCTGACTCAGTTCTTTCTTTTTAATATTGACTACTATGCACTCGATTAATAAGACTAGGTCAACTCTAGTTGAAAATCTTAGACTTAAGGTTTAGCTAAAAAGCTGAAACAAAACAATAATAAAATGTCTGAGAATAATGACCAGGATAATGATTCAGAATGTGTCCATGTGAAGAATAGTTGAGGGACCTGGAGGTGTGAAGCCCCAATGGTTCACCCTGGCCATCTAACATGTCTGGACCATGGCCTAGAAGAGGGAGCACACTTTTTCTGTGCTCCCTGCTTCCACAGGGAAAAGATAGAAACAATCATCAAAAGTCACAGAGAAGTACTTCTAACTTAACTAAAGTAAGACCTTCATGGATAATAAAGTTGTATATGCATGGAATTGTTGTCTCAGGAAATGATGAGTTTTTATCACTGAAAATATTTAAACCAATTGATGAGAACTTATTGGAGACCTTGTAGCAAAGAGCCCAGCATCTTTTGGTAAATTAATTTCCCATAAGATTAAGGGGAAGTTCTATTCATAGTAGCGTATAAATAGACTGATTAAAGGAGCTCTACAAACTTATGAAAGAAGATTAAAAAAATTAACTTTACCATAACTTTTCTCAGGGATACTTTTATATTTGCTTTGGGAATAATAATGACAGAATCCATTGGGGGCTTTTGTTTACACCTCATGGAACGTATCCAGTAACAACAGGTGGTGACCTGTTTTCAGAAAGAATGGGTTGAATTAACTGTAGGACTTCCGCTTTGCCAAGTAGGGTTTGCAAATTGGGACCCTGCCACCCAAAGCCCTCTTTCTCTTCATTTCGACTCTCAGGTTCTCACCTAAATAAATGTTAAACAGATATTTGAAGTATATCACCTTGCAGAGGTGCTAAATTATCTGCTTGGGACTCCTGTGTTTCTTGGATGGCTTGGTGCGTGCTCAGTGTTAGGTCTTAGTAGAAAACAGAAATTCTAACTCCAAATGTTAAGATCTGTCCCCCTGTGTACTTCTCATGCTTGATTCTGCGAGTTTTGCTTCTAAAATCTTGATAATAAATCAAGGTAAGGAACTATGCTATGTTGCTGTCTTCTATTCACTTTATATTCATTTCTTTGTCTTTCTCTTATTTTTATTACAAAATTAACACACACTCTTGCAAAACTGTCAAAGAACATACAATTAAAAACATACTTCCCAATAAATGGTGATATGGGAAAGTAAATAAAAGTCTCTCAAGTTTAAAAAAAAAACCATACTCCCACCCTCCATTAACCCACACTTCCCAGTCCAATTCTCCAGTTCAATTATTGTTAACAAATTACATTTGAATCTATCCTGATAATTTTTTATGCATTTCAAACATTCTTTGAAAAAAATAAAAACTATATATATGTATAAAAAATTTCCTTTCCCCATTCTGAATTTTCATTCCCTTATGGGTAGCAACTGGGACAATTTTACACTGTTCTGCGATAGTTTTTACTTTTACTTTATATATGATGGACACGCTCCAGATCAACACACATAGTTCTAACCTGAAACTAATAAAATAAAATAAAAAGAAACATTTAGTAATTTTCCCTAAGTCACACAGCTAGTAAGTTGTGTGGCTGGAATTTGAAGCCAGGCAGTCTGATTTCAGAGCCTGTGCTTTTAGCTATATAGTGTACATAATGAATAACTTGGGGCATAGATATACTGCAATGCTCATTCAGAATACACAAATATATTATTGGTGGAACAGAACAGCAAATCCAGAAATCAAATAAAGATAGATTTAGGAAATATGATAAAGGTGGCATTTTAAAATAAGAAAAGAAAAAAAAAAAGAATGAACTGCTATTCAGTAGTGTGTGTTGGAATAATTGGTGACCAATTTATGAAATTAAAATTAAGTTCCTACTTCACACCATATAAAATAAAATAAAAACTAAAAATTACATTGGAGAAAAAATCAGTTATTAATTGGGGTAGATTTTTCTAATGATGAAATGAAACCAAGACCTCTATGTCAGAAAAACTGACAAATTTGACTACACAAAATTGGGGGGAAATCTTACATTAATTTTTTAAGCTTTTATTTTTGCTAAAATCCTGATAGGTAAATAAAAAAGTTCCAGGCATATTTTTGTTTCAGCATCTAGGGAGCAAGAAGAAAAATGTTGTTAAAAGAAACACGATATGTTTAAATTTTTCTTTTTGGAAGGCACAATTTGTTCATTTCTTATAAATGCCGTAGACTTTTAGAAGCGGTAGCGTTCCCTGGAAAAATGAGCCCATACTACAGTTCTCATTACTTAAAGTTACAATAAAAGTTTCCTGTCATTCAAATGCACGGATGATATGGTTTTCCTGTTCTGACTCCATCATATTAGTAAAGGTGGCTACAACACTGAGATGACCTGTTGCTGAGTAACCAAGATGGCACCAAGATTGATATTGGAATGATTCTTTTTTAAAGTACATTCTATACCAAATTATAAAGTTTCTCCTTCACCATCCAACTTATACTCACAATTTCTACTACTGCACAGCATTATATTGCCACATTATTGTTGAGTTGAAATTTACTGATAATGTTTTAGTAAAAAAGTGACAAATTTGCCTGCCTGTAATGTAATTTTAGAAAGCTTACTGTGTTCTTAAATATGTTATTTTATAAGATAGCATGTGCCAATCTCCTATGTAAATGCAATCCTGATATTGTCTTTAAAGCCAATTGGAAAATATAACTTGACTTAAAACAATTTTTTGAAAAATTCAGAAATTATATAAAGTTAACATAAGCTTATTTTATTATTTTTTTTCTAAATGGAGAATGATTATATACTGCTAATTTATTTTACTAAAGATTTTATTTATGTCCTAAGAACTCTATTGTGTGACATTTGGGAATTAATGGAAACATTATAGGATTACAATAGTTTCATAATTATAATTTCAAAAAATTTATATAGGTCAGTAGGCAAAGAAAAAAGATGCACTTTGTTCCTATTACCAACTAAATATTCTGGAAGTCATTTGCCGCTTTCTTCCCTTATTTTACCTGCTAACCTGGAAATAGCAGTCTTTTTAGCCACACAAGGGCCCGTTATCGGTTATTTAGGTGGTCAAGTGTATTACAGTCCCTTTTCAACCTCAGGCAACATAGTAATCTAGTCTGCTTTTTGGCATTATACATAAAACATCAATGATAAGTATGGTTTCATTGTATGAGCCAACATGGCTCCAAAAGTGGGTAATATGCAGTCAGGTCACTCATATTTCTTTTACTTTACAAAGATGTTAAAGCTGGAGAAGCTGGCATGACAGTTTAAATCTTTCTGAAATGACTTGTCCTACCACTGACAGAGTCTCAAGCACACATATTTCAAGCTCAGTGGAATAGTTTGTTTACCTTTCTCCTCAATAATTCACTGGTATTATGTGGATGTGACTAGAACATAGATTTAATACTTGTGATTCAATTTATTCAAAGATCTATACTTAAGGCACAATTTCATGATGTGCAAAAATCAAAACAGCTGCAAAAATCATTTAACACTTGCAATTTTCTTTTGTGATTTGTTAATCCACCATCCCATGTGCCCTGCTAAGTATGCCAAGTATTAATGTGAGTCAGGTTTGCATTGGTTAGAAGGGTATAGAATTTTATATTTTCTTTCAGGGATGGTTGTGTGGTTTTCTAGTATTCATACCCATCTTAATTTAGCTGTGTTTATCTATTGGTATTTCCTCAAGTTTCTCTATTTTAAGGGTGACACCCTGCTCTTGGCGTATGAGACAATTAATCTGTGGGTTTTTATCCATAGCAATCTTACCGACATTTTCCTCTTACATGGGAATTTTTTCAAGATTGAACAGCACGTATAGAATTTGCTGACCTGAAGGGGAAGGGATCAGGGGAGCAGGGATGGTGTCTCCTCTTGTACAACCCATTAAGTTGGGAGTTAGGTGGTGATGGCTCTATTCCCAGCTTTGCTATCGACAGCTTTGTTTTCCAAGCAGGTCACCGAATCATCCTCTGCATGCGATTCACTCATTTCTCCAACAAATATTCATGCTGTGTTGATTGTACACACTAGGAATACATCAGCAAACAAATAGACAAGAATCCTTGACCTCATAGAGCTTACACTGGAAGGAGATAGGCCATAAGCAAATAAATGGATAATACATACATACATATATACATACATACATACATGTATATCAGATAGTGATAAGTGCCATGGACAATATCCAGTAAGGAAGCTTTGGGAGAGTGGGGTTTGGTGGCAAGAGATGTCATTTTAAATAGATTGTTGTTCAGGAAAACCACACTAAGATTACATTTGACTCATGAGGATATGGGAGTCCAGAAGGTGAGGGAGACCCAGACATTCTGGACGTCCTGTCTTAACTGACATAAGTGGGAAGAGGGCCTGATGGAATCAGTCCTGCAAGCAGATACTGTTGGCAAGGATGTGAGTGTTATGGGGTAGACATAAGGGAGGGGTAGAGGGTCTTGCCAGGCACATGTAGAGCTTGGGAGTGAGATCCCTCTCAGCTTCTGACATCAGCTCATTCAACAAGAATATTAAGAAAGTTATCAATTTATTCATTCCTTTAGCAAGCACTTATTGCAAAAGTGCTTGGCACAGAGTTTGGCACATATTGCCAGGCACATAGTTTGATGCTGGGGATGCAAAGATGAAGAAAACACAGTTCTGCCTTCATGAGACTCAGCATAATAGGGAACAGACATAAAAACAATTAAATTGCTATACAATGTGATCAATTTGCAAGGTGTCGGGGTAACACAGAAAAGGAGGAAGAACTCTTTGCGTCTGGCATTATTAGAAAGGCTACTGCCAGGGAGGAGGTAACAGCTAAACTGGGTTTTGGAGGTTGAATAGAAGTTTGTCATGTGGACAAGGTGGAGAGAGAAGGCATTTCAGGTAGAGTAATAGCCTAGATCTATAATATATTAGGGAAACTACAACTAGTTTAATTTTACTAGAACATAAAATGAGGGGAGAATAAATGGATTTGAGGAAGTGTTAAGAAGTAAAACTAATAGTACTTAGTGATTAATTGCATATGGATGGTGAGATTGAGTGTGAGGCAAAGATTTTGGGACTTGCAGATTTGGGTAGATGGTACCACCAAGAAAATCATGTATACCAAAGGAGGAGTGGTGGGTGGGGTGGTGGGAGATAATGACTTAATATTGACATAATGTCTTGATCTGGTTCAAGTGCATGACAGTAATTTTCCTTTCAGGGGACATAAAAACAGCTTTCCTTCTGTAGTAGATGACATGATTTATACTTTTATCCAATGGTGTGCTGATAAACTGGCTCCCTGAAAAACGGAACTATCATTTGTATCATTTGCTGATTTCTGTGGTATAACACTTCTAGTAGATTTCAAGCTAATAATAGTTTCACAATCTACTTGCACACCACTGCATTTTACCCCTTGACAAGTGTTTGTTGAGCTCCCACTAGGTGCGAGGCATGCAACAGTGTGCTGGCTATTTCTCATTTACTTCTCTATATCCACTTCCCACCTTCCTTCATCCCACCCTTCCCCAATGATTGGTTCCAACAATGGCTACTTTCTAGCTCCCTGTGGGGCTCAGCCCATGGGAGCCACCAATAGAACATCAGCGTGTAGGAAGAAAGTCAGGATGAGTAATGATCTCCTAGTTTCTTCTTTGCCAGATTACCTGGGTTGCCTGCATCCCACTAGAAGAGGCTATGGCTTCTATCAGACAGCCTTCCCCAGGTGGCTCTCTGTCAGTTCCAATAACTGCCTCCTCCCTTTGACCCTTAAGTCTGGGATGCTAACAGCAACCTCTCCCAGCATATTGCACTTACCCTAGAAACACATTTGTAAGTGCCCCTTTCATTAAATGCCCTGTAGTGATCCTACTTTAGTTGGTCATTTCTTTCCTGCTGGAACCATGGCTATTACAAATGAAAAATAAGACAGGCACAGTCCTGGTTTTTAAGAGTTTCAGAACAATGGGACCCCCAAAATACCCTGACTTCTCCCATTATTTCTCTTCTTATGTGAGATAATGACATGTACAAACATTCACCTGTACAGTTTTCCATTTCCACGTCTAATGAAGTTAGGAACCAAGGAAACCTCTTTCTTGTCTCTCTTATACCCCATCTGATGAGGTCTCTTAAGGCCACCAGAATATGCTGACAGAGAAAGCTGATGTTGTTGGTCCATCAAAGAGAGAACAGGCCATCTGTTGTTTGTTTCCCACCAGTGGTGATGAATTCATGCTCCTGTGTCATTTGTGGATTTATATTCCTGTGTTATCTGTGACTCGTATATGTGAGAAGAGGCCAGCTAGGTGAGACATTTTGGAGCACTGGGATGGAGTCACAGTATCTGGCTATGAGATCTCTTTCTCAGGTTTCAGCTACCTCACAATATAAAAGGAGGATATAGGAGTAAATTATTCTATGAGACCCTTCCAGCATTAACATTTTCTTAAAGACTCTGCAGCTCTGTGAGCGCTCTGTGACTACGACTTTGTAAGCATTATTCACTGAAAAGCTCAGCCTCACAAAGACAAATTTAGGAATATGGGGAAAAAATGATTGGGTGCATCTCATCAACGAACAGTACATCATTAACTCAATACCATGCCCCTAACCAAGTGAGATATGAAAGAAAAGTGTATGAGTTACCTACTGCTACATAACACATTACCACATATTTAACAGCTTAAAACAAGTCACATCTATTACCTCACAGTTTCTGTGCATCTGGAAGGTAGGAGTCACCTGGGTCCTGTGCCTCAGAGTCTGTCATATGGGTACAATCAAGATGTTGGACAGGGATGGGTTCTTATCTGAAGGTTTGACTGGGGAAGGATTCACTTTCAAGCTCATGTGATTATTGGAAGAATGTCAGTTTCTCAAGGGATATTGGACTCAGGGCCTCAGTTTCTAGCTGGCTGTTGACCAGAGGCTACCCTCCGGTCCTTATTATGTGGCCTTTCCCAATGTAGCCACTTGCTTTATCAAATGTGCTAAGGGAGAGAGTCTGCTAGCAGTAGAGGAGTCATAATCTTATGTACCCTAATGATGGAAAGGACATCCCATTACCTTCTATTGGTTGGAAGCAAGTCACTAAGCTAGCCCACACTCAAAGGGAGGACTTACACAGGGCATGAATACCAGGAGGCAGAGATCATTGGGGGCCGTCTTAGAGTCTACCTGTCACAAAGACTCTTTATTTACTTTTTTATGGAAAAAGAGTTTTAAATCCTGAGCTCTCCTAATATATTTAAAGGTTAGTTTATTTACCAAAAATAAAAAGTGACAACTAAATGCAATGTGGGAACCTGAATGGAGATCTTGGGTCCTTGCTTTAGTTAAAGATACTGTACCAAACTGAATTTCCTGGTTCTGATAATTATACTATAATTATGTAAAGTGTTAGCCTTGGGGAAGCCTGGGTGAAGGATATATGGAAACGTTCTATATGGAAACTTTCAGTACTATTTTTATAACTTTTCTGTAAGTCAAAAAGTCGTTCCAAGTAAAAAGTTAGAAAAAATGATTTCTAAAACTTAAAAATCCATACCTCTATGTAAGGCCATTTTGTACCTGTATCTCATTCAATAATTTTAACATTATGTCTACATCAGAACTTTTTCTTTGCAGATAAAATCTATAAAGTTTTTTGGGGGATGAGGACATGTTTCAAAAGGCACAATAAAGAAATAATCTGTAATTTTTTGAGTAAATAAATTCAAAGAATTTTGGTAGATAAATTTGCTAAAAAATGTATAGGTAAAAATCTACATTTTTTTTGTAGGTAAATAATTTTATAACATCCTTCTTAGTGGAAATACCAAAAAAAAACACAAACAAACAACAGCAAAAAACAACCACACACACACACACACGCTCACACACAAACCCCCCCCCCAAAAAAAAAAAAAAAAAAAAACCCACCTTACTATTACTACATAGTAGAATTATTTATATATTTGTTTATGTACTTATTTTCTGCTTAAACTTTAGTTGAACTGTGTTATGGACATTTGCACAATACCAAGTGCACTTCACACATCAATTTAAAATAATCACCATTTCTAAAATAGTATTCTGATAATCAGATCTGACTCTGTCCCTGTGCTGAGCACTCTTTTCAAATGTCAGTCTCCTTGTTGCTTGGATATAGACACTTATATTCCAAAATAGTGTGGTCTATCTCGGCACACTGTTCTGTGTGATGAAAAGCAAAATATTTCAGCCCCTCGTAGGCAGTGGAATTTCATGCAAAGCAAGAACAAATGGTTCCTCATTTTGCTCACTATTTGAAAGGGCTGCTAGTTATTAATACACTATCACTATTTCAATGTCCTGGTTCAGCAATTTAAAGCTTATGACTCTCAGTTGGTTACACCTCTTACGAGAGCTATTTGGAAACACTCTAGACATTTTTCTTAGGTCCTATTTTTAGAATGGAAGGCCTAATGGTATTTTAATGTCTCTATATATTCCCTGAACAAATCTTGAGAAAAAAATATCTATTACCTTTTGAAATTTGGCAAAGCTGGTGGGATTATCACTACGCCTCTGAGAAACATTGTGTTAAAGGATTCATTTTGATTTGCAGAATGCTAGTGGTAAAAGGACCATGAAAAATCAGTTCTTCCAAATCCCTCATTTTTCAAATGAGGAAACTGAGTTTTAGTGTGTCAGTGAACTGTTGGCCCAAGATCAGACAGTGAGGAGTGGCCATGTAAAAGTTTTAGGGTGGTGGGCTTACCCTTGACTGCAGAAAACGACGGTGGTAAGTTAATGAGAATGAGTCAGCTTCTGAGTTAAAGACTCAGCTTTAGAACATTAAAACAGTCTTCTAGGCCCCTGAATGAACCTTCATTGCTCTTACTATAGAAGATTCTGAGAAAAGGTGGAGTGATCCAAAAATATGTGGGTTCAAAACTGAGGAAAGGGTCAGGAACCACTGAGAGAGTTGGGCCTCGAGTATTAGCTTGGCTGTGATCCGCCCCACCTCACAGTGTTGGATGAATTTTGCCTCTGTAAATGGCACCTGAAATTCTATCAATTAAAGATTCCTTTGCTCCAGCAAATCTTCTAATGATGCAAAGACCTTTGGGAGGGTTAAGTGTCCGTCTGTTATTATGAATTACTCTGCGTTATTTTCATTTCTTTTCTTCTTTGAAAGCCTAATTGCAGTCTGCTCACTTGGGGAAAGTAGTTTTGATTGCAGGCAAGGAAGAAAATATTTAGGAGCAAGTTATGCTCTGGTTGAGGTGGCTCTCTGGGTGGGGTGGTGGAGTGTGCATGGTCAAGATGATATCAGAAACTGGGATCCACGTTGGGGACTAGAAGACAAAGGAAGAATGCCAAGGTCAAGCCTAGTTTGTTGTACAGCGTTACTGTGGACTGTCTCACATCTGGAAAAGAAGGAGAAATGACTTTACCCTTCCTTTATGTTCCTTTGACACATATCTATTCATGGCAGGCTAATTAGGAGTTTGTAGAATGAAGGGAGAACCTAACCACTGAGTACTTGATTGGTCCACTCAGAAAGTGCAGATCAAATTTTGCACTAACCTTTAGTTGTGCTTTTGGAACACACATCCCAGAAGTAAGGACTCACATGTAATAGCATAGTTTATAGAGTGGGTCTTTTGGGGTTTGAATTATGACTCTGACACCCACTACCTCAGTGACCTTGGACAAGTCCCTTATTTTTCGTGTGTTTCAGTTGACTTTTTGGGTGTTAGGGATGATAGTAATAGGACCTATCACTTAGGGCTGCAGTGAAAACAAATGAGTTAATGCACGAGAAGCACTCAGAACAGAGGCTAGAAAAGTGTCAGTGATTACATAGGAATTCTAAGTTCTCCACCATCCACAACCGTGTACCCAAGTTTCATGTGAAAAAATATAGTCTCTAAATTCTCTGGAATAAGATAAAAATGTTATTAAGTGATACTTTCTTCGTCCTATAAGTATCTAATCTATTTCCTGAAGGGCAGGCAGGTGTCTTCTATATATCGAGATCCTTGCCTTGACCAGTTCATATTTTATGTCCTAAATGTAATCTTTCAAATGCAAAACCTCTCCTTCCATATCTTCACTAACAAATTGAATTGCATATTAATGTAGGTAGATAATTATGTGACTATCAGGGCTCTTAAAAGATATTCCATTTTAGTGCAAATTTCTGAATTGAGAGCAAGGACAAAAGCATTTTATCTGAATGTAATTGTTGAGTGTCCCTTTTCCACATTTTTATATATAACGAGATCTCTCTCCCAAGATTCTTTCCTAGGACTCTATCAGGTCTATTTTAACTCAGTGACTGGCACATCCCATTACGTTTCTGTAATCCGTAGAAGTATGAATGGGGGATTATAAATGTGCCGATGGATAAAGGAATCTTTAAAGCCCAATTATGAGGCTCTTATATGAGAACAGACAATATAGGAGAGTAGACAAAGCATGGACTGAAAGTTGAAACATTTGGCTTCTCTTCCTGCTTCTGCCATTAGGAAGCTGTGTGACCTCCAGCCCATCCCACAATCCGGGCCGGTCTCAAATGGAAGATTTGAATGAGGTGTTGTGTAAGATTTCTTACAGATCTAATATTGTATGATTCTGCATTATCTTAGTGAGTCTACATTTGTGAAGTATGTGCTTTGCTTTGACTGATTTATATATTTTCTTTCCAAGTTTCCTTACAATCACATGACAGGCCTTTGCAGAATACCAGCCAGGGTCAGAGATGCAGTCTGCAGCTACAAAGTAGAAAAAGCCACCTGGGTCTGTAAGAGAACAAGGCCATGGTCTTGGCATTGTGGTGGCCTAGTCCCCAGACACAGAGCTGTGGAACCAGGAGTGTTTGATTGCATGTCAGATGAATAATGACAAGCTCTTGGGGGCATCATTACTCTTGACCATCAATGGACAGTTATCTACATTTTTCTATATTGCAGAAAATAGAATAGAAATCTGAGAAGATAAATAACTGTTTAAAAACTATAAATGAATACACTGTTTATAACTGTAGATAAATAACTGAGTTGTCACTTGTCTGTATGTTTCTTTGCTAGGGAAGCAGTGGGAGGTAAGGAAAAGCTTTCTCTCTGAGTCTCAGAGATACTTTGAATTTCTCAAAGGGAAGATAAAGAAATGAGATTAACCTATTTTGTGACCTACTTCTGCCTTTCCAATTTGGGGGCCTTCGTTTCCATGTTAATTTACTCTTTTTGATATTAAATAGAGCTCTTGTTTTTGGTTGACAGAGTTATGTTAGCACAGGAAAACTTTTAAAAAAATCATTGGGGATCAATGCTTCTATGGGAGATGGTTAGATGATATGTTATATGATAGCTTATTCCCTCTAGAACCATGACAATAAGGTGACTGAAATTCTTGTTATAGGATTGAATGTAGAAATTTAAGTTGTTGACTATAGTAAATATAAATTAAGATAATATTACAGCCCTGGTGGCCAACTTTAATTTCGTTATTATTCTGAGAAGTAGTCTATAAAAACATTAATTTTCACCTTTTTCTTTTCTTCTAGCTATGGACTCCTGCCCTGCAGGTCATTCTGCGAGGCTGCAAAAGAGGGCTGTGAATCAGTCTTGGGGATGGTGAATGCCTCCTGGCCCAATTTCCTCAAATGCTCCCAGTTTAGAAACCAAACTGAAAGCACCAATGTCAGCAGGATTTGTTTCTCACCAGAGAAGAAAAAAGGAAAGCAATGTAAGTGTCTGTATTTCTTTGCATTTTAAAATGTTTTAATGGAAGTATACCATTCATGCAAAGGTATATACAAATAATGTCCACAGTGCAATAAGTTTTAACAAGGTGACCAGACCCATGCAATGAGCATCCAGATCAAGAAACATATTAACAGCATCCCACAAACGCTGTGAAGCCCCACCCAGTCACCTCACCCTCCCCAAAGCGCCTTTCTCCTGACTTCTAGCACCTTTGGTGCTAGAAAAGGGGCACTCAACAATTACATTCAGATATAAATGCTTTTGTCCTTTGTGTCAGAAATTTGCCCTAAAACTGAATATCTTTTAAGAGCCCTGATAGTCACATGATTATCTACCTACATTAATATGCAATTCAATTTGTTAGTGAAGATGCGGAAGGAGAGGTTTTGCATTTGAAAGATTAGATTTAGGACATAAAATATGAACTGGTCAAGACAAGGACCTCGATATATAGAAGACACCTGCCTGCCATTCAGGAAATATATTAGATACTTATAGGACGAAGAAAGTATGAAGAAAGTATCACTTAATAACATTTTTATCTTAGGTAGTTTTGCCTACTTTTGAACTTGGTATCAATGGAATTTGTACAGTATGCACTCCTGTTTTATCTAGCTCCTTTTGCTCAACATAATGTTTGAGAGGTTCATTATGTTTTCATCTTCCTGTGGTTCATTCATTCTCATTTTTGTACAGTATTATACCACCATGTATTTTTCTATTTTGTTGGTGATGGATGGACATTTGAGTTGTTTCCAGTTATTATGAATAGTGATGCTATGACTGTTCTTGCATTGAACATGGTTATATATTTGATTGAACACGTTTATATATTTGTTCAGCAAAATAATTTTTTAAGGTGGTTGTACCAATTTATACTCTTACCAGCTATGTGTGAAAATGGCAGTTGCTCCAAAGTTTCCCCAATACTTGGTATTGTCTGTCTTTTTCATTTTGTCAATTCTGATGATAGTATTGGGTATCTCTTCGTGGTGTTGTTACTTTTTTTTTTTATGAATTTGATTGGATTTTTAAGTGTTTTTTATTGAATACTCCTTTTTGTGAAATGTTTGTCCAAGTATTTTGCCCATTTTTTTCACTGGGTAGTCTGTCTTTTTTTTCCAATTTATAGTTCTTTATGCATTCTGAATATAAAGCATCTGTTGGATATGTGTATTGTGAAGACCTCCCACTCTGTGACTTGTCTTTCTTCCCTCTTATTAATGTCTATTATGGAATAGACGGTATTAATTTTAATGGGTCTACATTATGAATCTTTTCTAGTCCTCGGATTTCTAGACTCTCATGCTACAGCATATAAGAGGCTCTTTCTAAGCTACTAGGGAGGCCCTTTGGCTTTCACACATGAGTTGCAATTGTCTGTAGCTTTGAGCCATCTTTTTCTAGGACACTGATGCTTAGCAGTAAGCCATCCAATCCATTGTCCTTATAGTTAGTTTTCCTCTGTACTTCTCCAACACTTGGTAAGTTACCACATTCAGTGTACTCCTTTCCCTCGGCATACTATACCAATTCATGTCTGATGAGGGTTTTAACAATTGGACCACCCCTTATGCTAGGGAATGTCAATCTCTACCTCCCATCAGTGATGGCATCTTCACTGCTATCAAAGCAGCGAGTGATCCAGATCCATAATCCATCACATCACCCACTTTTTTGGACTATTCCTGTGACTGTCACAAGTTGGGTTTTCCAGAAGCAGTCATCAGATGAAGTTTGTTGTCAGGGGCTTTTATTAGGCAACAGCACTGATATAAAAGAGAAGAGAGAAAGCAGGATTGGGCAGAAGGAGATGTTGAAATGAGATCCAGGCCCATTAAAGCCTTGGCTAATTCCATGGGGAGCTCTGCAGCGTATATGGCCTGAGAGAGTTGTTCCATGTGGGGAAAAGAAAGCCCAGTCTTACAGTGTTGTGCCGTGTAATAATGTTTCAGTCAGCGACAGACTTTATATACAGTGGTGGCCCCATAAGATTATAATGGAGCTGGAAAATTCCTATCACGTAGTGAAGCGGTAGTTGTCATAACATCCTAATGCAATGCATTACTCATGTGTTAGAGGCGATGCAGGTGTAAACACACCTACTGTGTTGCCAGTAATATAAAAGTATAGCACATACAATTATGTGCTATACTTTTACTTGATAATGATAATAAATGACATAATACTTGATAATGATAATAAACGACAGTATTACTGGTTTATGTTTACTATACTATACTTTTAATCATTATTTTAGAGTGTACTCTTTCTACTTATATATATAAAAAAAAAACTTTACTGTAAAACAGCATGTCATGTTATGCCAGCAGCAGCAGCCTCCTGTATCTGGTGTTTCCCTCGTCTCTTGATTGCATTCTTTTTTCTTGCTCTTGGTTTAATCTTGTGTTGTTTTGTACAGTAACATGCTTTACAGGCTGGTAGCCTGGGAGCAATAGAGCTGCACCATACCTAGGAGTGCAGTGGGCGGTACCATCTAGATGTGTGTAAGCACACTCTGATGTTTGCACAAGGAGGAAATTGCCTAAGGATGCATTTCTTGGAAGGAATCCCTGTCATTAAGCTGGGCATGATTGCATATCCCCGCCCTCAATCAGTCACTGGATGTGGTCCTTTTTGTACAGTTTTATACGAAAGGGTGTGCCTGGGGTGATGCAGTTCTCTGCCCCGTGGCAAAACCTGAAGGAGCTAAAGGCTGTTGGCTGATAGTGGGGGCAACAGAGTGCTAACAGATCACCTTGACCCAATCAGATATTGAGCTGATTTTGCTGTGTTTATAGGGCAGTGTTAGTAAGGCTCCATCTGGTTTGTTTCCATTTGGATGGTACACTTCTCCAGTGAGCCCAACTGAGTAACTGAGGTGTTTATTGCATTCCACCCCTCCTTGGGCAGTCCCAAATTCTAATATTTATCTTCTCTGAACAAGAAGATTCCTGGAATTTCCACTTTACTTTGCAGAGGTTTCCTTTTTTTTTTAAGGTTTTTGTTAAAATACAGCTAACATACACTATTATATTAGTTTCAGGGGTACACCATAGTTGTTCAATATTTATATACCTAAAGAAGTGACCATCATATGTCCAGCAACCATCTGACACTGTACCACGCTATCACAATATTATTGACTGTGTTCTCTATGCCGTACATTACATCCCCATGATTTATTTGTTTTATACCTGGAGATTTGAACCTCTTATTCCCCTTTCCCTTTTCCCCCCTTTTAAAATTTTTCAATTACAGTTGAGATTCAATTATTTTATATTAATTTTAGGTATAGAGCACAGTGGTCAGACATTCGTATAATTTAAAAAATGATCCCCCTGAGTACTCTAGTAATTACCTGGCACCATACAGAGGTTTTCTGCTTAGCTCTCTGGGTTCTTGCTCTTCGTGGCAAATGCCTTGAAGGGATATTGTTCCAAGTGACAGGTTGGCTTATCTGTGTCTCCTTTCTCACTGCTTACATGACCCCTTAATAGCTGTCTACTTTGGCAGCACCAAAACGCTAATTTCTGTCTCTCCACACCTGTGGGGTTGCCAAAAGCTCTACTGGCTTCTCTGCCTCTTTGCAGTGGCCCCATATCCAGATTCTAAGTTTCTAGCACCATTCCAATGATAATTGGCAAGTTCCACAAGAGGAAAAGCATCCACAGAATGTAGACTGCTTGTCGTGCAGTTATCTTCTCTCTGGGATTTTAGCTACTTACCTCCTGAGAGTCTCGTCAGCTATCAGATGCCTTTAAACAGATGTTCCTTGTGTTTTATCTGGCTTTTCTAGTTTTACGTGATGATGATGATGGCATTGACCTGCCACAAATTACTACATCGTAGCCAAAGGTAGGAGCTTGTTTTATTTCTTTTTAACACGGTGTTTAGTAGAGGTCTGCTGCTATGTTAGGATTCCCTCCAAAAGATTGTATATAGCAATAAGGCATCGAAAGGACGAGTGAGTGCATGTTATAGAGAAGTCCCTGCAGGCTTTTCTCTTTTAGCTGTATTTGCCCTCCTTTGATAAGCACGCTTTCTTAGTGATCATTTGGAAAATGTAGCCTATTGATACAGGATTTAAGAATCCACAGAGAAAATTTGAAAACCAGAACGTCATCAGTATTCTTTAACACTGATTGTCAAAAAATGTTAGTTCTTGAAAATCAAAATAACACCAGTAGTCTTCAAAAGCTCAAGCTGAAATGCCACTTCATATAGGTTCTCCAAATAGCAGAAGATATTACAGATTTTCTGATCTTGGAAAAGGTTGATGATCCATTTATGTTTAGAAACTTAATGTTTAAAGAGAATAGAAATTTCCTAAGGACACTCACCTGTGATCCTCTACTTGTCACAGTCTTTTTAGAATTCTTGGTTGTAATATTTTTTCCCTGTAGAATTCTGAAAATGGGTCTGATAATGATTCTCAGAAAATGTTTGATGCAATATTTTCCGAGAACTTCATTTTTCTGTCTCATGCTTGACAGATAAACAGGATGCTAGCCATTATATAATAGATACATTCATAATTTGTGTCCTAGGGAGAAAGCTACTGCTAGTTATGATCTCTGTGTATGTATAAGAATTAATTTGTAGCATACACACACATAGATGCTAAAAATGTGTCCGTATACTAAATATATACCGTCTGCCATAGAAAAGTATTTATTACATAATATAGTCTTAATTATCTAAGGGTTCACACTATAGGGCCACTTATAAATATAACTAATGAAGTTCTTTGCTCCTTTTTTCATTTATTCAATAAATACTAGTTGACTGTCTGCTCTGTTCAGAGCATCACCCCAGGTAATCTGACAAAATAAAAGTAATTACAGTGTTCATAATATTAGTTTATACCTGTTTAATGTGGTGGTTCTCAACTAGGGATGATTTTGCAGCCCCCACGTGGGAACACTTGACAATCTCTGTAGACATTTTGGTTGTCACAACTCTGGGGACAGAAGGAGTTTCAATGGGCATCTAGTGAGTCTCAGAGACCCACTATGCTGCTACACAACCTACCATGCCATGCACAGGACAGCCCCCACAGCAAAAAAAACTGTGTGGCCCAGAATGTCAGTTGTGCTGTTTTTGGGAAAACCTGGTCTAGCACTTTGTGGTTTGCAAAGTACTCTATAATAATAATAATAATTATTATTATTATAATTGTAATAATAATAACTGTGTTCCCTACCTTTAAGGAGTGTTAAATCTAATGTGGTATGCCTATTTACAAGAAACAATGTGAAAAGAACATTAGTAACTACATCTAAACATGCTGTCATAGAAACTATAATGGGACACAAGTTAAATGTTAATGGAGTAGAGTGGAGTCAATTGTATAAAGGAATTCTGAATATTTGAAAAGGGGAAGGGTCGCACTTGGCAAAGAGGAAGAGGGAAAGTGTTCCAATATAGATGTTTAGCATCGGGAACTTGTGTGGGGCTTCAGGTTCCCACTTAGTCCATGAAAGGAATGATGATGAAAAGTTGACTTCCATTTTAGACTTCTTCTTCCCACTTGTGTAATCATTTGACCCAAGAAAATAGTAATCTCCCCTTTACATTATGGACCCCATTCTCTTTCCAAAGTGCTTTCACAGCTGTTAGCTCACTTTGCTTCCAGAATCAATCTTTGAGGTATTATTTTCATTTTATAAATTAGGAAACAGGTTTAGAGAGGTCATTACAAGGTTATTTTAAATCCAGCCCCCATCCCTAGGCTCTATCATCTACCCAATAGTCCACCATCCTGGGACCATCCTGATGCTATTGTTAATCCTTGAACGTTACCCTGGATTACTGCCCCCTCCTCACAAGAGCTTTCAAAATATCTTTTCAGACTGAATTGAGCCAAAGCCACAACTCGTAACATCTGCTTTTTCCAATGTACAGCTCTGTAAATTCACTTCATCTTCTCTGAGCATCCTTTAAATCAGTCATAACTCTGAAGGTATTTTGTTCTCATATGGAATGGTGCATAATTGTCTTATCCTTTCCATCTTATGTTGATGCTGGGTCCTGTAAAGTAAATAATGTGCTAAAGTGACAATGCTGTGGGAACTGTCCTTCAGAGGTTTTAAAATAAATATTTGTGTGTGTTTCCAGAGTTGAGTTGTGAGAACTCAGGGAGCTAAAGGTCAAGACCCATCAATCATTCTGAGCTTTCTGACTAATCCTTTACTGTACCTTGTCTGTAATTGTACATGGAAAGTAATTTTTAAATGGCACTTCTGTGGCTCTAAAGAGGTCTCCCCTGCCATGAAAGAACTTCGGCTATTTATCCTTTCATTTTCTTCTTCCTTTTCCTAGTATCTTACTTGCTTTTCTAGTTCTGGTTGCTGATAGCAACCACTTCAGTGCATTAGCAGCAAAATTGTAGTTTCAGGATCTTGGTAAAGCACATACTCTGAATTTCTCCTATTGAACTGTGGGTTCATTTGGGAGAAATTATGCAATACTATTTCTTTGAGGTCAGTGTTTTGCCGGAGATAGATGATTATAGACAACATCATGAAGTTACTAAAAACCAGCCATGCACTTTTTCATTACAATAAACAGTTGACTAAAATGAGCTTTTCCTAGAACTTCAAATTTTCCTACATTTTTCATTTTAAATTATTTTAAAAATTAAATTATAAAAACATTTCCTTTCTTCCATATATAGATGCTTCTTTTAGGGCACCAAATTTAGATCTGAAAACTTGTATTCAAGCCCTGACTGTTTTATTTAATAACTGTGTGGTCTTGAGCAAATTTCTTAAACCATTTTAACCTCTCTTTCCTCAACTTTATAATAGGAATAATAACTTGATGGTAGAACTGTTTTATGGGCTCAATGAGAATATATTTGAAAGAATTGTGTAAGCCGTAATGCACTATGCAAATATAAATGCTTCAATTCAACAGACATTTAGAAGCATATTTTATGCACCAGGCAGTTTATCAAGATGTGGAAAAGGAAAGATGACATGCATACTTTTAAAGAGCTCAGAGGCCAGTGGAGAGATAGACATATAAGCGCAGAAGCAGAGCCAGAGACAAAGATTTGAGCACAAGTGGTCTCTTTAGGAGAGGCAGGGGACCATGGGGGAGCGGAGATGTGATTCAGGAAGGGAGGATGGCCAACAAGGGTAAATTATAAACCAGCTACCACAGTGGGCAACTGGAATTCATCTTATGTGAAAATCTGGGAAATTGTGTACAATGCATGGCTCAGAATTACCCTGCTACAGGGGTGAGGTAGCTGGGTATGCACTTACTTCCTTTAGTCTTTGAAACTGACAGTGTCTACTACAACCCATAACTACTATATCTTGTAAGAGCAGAGACCTGGGATTGAGTAGGAGGGATTGCAAAACTTGGCTGTGCTCTTCAGTGGAAGGCTTTGGTCCTGACTTCAGCTTTGTCTGTAGCACTCTTTTTGCCTTTGGTTTCTAGAACTCTGCTCTGTTTTGGGCTGTTTCCCACTGCTCGGGCCATACTGCAGTCTCTCTCTTTTTTTTTTTCCCCCCTCTACTGACCCCTTCAATGCTACTATTCCACAGGATTCTAATCTCAACCCTCTTTCCTCAACATTCTATGCATTTTCTCTGGGAAATCTCATACTTGCTTGTGGCCGTGAGGACTGATGACTCTCAAATCTATATTTCACCCCAAAGTGTATTCCACTGCTCTAAGCTTTGACCCACATTCCAATGTTCTTGCTTCTACCTCTCAAGCAAAGATACTTTTTTCCAGGTCTCCAAGGATTTCCATCCAAGTTGCTAAATCCCATGGAAAGTTCTCAGCTCTCCGCTGACTTTACCTCCTGTGGCACATTTAATCATTTCCTCCTTCCGATAAACTCTTTCCCTTCTCTTACAGATAGGTTACCCGCCCCTCCCGCCCCCCCCCCCCCGCCACTTCTTTGGCCATTTATTTTCAGTGTCCTTTGATGTTTGTACCTCATTTCTCTCTCCTGTAAATATTGGGGTGCCTCAGCGTTTAGTCCTTGGATCTGTCTTCTTTTAGGGATCTAATTTAGGCTCATGGCTTCAAATACCAGCATGCACTGACAACTACCAAGGTGATTCTCAAGCCTGTGTCTCCTCTGAACTCTGGACCTGCATGTATATTGATGCTTCGCACGCGCGCGCGCGCGCGCACACACACACACACACACACACACACACACACAGCCTGCCTTCTATTTATTTCCTCTTGAGTGTCTAAAAGGCATGTCAAAGAAAAAAATATACTAAACTGACCTAATATTGCCCCCATACCTGCTGCTCTCCCAGCTTTCCCCATCTTAGTAAGTAATAACTTCATTCTTCCAGTTGCTCCAGCCAAAAACCTTGGGTCAACCTTGACTCTTCTTTGACATTGTATCTGGTCCGTTAGCAATTCTGTCAACTCTATTGTCAAATATACACTTAATCCAACCATGCTCACCATCTCTACACCCACTACCTGGACCAACCACCTCACCTCATGCCCGGATTATCCTTCCAGCTCTGCATTAGCTTCCTTGCAGCCTCCCTAGGCCCTGCAGGCTAGCCTCCACACAGCAGCACGATGTGTGTTTCTGCTATTCAAATTTTATTGATCTTTTAAACAAGCGCATCTCTCCTCCCCAAGTTTTCTAAAGACTTCCCATCTCGTTCTATATCAAAGCCCTCATCCTTACAACCTTCAGCGCCTTCCATCAGTATTGTTTCATTGCACAACTGCAGGAGAGCACCAGTCGCACAGAAGTCAATGCAAATAGTGTCTCAGGAGTTGTACAACACAGATTTCCTGCCTTACATTATCTGCCCCCATTATCTCTCTGACTTCTCTCTTAATACTCTCTGTTTTGCTCTCTGGGCTCCAGCTACTCTGTTCCATCTGCCTGCAATTCTCTTCCCCCAGATAGTCCTGTCAGTTCTTTCAAGTACCTGTGTGTAGGGCTGTAACATAGGCATGCGAGGGAGAGTGGCCCAAGATGAGGTAGGAAGAGAAGCTATACCAGGAACAGTTATCATTGTTACTCTTGTTATTTGGGGAGTGATAGAGCTAAGGACATGGGGGAATTCTCAATAAACTTCATGATCAACTTGTCTGGTACTTGAATTTCATTTTGTTGTGAATTGAAGTTTTTACAGAATTATTTAAAGTCCCTAACAACTTCTTTTGATCTGTGAACCACGAGAAATGTTCACCTTGTGGATTTCCACTGTTTTTCTGTGACAACCGCAGTCTTGTGTTGACTTCGCTGTGCCACATACCCAGCAAAAAGAAGCGATGCCAAACAAAACAGATCTCTTGGTGAGCCTAAATGCTACCTGTTCTCTTTGGACCCAGTAATTCTTACTGATAGATTATTTGAGATTAGGTTTCTAGTCTCTGCCAAATATTACTTTGCTTGAGGTGGCACAGCAGTTCCTAAAGGAGAAATAGGGCGGTTTTCTTTCTGCACCTGCCTTCAGTCTTCTCACTTTTTACAAGTTAGCTGAACAGCTTAGAGTCTGATAACTCAGAAGCCCATGACCACAGGTTGATCCCTATGTTGCTTACAGAGAATTATTTTTGTTCAGTGGCTGGAGATCAACGACATCTACATTTTGTTCAGTATTGTTCCTCGTAATTAGAAATCCACATTCGTGGTCTTACAGATTATGATTAAATACAGGGATTTTTAGCTACAAAGCAAAAGTCTGATGTTTTTCAGTATATGTAATCATAAGTACATAGCTCTAGGCCTATTATGATCAGTAATCAGTTTGATCACGCCAACAAGAGTCCTGATCATTCACACTCTGGACAATTCCAAACATCATCTGTTTAAATTTTAAATCCAGCTTTATATCCCCCATGATGGTCAGTTTAATCATAGCAAATACATCTTTACAGAACCAGGTATTTGAAAAAAAATTGCCTTTGTTTTTCACGTGATGTAAATATTAGCTTAGTTCTAATTTCAAATCTGTGTCCAAAAAGTCCTAAGATAGGATACTAGTTATGTCTTTTCAGTGGACCATTTCCTTAAGCTCAGCCAGTTTTCCTTGAAATTAAGCTACCAATGGTATGGCAATTGCCTAGAAATTCAAGCATCCTGGAGTTTGAACTCTAAACTCTGGGCTGCCCACTGAAACTAATGTGTGATTCAGAGTCATCACATTAAAATCTGTGAATCTCTTTTGTAATTGCATCTTCGTTATGCCAAATAGCACTGCGATCTTCATAACTTCAATTCCATTGAGCTCAGCAATCGGGAAGTAATTGCAGTCTTCATTTTCATCTGCTCAATCCATATGTTTATTTTGTGTCTGAACCCCTGCACATATTTAAACAAAATGAGCTAAATTCTTATTGAGGAGATAGTATAACACAGTTTTAGAGCTGCGGTCTTCTAAATATTTCTGCTTGCTTGTGTAACTCTAAAAGGATTTTGAAAAATTATACACACCTTGCCCAATTTTAAGTTAATATCTAAATATTTTAATGATGAATATAAATAGTGACAAAGAATACCATTTAAGGATATTATAATAATTGACATTTTAAAACTAAACTATATTAGTCTTTTAAATATGTCCGATGGCATTTAAATATCATGGTGACTTGGCACTTACCAACTATTTAAAAATGACAAGCTCTCCTTTTAATATTCAGCAAACTTTACATAGTTCCCTTTTCTCCCTGAGCTCTTGTTTCTATTCCCCTTCTCCCACAGAATATCATTTTGGTGTAATCTTGTTTTAATGCTTCTAATTATTTTTATCACCCTATCATATATCTCTAGAAAAAAACCATGTATAAAAATAGGAATAATTCCTTAAACATTTTTTCCTCACTCACGAGACTATCAACAATTTTTTGAATAATTTCATAATAATTGTGATTGAAATCTGTTATAAGTGTTTATAAATAATTACTAACCTTAAGGTGACATTTGTTGGAAATTCATCTTTTGGTGTGTTAAGATGGGATGGTTTGTTTTTCTTTTAAAACTGGTTATGGAGAACGTAACAAGGTTTGACATCAATTCTATTTCTATTTTTTGCCTTTTAGTTTGTAGTGCTTTGGAAACTTGGAATAGAAGGAGTTTCATTATAATAATGACATTCAATTATTTGAACAACTTTCCAGTTTAATATTAAAAGTCACATACTGATAATCAATTATTAAAAATTATTTGTAATGATCAGATAGCAGCTTGATTAGATTCTCCTTCCATTTTTGAAAGTACAGAGTTGGAAAGTAACTTACTTGCACATGAATTTGTTGTTCATTCATTAGAGACCACATGCACTTCATGGTCTCAATTTCTGAGTCCTGTATCAGGATTTATCAAATATCTCTGTATTATTCTTTCACTGAGAAGCACTTTGATTAATCCTATTTACTAAGAAAGAATTGGGAAAATTGAAATATTATTATTTTAAATTAATCTTTTCTAATACAACATTTTTTATAAGAAGCTTGTTATATTATCATATGCTTTAAATATATACGCCAAAACATTGGAGATATTAATTTGATTTAGTCAATTTCTATAGAATTTACCTATGAAACTGGTAAAGCCAGTTTTTATTGTCAAGAAAATTGGCCAAATTAAAGTTACTTTTTGCTAGATATTGGTTGACTTTATTTTTCAGATTATATTCGTGTGTTAGCATGTGTTCCCATTATAAGAATCTTAATTTTATTTATTTACTTTTTACTTAAGTTATACAATAAAATTTGCTTTTTTCTTGTGTGCAGTTCTATAAGTTTTAACACACACATAGATTTGTTTAAACACCAACATAATCAGGATACAGAACGGTTCTAACACCTCAGATATATCCTTATGTTGTCCTTTATAGTCAAACTCACATTCCTACCCCAAGCCCCTGGACACCACTAACCTGCTCTCCAAACCTAGTCAGTTTTTTACACAGTGTCATATAAATAGAATCATATGCTATGTTATCTTTTGAGACTGTCTTCTTTCACTTAGCATAATACTTTTAAGATTCATCCATGTTGTTACATGTACCAATTATTTTTCTATTTACTGTTTATTAATATTCCATTGTATGGATATAGCCCAATTTGTTTATTCATTAACTCGTTGAAAGACAGTTTTTGTTTAAAATTTGGGGTAGTTATGAAAAATTATTGCTAAACATTCACTTAGTTTTGTAAGCAAATTTCTCTAGGATAAATACCTAGATTGGCAAATGTACGTTTTATTTTATAAGAAACTGCCAAACTGTTTTTCAGAATGGCTGAATTACTTTGCTTTTCCATCAACAATGTATGAGTTCCAGTTGCTCCACAATCTCATGTGCGATTGGTATTGTCAGATTGATTTTTGTTGTTGTTTTTGTGTTAGTCATTCTAATAGGTGTATAGAAGTATCTCATAGTAATTTTAATTTGTGTTTCTCTAGTGACTAATCATCAGCTTCTTTTAACACACTTATTTGCTATCAATTGTCTGTTGCAAATAATTCTTTGCTGAATTGTCTGTTCATATCTTTTGCTCATTTTTTTCTTGGGTTGCTTGTCGATTTCTTATTGTTAAGTGTTGAAAATTCTTTACACATTCTGTGTGTAAGTCCTGTGTTTAAATATGTAATTTGGAAATATTTTCCCCCGGTCTGTCCCTTGTCTTTTCATTCTCTTCACATTATCTTTCACAGAGTAAATGTTTTTAGTTTAGATGAAATCCAAATTATCAGTTTTGTCTTATATGGAACACACTTTTGTGTCGTCAAAACTCTTTGCCTTATTCATATGTACAAAGATGTTCTCCTATAATTTCTCCAAGACTTTTATAGTTTTCATTTTCTTATGCTTTATGATGAGTTAATTTTCACATAAGGTTTGACGTATAGGTCAAATGGTATTTTTTTCTTTATGAACATGGATTTTTCTAGGACCATTTGTTGAAAAGGCTATTCTTTGCCCATTAAATTGTTTTTGTATCCTTGTCAAAAATTATTTGACCAATTCATGTGGGTCTATTTATGGACTCCTTCTTCTGTTCCATGGATTTTTGCATCTATTCCTGAGCCAAAACCACTGCATCTTAATTATTATAGCTTTATATTAAGTCATAACATCTGGTAGTGTGAGTTTTTCAATTGTGTTCTTGCTCAACATTTATTTTTCAGTTTAAATACTTTGCCTTCCTATATAAATTCTAGAATCAGCTTATGAAAAAATCCTACAGAGATTTTGACTGGAATTGTGTTAAAGCTATTGATCAATTTAGGGAGATGTCAATTTGATATCTTAAACATACTGAATCTTTTAAACCATGAACTCAGTTTGTTTCTCCATTTTCTAGGTCTATCTTGGTTCTCTTATCAGCATTTTATAATTTTCATTGTATAGATCTCCCACATATTTTGTTAGATACTTTTAGAGCTATTGTAAAGGTTACCGTTTTTAGAATATTGGTTTCCTATTGTTTATTGCTTGTTATGGAAAGCAGAATTCTAAAATCGTCCCCAAGATTCCAGTCCCCTGGTATACTTGCCCTGTATAATCTCCCCACCTTTGACTGTGGGTACGAGCTGTGAATATGATGGGATTGTCACTCCTGTGATTAGGTAATATTATGTATGCCATAGTTGACTTTAGGGAAGGTACTGTCCTAGGTAGGGCTGACCTACTTCGGTGAGCCTTTAAACTATGTCCTTCTTCCTGTTTCTGGAGAGTTTTTATCATGAAAGATGTTGAATTTTATCAAATGCTCTTTCTGCATCTATTATCTTGATCGTGTGGTTTTTCTTTAGTTTGTTAACATGGAGATTACATTTACTACCTTTTGAATCTCGAACTAGCCTTGCATCCCCATGATAAACCCTACTAGGTTGAGTATTTTGTGTCTAGGTATGATTTTCTTCGAGGTTATCCAATTTGGGTTTTGCTGAAGGGGAGATCAATTAATTTTAAGTTAAGCTTCTCTCTGGTGAATATGGTTAAAGCAGTTAGAGAATTAACAAAAGAAAAGAAATAGTATTTTAAGAATAGTGTTTAGTGATAATAATTGTTATAATAATTATTATATACAACACTTGCTGAGCATTTATTGTGTATTGATACTAAAGCTAGGAGTTTTAGACACATTATCATATTTACTCCTCACAAGAGCACTGTGAGGATTATGGTTATTCTTCCTTTCATGGGTGACATGTTTGTATCGCCCCAAAGTTCAAATGTTGAAACCCTAACTCTCAGTGGGATGGTATTAGGAGGTGGACACTTTGGAGGGTAATTAGGTTTAGATGAGGTCATTAGGGTGGCTCCCCACTATGGAATTATGTTCTTACAAGAAAAGAGACTAGAGTTTGCTCTCTGTCTGTGGCATGCGCCAAGAAACGCCATGTGAAGACGTAGCCAGGAAGAGAGCCCTCACTAAGAACTTGACCATGCTGGCACCCTCATCTCAGACTTCAGCCTCCAGAATTGGGAGAAATAAATACTTGTTTCAGCCACCCAGTCTGTGACATTGTTTCACTAACCCAAGCTGACTGATGCACTTCCCATTTTGTAAATGAGAGAACTGATACTTGGAGAGGTTAAGTAACTTGCTCAAGATTGTAAAGGTGGAGGACTGGGCAGAGCTGTGATTTGAATCCATTTGTATCTGGGCCTGTTAGAGTTCACAAACCTAGGGCGTCACTGTTATAAAACAGCACACACATTTTAAAAGGAGAAAAGAGGACTTTTGGGTACATTTAACTTAATAGCATTTAAAATTAGCACAAAATGGTGGTTCTGTGTATAAAGACTACTTACTTAAAAATTATTCTTTGCAAGCACTTAATTAGAAGAGATTAAAGATTAGACCTATAGTATTAGGCCCACAAAAGATGGGAAGGAAGGGTTTATTTATACAAAAAGTACATGTACAGGAACATTTCTATATATATGTAAATAAGACATGCTCATATATGTGTATAAAGCAAATACCATTCATTAACCATATAATTTGTGGTTAGAAAAGCAATGGTTACCTGCACATGCCCCATTTGGTTTCTCTCTCTTTTATTCTTCCTGGGAACGTTCCTGTTTTTCTTTTCATGGTTGGCAGTTTGAATAAATCTCAACACAGGGCAAAAATGTGGCTATCTGGTTTAGAACTGCTGATACTAATCTTGTAAGAAGAAATTAGGAGTTTTGCTCTCTGTCTCCTCTGACAAGATGTCAGAAATGTATGGCTTAATTTAGGCTAAGACTTTGCACTGAAAATACGCCTGCCTACTGGCAGTCTTCTTGTTATATCAACATTCATGTAATGTTCAGATCTGCCCAGTATAGAATAGTAGTGATAAAAATAAAAGAGCTTGAAATATTTTCATTTTGTGAAGTCTCTTATTCTGCAAGTCAAATACAGATGCAGACATGAACGTACTGACCTTTTATTTATTTCTGTTATTTGTAGCACATTTTTGCTATTTTTATGAAGCACAGCAATGAGAATTGATTTGACTGGAGACTTGACACAAAGTAAAATGCAAGGTCACATACTTCTAAAGCAACATGTATGCTTTAGAACCCTATGCTTTAGTAAAACTATGTTTTAGTTTTACTAAAATCAATTCAAATGGAAATGACAGAACATTTTAAATGCAATGAGTTGATCACTCAAAAATCTTGGGGAACATTTGACAAGTTACTTCTGCCCACTTAATAGCAGATAGAGGGTCTGAAAGAGTTAATGTTTTCTGAAATTGCTTAATACACCCAGCCAGTGGCCCTACAGGATCTGGCTTTTCACTCTATATGATTTTATGAAATATTATTCTTTTGGGTTGTTAAGCTGTTTCCAATTTTCTCAGTTTGGATTTCAGAAGACTCCCTGCTAAGTATAACTTTTGAATAGAGGATTTTTACAGATTTTTTTGTAGGATAAAACCTGAAGACTAGAACACTTCTTCCTTCACTGTGAAACTCAACAACCAGAGGATTAACATTTGCACATTGTAACAGAACAAATAATATCTTGTTGTTCTGAGAGAAAACAAAAACATTTCATAGGATTTAATAGCTTTGTTTAGAAGAACAAATTAGAAAGATCTAAGTAAAAGAAAATTTTTTTTAATGTTCTTTTTGTTTTCTGAGAACTCAGCTTGAAGAAATGCATTCGCCATTCATTCAGCAGTTATAAAGCAGCAACTATGTGCCATTCATGCATATAGTGTGTATGGAGTGCCTACTATGTGCTGGAAGTTTTTTCAGACCGAGGGTTCAGGCACAAACAAGACAGATAGTCTCTGTTCCCAAGGACTCACACATTGGAGCATTTGGTGATCCACTGGGGAGAGGAAAAGGTAGAAGGAATGATGGTAACCAGGTGTTTGGTTGAAAAGAGGTAAAAGGTGGGTGTGGCACCAACTTACCAAGGTAGAGACCACAAGGAAAAGAATAGTTTGGGAGAAAAAACTATTTGGACACATGAATTTCCAATTGTATCAGTTGCATATAAGGACTTAAAACTCAGGAGAGAGGTTTGAGCTGAGGGAACAAAAGCTTGGAAGTCATTACTGTATATACTGGGCTGAAATAAAAAAAGTGGATGAACTTACAGAGGGTCAATGTGATGTGCAAAGGAAAGAGACAGGAAGATGACAAAACTTCAGGACATTGAAAGGGCAAGTTGCAAAAGCAGTTTTGATGACATCTGTCCTCCTCTGAGACTCAAATGAGTTGTGGGAATTGGCTCAGCTGACTCACTTTTTAATTATAATACAGACTAAGGAATACTCAATCTTTTACTTTAGTACTTCTCCTTTATCTTTCATGTTTTTTTCCACTTGATTGTGAAACAGGCCAGTACGCCTACTAGACTCAGGAGAATTGAAAGGGAGTCACAAAGGACTCAGGGAAAATGTTTGAAAAAAATGTGATTCATTGTATTGTATAGGAAGACAGATAACGCATATAAATAAACATTGGTTTAAAGATTAGATTTTACTGGTTTATAGCTCAATTTAGGTTACAATGACAATTGTCATCTGGTTCTTATAGGAACAGTAATATCAATAACAGAAATAATAGCTAACTTTTATTGCATGTATGCTGGGTGCCAATTATTCTGTTAAGTGTTTTATAGCTCTGTCTCATTTCATTTTCGACACAACCTAATGGGGATATACTATTATTATTTTACAGATAAAGAAACTAAAGTTCATCATTTCAGGATATTTCCTGACAAAATAACCTTGATACTCCGTATGTTTTTGAATGAGAGCAAAATAGAAAATACCTTAGGGGACATTAAGTTAATCCAACTTTTTTGCACTGCAACTGGGAGTCTCGTTAGGATTAGTTATAATGGCAACAAAACAAGCAAGCTAACAACAATGTTTATTGCAGAAAAAGAAATGGTCTTTCAGAAACTAAGTCTAATGAGAGTAATTCATATCACTAATGTTATGTGTCCATTTTGGCATTAGACCTCCAGTAAGATGCCCCAAGGCAGTTCTGCCTGTTAGGCTGGCCTCTGGTCTATTTTTATTCCTATATGGGATACTGAGCTTATTTGCTGCCCATTTCCCGCCCCTGGTATCCTGCCTGTCTGTCTCTGTTCCTTCTTCTCATCTCGTTGCCAGTTTACCACTTTCATTGTGCTATACAGGACTGTATGTGACTTTGTCATCTCACATTTAGTGCCTAACCTTCTCAATTTCTTCTGGTCCTGGCATCGTCCCTGAAGTTATATCAACTGAAATTCCTATAACCAGCAATCATAACATGTAATAGAGCGTTTCTTTATTCCCCACATTTAAATGTGTTGCACATGCTTTCTTTTTAATTCTGTATCATGTCTCATCTAGGTCTAATAGATAGAACATGAGAAAGCATGTTCTGCTAAAATACTCTAGAAATGTGTTACTGGGATCCTGGTCTCATTTTATAATCTCATTTGTATAGGGCACATGTCATTAGATTTAAAAATAAAATAAAAAATCCAACAAAAGAAATTGGTCATTTAACCTAACAAATTTAGTTTAGTCACATTTTAGGAGAGAAGTAGGTTGTTGAAAGTGGTTCTGAGCCAGTATTGTACATGTGAGAGATAGTATTGAATGAAAGGACTGAAAGAAGAATTTCTTGGCTGGAAGAATACAGACTGGTTAGAGAGGAAATGAAAGCTGGGAAAACTGGAGGGGGCCTTTGAAGCTAAGGAGAGGAGCCTGCATTCGATAAGGAGAACAATCGTGAGGCCACAGGTGGGGAGGGTGACCTGGTCAAAGCCGTGGGTGAGAAAAAACATTTTTTACCAACTGGTAAAATTGAATATATACTAGTTTTGCATGCCTGAGTTGTCTCTTAGAGCCATTGTTGTTGCTGTGAAAAACCTTGAAGGACATTACAATGGAAAATAAATGAGAAAAATCCATGGTTCTGAGATCTGAGTTTCCACACAAAACGTTACTTTTCCTTTAGGCAAATTGAACACAGCATCTCTTCTTAAGGGGCAGGCATCTTTTTGGTCTTGCCAATTTACTTTTCAAAATATGCTTTAGTCCCGATTTTCATAGTATTCCTATAGGAATTTTGTTTGCAACATCAATTACACCTACTAGTATTTGTCTACTTTCCATTATAACGAATATATTCTCTCTATATAGTTTCAAAAAAATTATTTTTTCAGTTAAGATTCATTTTTAACAAGTGTGAAAGTGGCTTCATTTTCATGTACTTTTTAGTAATATTTGTAACACATCAACATTTTTGTGCGATAATTGAAGACTGCTTTTTTCTTTAAGTTGATGCATAGAAATAAAATGCCTAGTATCAATATTGAAAAGCTGAAGCTTTACTAATAGCTGTATTTAGCTATAAATTGAAACTGCATTGCAAGTGAGCACATGTGAATAGAAAAAGTACTTTACATATTTTATATAATATATATAATATATATAAAATATATACAATTTATGTATTTATAAAATACATATGAAGAAAAAAGTATAGGAAATGACAATGGACTATAGTATGCAGGCAACAGCTTTAATTGTATTTCTGACAGATAGAAAAAGTGTTTCAATGCTTTTTGGCTGATACCATTAGGGCTCCATGAGACTCAGAGCCCTTTGAATTGTAGAAGTCGTATACATAAAACTTTCATAGTTATAACTCAATCTGTTGTACATCAATATACCATCATTTTATCCCTTTCTTCTTCCAAAGTCATGCAGTAATACCAAAGTTTAGGTGTGTAAAAGCACTAGGATAAATCAAATATTGGGAAAATCATAGTTGTTTACACTAAGCACTGAATTATATGAATGAGTCATTGTACAAACTGAACAGATGTTGGGAGCAAGTTGGCACAATGTAGTGAACCTCACTCTCATCATATATCATTGGGTTCCTCTTTAGTGCCTCCAAGGGTAGACGTACGTGCTTTTTAAAGAACCAATTTACTACTAGGGAGCAACATAAAGATTAGGGAAAATAGAGTACTATATTTAGTTCAATTGAGTATGTAAAATGACAATTTGAATAGCTCCCTTAAAATTCAGATGTTGAAAAGTCTTCTACGACTTTACTTTCTTTTCAGGAAGGGTACCTAATGCCAAACAGTTGCAAAACTTAGTCTTCTCTCAAAGGCTCCCTAGAGGAAGCTTGAACAATATTCCTTAGCAAACGCATCCCAAACTATCATACTTCTTAGGAACAGGAAATTTGTCTGTGCCTCATGTTGCAGCATAGGTATTTCTTTGCATTAGCCCTTAGTGGAGAAGAAAAGGCATTTGGGCACCTTCCTCCATGAGATTCCCCCTTTATGTGTCTGAAGAATATTATGAAAATTGTGGGCATGGAACTAGTTTCATCGAGAGGTTCTTGACACAAAGCCAGATACAGTTTTGGTGTGTTCTTACTGCTGGTAGATTAGTATTCCAGGTTCCATGAGCACACTCTTTGCTTCTGATATTGAGGACGTTTCCCTTGGTGAGATGGTAATGTGCTTTCAGTTTGTGGTAATCAGTAGATTTTATTGGGGCAAGCTACTTCTCTGAACCTCAGGTTTTATTTTATTTTATTTTATTTTATTTATTTAATTTAATTTTATTTTATTGGGGAAGGGGAACAGGACTTTATTGGGGAACAGTGTGTACTTCCAGGACTTTTTTCCAAGTCAAGTTGCTATCCTTTCAATCTTACTTGTGGAGGGTGCCATTCAGCTTCAAGTTGTTGTCCTTTCAGTCTTAGTTGTGGAGGGCGCAGCTCAGCTCCAGGTCCAGTTGCCGTTTCTAGTTGCAGGGGGCACAGCCCACCATCCCTTGCGGGAGTCCAACCGGCAACCTCGTGGTTGAGAGGACGCGCTCCAACCAACTGAGCCATCCAGGAGGCAGCTCAGCTCAAGGTGCCGTGTTCAATCTTAGTTACAGGGGGTGATGCCCCCCATCCCTTGAGGGACTCGAGGAATTGAACTGGCAACCTTGTGGTTGAGAGCCTACTGGCCCATGTGGGAATCGAACCGGCAGCCTTCAGAGTTAGGAGCATGGCATTCTAACTGCCTGAGCCACCAGGCCAGCCCTTTACTTACTTCTTTAGGTTAGAGTACTGTGCTTTTTTTCTTAGTGTTTTGTGTTTTAGTTATTCTAACGGAAATAAATTGTATAATTTAATGCTTATTACTATTTTAGTTCTCTTCACTGTTCTTATTTAGCCAAAATAATTTAGAATTCCAATTCTTTGAATAATCCTACTTAGCTTTCTTAGAGCTTCTTTCTTGCATTATCCCAATTACCACTGAAGAATATAATGATCTTGGGGCCAGGATTGATCCTTATCCAACATTTAAAAATATTAGTCACAATAGCAATATTTAAATATATACAGTCACTCTTTTGAGTTCCCTTATTGCCATCTAGTTTTTACTGTATTGACAACCGATTTGTTGATTTGAAATTATACCCATAATTTTCTTTTAGCTAATGAGTTTGTCAACTTGTTCTAGATCAGAGATGTATACATAAACTACAGCCCATGAGCCAAATATGGCCTGCAGACTGTTTTTATAAATAAAGTTTTATTGAAAAACAGCTATGCTCATTTATTTATGTACTATTTGTGGCTACTTTTGCTCTACAGTGGCGTAGTTGAAGTGTTGCAACAGAGGTTGTATGTATTGCAAAGCCTAAAAAATTTATTGTCTGTCCCTTTAAGGAAAAAGTTTGCCAACCTCTTCTACATTAACTCATATTTGCTTAAGAGCCCTGGATTGGACATTAAAAAACTTGGGTTCCAGTCCTGCTTCTACATTCGAATTAGTCTGGTAACTTTGGCCAAATCATGTTGACTGTCTGGACTTTGTTTCTTCATCTGTAGGAAGAGGAGGCAGGGCTGTATGAATACCAGTCTCTTCCAGCTTTAAAATTCAGGAAATCAAATTAACCTTGTTTTACCTAAAGTAATGTAAAGTTAATTTTTTTCTCACAGTTTAAGTTTTGGGTTTGTAATCATCCCTTTTGACTATATTAGATATACATTCAAATGTTTCCTAAATAATCAATGACATAAAAATAATAATTTAGCTTGCCTATGTGAGCTCAATATGTGCCAAGTATAGAGGCAGGTACTTCGACTTATCTTTTTTTTTTTTATCTTTTATTTATTTTAAGTGTGTTTTTCCAGGACCTATCAGCTCCAAGTCAAGTTGCTGTTTCAATCTAGTTGTGGCTCATGTGGGGATCGAACCGGCAACCTTGTTGTTAAGAGCGCCGTCCTCTAACCAACTGATATAACTGGCCGCCCTGACCTTATCTTTTCAATGTTCAAAATATCTCTGCATAATTGGTGTGTGTGTTCACACAGCTGATAAGAGGCAGAACTGGGACTTGAATCTGGTTCGAGTGGTAAAGTTCCATCTCTTCCCACTGTAGCAACACTGTCTCTTTTCAGGTGCCATCTCTATTTTAATTCAGTCATTTGAATGTATGGTAGCATCTCCCTTGTGCCACCTAAATAATTCAGAATACAACCAATGATTTAAAAAAACAAAAAAGATTAACAACCAAATAGATGTCCACTCTGCCATTTAAAATATTTCCCAGCGTCCTCTTTCATAGCCTGTTCACTTTTACTTTTGAAACAAATCTAAAAACTTGCTTTGTTTTTGGTTTGCCTGATCTCTATAACTAATGACAAACAAATTAGAAATGGAGATGGGTAGAACTACGGGTGCAGGTATCTCTCTCTACACCAGTAGAGCTGGTGACTGCTGAGAATGCATATAATGAGGAACAGTAATACATTCCAAATGACAAGAGCCTAAAGCAGGCAGCAGTCTTATGTAGCTCAGCATAGGGCCAGTTTACCCCAGAAACCTCCCAGTAGCGCTGGGAAATTTTTGCTGCTCATCATAAAGACCTTGGAGCAGCAAGGAAATGTTAAACATTAGCACATTCAGTTTAAGAAGGTGGAGTACAAGTGTTCTATTTCACAAACCTCTGATAATATTATGAAAGATATTAAAAATGTTAAACAGATATACTTGAATTTTTCGCTAGGTGTGATATTTCCTTTCTTAAAAGTGCCGAGCAAATGAAATACTGCCAAATCCAGATTATTTAAGTAATTTTCTCCAGATTTTCACCGAGTTCATCTCACTTTTCTTTGTTATTTTCTTATTCATTGGTTACTTGCTGAAAACAGCGCTCTAGAGATAAGTAGGTAATTGAAAGTCTGAGGTTTTGGTTTCATGTATTTCCAGATTCTCTCCACACCTAATTAAGCTTTAAGATTTTCCATTACCTCTTTTTATTCCCAGTAGCTTTAAAAAAATTTTGTTTTTCTTCTTCTTCTTCTTCTTCTTCTTCTTCTTCTTCTTCTTCTTCTTCTTCTTCTTCTTCTTCTTCTTCTTCTTCTTCTTCTTCTAAGTAGAAGCCCATTTTATTTCTCAGTTTTTGAAAACCATCTTGCCCCACTCCATTGTGTATTGTTGACTGTAAAGTTAATCTTGCAGGAGGGAAATTTAATTCTTCTATTGCCAGGCTCTTACAGGGGTGGGGGAGTGGATTTAGTGGTTCTTCTTTTATGTTTCTCTCTTGTATTAAATTCTTGGTTTCTTCTTTCTGATGCACAGGCATTCCCTTTCATGTTGATTCTCTAACTTATCATCTCTAATTGTATACTTTGAGGAATATTTTAACACCTCACACATTTTTTGAGGTAATATTTTATATAATTTATTTTCAGAAAAATGTGCTAGAACTACTTGTGGAAGCTGAGAGATTCAGGGACATTTAATTAATTTATTCCTCATACATGTGGGGGGGGCGGGTCAGGGTACGGAGGGTTGTGGCCCACTGATACCACAAGCCTGACGCAGTGTGCTTCCTTAAAACAAATTTCTTCTTTGTTTTGCTGCCCATATTATAGTGTCAGTTTAATAATGTACGTAATAATAAAGAAGTTAAATTTATCAGAAACTCACTTGATGTCAGATACAGTGCCTAATGGTTTGCATGTATTGTCAATCTTCACAATTCTATAAGGCAGGTACAGAAGTACAGGCAGCCTTCAGCCAATAAATGGGCTACATTTCAAAGATATATTTGCAAATTAGTTATATCAAACATGAAAGATATTTTCTCACAGAAGCAATGCTGTGGGTACATCTCTAGGCTGGGGTGAATTGCCACAGCCTGTTAGACTCATAGCCAACACCTATAAATGAATGTCTCTGTGGGAAGGTACATCCAGAGTCCTCTTTGGGATGTGATGAACTACCTTCTTCCTCGGTCCTAACTTTCATACCAGGGACTTGACTTTATTCTCAGCTCTTCCTTATGGATAGATGGACAATGGGAATGAAACCTCCCGAGTTCAAATCATTTGGATTCGCTGTAGAAAAACTAATCTACCATAACAAAAGAGATCCTGAAATACAGTGGCTTAAGGAAAACAACATTTCACTTCTCTGTTAAGCAATAGATCCAAGATGAATTTTGCAGTTTGCCAGGTCAGGCTTGTCCTAGGATGTCATCCAGAGACTGGCGTTCCGTACATTTTTTGCTTCACCATTCCCTAGACCATAGTCCTTACCTGAGTGATAAAAGCTGGCTGGGTCTTCTCTCTGTGCTCTAGCTTGTGGGAGGGCAAAGAGAGGAAGCACAGAAGCAAGTCCCTTTTAAGCAGGCAAAGTAGAAAAAGAAACTGCTTATATTATATTGTGGAGAATTTAGTAATATGGCCACACCTAGCCACAAAGGGGCTGGGAAATGTGTCCTTTAGCTGGGTAACCATGGGTGCACCTTAAGTTCCATTACTATGAGAGAGGGGAAGAATGCATTAGGACGAACAGCAGGCCCTGCCCTATCACGGTGGTGGTTCTCCTGTCTAGACAGTGACTCCAATAGGATGGAATGTGCTGGGTATGGGAGAAGAGATGTGGGTGGAGGATGGATACAGTGGTCCAGAGGTTAGGTTTTGAGGAACAGTAGGATGCTGGGACTCATGCCATTGTCACTTCTTAGAAGGACTTGTCTACGTTTTGATCCTCACCACACCCTCTCTGCCTTTCTTTTTCCTTTTTGGAAGTATGAGGGCAGGGCTGGCTTCATGGGCTGGTGATGTCTGTAGTGGCACAGAGGCCTGTGCTCAGAGGGGTTCCAGGCTTGGTTTAATGCTCTGCTGTCACTGTCTTGAAATTCTTAATAACTTTATCTTTATACTTGTGTTTTGTAAGTGAGGTCTGATGGACAATGGAATGTGTGTGAGCAGCAAGGATATGCTAGGTGGTAGCATGTACACATGTGGGTATGTGCCAGCTGGCACAATGGGTGCTGAACCTGGTGGCTCAAAGCTCATGCACATGCCTGGGGACTGTCTAGAACCCCATAGGGTCCCAAGGTGGCTGGGCCAGGATCTGGGCCCAAATTGGTGGCCATAATTGTGCTGCAACCACAGAAGCAACAATGGAAAGAGGTTTTGAGGGTGGTAGTAGTAGCCTGGGCCCTGGGGTTGAGGAGGGCACCACATGGGGACTTGTGGGAGGCCAGCTTGGTCAATTATCCCTGGAGCCTGTCCCTGTGGCATCTGTGCAAATATCAACTCTCCAGCCTGAACCTCGAGCCAGGAGCTGCTGGTGCTTGGACAGCAGACTTTGTTAGTAAATATCATACAATAAAAGCATGTACATGAACATTGCAATAAAGCATTTATCAGGGACTTAGTATTATTCAGAATTTTCAAAATCCTTGGTTTTGAATGCTGAGACGTTGCATAACAAATATCCACAGGCTTAGAAATAGAAATTATACTTTACCATTGTCAGTGGAAAATAACACTATTTTCATGTTAACAAAGAGGATAATATAAAACGGAACTTTTCCTTAAAATTGACAATACAGTCATACAATGTATAAACAAGTATTTTGAGTTATATACAAATTTTGAAGCCACTTTGAATTTTTTATATGATCTAGCTCCACAATTTACAGGACATATCAGAAGAAATATTGAAATGCCATTGTATAAATTTACATATAAAATTAAATTCAGACTTACACAAAACTGATCCATATGATGAGTTAAATATTTTTATTAAAATTGCTCCATGAGAATCTTCAGCTCTACATAAACTAAAATTTGTATTTCAAAATAATTTATCAGAAATCCAACCCAATGTTGTCACAGCCTACAAAATATTCTTAACAGCAACAGTAAAAGTTACATCCAAAAAGAGATCCTTGTCAAAACTAAAAATGAATAAAAATTGTGTGCAATCTTGCATTTTTGCCCAGCAATCATGCCATTTTCAATTATATGGATTGAAAATAATGTTGCTAAAAATGTACATTTTGATGAGTTAATAAATGAATTTGCAGAAAAGTGAGCCAGAAAAAATCACCTTAGTAATGTATTGTTATTTATTGTGTCATATTAAATTATGACACAAAAAATTACTTTGGTGTAATTTGTTAAGTTTATGTTGTTCCTCATACGACGTCTGACAATTAAGTTTGTGAACCTGTTGCAATGCTGTTGCTAACCTCTTTTGATATCAAAGGGATTATTGATTATGAATTTGTACCAACTGGACAAACAGTTAACCAAGTTTACTATTTGGAAGTGCTGAAAAGGCTACATGAAAAAATTAGACGACCTGAACTTTTCTCCAACAATTCATGGCTCTTGCATCACAACAATGCACCAGCTCACACAGAACTGTCTGTGAGAGAGTTTTTAGCCAGTAAACAAATTACTCTATTGGAACACCTTCCCTACTCACCTGATCTGGCCCTCAGTGACTTCTTTCTTTACCCAAAGATAAAGGAAATAGTGAAAGGAAGACATTTTGATGACATTCAGGACATCAAGGGTAATACGATGACAGCTCTGATGGCCATTCCAGAAAAAGAGTTGCTTTGAAGGGTGGACTAGGCACTTGTGTCAGTGCATAGCTTCCCAAGGGGAGTACTTCAAAGGTGACCATAGTGATATTCAGCAATGAGGTATGTAGCACTTTTTCTAGGATTAGTTTTCAAACGTAATTGTCAGAGCTCGCATATCACTATTACTGCTATTCTGCTTTAAACAATAAAATATTTTTAAAGGAAAAAAATTTATATTTTTGCCCGCCTTTGGTCCCTGCTGCTCCCATGTTGACCCTTGGTTCTCAAGGGTCTTTGCCCTGTTATGTCCTTCCTGAGGGTCCCATTCTTTAGATTCCATGCTTTCCCATTTTTTTCATACTAATGTTCCAATATCTTTTTAAAAAGATAAATATATGAAGTGCTTTCTCCGAAGGTATTATTGTACTTGCTGAAAATCGTTCTGCCTCTTTTGTGTGTGTGTGTGTGTGTGTGTGCACATGCGCATGTATGTTTTTATAAAGGTGTGCACACTATTGATTACCTCAGGCAGGGGAAGCATTGCCTTTAATACATCTTTGCATTGTATTGTTTCCTTTGCTAGAACAAGCGTCTATTATTTTTATAATCAAAAAATAATTTAAAAAATTATACAAAACACCAACAAACTAATTCTGTTTATGTTACCTATTTACAGTGGTATTTCTCCCCTCATCTATCCCTCCATATCCCTCCTAATTTGCTGCTGGAATCACCATATCCCTTTGGCTATCCACCTGGCATCTGACATACCAAGTGCAACAAGGACTAAGCATTCCAATTCATACATTTCTATGATACTACAAGCTTTTATTACTGGCACTGAAGAGTTTTTCCTCTTGGTTTTTCTCTCACTTCCCACCCTCCTTTTTTTGCTGCATCTTTTAGACTATAAGTACATATACCTTGGGATTCCTTCTGCTGAGTCTTAGGCAATCCTAGGTTCAAGTTTGTGCTCTTGTGTTGTCCTTCTCCCAGTTTCCATTCAAGCAAATATTTTTTCTAGTTCCTGTAGTCTGGAACCATTATGATTCTAGAAGCAGTGCTTTATAGGCTGTTTCCAAAACTCAATTCCATCTTCAATAGCTAGATTACCCATACAGAGGGGATTTGAGCAACGGGAGAATGCAGCAGTAGTTGGTAGAGTAGGTTGAATCTTGACCACCATTTACCACCTTTCCCTTCCAGACTCCCTGGCCGGCTTTCTGGTCAAGGCTGAGGGGCAAGGTAACTGAGGGAAACCTGAGGAGAGACTTCCAAGGCCAGGTCATGGGGACAACTTTTCTGACCAGGTGTGAAGGTGGCCCACTGTAAGCAGGAGGGATGGACTCCTTGACTGTTGGGCTACTTGGGTACCCTCCCTGAGGTGATGCCACATACTGGCCTTAGGCAGGCCTAAGGGCACATATCCAGCCCTCCAGCCTGCATCTGTGGTCTGACTTTGTCTCTTAATGTCTCTGTAAAGCCTTATGATTTCTGCCATATCCAGCCCTGTGCCTTCTGCAGACAGGCTCTGGAATTCTTCATTGAATAAATAAGGAGTCCCCAGCAACTACCTTTTAATTGAGGACTTTTGGCTTAAGTTAAACGAGGAAAACCAAACAGGAATTTCAACTGGGAAACATTTTAGGCAGGGAGACCTCCCAGAAGCCCTTCGAATCAAGCCAAATTTTATAAAGTATTTGGCCTCCTTTTCTGTCTATATTTGTAAGTGGCCCTGGAATGACTGTCACAGAATTTTCTTCTGAGGATAGTTGCTGAGAAAATTTGGCAGTTTTCTTTAGAATTCTTAGAACAGAGAGGTTTGGAGCTTATGATACTAACACTCAGGAGAACTTTTCTACAGTCATGAAGAGTTTCATTTCAATCTGGGTGCTGTGGTGAGACATTCTAACAAGCATTTGTAATGAGGTTATATTGTAAGGAGATCACCTGCTGTAAAATACATTTCGATTTTACAAAAATCACATTATGTGTAATGTGATTCTAAAAAATTCTAAAAATGTGTAAAAATGTATAAAAAGCCACTTGAAATAAAACTGGCTGAGTAAAAATTGAATTTCTGAACTTATTGGTTGTTATGAGAATGGGAGTATCAATTCTGAAATAAATACACAAAGTACATATTAGCATTCCCTAATGCATTGGTGTATGAAGATTCATATTTTAAAGTCTGTATTTAAAATAAAAATTATTTTAAAAAGAAATATGATTTTATTTTAACATAAATACTGAGCACACTTAAAATACAGTTGTTTTCAAATTCTGTCACACACCTGGATACTTCCCACAAGTATATTATGGGTTCTTTGGTTTGGTTTATGATGATGTGGTCTCCCTCTGGTGTTAAGAATTCTACTGGCCTGAAAGTAGTCACCAAATTTCTTCCCTCTGGCATTTCACTGAAACCTAAATCTGGAAAACATCTTGAGAGATCTTTTCCTCTATTCCGTCAAATACAGATCAGGGTATGTATTTTATATTTTGACCGTTTCAGCAATGTGGGAAGCTTCCTTATTTTAACAAAAATGAATCAACCTGTCTTTCCTATGGTCTTATCAAAATCAGTTTTCACTGTTAGGAAACCTGATTTGGTTTCCCTATCTCTGTGGCCTGTTTTTAGTGTATTTTGGCCAGAATGTGTCTCTTAATTTTGGCTATGGTATTTTCCATCTGGCTAGAAATGCTCTGGGTTGAATGCAAAATTTATTTAGCCCATGCCATGTACATACATGTCACTCTTCTATGTCCTATGGCTATATCAGGAAATAAAACAGACACAAATCACTGCCCTCATCTAATTTCTGTTCTATGGCACATATACATATGGTTTCTAAAGACACAAACCATAAAGCCTGGTATATTTAACCTTACACGTATGTAAGAACTTTTGTATAGCCAAAGAGATTACGAATTAAAAGACAAATAAATGATGGCCTGGGAGAAAAATAATTGCAACAAAAGGAGCTCCAATAAACTTCCTTATTTGGAAGAAAACCAATGGAAAAATGTGCCAAAGATATGAGTAGGTTTCAATTGTGAAAGGCTTTTCAGTTCTCTGTAGTAACAATTGGCAGAAGTGGAATTTCAAATTTACTCAGTTACAGAAACAAGTGAAAGATGCCCTTTAGAAAGCAAGATAAGTCACTCAGGTAGAATTCCCTATGAATCTCCAGGTCTCACAAGGTGAGGGCGTCAGGCTGAGTTCTTCCCTCACAGGGTCTATGCGCTGAGTATGGCTGCCACCTTGTGATCCTGTTTGGAACTGCATGCTCCCTACCTTTTCCCCAAGTGGGAGAACAGGAACCTCTTTCCCAGCAGTACCCTGAGCTCAGTCTCCCAACCCATCCAGCACTAACGACCCTCACATCATAAAGTTTCCCAGGATTAATTTAAGCACATTAGGTTGATCAGCAGAGTATTTTAGACAAGACTACATCACTGTCCAAACTACAGTTGTAAGAGTTTACAGTGATCGGTACGTTGTTTTTGACTTGCTGTTGTCTGTAGCAATGTCTTTCCTCCCTCAGGGATAAAGTAGACCATTTCCTACTTGACCCAGGTCTGATCTTAATACCAGATTATTTGCTATACATTTGCTAGTCCCTGTATGTCTCTCTTGAAATTTTGGCCTCTCTTGAAACTTCACCTCTTCCTGCCTTAATTTATTCTGTCCCCGAGTGGATCCCTATATCTTGTTCACCAGGAACATCATTTCTGTTTACTGGTACAAAGGAGCATATGAATCCTGTGAAGATTTTGGAAAAATTTTTAGCGGTTCCCCCGTGACTCCCCCCACTCCTCCCCACTCCGCGTCCCCCCCCCACCCCCCCCACCCCCCGGCCCCAGCTCTGAGCCCTTGGGTGCTGTGTACTCAATCTTCTAGTCTCAGCAATTGGCAGCTGTGACTCTGGAATGCAAGTTAATTAAATTGTGCTTACATTTCGTTTTAGGCAAGATTGCTTTTTTTTCCATGTTAGGTTTTGTCTGTGTGGCTTTGTTATATACAATCCTGGTAACTAGGGATCCTAGGAGAGATTTTATGTAGCTGCACTGTGAAAGGCATGCAGTGGTAGAAAATGGAGGAAGCATGGAAGAGAGAATTCAGAGGACACCTCTGTGTTCCACCAGTAGGTAAATCATTTAACAGAACACAAATGCCTTAACAGCAAAAATCAGCTTTCCTGGAGCAACTTTCCTGACTTCCTTTTCTGTCTATGAGTCAAAGAAAAGTTGGGAGCTCTATCTTTGGGTGTTGTAATATCAGTTCCTGTGTGCGTTGATCTCTGCAGAACCATGTTGTTTTCCACTTATCTTGGTTGTCACAAACAATCCAGCTGCTTCCACCTTCCAGGTCTGCTGTATCCACAAGTGGGACCCTCTCTTTATTTGCAGGTTAACCCTTTAAGCACAAGGCTTTTTTTTTTTTTTTAACACTCTGTGATGGGCATCTTCAGAAATGAATGGCCCAGTTCCCAGCCTTAGTAAACAGAACATACTGGGTTTTACCAGATTCGGTGCCAAGAGCTTGGTATCCATTACTGATTAATATGCTCAAAGACAATCCCAAAGCAGAGGGAATTTGGTTAACAAAACTGAAGCTTCAGAAGGTTAAATACCTTTCCAAAGCAGCACAGAAAAGTAGTATATTTATTATTTATTATATTTGTTTATTTAATAGTATATATTAGAAATATATTATATAATGTATTTATTATGTATTATATATTTATTATAATACTATGTATAATATAATTACTTCTCTTGTCTGTAGATTCAGTCAATATCAGTATGGATATTAGGGTGAATGTTTATGAACTAGTTTCCTCACCATTAACATTTTTTAATCATAATAACATTTAGAATTCAAGTTACTGACTATTTGGGGTTGCTTTAGGCTTAAAGGGTCAGGTAGCCAGAAGTATCTAGGTTTTCCCAAACTTGCCTTGACCCAACCAACGGAATTTGTGCTATCACCAAGGGCTACAGCATGGGGGCAAGTGAGTGGGGTTTGTTGTGACCAGTTAATAGGATGGAGAGTAGATTGCATCTCGGGCAGAGCTCTCACCTAGGGCTTCAGAATCTTGGAATCTGGCTCCTGGCTTTCTGACCTGCAAGATAGGTGAGATCCTACAGTATCCTAAAGATCAGTGAATTTTTCAGAATGATAATGCTTTGGAATATTCTGTTAAAGTAATTAACAATAGAGAGTAGGTGCAAAAGTGATACAGTACAGTCTTTGTGAGATTGGAAGTGAATTTCTAGATACTGGGGCAGAATTGTAATCTGTACTTGAAAGATATTTTTTCAAAGTTATTTTCACAGTAAATTTTCAATATACGTGTTTATTCTATTTCTGAGTCTCAAGCCATATAATATTGCAAAGTCATAGACAATTTATTCCAGCTTTTAGATTGTCAATACATAAAATGGACTACAATAAAAGAAACTGAGATTGAAAATAAATTTGGTTCGAGTTGCAAATGAAATCCATAAGCAGTTAACTTGTAAAATGAAAGCAATCCAATTTGTGTAGCTTAATAAATAAGGAAGATAACATGAAAGAGCTCTTCAAACTGATTATTTTTCTTCATTCATCTTCTCCTAATGCTTACCATAGATGTTGTGACTGAGTTACACATTTAATAAAGGTCTGGGAAAATGTTAATATGTATAACTTTTCAGATATCACCATCTGCATGTAAGAGATTATTTTCTTTCCAAATTATATATACCTCCTTTATTTCTGTTAGATTTATATATACAGATCTAACCCTTTTATAAGAAACATCTTACCTTTGTTTGAAGTTGGTCAAAAGTAGTATACATATTGTTCTATTATTGTCATTTTATGATTCAAAGTGAATAATTATAAAATGTCATTTGAGATAGGCTTATGTTTAGAGAAAAATCTCAAAATATTTTAAAATATAATTAAACGATCATTATTTGTTTAGAAAATAACATGTTTATTTCCTAAAGCAAATTCAGAAAGTAGCACCCCTCCATCACTAAATGTTTGAGTAATTATCTCTGAATTTAGAA